>NC_067401.1:141694861-142347361 GCF_016432865.1 Antechinus flavipes | reverse complement strand
CAGACAAGGGTTAGGAGACATAAAGCATGCAGAAAGAAAGATAGAAAGATGAATGATATAGGAAGAAAAAAAATTTTCTGAGTCACCAACTGAGAAAATGAAATATTCATGAGTGATAAGATGAGACCCAGGCTGTGACCAGCTCTATGAATGAGTAGAATGAAGGGGCAGATGATGGAAGGTGAAAATATTGATGAGAAGCAAGAGTAATTGAAGGGGCATTGACATAAATTGAAGCCCTCAAATGTAAGAACCAAGATCAGCGTATAGAGGAAGACTGTAATCTAGATGCTAAATACCTGAGGCAAGAGGGAGAATGATAAGGCTAGTAAAGAATCATGTTCTAGATAAAATAATATATCTAGATAGAGTGAACTTCAGAGAGAGGAGTGGTTGTTAAGTGTTAATGCAATAGGGAGGAACAAGAAACTTACCTTCTCTCCTCTGTTTCAGTGTGTCTGGAGATCCTGTGCAAGTTGTTTCACCATTGGTAGTGGTGTGGCACAATGAAAAGAACACTAGTACAACTAGAAGTTAGTTGTATCCAATTCTTCCTGATCCCATTTGAGGTTTTCTTGGCAAAGAGACTAGAGTGCTTTACCATTTCCTTCTTCAGCCCGTTTTTACAGATAAGGAAATTGAATCAAATAGGGTTAAGTAACTTGCCCAGGGTTATATAAATAGTAAGTATTTGAGGCCAGATGAATATTCCTAATTTCAAGATCAGCACTCTATCCACTGAACCACCTAGCTGCTCCAAAAAGGCCTGAGTTCAAATCCAGCCTCAGACATTTACTAGTTATATGACTCTGGGCAAATCACTTAACTGCTCTTTGCCTCAGTTTTTTGATCTGTAAAATGGGGGTAATAATAGCACATATCTTGCAGGATTGTTGCAAGTATCAGAAATAATATTTGTAAATCACGTAGCATAGGTCCTGACACATAGTAAGTCCTTAATAAACACTTGTTCCTTTTCATTTTTGCTTATAATAGGTATTATTAATAACAGCTACACATTTATGTAGTACTTTAAGATTTACAAGTCACTTTACTAATAGTTTATCCTTACAACAATTGTGGGAGGCAGGTACTATATTGTTTTGCTAATACCTTGAATAATAAGTATTACTGAAATTTATTTCTAAAACTGTGGCAAAAACAAAGTATTGCTAAAATTAATAATTACTAACATGTCCTTAAATGAATAACTTCCTCTATTCTTAAGTGAGTTATATTTGTGAATGTAGATACTTAGCTAAACTAAATAGCCCAGGCAAAATTATTTCTCTAACAGACCTTGTTAGAGAATTTGAGAGCTCTTGATTCCTAAACAGATAGGTGTGTATACTTTGCTATACCAGTATATAGCCTATACTCCAGCAAGAGCTTGACTAAGCTACTCATAGGAGATCTTTCAATAAAATTTAAATTTACTTCTTCTGTCTCCAGGGAATCTTTGAATCAGGTCAAAAGAAGATGAAAGGTACCTCTGCTTAGGCTGGCATATTGTATTAGTCTGAAATGTAATGCGGCTTTCCTGAATGGTATGGGAGACAGGGAGAAATTGAGCAAGGGAAACTGGATGAAGAATCTGAACAGTTTTATAGCTTCTCTTTAAGTAGGAGCTTCAGAGTATGGATTATCTTGTAAGAAATGTGAATTCCTAGATCATTTAATCATCTCAATATTCAAAATGTAAGTATAAGCTTAAATTCCAAAACCAAATAGAAATAATTATTTTATTAACTACCATTTGAGATTATTTCACTACCACACTTCAGTAGTGTAGCTAATCAGAATGTACTATACTTCTGTCTATTATTAATAAAAGCAAATTAGATAAGAAAGTTAAACAAACCGAAAGCAGTTTTGTTTTGGTTTCTTTTGAGGAAATAAATGTTCTGGTAGTGCATTTGACTATACCACAAACCCACTATATTTCTTAATTATATAGGTTAGAAAGGCAGGAGAAGAGATGGGAAGGGCTTGAAAATGAAGATGAAAAACTCAAACTTTATATGGAAGAAACAGGAGAAACAAGTTGAGAACAAATGGAAAGAAATTATTTTGACTGCAGCAATTTGAATGGGGAGAGGAGGTTTGTACACAACCATTAATCTGACTCAGGAATGCCCAAGACCTGAGAGAACATAAATGGGGCATCATTATAAATCATTGGTAAAAGTTAGTCTAATCCTAGTCTTAATTTTATTTGCCTAGACATCTAGATGCTGTTAAAAGATTAAGATAATCAATACTCTTAAGTTGCTTATTTTCCTGAAATTTAAATGTGAAAGATGAAATAAGAATCTACATTTTAAGCAACATTCCCTTACTTAGATAAAAAGCTGATCATCTGAATGAGATTAATTGACTAACTTTCATGCTTTAATTGCCCATTTATAATATAACTTGTAGAATTCTTTGGTACTAACTTAAATGTAAAGATAGTCTTCCTTCTTTAGCAGATAGGCTCCTTGAAAATGATAAAAATAAAGTCTGTTTTATTGTTAATAAGGTAAATATTGTTATAAAGGTAAATGTGAGAAATCATACATGCTCACATTTACATAGTGCTTCATTTTCACATGGAGAGAAATGTGAGAGTCAGAAGAGTAGGATTCCTTCTCTAATGTGCCATTAACACACTGATAATATCATGGGTAAATAAATTAAATTCTTCAGGCCTTAGTTTCCCCATCTATAAAATAGAGAAGTTGAATCTGAAGATTTCTAAAATTTTATGTGCCTATGATTTGTTGTGATATGATGTATACCAAAGAGTGTAGCTTTTTGACAGTCTAGCCCTGGTGCAAATTGTTGCTCCTTAAAAAAAACAAAAAAACAAAAATTTATCTGTTTGGATTAAAAAAAACATTATGACAGATACTAACAAAAATGACTATTTCTATATACAAAGAGAAATTAAAAAAAGGATGTTTGTATATGAAACTGTGAATCTATTACACATAGACTGGATTTTTTTAAAGTTTTAAATTAAATTTAACAATAACTTAAGCCTGTTACTGTTTCACATTTATATATATGCTTGTACTAGATTTGGTTCTATAAATGTGTTGATTTAGGTATTCTCTTTTTTCTTTTCATCCTTTATAATAATATCACAAAGCTAATTTATTTTTTTGAAGTTGCTATTTCAGTATTTGCATGTTTTTTCTTGTTTATTTTGCATTTCTCCAAGATATTTTAAAATATTTTGCACATATTTAAATTAGTCTATGAAAGTAATGAGCATTCACCCATGAACCAGAAGTTTTAACAACAACAAAAAAATCTTTGTACATTTTAATATATGCTTATATGTTTGTACGTATGTATATGTTGTGTTTATAGAGTATTTCTTTAAAAAAAAAATTTGTATGGAGTTCATTGCATTCTCCATACAAAGCCATGTATTGAAGGGCAAGGAGCTGGAAAGAAGTAGGAATATAAATGAAATTATTTCAGCATTTTAGTAACAAAACTATATAAATAGAATCCAAAAATATTCTTTCTCCTATACCAAATTTGCCAACCATAAAATTCTAATGAATTTGGAAGGCTACATTTTCATTATATCTTAGTGGGAAAAGTTCAGGATTCAATATCTGAAAACCAACTAAAAAAATAAAGAGTATACTTAAGCACCAGCTATATACAAAGCATTATGCAAAATGCTGACAGATTTACAAGGATAAATAAAATCATTCCTGCCTGCATGGAGCCTAGAGTTTTAATAGGGGAGCATAGAGAACCATAATGCAAATTAAAATACTAGAGATGTAAAGAATATCCTATAAGAGCGCCAAGAATAGAGCTGAAAGATCAGGAAAAGTTTCACAAATTATAGTTGTGTGAGGTAGTTTAGTTAGCTCTACTGAAAAAATTAAATGGATAGAGGTTTGTTAGCGAAGGCAGAGAATATTCCGGTTGTAAGATATGGCATTATCAACACAGAATTGGGGAAGTGTCAGTCTGACTAAAACATAAAATCATAAGATTTAAAAAACTGGAAAGTGACCTTAATAATCACCTCTTCTAACCTCTTACCTTTTATAGATGAAGCAGATGTGCTTGTCCAGGGTCACACAGATAGAAAATAGCACAACCAATTCCCCCAACTCCAAACCTAGCAAAGCACTTTTTCTTCTACACCAGGGCTTCTTAAATGTTTTATACTTGTGATCTCTTTTTGCCTAAGAAATTTGTATGTGATAGATATATATGTATATAAAATAAGCATACAAATCAAACATTTACTGATAATAAATTATGATTTCACAAATCCCACATTCGGTTATGAGACTCCCTTTGGGGTTGCAAATCACAGTTTAAGAAGCTGAGTTATATACTATCCTATTGCTCATATAGTACATGAAGGAGAAAAATATGAGGTAAAGCAGAAAGGTACCTTGTTAATCAGATTGTTAGCATGTGATTGTCTAATGAGTAGTAGACTCTTAAATAGTATGAGTTCATAGTAGGGAGCAAGCACTGTAGGTTAGGAAAATCTTAGTTGGACCTCAAATTGGCCCTTCCAGGGCATGTAAGAGGAGGGAAAATGGCATTCCAGTTTGGGGATAGTGATGATAAGATTTGAGAATCAATTAGGAGTGAGGAAAGGAAGTGGAACTTTAAAGGAAATTGCCAAGAATTGTGTAAAATCACAGAAGCTAAGGAAAGGAAAAAGGACAGTACTGATATAGGGTGTCAAATGCTGTGGAGAAATTTAGGTGAAGGAACATCAGCTATAACTTTTCTAGTCCAAAAAACACTTTACATCTGGGAGAAAAACTTAAGGATGGGGATTGATTATGTCCTTAAAATATGACTCTGACATCCAGTGACTAAATTGTTCCATGAAAAAGAAACTACTACTTCTCTCCTTCCTATCAAGTGATAAGTGTAAGTTACTCCCCTGTATTAGAATCTTGGAAGTAGAATCTCTACATAATCAGCTGAAAGCAAAAGGAAGGAGTCCTTAGTCCTTACAGTCCTTAGCTATAGGAAAATTATTCAGGTGATTGCTTTAAAGAGTCAGATATACTTTCACTGGAGCCTTGTCTTCAGTTAAATATTTAACTTTTTATTCCTTCACTAGGAATAAAGTTTCATTAAATACAAACATGTGGCCCATAACTTTTACTTAAAGCTTAGATTTTCAGTAGGTGGTACATACTAGAATAGTGGTAGAACCAGAAAAGAACTTAGATTTAAATGTACAACATTTTTATTCCCTCTCAAAATACATTTTTGACAAAAACATTTGTAATTTGTTACATTATTAGCACTTCTTTTTCCCTTTAAATATATAAATTTTTAAAGTTTACATTCCAAGTTGGTTAGGAACATAGCATTTGTTTTATATTGAAGGTCAATTAGAAGTTATAATTGTGGTTATAGAAACTTGCTTTATGATCATCTTTTCAAGAAATGTGCTGTTCTGTAAAATGAGGTATACTTCTTTGTTGGAATCTTTACAAACTGCTAACACATTAGAGTAGATAGATTATTGATCTGATTTTACAAGAAGATGTTTTGAGCCAGAACCTGAAACAAGGTACTAAATAGAACTAATTAATACAATGCTTGTGCTTATGTTGTGTCTCTCCTTGAATCACCAGGATTTAATAACAAATTACTTTGCAATATGCTCCTTTTGTGAGGTGAAAGTAGAATAAACTCCTTAAAACAAGGTTGAGTTAACTGTTAAACTGAAGTTCTACACTCTGTTACCAAATGACTGATAGTGGTTTTCTTGAAAAGTTGATCTGGCTGTGAGCAAAAGGACTTCATGGGATCTGTTTGGTCATTCTGGATCTTATGGAGTAAGTCTATCAGGAACTGTGCTGTGTGGTTCATCAAATAATAATGGTAGCACGGGGTTTTTCAGGTGTTTATTAGTGCTTGCCCCCAAAATAACCAAATTCCCCTAGAGTGGAGCTTTGACCTCTACTGTGTTATTAGAGAAGTCATTTGTCTGAGAAATGATCAGCCTTTCAAGTATGCACTATTCACTATATATTGGCATTAATTTAGACAGTTTGGGAAGCTACAAATTAACTTGGCTAGTTTTCTCCATAGGACATTATGGGAATAATGTCCTTTCTAGGAGACAGGAATTCAAGAAGCATGAATTTGAAGTCATTTGCCAAGCAGAGTGAACTTGTGCAAAACTTTACTTTTATGGACCCTAGTTTTGCTCATCTGCATGATGAAGAGATTGGATGAGATGACCTCTGAGTTTCCTTCTAATTCGTATATTTCATGGTTCTATATGGAGGAGCTATTCTTGTGTGAAATGCCTTACAACAATCCACTTAGCTATCTTCAGTTTCAAATAGTTGAGTGATTGAGCAGTCTTTTCCTTTTACAATTAGGTTAAATGTCTTAGCTAAATTGTCTAAAGCATAATGATCCTCCTCTTACTTTGAAAGATAGTGAAAATAGTTAAAAGTATTCACTACATAGGCATTTAGACTATACTGGCATTTTCATGGGTAGAATTGTGTGCTCTGTAGACCAAAATGAGGAAACTATTTTATAGATAGTTTCATTCTATAGGGATGAGTGTTTTGTAAGATTAATATTTAAATTTTCCTTACAATAAGTATTTGTAATATTTTTTTTCTTGATAACATTTGTTTTCTGTACAAGAATGTGTTAAATAATATTGCTTAACCTGATATGAACTTGAAGGGGAAAGAAAAAATGTTTCAATATGTCTTAAATATTCAATACAGGTTCCTCTTGAATTTTAATCCATTGATCTGGGACTTTACTTCTTTTTCTTTAGGTTGCAAACATGTAAAAGGTATTCTGTTATATGGGCCCCCGGGCTGTGGTAAGACCCTTTTGGCTCGACAGATTGGCAAAATGCTGAATGCAAGAGAACCCAAAGTCGTCAATGGGCCAGAAATTCTTAACAAATATGTTGGAGAATCAGAGGCGAATATCCGTAAACTCTTTGCTGATGCTGAAGAAGAGCAGAGGAGGGTAATGTAAACATAAATTAATAGGAATTATTATTACAAAATTAATAAAAAGCCTAGTTGAGACTTAGAATGTAAAGGAAAATTAAGATATATGATGGGGAAACTATTATTTTATAGTATTTATATTTTGATATAGCACTCAAATAATATTTATTTAGTTCATAATTTACAGATAGCTTTATCTATTAGACAGTAAGGGTATTTCTATTATATGGAAGAGATAGGTATTCATGTCCTTGACCACTGAACAATCACAATCCAAACACAGATGATTACATGTGAGTAAAGGTGTCACAGGGACACATTATAGTTTGATACTTTACTGGCCTGAATATATATAACCTTTAAAATATGAAAACTCTAGCTTGTGAGGATGTATACACACATACATATTTATGTATGTATGCATTAAGGATCACATGTAGGAATTTGATTACATGAAAATGAGTTGAATCATCAATATATTGGCAAGTATTGGACTGAGTTCAAAGAAAAAGTTGATTCTGAACTTAAAAATAAAGCTTAAAACAAATAACACTTCATCCACTGACCTTTATTAATTTCATTTATTTTTCTTCTTGTTCACCATTTTAATAAGAATTTGATAACTTCATTAAGATTAAGATAATTAAGAATAAAATAACTTGTTACTATTCTCATAAAACTTCAAATGTTTGAGACCTGCATCATAATAGACATTTTAGTTTATATATGATGACCATTAGAGAGCTGTTCTTCCTTTTGTGGGGCCTATGTCACTTCTAGGCCTCAAGATGAGGTCACCTCGACAGATATGAGTTCAAACAGGCATCAGCTTTGGTGGACTATGATACAAGTACTAATCAATTAAGGTTAAAATTTTAATTCCACAGTTTAGTTAACTTAAATTCCCTGAACCAATAAGATTTTTATTTAATTTTTTAAAAAACATTTCAAGTACTATGTCTTTGTTGTTGCTGTTGTTTTAAGGAGTGGGAAAATAACTCAAAGAAGCATTTTATAAAATCAAAATTATGAACATTTCCATTTGGTTGTAGGAGGACTTTCTTGTGCTGTGTCTAAATTCATATGTAAATAAATGTGAGAATACAAATGTTAAAACTGGTCAATTATTTTTATTTTTAACATTTTCATAAATTTTACAAAGAAGATTAGAAAGTACTTCATATTGACTTTCTACTACTTATCGATTTTATAAAAATATGCTGCATATTGTTTTTTGTTTTTTTATTTTGTTTTTGCTGAGGCAATTGGGGTTAATTGACTTGCCCAGAGTCACACAGCTAGGAAGTGTTAAGTGTCTGAAGGCAGATTTGAACTCAGATCCTCCTGACTTAGGTGCTGGTATTGCATCCACTGTGCCATCTAGCTGCCCCAAATATGCTGTATATTGAACATGAAAGTTCCAACACTGCCTTATTTTTATCCACTTCTGAACTTCCTTTTGCTATCTACTTTGTATTTATTTTATTTTTAAATATTTCCACATTAGTTATATTGTGAAAGAAGCAGCAGAACAAAAAAAAAAAGCCACAAAAAAGAAAAAAGTAACAAAAAAGGAAAATATTTACTTTGTATTTTAAATAATTCATTGATCTTCCTTTTCTACTATCACTGTCATTCCTCACTATCCCCTTTGATAGTTTCCCCACCCCCAAAAAATCCTCATAATAAATAAGTACAGTTGTGAAAAACACACATTGCCCACACATCTCAAAATACAGCTTCATTTTGTAATTCTGGTCTTTTACCTCTCTCATTCATTTTGTAATTCTAATCTTTTACCTCTTTCCGAGGAAGTCTTCAAAAGTTATAATTGATTATTGCATTGATAAGAATTCTTAAATTTTTCTACAGTTGTTTACTATATTATAGTCAAATTATGTAAAATATCCTCTTGGCTCAACACACTTTATTCCACATTGATTAATATAAATCCAACTATTATTCCTTAAAGTATAGTAATATTCCATTATATTTATATCTCATTATTTGAAAATCTGTTCCACAACTGCTGAGTGCCCACTTTCTTTCTAGTTCTTTGTTACAATAGAAAAGTGATGGTATAAGTTTTTTAATTTATATGGGTCCTGGTAAAGGATTTTTAGATAAAAATTAATCATAAGCATTCTTTTCAAATACGACTTCTCTCATCCTATACATTCAGAAATAGCTCAACATACCCAGCTATTGACTCCATGCAGTAGGTTGGGAGCAGGGCAGTGTTAACAGAATAAAGAAAAGCATCACCTCTGTGATTCTTGACAGTCTAGGCTGAAGGAGATGAAGAATCGCAAATAGGTCATCCTGGCTAAATATAGAACAGTCTCTTCAGAAGGCTGTTGCCAGGGGCTGAATAGCATCAGATTTGTTTCTATGGGAAAAGATTTTTCAGATGGCAAGAAGAGAGCTAGAAGCCAGTGGATTGAACAGGATAGTCTTATAAGGATTTAAACCCTTTAGAAATGGCTTTATTGATGATTCAACTATATTAATCTGTGAACATTAATTTTGACATCTTCCTAACCTAATTCCTAGTGTGTTGTAATAAGTACTATATCTGTGAACTTGCTTTCTTTTGGAATAACACACCTGTAAAAATAGAAGTTACATTGACTTCTTGGAAGAAGCAATCTGATGACAAGTCATAAGATTATCAGGGTACTGAAAAGGTCATAATTGTAATGAATTATATTCACAGCAGATTGCCAAGGTGATAGTTTATTTGAACATAGTGTTCTCATTGTCTTTGGCTTCATGGTAAACCCAGATAATTTTTGAGGTTGGATTGAGAAGGAAGCCATGATTCTAGTGGTAACATAAGGCACATTGAAAGAAAAAAATTAGACATACCTCCTTTTTTTGTGCTGTGCAAAGTATACAGTATTGATGAAAGACAATGATATCTTTCTCTGCTTTTATGAACATAAATTTTTGTGTTAACTTATGAAAGTTTTTAATTTGTAGACAATTTTAAAATAAGTCTCCTCTGTAACAAATACAGAATTCTCACTGAGCATTTCAGAGCTCCCTATCAGCTAGATCTACTCTGGCATTATTCTATAATATATATAAACATACCCCACATTTGTTAGTAAAATCTATTAGTCATCTATGGATCCCAGTTGTCTTTGAACCTTCACGCAAGTGGTTCCCACATATCTTTTTCTGTTAAATTAAGTCTCTTCCATCCATTTTGTTTTAGTTTATATTCCACATAATTATTCATAGAATCTGAGACAACCCTAAATCCCATTATATTTATCCAGTCCCTGTAATGCCCTTATTTTTTTTTTGTGCTTTAAAAAAGATTTATATTGATTAAAATAGTTATGTTTCCTTTCTTCTTTAGATTGTTAGCTATGTAAGGGCAGTATATACTAAGATTGCTTATTACATCTCCATAAGCAGTCAAGAGAGTAGATTGGTTATTTTTGTAATATTTAAGTGATAATGTATAACTTGGTTTTTTTTTTCTACCCCAAAAGCTTGGAGCTAACAGTGGTTTGCATATCATCATCTTTGATGAAATTGATGCCATCTGTAAGCAGAGAGGGAGCATGGCTGGAAGTACAGGAGTTCATGACACTGTTGTCAACCAACTATTGTCAAAAATTGATGGTGTAGAGCAACTAAATAACATCTTAGTCATTGGTATGTTAAAAAATATTATAAAAATATGCATCGGGTAGGCTATAAGTTAAGATAGTGAGTGAGTGCATGCGTGTGTATGTGTAAATAAAAAAATCTTCATTTGTTTAAAAATTTAAAAGTACTAAACATCCTTGAAAACTTTGGTGATTCTATTGCTGTCTAATCTTAATGGAAATATAAGGAGTGGAAATTTAGTTCTGAGTAGAATTGTATATTTAAGCAAGTGGCCACCCTTAAGACTTTTTCAATGTTTCAAGTGTTCCCAGAGAAGGTTTGTTCTATCATCCTCCTTAAAACTATACAAGTCAGTCCTAAGTGAAAAACATAAGATCAAAATAATAATAATGGTGCATTGGCTTCAACAGGATATAGTAAAGGGATAAGGTATCTCATGTACTTGCTCTGAAATGAGGAGAGTCCCTAGAATTCTAGAACTGTTAGTTTAGAAATTACTTTGTGGAGTTATGTGGAATTAATTGTGGGGTGTAGAATTGATTATAAACATCTCTAGATTTCTGCTATTGGTTTTCTGTTGGTTGTATCACTATTTTAAACTGTAATCACTTGACAGAGTGCTCAAGACTTTTAAAATTTTTAGTTGACATTTGTAAAATGTACCTTTCACTTTTCAAGAGAATATAGTTCTTAAGGCATTAGGAAAAGAATCTGTATGTTAACTTCACATCTCTGATAACTTATCTGTACATTTATTTTAATTTATGTTCCCAGGAATGACCAACAGACCTGATCTGATAGATGAGGCTCTTCTGCGACCTGGTAGACTGGAGGTTAAAATGGAAATAGGTAAGTAGACCCATCATTAATGATTGGTTTCTAGATCATTAGTAGTAGCAATTTAGTATTCTCTATTGCTTAATATGTTAATAGGAGCTGCATTTTATGAGAAGCATGTGCTTATATGCTTCTAATAGTCAAAAGAAAAGATGTATATTAGGATCACTCCATTGATAGTGACCCTATGTGTGTGATTTGTGTGTGTTGAAACTTATGATTTTGTTGTTTTAGGGAATTCCTGATGATGAAAGTATCTCTGCTAGTGTAAATCATCTCAGTTGCCTGGAGCACTTAAATGTTGTATCCTGCTTTCTAGAGCCCCCAAGTTGGGATGACAAAACGTACCATGGTTTCTAGAGCCCCCACACTGGAGTGATTAAAATACACCGTCTTAGTGGAGAAGTAATGAGGCGGGACAAATAGGCGGGATAAGTTTTCTTATCTGTAAAATGAGAGGATGGTGGAAAAATGGAGTCCATTTATTACAAGGTTTTCCCCCTTTTATACCCTTAAGTAACAAAAACACTAGGCATGAGCCCAGTACATACTGGGCACATGGGACCACATAAACAACTTGCTATTGTATGTATTTGCCACCTGTTATCATTCTGCTTCAATCACAACACAGGTTGTCACTGCCCCTGTCTTCTCAGGAAGGCCAAGAGCTCTTAGGGGAGATGGGGAGCTGAACCAGACATTGTCAGCAGGTTCCCTCTGGGCTTATACGTCACCCAGAGTTTCCCCACTGTCTGTGGCTCTTTACATTTAAATATTAAGTAACTTCCCCTAAGTCATAGAACTCGTGTGGATCAGATCTGGGACTTAAACCAGGCCTTCTTACCTCTGCGGATAGTTTTCTATCTATTGTGCTTCTCTTTACTCAATCATTTTCAATTTTCAGGTTTGCCAGATGAAAAAGGTCGACTACAGATCCTTCACATCCATACAGCAAGGATGAGAGGACATCAGCTATTAGCTGCCGATGTGGATATTAAGGAACTGGCTGTGGAGACCAAGAACTTCAGTGGTGCTGAATTAGAGGGTCTGGTTCGAGCTGCGCAATCCACTGCAATGAATAGACATATCAAGGTCAGTAACTCCAACAGCAGGGGCTGACAGCCTTACAAAAGTCTTATGTCCTGTGGGGCATAATAGTGCCAATTGTTTTGATCCCTGTTTGAGGTAGAAATTATAGAGGGAGCTTAGGTTTTATAAATAGAGGTGTATTTTGTAGGACAAAGAAATGGTAGTCCTACTATATTCTATCCTGGCCAGATTATGTCTGGATGTCACATTTTTGAAAAGATGTTGACATACTTCAGTGCATCCAGGATGGTAAGAACACTGTTAGCCATGCCAGGCTTAGTTTGGTCAAGGAACTGGAATTGTATAGCTTCAATAAGAGAAGACATGAGGATGAGGAGGAGTATGATAGCTTCAAGTGTTAGAAGGGCTATCATTTAAAAGAAAACTTAGATTTGTTCTACTCAGTCTTAAGGGAAAAAACTAGGAGAAATGGCTGGAACTTTAAGATGCAGATTTCACTCAAGGCAAGGAATTACCACTTAATAAATACAACAGTACAGAAGTATGAGCAATTTCCTTGGATAGTGTATTTATTATCATCACCGGTATTCAGAAAGAGGCTGCATGACCACTAATCAGAGATCTTGTAGAGAGAAAGCCTCTTTGTCTAGAGATTGGTCTTTTCAGCTCTGAGATTATATGATTTATGATCTTTACATTTAAAAGCACTAGTTCAGGAACCTGATTCCCAGTCCTGAGAGGAGGATGTAAATAACTTAAAATATAATATTAGATCTGGAGTTAGACATGAATGAAAATATAAATTTTGTTGTCAACTGCAACTAGGTGATAGATAAATCAGAATCAATGAAATTTTCATATGAATATTAAGGGAAAGAGTAGTAGATAAGCTGAGGACTTAATTATGTAGAATACTGATGACAAAGAATTCAGTTAGCTAGAGTCATCTGCACAGGCTATTTCTTTCTATTTAACAAAGAATTACAAATTACATTTTCAATTAAAAATGGGCTTTAGGTTAATCCCTGTGCTGAAAATTAATAGTGGAGGGGAATTTAAAAATATAATGATAGATGGAGAGCATTTAGATTTAGAATGACTAATAAATTTTCCTATTGCATATATTTATTTTTATCCACAATGGGAGAGAAAAGCATGCTTTTGTGCTGAACTGGAAAGAAAGATTTGAAGTCAGAACACTTAGGTTTAAATCCCAGTTCTGATATTTAAGTATAACTTTGGGTAAGTTGCCCAAAATGCTGTAAAATGAGAGAATGGTGGAAAAATGGAGTCCATTTATTACAAGGTTTTCCCTTTTGTAAATTTGTTTAAAAAAAAAAAAGTAGAGAGGGAGCATGGCTGGAAGTACAGGAGAGGAGTTTATGACACTGTTGTCAAAAATTGATGGTGTAGAGCAACTGAATAACATCTTAGTCATTGGTATGTTAAAAAATATTATAAAATCATCTAAAGTTTTAAGTTACCTATCAATAATATCCAAGTGGCAGGATTAGGATGAGGGGTGATAGCCACAACTGATCCATTATGAATAACATTGTAATCTTCTAACATAATAGAAAATTGGGGTATTTCTTGAGACATAATTGTTTCTGTTTTTAGAATGCCAGGGGAAATAATTTTTAAATCTATTGGAGATGGGAAGACTACTTTTTTGTTACACATAAATCTGGGGTTTTGTAAGGCTTCTAATATTTAGTAACCATTTAGTAACCATTACTAATATTTAGTAACTAGGCAAATCACTTAGCTCCCATATGACTTGTACATGTAGCACTTGTCTAAGTCATGGATGGGCTTTAATAATCACTACAGCTGGCTTCAGAGTTGGCTAATGAAATAAAAAATCATTGAAAGCTCGCTTGCATATTTGCCATATCTGTAATGTACTATTTTAATACCAGCAGTATAATATTTAATTATTTAACAAAATTTCTATTTTTAAATCAGGTATACCAAACATTTTGGACAGTTTATGGATAAAAGTGAATTCTACTTTGAGCTTTGGGATCCCACTCATTTTCTTAAATCCAAATTGTCTTATTTTAAATGGAGAAATAGAGATGAGACCTTGAAAACCATCCTTTTCCTATTACCTCAAAGGTTCTTAACCTTTATTGTTATGAACCCCTATAGCAGTTTGGGAAAACTTTTAGACCCAATCTCAGAAGACTGTTTTTGAATGAATAAAATACAAAACAAACAAGTTATATTAGAAAACAGTTATCAAAAAATGTTTTTTAAAACCAAATTCATGGATACAAGAGTAAGAACTCATGCACTAATTGACTTCCTTCCCTCCCTTTAAAAAAAATTATTTTAATGTAACAGTCCTCACCAAACACAAGCATTTCAGAATACAAAGAATAAAAAAAGAGAAACATAACCTTGGCTTTTTTTTGGCCTATAAAAGTGACATGTGGTTTCATTCACAGCCACTAAGATATGTCACATTTATTAAACAATTATTATTTTTAATCAAACCTAACAATTTCAGTTTTTTCTTTGTTTATCCTGAATTTTCATTGGTTACAATCCTGTCCTAAAAATATCCATGGTAACTTATTTGTTGTCATTAAAGAATATGCCTTTTATTAGACACATATTGGATGTAGTTTTATTAACATTACATTTTTGAGCTGATGACATTAACAACTGTGGAACTGTTTTTCCAGTACCTGAACTTGCTGTTGTAGCATTGATCTTTTTATTGAGTTATGTTTCCCCCCAGTTTTATTAGCATTTTATTACTGTAATTTTAATGATCATTTTAGGTATTATTTTTCAATTTTTCTACATGTGAGCTATGTAAGTAGATAATAGTGAAAATTTCTATGTGGTTGAGAATCATCCATTCAGAGCTTTGAGATAGTATAGGTTTTATTATTGATGTTCCATTATAATTGATAGCTGTGTTGTTTTTAAATAGCAGATGAATATATTAAAATTGGTTTGCCAACGTGTTTTGCTCAATATTATTGCTTATAAATATATATATATGTCTGTAGTAATAATAGCTTTTTATTTATCAAAATACATGTAAAGATAGTTTTTAACATTCATCCTTGCAAAACTTTGTGTTTCAAATTTTTCTCCCTTCCTCCTGATCTCCTGCTTCCCCTAGACAGCAAGCAATCCAATATAGGTTAAACATGTGTAATTCTTTTAAACATATTTCCACATTTATCATGCTGCACAAGAAAAATAAGATCAAAAAGGGGAAAAAATTAGAAAAAAAAAACAAAAAAGCAAGCAAACAGCAACAAAAAAGATGAAAAAACTATGTTGTAATCCACATTCAGTCCCTAAAGTCCTCTTTCAGGATATAGATGACTTTCTTCATCACAAATCTATTGGAATTGGCTTGAATTACCTCATTGTTGAAAAGAGCCATCTCTGTCATAGTTGATCATCACATAATCTTATTGTTACTGTGCACAAAGTTCTCTTGGTTCTACTCTCTTTACTTAGCATCAGTTCATGTAAGTCTCTCCAGGCCTGTCTGAAACCTGCTGATAATTTCTTATAGAAAATAGTATTCTATTACTTTCATATATCATAACTTATTCAGCCATTCTTCAAGTTATGGGCATACGCTTAGTTTTCAGTTCCTTCCCATTACAAAAAGAGTTGCTACAAACATTTTTGCACATCTGTGTCTTTTTCCCTTTTTTATGATCTCTTTGGGATATAGACCCAGTAAAGACACTGTTGGATCAAAGGGTTTGATACCCCTTTGGGCATAGTTCCAAACTGCTCTCCAGAATGTTTGGATCAGTTCACAATTCCATCAACAGCTTTATTAGTGTCCCACTTTTCCTACATCCCCTCCAACATTCATCATTATCTTTTCCTGTCATCTTAGCTAAACTGAAAGATGTGAAGTGGTACCTCAGAATTATCTTAATTTGCATTTCTCTGATCAATAGTGGTTTGGAGCATTTTTTCATGTGACTAGAAATATCTTTAATTTCTTCTTCAGATAATTTCCTGTTCATATCCTTTGACCATTTATTAATTGGAGAATGACTTACAGTCTTATAAAAAGATTTTTTCCCCAGTTTTCTGCTTCCTTTCTAATCTTGGTTGCATTGGTTTTGTTTATACAAAATCTTTTTAATTTAATATAATTAAAATTATCCACTTTGTATTTCATAATGTTCTGTAATTCTTTGGCCGTAAATTCCTTCCTTCCCCACTGCTCTGAGAGGTAGTCTATTCCTCGTTCTCCTAATGTGCTTATAGTATCACTCTTTATGTCTAAATCATAATCCATTCCAATCTTATCTTGGTATAGGGGTTAGGTATTGCAAAATGCCTCATTTCTGTCATCCTATTTTCCAATTTTCTTAGCAATTTTTCTCAAATAATGAGTTCTTATCCCAAAAGTTGGAGCCTTTGGGATTAACAAACATTAAATTATTATAGTTTTTGTTTTGTTGTGTACCTAATGTATTCCATTGATCCTCTACTCTTATTTCTTAGCCAGTATCAAATGGTTTTAATGACTGATGCTTATAAAATATCTATTTTTAAGAATTTATTTTTCCATAAGAAGCAATATAATGTATTGAATAGAGAAGTGGCTTCAGAATCAGGAAAAGACCTAGATTCAAGTCCTATTTCTCTGACTCTGGGAAATTCATTTAACCTCTCTAGGCAACTCTTTAGGACTTTGTAAGTTGTAGAACCAGTATTCTGCATTGTTAGCAGGAATTTCATCATTGGGAATTTCCAAAACCAATGAAATACCAGGTCCATTCCTTCTCTCCCTTGTCTTTATCTCTCTCCTTGTTTCTGTCTCCTTTCTTTTTTCCTTTCTTCTTTCTTCCTTCTCCTATTTATCTCTCTCTATGCTCCACATAAAAATCAATTGCTTTTTCTTAATTGTTCTATCATTAACCTCTCTCAGTTGAAAGATGTGCATTTTCTCTAGTTAAAAATTCCATTTGCTATAGGTTTGTAGATGGATCTTTACTTTGCACTAGCTGGCTTTTTAAACATTTATATTCTCTTCCAAATCTATACCAATTTTTTTTTTTTGGAAGAGTAGGCATATGGCTTCATGTCATCTATGCTGAACAAGTGTTTGAAGCATTCTTGGGTCTCATTTTATAGAGTATGAACTGGGCCTTGTAGTTAATATATACAAAATCCTGAATATCGTGTTTTTAATAAGAATTTATTTACTAATACCCACATATTTATGGGAAAGTAACATAACCAAATATATCATAAACTTTTATATACATGTACACATATAATATATATATGTGATACATATACACACACATATATAACCACCAGTCTCACTACCACAAAAAAAAAAAAAGCCCTAAGCAACGAAATTAGAATTCCTAACTGTATTGGCAATTTGACTACCCCAGCAGGATTTCTAGATTGAAAGAGAGATGTTGTAATTTTTTTTGTTGTTGAATTTGATTTATTAAGGTCACTTGGTTGTCCTTAATTTAAGAGGATTGATAAGGACTATGAAATGTCAGATTAAAAAGGTTATGAAGTTTATGAGTGACCATTTGGTATTTGATAGTGTTGAAATACAAGTTTTATTAACTACTACAGGTGTAACTTGAAAGATACAGCCCTTCTTCTGTATTCTTTAGCTGCTATAAATATAATGTGGTAAAAGCTCACTAGTAAAGGAAAATTGGGTCTTTAAAATCCTGTATTATAGGACTTAGGTTCCAACCCTACCTCCCAGCCATGTGACCAGAAGCAAGTCCCATTAACTTAACAGGGCTCCAGGTATTTCTCTACAACCCTAGCAAACAGGGGAGGTACTGATCTGCATCTAATTGTACTTAAGGGAAACTAGTTCCTTACTGATGCAATCATAGCTCTGGACAAATATTCCTATCCCCAACTCATTGTTCTGGTTTTTTAAAAAATTTTTATTTAATAATTACTTTATATTGACAGAATCCATGCCAGGGTAATTTTTTTTTTTTACAACATTATCCTTTGCACTCGTTTCTGTTCCAATTTTTTTCCCCTCCTTCCCTCCCCCCTCCCCTAGATGGCAAGCAGTCCTTTATATGTTTGATATGTTGCAGTATATCCTAGATACAATATATGTTTGCAGAACCGAACAGTTCTCTTGTTGCATAGGGAGAATTGGATTCAGAAGGTATAAATAACCCGGGAAGAAAAACAAAAATGCAGATAGTTCACATTCGTTTCCCAGTGTTCTTTCTTTGGGTGTAGCTGCTTTTGTCCGTCATTTATCAATTGAAACTCAGTTAGGTCTCTTTGTCAAAGAAATCCACTTCCATCAAAATATGTCCTTATACAATATCGTTGTCGAAGTGTATAATGATCTCCTGGTTCTGCTCATTTCACTTAGCATCAGTTCATGTAAGTCGCGCCAGTCCTCTCTGTATTCATCCTGCTGGTCATTTCTTACAGAACAATAATATTCCATAACATTCATATACCACAATTTACCCAGCCATTCTCCAATTGATGGGCATCCATTCATTTTCCAGTTTCTAGCCACTACAAATAGGGCTGCTACAAACATTTTGGCATATACAGGTCCCTTTCCCTTCTTTAATATTTCTTTGGGATATAAGCCCAATAGAAATACCGCTGGATCAAAGGGTATGCACAATTTGATAATTTTTGGGGCATAATTCCAGATTGCTCTCCAGTCCCCAACTCATTGTTGATGATTTATCTTGATAAACTTGTTTTAAGGAATGGATGTGAGGGGGTGTGTGTGTGTGTGTGTGTGTGTGTGTATGTGTAGTAGAAAAATAGATGTGTGCTAAAGGATAGATTTTTTTTTTTTTTTGCATCATACAGTCATTCTTTTAGGCATTAATTAATTTGGTCCATAAGTTCTTAGCCCCTGTTCAAGTCATCATCTTTATGGTGGACTCTAAACAAATTTTATTGCACATCTAAGTGGATTAAGGCAAGTGAAATTTTTCTTCAAATTCTTATAAATATAAAACAAAATGCAAATTGTCTTCAATGACACAGGACAATAGAAGAAAAACCTCATTGAAGCTAATAGAACACAATGAACAGTCTATGATAGTTTTGTTTAATTCAAATGAATTTCTTTACCCAAGAAAAAGCATTTTGCCATTTTGGTTGTCATTACTGAAGCAAGATACTTGATTTTTTTTTTATTTAAAATTATTGAAAAAAGTTATGTATAAAAATTTTTTGGAAGAGGTGATATTCATTTAGTAATAGGCATCAATAGGATTTACTTAACAAAGAGATTAGTTTTACAACCAGCTTTGTATAAGCAAATTTATTCTTTATAAAGTGTGGGATACCAATGTCTTGTTCTCTTTATGTTAAGAGAGATCTCTTTTCATAGTGGAGAATCTTTTTATACTTCTTTTGGCCTAGAAAACTCATTGCTGCTGTTGTTGCTACTTTGAGAGACTCTTATCAATAGTAGTGTAGGTAGTATATATCTCTTCTTTTCTAGAAAGCAAGTGTGTATGAAAGTATTCATTTAGGGAGCAGTAATGAACTGAACCAGCTACACCCAGTGAAAGAACTCTGGGGATGACTAAGAACCATTACATTGAATTCCCAATCCCTGTATTTTTGCCTGCCTGCATTTTGGATTTCCTTCACAGGCTAATTGTACAATATTTCAGAGTCTGATTCTTTTTGTACAGCAAAATAACGGTTTGATTATGTATACTTATTGTGTATCTAATTTATACTTTAATATATTTAATATCTACTGGTCATCCTGCCATCTAGGGGAGGGGGTGAGGGGAAGGAGAGGAAAAATTGGAACAAAAGGTTTGGCAATTGTCAATGCTGTAAAATTACCCATACATATAACTTGTAAATAAAAAGCTATTAAAAAAAATAAAATTATTCATTTAGCTCCCAAGTATTAATTGTAATAAGTAGGACCTTTGGAACTAGTTGTGTAGATGGTGCTACAGACAACCCAGTGAGGATGATAACAAAATGTGAAATCGTGGCTCTTTTCTAGGTTTACTACACCCTAAACCTCAACTCCACAATTTCTATATAGACTGTCAGACAGACTGGGCTTGCAGAAATAAGTGCACTAGTAGTGAATTGTGCCTTCAAAATTGTGAAAATGCCATACTGATTAAAACTTCTATATGTGGATCATAACTTTGATAGAAATTTCAAATTATAGGTTGTGCTGGTAGTGCCATCAAAGTGATTATTATTATAATGCTTAAGGAGAGGAAACAATGATTTTACTGATAAAAGGTCAGATTGTTTGTTGCAAAATGTGTTTATTAATTTTTTTCAACTTTAATTCTAGTTTTACAGTTACTGCTGTGACTATAATTCCTATATTAGGGGATAAGTTTTTAGGATTACATTCATGGGATAGAAATAATGAGAAAAAAAACATAAACAGATATTTTAAGTGATTTGAAAGATTTGATAATCTATATCAAGACAGTTTTGCTATTCTTAGAAACTTGACTCAGTTAAAAGAAAACTCAGTTTTGAAAGCCTAAAAGGTTTGACTGACATCTCATTAAATATTACATAAAAACTATACATCCTGTGATGTTACTTTGTTAAATAGATAACTCTTTATCTTAAACTAAAAGTCTTTCCATTTTTTCCATTTTAACTAGGCCAGCACTAAAGTGGAAGTGGATATGGAAAAAGCAGAGAGCCTACAAGTGACAAGAGGAGACTTCCTTGCTTCTCTGGAAAATGATATCAAACCAGTGAGTATGTCTTCTGAACCATAGAAACAATAACATGATCCAGGAGAAAAATAATTGCTTCTCTAATCAACATAATTATTTTAAAAATAGTGTTGCTTTTGCACACAGTGAATTTCATAGAACCATAGACTTAGAATTAGAAGGGACCTTGGAGCTTATCTAAAACTTGCCACTCAGTGTTAGAGTATACTCTTATTATATTCTCTACCAATAGGTTGTCCATCTTTGCTAGAAAACTTAACAAGAAACACTCTTGTTAATGGTTCTCTTAGTTAACGGTAATTGTTTTTTTTTTTTTTAATTTAATTTTATTTAATAATAACTTTGTATTGACAGAATCCATGCCAGGATAATTTTTACACCACATTATCCCTTGCAATCACTTATGTTTCGTTTTTTCCCCTCCCTCCCTCCTCCCCCCCCCCCCAAGATGGCAAGCAGTCCTATATATGTTAAAAATGTTGCAGTATATCCTAGATACAATACATATTTGCAGAACCGAACAGTTCTCCCGCTGCACAGGGAGAATTGGATTCAGAAGGTAAAAATAACTCGGGAAGAAAATCAAAAATCAAATAGTTCACATTCATTTCCCAGTATTCCTTCTTTGGGTGTAGCTGTTTCTGTCCATCATTTATCCAATGAAACCCAGTTAAGTCTCTTTGTCAGAGAAATCCACTTCCATCAGAATACATCCTCATACAATATCGTTGTCGAAGTGTATAATGATCTCCTGGTTCTGCTCATCTCACTTAGCATCAGTCCATGTAGGTCTCTCCAAGCCTCTCTGTATTCATCCTGCTGGTCATTCCTTACAGAGCAATAATATTCCATAACATTCATATACCACAATTTACCCAGCCATTCTCCAAATGATGGGCATCCATTCATTTTCCAGTTTCTAGCCACTACAAACAGGGCTGCTACAAACATTTTGGCACATACAGGTCCCTTTCCCTTTTTTAGTATCTCTTTGGGGTATAAGCCCAATAGAAACACTACTGGATCAAAGGGTATGCACAGTTTGATAACTTTTTGGGCATAATTCCAGATTGCTCTCCAGAATGGCTGGATTCGTTCACAACTCCACCAACAATGCATCAGTGTCCCCGTTTTCCCGCATCCCCTCCAACATTCATCATTATTTTTTCCTGTCATCTTAGCCAATCTGACAGGTGTGTAGTGATATCTCAGAGTTGTCTTAATTTGCATTTCTCTGATCAATAGTGATTTGGAACACTCTTTCATGTGAGTGGTAATAGTTTCAATTTCTTCATCTGAAAATTGTCTGTTCATATCCTTTGATCATTTATCAATTGGAGAATGGCTTGATTTTTTATAAATTTGAGTCAGTTCTCTATATATTTTGGAAATGAGGCCTTTATCAGAACCTTTAATTGTAAAGATGTTTTCCCAGTTTGTTGCTTCCCTACTAATCTTGTTTGCATTCATTCTGTTTGTACAAAGGCTTTTTAATTTGATATAATCAAAATTTTCTATTTTGTGATTGGTAATGGTCTCTAGTTCATCTTTGGTCACAAATTTCTTTCTCCTCCACAAGTCTGAGAGATAAACTATCCTATGTTCCTCTAATTTATTTATAATCTCGTTCTTTATGCTTAGGTCATGGACCCATTTTGATCTTATCTTGGTATGTGGTGTTAAGTGTGGGTCCTTGCCTAATTTCTGCCATACTAATTTCTAGTTATCCCAGCAGTTTTTATCAAATAATGAATTCTTATCCCAAAATTTAGAATCTTTGGGTTTGTCAAACACTAGATGGCTATAGTTGACTATTCTGTCTTATGAACCTAACCTTTTCCACTGATCAACTAATCTATTTCTAAGCCAATACCAAATGGTTTTGGTGACTGCTGCTTTATAATATAATTTTAGATCAGGTACAGCTAGACCACCTTCATTTGATTTTTTTTTTCATTAATTCCCTTGAGATTCTCGACTTTTTATTGTTCCATATGAATTTTGTTGTTATTTTTTCTAAATCATTAAAATATTTTCTTGGAAGTCTGATTGGTATAGCACTAAATAAATAGATTAGTTTAGGGAGTATTGTCATCTTTATTATATTCGCTCGGCCTATCCAAGAGCACTTAATATTTTTCCAATTATTTAAGTCTGACTTTATTTGTAACGGTAATTGTTGAATCAAAATTTGTATCTATTTAAACTTTCCTCCATTGGATCTGCCCAGACAAATCCAGAACGTCTTCTATATGTGCCCTTCAGATGTTTGCAGGTAATAAGGTCTTAAGTGTCCGCAAAGTTAAGAAACGTTTCATCTGACAGTTTCCAGGCTTGTTAATTTTCTCTGATGGTAAATGTCATTCTTAAAACTCAGCTCCCAGAACCAAACACAGTCCTTCCTATGTGGTCTGACTAGAGTCCAGCAGAGAGAGTCCTGTCATCTTCCATATTCTGGACAACAAAATTAGCCATGTTTATTGAGTGCCTATCATAGCCGGATGACAAAAGGGAATGACAAAAAAGAAATTTTAAAATGGTTACAAACTAAATCCCTTACAACTTAACTCCAAACTCCTTGTCATTCCTTATCCTATCATATTTCCTTCTGCATATTTGGTGGTCCAGCTACATTGGCTTCTTGACTGTTCCTCACACATGATCTTCTATCTTCATACTTCCCTCATGCCTAAAACACACTTCCTGCTCTCCTTTGTCTGCTAAAACCCTTAATTTCCTTCAGAACTCTGTTCAAGTACCATCTTATGTAAACTCTTTCCTGATCCCTCTAGATGGTAGTGCCACTTGCTATCTCAGTTTATTTGTATTTATATTGAATATATTATTTATATACTTACAAATGTACTTGGCATCTCCAACAATGGAATGTAATTACAGAGACAGTTTCACTTTTGTATTTGTATCCCCAGCACAAGCAGCTGGCCTAAAATTGGTGTTTAATAATAAATACTTGGTGCTTGATTGAATTCTTAAAGATAAAAAAACCACCAATTCAGGTTCTCCCTTATAATTGTTAGGATAATGTTTTTGTATGTATAATACTTTATGGTTTATTTATAAACATCAAGGAAAAGTTAGAAAGTTTTCAAAATGATTGAAAATTATATCATATTAAAAATACATTCTTCTAGTTGATTGATTTTTTTCAAACATATAATGTTTTTGTTTTTAACTGAAGCAACTTTAGAAAAGAATTTTATTAAATATTAAATTATGTTTATATTACTTCAAATTTTAGTTTTTGAATACATGTATTTCATAGTTTTAAGCAGTGTGTATATATTATTCCATATAAACATTCATGTCTATCATGTCTATCAATTCCCTATAGTTTTTTATTTTAGTATACACATATACTTTGTTATTGCTATCATATTTTTATTGTGAACTGGTCATGAACAAACATAAACATTTCCATAAACAAAGGCTAGAAAATAGTGATTGTACATGAAATTGAAAATTTATTATTTGTAGCTTTTTTCTTTTAGTATACATGAAATTTATAAAGTACTACTAACATTGTCCTACTTGTTTGTATTCCCCACTTAATTCCTATTTAGTCTTTTCTGTGTATTATCAAATCATTTCATTAATGCTCTAGTCTTTTTTCTCTTCCTTCCACCTTTTTTGATATAACTAGTCTACTTCATTATTCCATCTACCTCTTCCCAATTAAAAGATCTTTTTTTTTTGTAACACACACACACGCACGCGCGCACGCACACACACACACACACACACACACACACACAGTCAAGCAAATAAATTTATGTTGTAATGTCATGCCCAGAATGTGTTTATTCTTTGTATACAGCCTTTATCTTCACCAAATGACGGAAAGTATGCTCTGTCATCCATCTTTGGAAGTAATGATTTGTTATTGATAAAAGTTACATTACATCTTTCAAAGTTCATTTTTAATAACACTGTGGTCATTGTAAAAATAGTTTTCTTAATTCTTCTCACTTTGTTCAGTTGTTTTAGTCATGTCTGACTCTTCATGAATCCTCTTGGAATTTTCTTGGCAAAGAACTGGAGGAATTTGCCATTTCTTTTTCTAGCTCATTTTACAGATGAGGATAGTGAGGCAGATGGTGAAATGACTTATCCAGGGTCATAGTTAGTGTCTGAGGCCAGATTTGAACTCAGGAAGATAACTCTTTCTTGACTCTAAACCTCGTGGTCTGTGTACTGTGCCACTTTAACTCTATATCAGTTTACACAAGTCTTCTCAAGTTTCTTTGAATCTGGTGCTTTCACCATTTCTTAGAGCACAATATTAATCCAATACATTTATTTACCATAATTTATTTATCCATTCCCAAATTGATGAGCACCCATTTTCCAGTTCTTTGCCATGTCAAAAATACTCCTATAAATATTTTTGTACATTTGAGTCCTTTCCTTCTTTCTTTGATCTTTTTGCCTAATAATGGTATTACTTGGTTAAAGGGTATATAAAGTATGGTGACTTTGGGGATATTGGTTTAAATTGCTTTCCAGAATGGTTGAACTAGTTCACAGACCCACCAGAAGTTCATTATAATCTCTTTGCACATATACTTTAACAATTTCAATATTCCTTATTGGCCATCTTTGCCAATCTAACAGGTATGAGGTAGAACCTTAGACTAGGTTAAATTGCTTAGTTACTTGAAGATTATTTGTCATAATTTTTTGGTAGCCTATATTTTTTCAGTTAGGAAATGCCTGTTCATATCCTCTAACAACTTGTCTATAGGCACTGATTCTTGTTCAATAGTATATATTCAAAATTTTCCATGGATTTCTCTCTCCTTTATTTGGTCAAAATTCTTCCCCATCCATACTTCAAAAAGTTGCTTCCATTCTCCTGTAATTTATTTATATTATGGTCATTTAGATTTTTCTTATGTGTATTTGGAGAATATTACTGTATATAATATGAAGTATTAATCTAAACCTAAATAACTTTCCATTTTTTCCTAGCAGTTTTTGTCTTATTTGGTCTTTCTTTCTCCAGCAGTTGGAGCCTCTGGTTTTGTTGAACACTATACTGCTGTGTTCCATTGTTTCTGCATGTTTTGTACATATATAACAGGTTATGTAATCTGCTCCATTAATAAACTTTGCTATTTTTAAACCAGTACCAATTGGTTTGATGATTATTGCTTTGAAATACAATTTGATATCTGGTTGTGTTGGTCTATTTTCAGTTAACTTTTTCATTATTTCCCTTGAGATTCTTCACATTATGTTCCACTAGATGAATTGTATTATATAATTTTGGCTAGAAATTCTGGAAAGTAGTTGTCATTCTAAAAACTATGTCTTGAATAGTTTAATTGGCACAACATAAGTCTGGATATTAATTTAGATAGTATTGTCATTATGGTATTAGATGGAATACACAATTGTGTATGGTGATTTTTCTTGTTTACTTATATTTTCAGCGTTACTTATTGATTTGTGATTTGATACTTAGACAAGCCCTCTCTTGTTTGGTTCTGATCTTCCTGAACTCAGTCTTGATACTGCTGGCACTGCTGAAACTGTATAGGAAGGCTGGTATTTGGCCTCACCCTCTGCCTTAATCCCTGGCTTCCTTCTTAGTTTCCTGGTTGCCTACTCTGGCATCAGACCTTTACTAGTCTCTTTCTCCTGCTTTTTTCACAGTTCTCAATCTGGAACTAGTTCCATTTTCTGCTGTGGCTTTAACAGTCTGCAGTAAGATATTGGAAATCACTTTGCTCTCAGGTTTCTTTTACTGCCCTCCTGAGACAAATGTTCAGATGCTGAATTTTCCCTGTTTCCTATTCAGGCTCTCAGTAATATACAAGCAGACCCCCATTCCCTATGTAGTTACCTCTCAGGAGAGCACTTCTGTCCCTACTTGTGTTCTGACAGTCCAAGACCAGAGTCTGGCTCCAGGCACATAATTACTGGAGTTAATGCTACCTTGTGATACACATATTTACTGGATGGCTTGAGATCCATTTGAAGGAGTTTATACACTTTTTCTTTTCCCATCTCTGTCACCTTCAGGCCTATATAATTGGAGCTAGTTTTCCCTTGCTTCAATTGCCTGTGCATTTACCTGAACTGATTTTGGCTTCTTTAGTTGAGTTCCTTTATCTCACTCCCATTTCCTGTGCACTACTGGACTGGATTGACCTCCAATTCTTTTTGGATTTCTTTACCATTGGTTTTTCTTGGATTGTTTTCAGTTTATGTAAGAGAGCTTGGCTTTTTGTGAATCCATCTTACTTAGAATTCAATGCATAAATTTTAACAGACATTTAAATTTTGGAAATAAAAAATATCTCAGTAATTGGCTAGATAGAAATGAAGAAGTGATCTGATAACACTTGAATGGTTTTGAAGATGATTTGAGAAGATAAAAGAAATAGGGAAACAAGGATTGATATGCATCACCTTTATTTTTTTTATAAGTAATATGTAAATTTTTCCAATTACATGTAAAAATAGTTTTCAACATACATTTTTATAAGATTTCAAATTACAAATTTTTTTCCATCTCTCTTTTCTCTCTTCCCTCCCAAGACAGGAAACAATCTGATATAGAATTTATATGTGCAGTCATGGAAACATATTTCCACATTAGTCACATTGTAAAAGAATAAACAACAAAAGGGAAGAGCTACCAAAAATAGTAAAAATAATATGCTTTGATTTGCATTCAGACCTATGCTTTTTTCTCTGGATAGGGACAGCATTTTCCAATATGAATTTTAGAATTGTCTTGGATTCTTGTATTGTCACTGTATTGCTAATAAGAGCTAAGTTAATTATGGTTGATCATCACACAGTATTACTGTTACTGTGTACAATGTTCCCCTTATTCTGCTCATTTCATTCATTACCAAATCATGTAAGTCTTTTCGAATTTTTCTGAAATTCACCTGCTCATCATTTCTTATAGCACAATAGTATTCTATTATATTAATATACCACAACTTGTTCAGCTATTCCCCAAATGATGAACATCCTCTCATTTTCCAGTTTTTGCCATCACAAAAAGAGCTGCCATAAATATTTTTATACATGGAGATGCTTTTCCCCTTTTTTAATGATCTCTTTGAGATGTAGACTTAGTAGTGGTATTGCTGGATTAAAGGATATATACTGTTTGGTAATCCTTTGGGCATGCTTCCAAACTGTCCTCCACATTGATTGCATCACTTCACAACTGCACCAGCAATGCATTAATATTCTAGTTTTTCCACATTTTCTCCAACATTGATCATTTTCCTTTTCTGTCATATTAATAATTTGATAGGTTTGAGTTAGTACCTCAAGAGTTGTTTGAATTTGCATTTCTCTAATCAAGATTATTTAGAGCATTTTTTCCATATGACTATAGATACTTTTAATTTCTTCATCTGAAAATTGCTTGTTCATATCCTTTGACCTTTTGTCAGTTAGGAAATGATTTATATTCTTATATTATTGAAGTTAATATTTCTAGTACAATATTGAATAAGTAGTAATGACATTAGGCATCCTCGTTTCATTCCTGATCTTATTGGAAAGGCTTCTAGCTTATCTCCATTATAGATATTGCTTAGTGATGGTTTTAGATAGATACTACTTATCATTTTTAAGAAAGCCCCATTTATTCCTATACTCTCTAGTGTTTTTTAACAGGAATAGGTGCTATATTTTGTCAAAAGCTTTTTTTGCCTCCATTGAGATATGATTTTTGTTGCTTTTGTTATTGATATGGTCAGTTATACTAATAGTTTTCTTAATATTGAATCAGCTCTGCAGTCCTGATATAATTCTCACCTGGTCATAGTATATTATCTTAGTGATAAATTTCTGTAATCTCTTTGTTAATATTTTATTTAAAAATTTTAAATCAATACTTTTTAAGGGAAATTGTTCTTGAATTTTCTTTCTACATTTTGGCTCTTCCTGGTTTAGGTATCAGCACCATATCTATGTCATAAAAGGAATTTGAGAGAACTTGTTCCCTACATTTCCTGCACACTATGGATACTCTCAATTCATGTATAGATGATTCTCATAAACATTTTGTAACAGTGAGCATATAGGTGTTGATGGCTATTGATGTCCTCGCTCCCAGTTTTGGTTTTAACAAGGTATTAGGAAGACTGCATACACTATGTTCCCATAATTTAGATACCTTGTGTATCAACTCTTCAATATTCTCACAATAGTGTCTATTCCAGAATGGAAATCCTCCCCCTCCCTCCCCCCCCCCCTCTCTCTTTCTTTCTCTCTCTCTCTCTCTTTCTCTTTCTTTCTCTCTCTCTCTCTCTCTCTCTCTCTCTCTCTCTCTCTCTCTCTCTCTTTCTTTCTCTCTCTCTCTCTCTCTCTCTCTCTCTCTCTATATATATATATATATATACACATATATATTCACATATATATGTATATACATATACATATATATGTGTATATATATATATAATCTAATTTGGCCATTTTAAAAAGTTTTTTGTTTTATTTTTCCCATTTATACACCACTTAATAAACATTTGTTACTATGATGCTAATGTCCAAGTGCAGTAGCTTGGGGGGGGAGGGGGCAAAAAGTCTGTCATAATAATCTTGGAGCTCTTTTTTATTTTTCTTCAATTTGTAATCATCTTCAGTATTTATCTCCAAATTCCATTGGAATGACTTTTCTTCAACTGGGTCTCCTGCCAATCTTTTTTCAAACTGATTTAACCCTCTGGTGCTTTTCTCTCCCAAATGTTCACTCAGTCAGTGGACATGGACCTCACATTTAGATTGCTGAAAGTTAAATGAAAGATTTTTTTTTAGTTGTGTTTTAGTCATGAACTAGTCGTGGGAATTTACTTAGCAAAAATACTGGAGTTATTTGCATTTCCTTCTCCAACTCATTTTACAGATGAAGAAACTGTAGCAAACAGGATTAAATGACTTGCCCAAGATCTCACAGTGAGTGTCTGAAGCCAGATTTGAACTCACAAAGAAGAATCTTCCTGTGGCACTAGCTCCTCCTATCAAAGTGTAGAATCAATCTAAAAACTGATTTTTATCACTCTCTGTTCCTTTTCCCACCAATTAACTGGTCACTTCAGACACTAAAGAAATCCACATAGGACTGAGAGCTATTTTATACTGGTAGTCCTTTTAAGTACAGAGAATCAGAATAAAAAAACAAAGTTCTAAAGAGGGAAGAAGAGAAAGTCCATTGACATAGCAGAATAGTCACTTTGAAGAGGAGGCTGATATAATAATCAGAATTTGAGGGAAATAATTATAGGCATTGGGAGATGACTGTTTTTTCTGACCTGGTAATATTCCTCATTTCCTAAATGACTGCTAAGTCTTAGTCCAGTACTGTCTCCATAAAGAATAAATGAAGACTAGGGTTCTACATCTCCTCACAATGGGCAGCTAGGTGATACAATAAATAGAGCACCAGGCCTGGAGTAAGGAGAATTTGAGTTCAAATCTGATCTCAGGCACTTACTAGCTATGTAACCTTGAATAAGTCACTTATCTCTATTTGTCTGTTTTCTCATCTGTAAAATGAGTTGGAGAAGAAAATGACAAATAACTCTTGTAAATTTGCCCAAAAAAAAAAAAAAAAAGAAAGAAAGAAAGAAAAGAAAAAAGAAAAAGAACCTAAATGAGGTCATAAAGAATCAGGAATGACTAAAACAACTAAATAAGAAAAAATACCCTCCACATATACATATGCATTATAGATAGATATAGATATCCACACATATATGTGATGTTTTTTACATACAATACTCTTTTTACTTTCTAACATTTTGTCTATCTTGTTCCCTTTGAGTAAGTTATGTATTTCCAGATGTATATTCCACTAATTGGATAAACTCTACTAATAAAAGTGATATTTAGGTGAAAAAAAAAAAAGAATGAAGACACATATGGGAGAGTGGGGAGCAGAGGAGAGAATAAAGAAGCAGAGGACAGTATGTTTGAAGTAGTATAATCTGGAAATAGCCAGGAAGTGTTAAATATGGTGGTCTGGTTCTGGACAAAGTAAGACCAAAAGCTTATTTATGAAGCCCAGGGTCCCAAAGACAGAAATCCAGAGTTCTCGTGGGAGGTAGAGGACTAGTGTATAGACAGCATGATTTGGAAGTGGTAAGCTTTGGACATGGTGATCAACAAATAACATTACAAAAAAATGAAATTACCTTTAATGATTACATTTAAACAAACAAGAAAAGACTCATTGTTGATTTGGGATATTCCTAAATTAATTGTCTCTAAAGTCAGACCATCAACTTGTCAGAACAAAGATCAGAATTAGTAAAAAAGTAGAAAAAATAGAGAGAAATAGAGAAAAGGTTATAACATGCAATTGAAGTAATTTAATACTAACCTATATAAATAATGATTGCTGATTAAAATAGGAAATCGAATTTAATTGATATAGGCCCAGTTGTTAGAGAAAACCAGAAAAGTCCAGAAAGTACCTTAGCAGATTTTGCCATATTTACCAAGCAGAGATGGAAGCCAAAGGCAATACTGGGTTAAAATTTAAATTGATTTGTAAAATAGTTTTTAAAAAGATGATGGATGATTATGAGAAGTATCATCTCATAATAGAGAGAGAAGCACCAGAGGGTAAAATCAATTTAAAGAAAGCTTGGCAGGAGACCCAGTTGGAGGAAAGTCATCCCAAAGGCATTTAAAGTTGATTATTGAAGGTGTCTACAAACTGAAGAAAAACAAACAAGAGCTGTAAAGATTCTCATGACAAAATTTTTGCCTCCAAAAGCCACTGCACTTGGATTCTAGCATCACAATATCAAATGTTTAGAAGTAGTGTACAAATGGGAAAACAAAACAAAACTTTTTAAAATAGCCAAATTAGATAGAGAGAATCTCCATTTCAGAAAAGACACCATTGTGAGGGCATTGAATAATTGATGCACAGAGTATTTAAATTATGGGAATATACTAGATGTGTGAAGAGTCTTTACTAATACTTTGTGAAAACTAAAACTGGGAGTGACGACATCAATAACTGCCATCCTACATTCCTGATTACCCATTTTTACAAAAGTCATCTATCCATGAATTTAAAGTATCTATATTGTGGGCATTAGTAGGGAACAAGTAGGTTTTTGTGAGTAGGATTCAACAATGGACTTCACTTTTACTATTTCATAATTAAATAGAAAATACAGAGCATACAAGTTTCTATTCTTGTTATTGTTGTTTGTTTTTTTTAAAGCTTTTATTTCAATAGAACAAAATGTTGCTTTATAGTTTCCTTTCTAATTAAAAGAAGCTAGCCAAGGACTGAGCTGGGTATCTTCCATCTTGTCCTAAAACACATTTTCCCTTTCCTTAGAATCTATCATTTCTGGATGTATACTATATTCTCCCCAGCCTCTAGTGAGAAGAGAATCAGACTTTTCTCTGAGTACATGTACTCTGAAGGAAGGTAGCAAGGGTCAGACCAAAAATCCCAAGGGATTTTTCCCTGCCCTAGAATCTACTGCTTGTTGCCATGCCACCTGAAGACCAGGCTAAGTTCCACCTATGTTAGAATACAAGACATCTTTTACCTCCTGCTACCAACCATGATGTGGAAAACCAGCATCACCTCTGTCATTGAATAACTTCTCCTGAGATTCATGTAACTCATCTCTACTTCCCAATCAAAATCTTGTAGCTATTGTATACATGTTTCCATATCACTCCCCAACTTAATAAATTGAGCACATAACACAATTTTTCTCTTCTCCCCAACTCCTACCTTCACATGCAGAAACTTCAGCATACATACTTACTTTCTCTCAAGCTCCCTAACCCCTCAATTACTCAGTACTCACTTCCTAAAGGTCGCTCCTCTACCCCTCCTCAGCCACACACAAGCACAGTTATTTCCTTGATCTTGCCATCACCCACAAATAGGCCACCTCCATGTTCAAGAATTCCACACTACTTAACCGACCATACTCTATTGACTTTTCACTCTCCCTCTGATTTTCCTTACATAAACTAATTCTTCATTCATATCGTGATCTGTAATCCCTCAACACTTCAGTTCTCTCACAGGCCATTTACCCTTCCTCAGCCACTCTGTTCTTTTCCTCATCTTGATCTCTTGGGGAACCGATTCAGCTTTACACTGGTCCTCTCCTCTTGAACCTCTAGACTTCTTATTATTTAAATTATTGCTCCCTACTGAGCCTCAACCTTGGATCATTCCCACTATTTGCTGCTTTCATGCCCATAATGTGCTGCTGAATGGAAATTTCACCTGATTCCACTACAGATTTGTTCTACAACTTCAGCTGGGCCCTCCCTGCTACTAAGCAATCCTCTACCTCCCCTATCAACTCACTATCCCGCTCTCCACAGTAGCTTTTCAGCAGAGAACTTTGCCTTATGTTTTATAAGAAAAAAAATGTAGCCATTTGCTGTGAACTCCCCCTTCTTTCCTCTTCCTCATTTCATCCGATGTAATTTCTGCCTTTATCTCCTCAATTTTGTCTCACAGATGAGGAGGCTATACTCCTTCTCCAGGTTAATCCCTTTACCTCCTCAAGTAGTCCTCTATCCTTCACAGATTGTCTTCTGTCATCCCCACTCTTGAATTTCTTATTGTGAATTTCTTTCTTACTCCTGGTTCATTACCTGTCTGCAGACATACCCAGGTCTCCCCATCCTCAAAAAAAGAGTCCCCCCCAAAAAAAACCCCCTAAAAACCTTCACTGGATTTTTCTTTCTTTCTCTGCTGACTTTCATCCTATAGCTTATCTGACCTTTGCAGCTAAACGCTTTGAAAAGACTATCTATAATAGTTATCGTTACTTTCCCTCATTTTCTTTTTTTTTTAATAACTATTTACAATTCAACTATTATTTCACCAAAACTGTTCTTTTACTAATGACTTCTTAGTTGCCAAATCCAGGGGTTTTTTCTCAATCTTCATTCTTTTTTATCTCTCTGTGGCTTTTGACACTGTTGCTTATTCTCTCTTGGATATTCTTTTCTTTTTATGTTTTCAGGGCAACTGTCTTTCTTGGTTTTCCTCTTATATGACCACGTCTTCTAAGCCTCCTTTGCTGGATCTTCCTCCAGATCATCTCAATAACCCTAGGTGTCTCCTAGAATTCTACCCTGGACCATTTTCTTCCTCTAGGCTATGTCATTTGGTGAGCTCATCAGCTCTCATGGATTTAATTACTATCTCTATGCTGATAATTGTCAAATCTACCTATCCTGCCCTAACTTCTTTGCTGACCTCCAGTTTCATATCTCCAACTGCTTTTCAGACATTTTGAACTAAATGTCCATTAGTCATCTTAAACTCGATGTTTCTAAAACAGAACTCATTTTCTTTCCTTCAAACTCTCTCCTGCCTCCAATTTTTCCTGTTACTGTCAAGGACAATGCCATCCTCCTAGTATCCTATGCTGGTAATCTAATAGTCATCTTGGATTCTTCACTATCTCTCACACACACACACACACACACACACACACACACACACTCACTCACTCTCTCTCTCTCTCTCTCTCTCTCTTTTTCTCTATTTCTCTGTTTCTCTTTCCCTCTCTCTCCCTCCCTTAAACTATTGATCAGGTCTATTGATTCTTAAAATAATTCAGAAATAAGAAATTCAACCTTTGCAAAATTTCTTCTATAGGTTGTCTTGTTTCTGACACTGCCATCACTCTAATGCAAACCCTAGGCATTTCCTCCCTGGATTATTACAATAACTTGCTGATGAGTCCACCATTCCATTACTCTACTGCATTTTCTTATTTCATTCCATTCTCCATTCAGTTTCTTAAGTGATTTTCCTAAAGCATAGCTTCAATCATGTCAATAAACTCCAGGGGCTCTGTATCACTTCTAGTTTTAAATACAAAATCCTTTCTTATGCATTCAAAGCCCTTAATAATCTAGCCTCCCCCTTCCTTTCCAATCTTCTTACACCTTGCTTCCTGACACATAATCTTCAATCCAGTGACATTGAACTTCTGACTCTTCCATGAACCAGACATATTCCACCTTTTGGCTTCAGGAATTCTCTCTGATTGTCCTCCATCCCTGGAGCATTCTCCCTCCTCTGCTCTACCTAGTGGTTTCCCTGGCTTCCTAACTAAATGCAATTTTCTGCAGGAAGCTTTTCTAAACTGTTCTTAATTCTAGTGCCTTCCATCTTTGAATTATTTCTTATAAATCCTGTTTGTAGTTTATTTGTACATGTTTGTTTGTTTGTATCTCCCTCATTAAATTGTAAGCCACTTGAGGACAAGTGCTGTCTTTTGCCTTTTTTTTTTTTTTTTTTTAAATCTCCCCAGTGCTTAGCACAGTACCTGGCACATAGTAGATGCTTACTTAAATGTTTATTGACTGATTGATAAGGCATCTCTTACATGAATACTAAAGTCATAATGGTAATTTATTAACCATATTTCAACAGACACCTGTTTTAAACTTATTGATGGATAGTAATTTGAAAAAATAAATATCATGATTTAGCAAGTGCAGTGTTCTTCTTCCATTTGGATCTCTGCATCTTTGTGAGACTTTTTCTTCAGCCATTAAAACTAAGGATTGACCAACCATTCTGGAGAGCGATCTGGAATTATGCCCAAAAAATTATCAAACTGTGCATACATACCCTTTGATCCAGCAGTGCTACTGCTGGGCTTATACCCCAAAGAGATACTGAAGAAGGGAAAGGGACCTGTATGTGCCAAAATGTTTGTGGCAGCCCTTTTTGTAGTGGCTAGAAACTAGAAATTGAATGGATGCCCATCAATTGGAAAATGGTTGGGTAAATTGTGGTATATGAACGTTATGGAATATTATTGTTCTGTAAGAAATAACCAGCAGGAGGAATACAGAAAGACTTACATGAACTGATGCTAAGTGAAATGAGCAGAACCAGGAGATCATTATATACCTCAGCAACGATACTGTTTGAGTATGTATTCTGATGGAAATGGATTTCTTTGACAAAGAGAAGATCTAACTCAATTTCAATCGATCAATGATGGACAGAAGCAGCTACACCCAAAGAAAGAACACTGGGAAATGAGTATAAACTGCTTGCATTTTGGTTTTTCTTCCCGGATTATTTTTACCTTCTGAATCCAATTCTTCCTGTGCAATAAGAGAACTGTTCGATTCTGCACATATATATTGTATCTAGGCTATACTGTGACATATTTAACATATATAAGACTGCCTGCCATCTAGGGGAGGTGGGGAGGGAGGGAAAGGAAAAGTCAGAACAGAAGTGAGTGCAAGGGATAATGTTATAAAAAAATTACCCAGGCATATGTTCTGTCAATAAAAAGTTATAATTATTAAAAAAAATAATAATAAAAAATAAAATAAAAACCTAAGGATTGAAATAAATTGAACATAGAACCAGATCTTCAAGATTTAAAGAAAAAATAATGGAAGTCTATTTGACAACATTGTTCTCACTGAAAATATTATTATTAACTAATATGTTTTGGGAAGCACAAAAATGTTTTTCCTTTTGATAAATAAAATAATTTAAATTTTATTTGCTATTTTATAATGTACATATATTTGTATAGTGTGTGCATGTATAAACATATATGTTATGTTATCCATATATATGGTATATGTATATTTGTATACATAAGTACATAAAAATATATTGTAGTATGTGATCAGAAATATTTTTCTAATGGGGTGCAGGATCAAAAACATTTGGAAACTACTCCAAATCACTAAAAGTCAGATTTGCATTGTGGTTTTTTTTTTGTCCTAGGAGCAAAAAAATAAATGGGCAATTACAACTCAGACTTTTGCTTTTAAGGCATGTTACATTGATTCAAGATAGTGTGAGTACTTTTAGTACATTGGTAATTGCTAATGATCTCCTGTGCCTTTTAAATGCTTTTCTTTCTTTCCCTTTTTTTTTTTTCCCCATTCTGATGACTACTGTTCTTTGAACTGCCCTTTTCCAAAACAGGCATTTGGAACAAACCAGGAGGATTATGCAAGTTACATCATGAATGGTATCATCAAATGGGGTGACCCAGTCACTAGAGTGCTAGAAGATGGCGAGCTCTTGGTCCAGCAAACTAAAAATAGTGACCGAACACCTTTAGTTAGCGTTCTTTTGGAAGGTAAGAAAAGATGATGAGCTGAAGTGATAATAGCAAGAAGTTGTATATGAGTGATACAGAATTATAATTTTTTTATGAATACTTAGTAGGGTTTAAAAAATTAATCTGAGTCTTTAGGATCTAAAATAAGTGCATATTGCACATAACTTGATATTTTGTTGCTTTTAGTAGTTTAATAGGATAACATTTATATCTCCCACTAAACTCCTTTTTCACTTAAAGTTCCCTGCTACCCATTTATCACTGGATTACAGTTTTTTGTTACTTTCTAATTACTTTAGTGTGGTGATCTAGTCTTTCCAACTGGATCATCAGTACTTTGAAGATAAGGATTCTAGTTTGAAAAAAATTTTTTCTTGTGGAACCTCAAGGGTTTAGCTTACATAAAGAAACAAAGATTTCAAATACCTACTTTATCAGTAATACAAATTCACTTTTAACCCTGTGAGCCTTTCTAGAGAAATTTTCATAGTTTGTAATCATAAACTCCATAACTTATGACAGATGTGGGTAAGTTAAATGACCTTATGGATAAAGCTTAATGTCAAAGGACCTGGACTGTACTACTGTATGATTTCTAAATATAATTCTGAACTGGTCATTTAACCTACATTTACTTAAATGAAAAATAGAAATTTTTACAATAGAAGTACCTAACCTTCCCTAAGAAGCTTGTAGTGTGGGCCAGGTAAGCTCCACGCAAAATATTTTGCAAACTGAAGCACAATGAGTATCAGTGATCTTCTAAGAAGGAAGGTTGGCTGATTAGCATCTTAGAACTTTAAAAAAGGTCTTTCAACAAAATTTTATATTAACTTAGTCTTTAAAGATACATGTGAATTTTGTAATTGAGTTTCATCAAAAAGAAAGATTTACTTTCAGTAAGTCATCTTTGGAAAAGAAATTTTTTTTCCCAACCTTCACTTGGGATATAAAATTCTTTGAAACAAATAGTTTGACAAACATTTGATGATAAGCATTGATATAGATTGAGACTTAAAAAAGTTTTCATGGGGGGGGGAGGGGAGTAATAAGATATAGAAAATTTACATTTTATTTTTTTAATCAAAAAAATTTTCAAGGACCATAAAAGGGAACATATTTTTAACCATATATGGGAGCAATGTTCATCAGTTTATTAAATATAGGTGTTGCTGAGATAGAGTGGCAGGAAATGTTAGAAATTAGTTTAAGGCCTCAGTACTTGATAATAAATGTTTAAGCTTTGTTTTATTCTTTTTAATCCAGCATTTTTTTTTTTACTATCTTGGCTGCTGTATTGTGTCTTTATTCAGGCCCTCCTCACAGTGGAAAGACAGCTTTAGCAGCAAAAATTTCTGAGGAATCCAACTTCCCCTTCATCAAGATCTGTTCCCCAGATAAAATGATTGGCTTTTCTGAAACAGCCAAATGTCAAGCCATGAAGAAGGTATCAGAATTTTTGCTTTAATTTTATATGGCTTTATATGTCTATTATAGCAACAAGGTGCTTTTTGAGTACAATATAGTCTCCTGCAAAGTATCTGAAGTAATTTGGGAAGCAGTAGTTTGAATATTTCAGAAGTTATCAATAACTAACTTTGGAGTACACTAGGTGATTATTTTCCAATAGATTTAACTTTTTTCAAGTAGATATTTAAATTTTTGTTCATTTTTTGAGTATACATTCACTAAGAACAAGAGAAGAAGGGATGGGCATTGCAGAAGTGCCCAAGACTGTGTACTTGAGGTTGAGCAGGTTAAGCACTTGAAATGAAAACAAAACATACTAAGATCTGCAAACCAGATTATTTGAACATGAACAAAAAAGTCAAATTGAACAGTAGATAAGTAGCATTGTGAGAGTATTCTCAATGATTCCTAAATGAGGAAGGCTGGATGCTACCTGTGATTCATAGTCTTGATGGCAACTTAAAGCTATTTTCTCTTTCTTGTACTCTTTCTTTTCTTTATGTGTATAGCTAAAGCCTGTTTTGTTCTGAAGTATCAATGAATAGAAAGACATAGAATAGAATCAATGAGCTGACAAATGACCTTAAGATATCATTTAGTTCAGTTTCTTATCTTCAGGAAGGTGAAAATTTCAGTCATACAGAATGAGTTGAATATTTTTTGAAGAAAAAAGGAGAGAGAGTCGAAAAGATAAAAATAAGCTCCAAGGATGGGGACTTCCACTTATTGTCTGGAAGCCAATGTCTTTATTGGTATTTCAATACGCCCAACAACATTCCTACACAGAAAGCATGTGAGTTTCAGTCCTGCCTCAGACACTACTTGGCTCTGGTTGTGTCCCTGTTCAAGTAACTTAACCTTCTCCTAGCTTTAGTTTCCTCATCTGTAAAGTGTCGATAATAATAACATCTAACTCATTGTGAGGATCAAATGATATGAGTAGATTTTCACAAACCTTAAAAAGCACTATATAAATGTTAGCTATATTTGTTGTTATTCAGCCTAATTCTATTTTTCTCTTATTTGTGAACAATGAGACAAGGAAATATGTGAGGATATTTTGATTTGAGGGATAATAGTCTTAAGGACTGACTTACTTCCTAGTCAAGTAGTCTTATGTGTCTTTCTTTCATCATTGCTTATAGAGCAAGAATTGATAAATAATGTGATCCAAGATCACCTCAGTGTTTCTTTAGGGAGTAGATAGAAGAGAGAAAATGAAAAATGAAAGAAAAGTGAAACATGAGAAATTGAGCTTTTGTCTCAGTAGGTGGCAGGCAGTTTCTACTTATATTTCTGGAATAGATTGTTGGGGAAGGGTTTCGGTCTGGATTTATTTTGATTACTTCCTAAACAATTATTTGTAGACTATTGAAGGGTAAGGTTTATTATGTGAGTTCTATCTGTTCAGTAGATGTGTGTTTCAGAACTTTGGAATCCTTGTTTGTGTTAGTAAAAAAAAAAAAAAAAGTTTGAAGAGTCAAGGAAACAAAAGATATTTCATAGAAGCCAAAAAAACTTCAGTAGTATAATGTAAAAAAGAGTCCAACTTCATGACAATTGTTTCCCATGCCAGCTGAAATTCTTACATTCAAAATCCAGCTGAAATGATGGATGCCTCTTCCTAGAAGTTTTCCCCTCCTTCAGAAAGTTAGCATTTTCTCTGTATTTCTCACAGATGGATGGAGGAGGGAAGCATTTCTTTTCACTTAAGGACTCATTTGAATAATAGTTATTTGTAAATGCATATTATCAAGAACCATTTATTAGGCCCTTAATAAATACCTACTTTATTTATACCTACTAAAGAAAGGCATTAGTAGCACCTACTTCTAAGGAACTCGTGGTCTTTTTTTTTTTTTTTTTTTTTTGGCAGGGTAGGGTTGGAGGTAGAGGAGGGATTAGGTTATTTATTCCCAAAACAATATCAATGAACACTAAACCAAATTGGAGATCAAGCTAAGGTGTGTCTGTGTATCTTTATATGTAGTTAGAATTGGGGAGTAAAGAATAACTTCTCTCTATCCCCATGACTTACTTTTTTCCCAACATAATTACTCCATATTTAAGCCCATTTCCATACCCATAATATATAACAGCAACCAGTCACTACCAAAATATTCCTCCTTCTACCCCCATTTCCCTTAGAGAGTTTTGGGGAGAATAAGGTAATATTTGTGTGTAAGGAAGCTTGATTGCATCCTAAGAGAGTCCGAGCCTGGCATCTGTAATGTAAGGTACAAGAAAGATCCACTAAACACCAGAACAGATACCAGATCAGCTTTCTTTCTGGAATACCTTAATCTAGCCCTAACTCCTATCACTATTGGCCTGTTAAATCCCTTTCTCACCAGATTAAGTGATAATTGACTCTCAAGTTGAAATGTGATAAATCACAACTTTTCACTTTCAGGTATACCATGTTCCTCCTAAATACTTTTTCCCTATAGTCAATTCCACACCATCTCTCAATTTGTCCTTCCTAATGCCCAGAACTCTGAATTCTTCTTCCTACAACTTTAAGCAATTTCTCTAACATTGATTTGATACTCTAAGATATAAGACTTAAAAAAAAAATTTATGCTTTTCTGAAGCACAAGAAGTAAGCAATGTATATTCTAATGGAGGAGCATAATATGGACATAAATTGGTCTATGTAGAGTAGGTGGAATGGAAAGTACTAGCTGCTGTGATGGAGTAGAGATTACCAAGAAGGGCTTCCTGCAGAAGGTAGAATTTGAGCTGAGTTTTTTAAAAAGTCAGGGGAAAAAAGAAGAACATTTCAGATGTGGCAAATCGACAATGTAATGGTATGAAGAGAACAAAAGGAACAACAGCAAATGGGCCAGCATAGCTAGATAGTAGAGTATGTGGAGAAGAATAATATGCTAAAGACATGGAAAGATGGGAATGGGTTTTAAATATCCAAAAGAAGAGTTTGTATTTGATCCTAGAAGCATTATTAGACCTGTACTTTAGGAAAATCGTTTTGATAGCTGAGCACATTTGAATAAGTGGGAAGACACTTGAAATAAAAAGTCCAATTAGAAGGCTATTGTAATATATTAAGTGAAAGGTAATGAGGGTTTGAATTAGCATGTGATGACTTTGTGGGTAGAGAAAGGCAGACACATATGAGAGATGTTATAGGGAAAGAAATGATGAGATTTGTGAACTGATTGGATTTGTGGGATGATAAAGAGTGAGCCATCAAAGGGGAGGGAGTCAGAAAGTAAACAGTAGGAGAATATAAAAGCAGGGAAAACCCAAAGACTGAAATTACCAGAGAACTCAGGATGAAGAAAACTCCATTAAAGACTTTGAACATGAGTAAATAAACCAACAGGGAAATACTAATAACATGAGGAATATGGCCTAAATTAAATTTTCTCATTTCTGTTTATTTAAGTACACTGACACTCAAACTATTGATGTTTAATCTTCCCATCTCCTGTTTCATATCCCACTTACCTTGGTTCATAGATCTTACATTCCAGATTCCTATGCAACATTGATCTTTGCAACATCGGACTTGCCTTTCATCATCAGACACATCTGCAATTGAGCATCCTTTTGGCTTTGACCCAGCTGCTTTATTCTTCCTGATAATGCTCATCTTATGATGTCTTATATCTTTTATCATTTTCATACTGTCCATGGGTTTTTCTGGCAAAGATACTAGAATAGTTTGCCATTTCCTTCTCTAGTAGATCACTTTTTGTCTGAACTCTTCATTTTGACCTGTCTTAAGAGTTACATTATAGCTCATAGTTTCATTAATCTACATGAGTCCCTCCACCCAACAAGGCACTGATCCAAGAAGGGCATCATACTTTAGGATCAGAAAAATCAGAGTTCCTGCTTACATGTTATTGAACAAAACAAGGAAATTATAAAATCATGATGAATCAGTCATCTAGCATTGATTAAGCATTTATACTATGCCAAATACTAAATGCTGTGGATATAAAGAAAGGAAAAAAACAAAAACGATAGCCCCTGCTCTCAGGGAGCTCATAATCAAATAGGAGAGACAACTTCAAACAACTTTGTACAAAAATTATATAAAAAGGATAAACTGGGGAAAGTCTCAGAGGAAAGACACTAAGATTAAAAAAAGACTGGGGGGGAAAAAAAAGGCTTTTTACAGAAAATGGGGCTTGAGTTAAAATTGGAGCCAGGGAAGTGAGAATGAGGAAAGAGGGACATCCCAGACATGAGGTTCAGCCAATGGAAAAAATTCAGTTGAGAGATGGAATGACATGTTCAAAGAACAAGAAGGAAGCCAGTGTCACTCATTGAAGGCATAGCATATTGTTTAATTTCTCTAATACCTACCTTATACTTAAAGTTTATTGAATTGACTTTGGTTGAGTTATCAACAATTCAAGTGATCAAATAGTTATTAATCACATACTACATACTATCAGTCACTGTACTAAAAAGAAGATAGTCGTACTGTGTGACTAGTGATTCCTGAGGAAATGGTTCTTGTTTCTTTAAGACAGTCAATGAATTAGAACCCCCAAGAAGTATTTTGGTACCTCTTGTATATCGTTTAGCTGAAGGATTAAGTATGGAAAAAAAAAGCTCTGCAAACTTGTATTCATTATAAAATCCATCTAACTGAAAAATTAATCCTGGCCAGTTTTCATTTTGGTATAATTGCATTTCCATGTGTCTTGTCTCATATAAATGTTCAGAAGCAATAGTTATTCTTCTCTGATGTTGTTTATGCCAAGGTTTTTAAGTAGATGCCTATTCCTATTTTACATATATCTTTTTCTGAGCTGTGGGTGGAGGGAGTTCTATTTTTCTATAAAGTTTACCAAATTATTTTAGGCTGGGGCTAGGATCAAAGGCACTTTGTAAATGTAAGATATTATCACTTTTATTATTTTAATCTCTTGCAAATTGACTTGAGGGGGAAGGGAATGTGTGTTGATTTTAGAGGTTTAAATGGTTAAATTAATGACTTAATAACTTATGATTTAATCTTTAAGTTGCTGAAGCCTTTCAAGGTAGAGTTTGAGTGGAAGGCCAAAGAATATAAAAATAAGTGTCTATACAAGCTTACTCAAAATTATTCAGGCTTATGATTCACACTGTCTGGATCTTCCATGTACCTTAAAGGTATAAAAAAAAAAAGTCTTTCTGCTCCAACTTTATTTAAAAAAAAAATTAGAATCATACCAGATTGCTTCTATTTTTTGGCTTTACTTGGGTTAAGGAAGTAAGGGGAATATTCTCTACCCTGTAACTGAAATACATAGCAGAAAAAAGAATGAAACAAAGGTGTCTGAGGAATATTTTAGAAATATTGCAAAATCTTTCCCTGTGAATAGTTTCCACATTGTTGCTTAATGATAGGTTGACAAAGGCCTGAGGGCTCAAACCAGTCCTAAGATGCTGAGTTTTCCAGGTCGTAAAAGATCTTCTCTTTTTTGAAAGGGAAATACCAATGCCATTCTTTGATATTTCTGGTTTACCTTCCACCACTGGCCCTTTTCCTTCATAAATGGAAGTAGATATTTTCAAATGTTGAGTTTTCAGATCATGAGTAACTTTTCATGTTTTACAATTCTTAGGAGGGTAATTTCTTTAACTTCTTATTAAGGAAATAGTGACTGAATGCTTACTTTTAGAGAATTCTTGATACTTTCCAAAGGCTGTAGATTGTAGAATTCAGAATTATAGAAAACTTCACTCATGTGGATTAATTATAGAGAAGCCCACTTGAATTAATGATATTAGGAAAAAAATTTTAAATGTCATTTTAACATTTTTAAGAACTAGCAAATTATCATCATTTCCATATACAAAAAAGGCCTGAAAATGGGGCTTGTAAATGAAACTGCAAATCTATGTATAGCTTGTTCTTTTTAATATATATTATATTTAAAGTATTGCCAAAATTGCCTTGCTTGTTTGTGTCTCCTTCTGAATGGTTTTCTCAGTTTATTTTTTAAAATGTTCTATTGATGGTTCTGTCTTATCTCTGCCCTTCCCCCACACCATAAAATTTCTTTTTTGTAGCAAATATATAGGCAAACAAAAGAAATTTATATTATAATGTTCATGTCTAGAAATGTATAGCTCACCTCTCCCGCAAGTATGTTTATCAGTCTTCTGAAGTCAAGATTGGTTATTATATGGATCATAATTTTTAATGTTTCAAAGCTGTCTTCTTTTATGTTGTGTTCACTTTATTAAAAAACAAAACAAAACAAAACCCTTTTGGTTCTGCTAACTTTACACCCAAATCCTTCCAGGTTTCTCTAAATCCAGTCCTTCCATCATTTCTTAGAGTGCAGTAATATTCCAGCACATTCCTATACCATGACTTGTTTATCCATTTCCTGGTTGGCAATTATTTATTTTCTAGTTCTTTGTACCATAAAATAGTACTTCTATAAATATTTTTGTGCATATACATTCTTCAGGGGGAATATGCCTAAGAGTATCACTAAGTGAAAGAACATGTAAAGTTTAGTGATTTTTCGGGTATCGTTTCAAATTGGTTTCCAGAATTGTTGGATCTTTTCACAGCTCCACCAGAAGTGTATTAGTGTACCTTTCCCTCCAACAATTGTAATTTTCCTTATTTTGCATCTTTAATAATCTGACAGGTAGATAAGAGATCCTCAGAGTTTATTTAACTTGCATTTCTCTTACTAAAGATTTGAAGCATTTTTTCTAGTGTGCCTTTCCCTCCAACAATTGTAATTTTCCTTATTTGTCATCTTTAATAATCTGACATATGGATGAGAGATCCTCAGAGTTTATTTAACTTGCATTTCTCTTATTAAAGATTTGAAGCATTTTTTCATTTGAGAAAAGACTTTGTATATTTTAGCTCCAAATGTTCATATGGATTATTTGTGCCTAACTTGTAACAGATCCAGAGATTATACTGGTTTGATCAGCCACAGTTAACACACTGTAACTTGACCTTGACTTAAGTCATGTCATTTTGGTCCTCTTCAAACATGAAGAATTTATCTATTGAGGAATGATTCTTATATTTATATATTTATTTCAGTTCCCTTTTAAAAGCTAACCATATGCCAGACACTTTGCTAAATGCTGGAGATAGCAAGGAAGGCTTTCCAGAATTTGACATTACAATAAGGGAGACAGATGTAAAAATCATTTGGTATATACAAATATATGTACAAAATAGATGGAATATCATCTCAAAGATCAAGGCACTAGCAATGGGAGGGCAGGAACAGGCCTCTTGCAGAAGGTCCAATTTCAACCAAATTTGAGAGAAGCTGAGGAAACTAAGGTGGAGGAAGAGTATTCTAGGTATGAGGGCAATCAGCATAAGGGTATGGAGATAAAAGTGTCATGTCTGAGAAACAGTAACTAGGCCAATATGGCTAGATAGTAGAGTTTTTAGAGGGAATTGTTTTTGCTTTCTTTGGGTATCCCCAAAATTTATCATGGTGTCTGATACAAAGTAAGTGCTTAATAAATATTTGTGGATTGATTGATTGAATCTTGTATACTTCATCTGTTTTATTGATCAACTTTTCAGTTTTTTAAACCAGTGTTGATTTAGTCTATATGTATTTGATATGCATTGATGATTCCAGTTGTGAAGTATAGTTGGAAATCTGGTACTGCTATACTCCCTTCCCTCTCACTTTTTTTTTCATCATTTCCCATGTGATTGTTGATTTTTTTGTTCATTCACCTGAATTTTTTTCTAATTTCATCTAGTTCTCTTAAAAAAAAATCCTTTCATCATTTGATATAGCATTAAATCTCTTAAGTTAACTTAGGTAGTATAGTCATGGTTTTTATGGTAGCATGGCCCCAAATGAATAATTAATTCCTCTTCACTTACTCTCCGAGAAGCAGAAGACCAGTATTTGGCTCCACCCTCTGCCTCTATCCCTGGCTTGGTTCTCATTTTCAGGTTGCCCATTTCAGGTTGACCTCTATTAGTCTTTTTTTCTTTCTTTTCGTATAGTTCTCAGTCTGGAGCTTGTTCCATTTTTTTGCAATAACTTTAACAGCCTGCAGTAGGATATTGAAAATCACTTTGCTCTCAGGCTTCTTGTATTGCCCTTCTGAGGCTACTGTCCAGGTGCTGAATTTGCCCTGTTTGGGCTTCCAGTACTTTGAGGAATGTACAAGCAGGCCCCCTTGCCCTCTGTAGTGACTTCTTAGGAAAGCAATTCTATCCCTGATGTATTCTGACAGTCTACTAGAGCCAGGATCTGACTCCAGGCACACAATTGCTGACTGGAGCTAATGCTGCCTTGTGATGATCATGTACTAGATGGCTTGAGATCCATTTATAGGAATTTATACTCTTTTCCTTTCCCCACTTCTGTCAGTTTTAGGCCCCTATAGTTGGAGCTAGTCTCCCCAACATGACCCTCTCCTTGCCTCAGTTGCTTTTGCACTTAATCTGATATGACTTTGACTTCTCTAGTTAAGACCTCTACCTCACTCCCAACTTCTGATCATCTTTTCTGTTCAGTTCTAGATTAGATTGACTTCTAATTCATTTTTCAGTTTATATTGGAGAACTGGGCTTCTCTGTGACCTCATATAATGCCATCTTAACCTGAAGAATCCTCATTTTATTGCTTTCAGATACATACAGACTAAATCAAATATATAAGATTATATAGCTAGATTTCTGGGTCACATAAGCAACAAGATAACAAACTAGACATTTTCTCTGTTCCCCACAACTTTTCAAGCCTCTCCAAAACAGAAATGAATAACTAAAAATAAAGTAACTTCAGCTCTTTCCAGTCTTGAACATACCTATAATATCCCCCAAAAAATTTTAAAAGAAACAAAACAGGAATAGATGCTGACACTGAACTCACTCAGCATTCCTCCCCCATCTCAGTGAGGACATAATAGACCTAAGGTTTATTGGAAATTCTCCCTTACATCACAGGTTCCTCTCCTTTCCGGTGCCTTGGAGACCCCAGTCCCAAGCTGCAGAAGTTTACTCAGGCCTTAACACTTTGCCCTTTCACAATCAAACATCTACCAGAGACAGCAACACAAAAACACCAGTGCTGCATAGCTCTGAACTGTCGATCTTGGAGAAACCAGGCTCTGAACTGTCAGTGCCAGGTCAGAGAAATGGAACAGAAGGATGGGATAGGTTCATCAGAACAGGATACTGTGTAGTACTCCACAATACCTGAGAGAAAGAGCATAGCATCCAAATGAGGCCAGTTTTAACCACTCAAAAGTCAACGTGACAAAGACAGACTAGTGAACTCTGTATTGCCCATGGTGGGAAGAGCCTGAGATGCTTTAAGAAAGAAAACCTCTTCAGCAGGTAAGAAGTCAGGGAGTGAAGAATTAGGTGGTGAAGATTGAAAATACCAAAAATTTCAGAAACATGAAATCTCAAAGGCTTTGAACAGGTAAATCAAGAAGAAGAAGAAGAATAGAAGGAAATATGACCTCTAGGTCTAGTAAACAAGTTCAGAAGTCTATGAATAAAAGCCACAAAATAAAGGGAAATGGTTCAATACATATGATTCTGTGAAATTTGAGAAAAACATGGAACTACAATATACTATTCCTGAGTGATTTCAAAGAGAAATGAGAATTGTGAGGGCAGAATTAATGTCCTGTATCCAAAAAAAAAAAACAATAGAAAAACTTGAATCTGCAATTGCAAGCCTCATCAAATAGACAAAAGAGAAAACACATATGTAAAGATCAACCTAAAAGAAAATTTACTCATTGTGCAAATCAAATATAGTGATCTTAAAATCAGAATGAAGTAGAAACAACCTAAACATTATAGGTTTCACAGAAGAAAAATAACAGAGAAAAAAATCCTTAACACCCATAATGAAGGCAATAAATAGAAGGGACCTCCCCAGAATTTCTGAATTTAGAAAATAAAATTCCAGTGGAATGAATTCATAGATCATCTTAAGGGAAAAAAAACTCAAGGCTGCAAACTCTTAAGACACATAATAGTTAAATTTAATGATTCAATTAAAAGTCATCGGGAGAGAACTTAAGATAGAAAGGAATGAACATCAGAATAATATATCCACTAAAAACAGATGAAGAGAATGAAATAATGTGTTCTGAAGAGCAAGAGAGTTCAGGGTACACCCCAGGGTGATCTGTCCTTTAAGTCTAAGCTTAACTATATAGTTTAAACGGAAAAAAAATCATTACTAAAGAAGAATTTGAAACATTTTTAGAAAGAATACCAGAAATTAAAGAGATTATTTCTTTATTAAATACTTCCAAAAAATGGAAATGCAAGGAGAGTGAGTAAATGTAGCAGGCAAGGTCAGCAATGAAAACATATAGAATAGTAAGACTTCTTTCCAAATGTACAGAAAAAAAACAGGAGTAGAGGCAGAAATCTGGCCAAGGAAACAGAGAAAAAGCTATAGGTGCTGGTATTATGGACAGAACCTAGTGTCACCCTGCCTGCAGGTGAATGCTTGTTTTTGTGCTACTACTTTTCAGCTTAGGAAGGTACACAAAAAGAAGAGAGGGGAGGGAGCTGAGAGATAAAGAGTGATGTGCTAAGATCAGATGAAGGGTCAGCATTGAGGGGAAAGTAAACTCTGTGATTGCAGAAAAGAACCTACAGGGGAAATGAGTGAGGAGGCAGAAATGAAAGAGAAATAAAAAAGAGAGAAAAAGGAAGGAAGCCTTATTTTAGAGGTGGGAGGGCATTGCACTGATTAATAGTCCTATGAATGAAGCAAAATAAGATCTTACACTGGGTGAGGCCTGGGCCATTTGGTGCCTAAAAATATAGTTGGCGTGGAAAGAAGGAAGCTGGAATCATCAGGGACAACTGCCACCTGGGAGATTGGGAGAGCATGAACACAGGGTGGATATATGCAGTCAGATGTAGGAGGGGAAAAATAAAAGATCAGCAACAGAGGGCAAAGATTAATGATGGGTTATAATTAGCAACATGATTAGGGAAGGGTCCTTCCATAGGGCATTGTCCTCTATGGCATCTTAAATAATTGGCATTATTCTGAAAGTGAGACAAAATGGAAAAAGAGAATTTATTGGGGCAAGCCTTACCAGGCAGTGGCAGAAGAGACTTAGAAGTGAAAACCTAGAATGGATGCCTTGGAAGGTTTGATTGTGTGAAGAAAGAGAGAAAAGGAAAACAAACAAATAATTATAGGGATCAAGAATCAGAATAAACAGAAAGAGAAGATGGACAATGAATTGAGTGAGAGAGACCCTTTATGGAAAGGGGTGCAAAGAAAGAGAAGGAGGAAAGAAGAAAAGAAAGTTATAACTAGATAAAAGTAGTAGATGGGGAATTAATAAGCAAAATCCTAAAGAGAAAAGGGTAACAGAAAAAGAAAATTAACAACAGCAAATTACAGTTTTAAAGATGCTTTTTAAAAAATAGTTTTGTTAACCTTATAGACCTTAGCTAACATTTATAGCAAGGGTTCTTAAATCTTTTTGGGGGTGTCATGAACTCCTTTGGCAGTTTGGTCAATCCCATGAAGCCTTTCTCAGAATATTTTAAATGTATAAAATAAAATACATAGAATTACAAAGGAGACTAATTGAAATTGTTATCAAACTACTTTTTTTTTTAAGTTCACAAACCCCAGCTTAACAACTCCTGATCAAAAGGAATGAATCATTTGTTTAGGAGATTGAAAGTATATTACTGCCTCTATCTTTTGCCCCCTCTCCTTTACAAAACCCAAGTGAAAGATTGCTTGAGTGTTTTGGGTTTTTTCTTTTGGGGGTGGGGTAGGAGGGTGGGAATTGGGGTAGCTAAATGCTTCAGTAAAAATACTAGTCTTGTATTTAGAATTATCATTGCTCCATTTTGCAGATTTTTTATATCCCATTTATTCCAAAGTATTGGGTGAACAAGATTGGAAATCATTTTACATAACTACCTCTTTCACTCTGTAATAAGGCCACTGAAAAAATACAAACTTCTGATTGTGAATTTAGTATATTTCAAACAGCTGGCAGATGACATCAACTTAGAAGTGGAGACTCCATGCCCCCTCCTCGAGGCTAGAATTCTGACTGTCAAAATGATGGTTTTGAATTATATTTTCTTTATAATTCTTACATATCAGATGAAAGGGAGAAGGATTTTATATGAAAGATGTAAGGAAAACAAAAAAGTCTGTGTTATGGGTGCATAGAAAGATTACATCACTGCAATTCTTAAAGTCTTATGGGTAGAAATTGATAGAGAAAATAGAAAAAAGCCTCTACTTTTTTGTGGACTTTTAGTCAATAACCATTCTTATTATCTTTTATAATGACATATTTTCCTACTTTTTATAAAGAACATAAGAACAAGACAAAAGTGGAATTTGATTTTAGTTAATTAATGATCTCTAGGTTATAATAAGAGTTATATAAGTAAGATGTTTGAATAAGTTAAGATCTATATTTCTATAAAATGACCTATTGCAAATTGTGGTACATTATAGTTTTCAAAGGATCAAAAATTAATGGAAGACAGTTTTCACTAGCTTTGCAAGAAAGAAATAATCTTCTCTGATTGTCTTTTAAATCCCATTGCAAACTGATGTCTGTGCAGAACAGAATGGTGGTGTCTAATCCTCTTCCTTTCATGGCTTAGTCTATACAAAGAACAGTTAGAAATTGGATCTTTTGACATCAGTTTCTAAGCAACAAATTTTGGATGTTTTTGGTTAACATCCTACTATATTTTGTAGCTTGGTTTGTTGAAATTGTGAATCTTTTGACCGTAGTGCATTGAGTTTCAGGGGGTCTAGTAAGTTTGTATCTTTAATATTCTTAATTAGCTGCATATATATATATATATGCACATAGATTTGCAAACATTATTTTTCTAAAAATTTACATTGTATTTTGTGGCCCTTAGATGATTAATTCCCAAAGGACACACAATTGAATTATTGATCACAAAATAGATAATTTTGTTTATATTAAGTTAAAAAGTTTTTGTATAAACATAACTAATACAGAGAAGATTATAGAGAATTGATTCAAATTGATAAGAATTCAAGCCATTATCCAACTGATAAATGGTCAAAGGATATAAAAAGACAATTTTTAGATGAAGAAATTGAAACATAAAAAGGTGCTCCAAATCACTATCGATCAGAGAAATGTAAATTAACTCTGAGATACCACTACACACCTGGTAGATTGGCTAACATGACAGGAAAAGATAATGATGAATGATGGAGGGGATGTGGGAAAACTGGGACACTAATATACTGATAGTGAAACTGTGAATGATCTAACCATACTGGAGAGTAATTTGGAATTATGCTCAAAAAGTTATCAAACTGTGCACACCCTTTGATCCAGCAGTGTTTCTACTGAAATTCTATTCCAAAGGAACATTGTTGCAAAACTTCAGAACTGCAATCTCAAGGAAAAAAGTACTGCAAGCTGCCAGACAAAAACAATTCAAATATCAAATTACAACAGTCAGGGTTACCCAGGATCTGGCAGCTTCTACAATAAAAGATCAGAGGACTGGAATACCATATTCTAGAAGGCAAAGGACCCTAGGGTTACAACTAAGAATTAACTCTTCAGAAAGACTGAGCATCATTTTTCAGAGAAGGCAATGGATCTTCAATGAAGTAAGGTACTTTAAATTATTTCTATTGTAAAAACCAGAATTAAACAGAAAACTTAATCTACAAATTCAAGACTCAAGAGAAGCATAGAAGGGACATGCACAGGGGAAAATATATTATTTAAAGGTTAAGCTGTTTACATCCTTAGATGGGAAAATTATATATATAACTATTGACAACTGTATCTGTTACTGAGACAGAGAGGAGGGGCAGGTGAGGGGGGAACACTGCAATCACATGGATGGAGGGTATGAATGAACTCTGATGTGATGATAGCAAAGAAAATACTTTAAGGGTGGAAAAAGATCTGTACTGGAAAAAGGAAAGGGTAGGTATAATAGACAAATTAGATCATATGAACAGGCACAAAAGACTTATTACAATCAAGGGGAAAAAGGGTGGGGGATGAGCATTGTCTAAAGCTTGATCTTAATCACTTTTGGCTCTAAGAAGGAATAACTTAATTATTCAGTTGGGTGTAGAAATTTATCTAAATCTAGAAAGAAATAGGAGAAGAAAGAAAAGGGAGGGGCAAATTAGAAGGAAGAGCAGAAAAACTAGGGGAAAAGGTAAGAGAAAAAAGGAAGGTTGATAGAAGATATGGTATTGAGTGGAGTGGGTTTTTTAAAAAAAGGGGGGGGAGGGGGAAAATTGGATGCAGAGTAGAAGTTGTTGCTGTCATCCTATAAAATGTACTGAAATGAATGGTTTTGGAATGAGCATAGAACAGGGAATATATTGTCTGATATAGTATCAATATAAACTGGACAAAATTTGGCATTCAGTCATTAAGCTTTTACTAAATATCTACTACATGCCAAGCACTGATACACTATGAGGTATGAGAGAGGATGGGGTGAATTTTACAGGCTGAAACTGGCTGATTGGATGGAGCCCTTACTAAGTTAGTGAAGTTAGGAGGAAGCTTGGTGGATAGGTGGGAGAGAGAGAGAGAGAATTCTGTTTTGAGCAATTTGCATTTGAATTGATTATGGAGCATCCCCTTAGAGCTGTCTAATAAAGAGTTGATTACATAAGACTAAAATTCAAGAGGGAGGCTGGGAACTAGATATAAAAATCTGGAAGCTTTCTATATGGAGTTGGTAGAGAAAACCATGAGAATTAATGAAATGAGGCAGACTGATAGACTGACCTTAATTCCAAGCATAAAAATAGAACTGTTTCCAAAAACTCATGAATGAGAGTCCAGCAATGTCACATGCTGCAAAGACCAAGTTTGTAGACTGGGAGATAGATTTAAATGATTTACAAACAAAAGATATCAACAAAATTTTATTTTTACACTGGAGAGAAAATGCTGTCCACATCTAGATGAGAACTGATGGATGCAGTATAGAATGAAGCATGTTTTTTTTCATTTTATTCTTTTTTGTGGCTTTTTTTTCTTTTGATCTGTTTCTTCTTTCATGACTGTGACTAATTTAGAAATGTGTTTTACATGATAGCACATGTATAACATCAAATTGCCTACTATTTTCAGAAGAGAGGAGGGAAGAAAAGGAGGGAGAAAAATTTGGAATTCAAAATCTTGTAGAAATGAATGCTGAAGACTGTCTTGACATGTAATTGGGAGGGGAAATAAAATACAATTAAAAATTGTTAAAAGTTAAAAAAAAATATTCCAAACCAACAAAAATGGTAATTGGCAACCTTGAAGGGAGAATTTGTATTTGAGTAATAACATCAAAAGCCATATTGCAAAGGGGAAAGTGAATGGGAGGCAAGAAAGTAGAGGCAAGGACAAGGAGTGTAAATAATTTTTTCCATAAATTTATTAGTGAAAAGGAGAGACACAAAATGAAAGTTTGAAGAAACAGTAGATTCAAATTAAGGGTATTAAGGGATTAGAGGAAGATCTGAGCATAGTTGTTGGTTCGAAGGAGAAAGGGATTTGTTAAGTACTTGCTATATGCTAAACTGTGCTGAACACTTTACAAATTTTACATCATTTGATGCTCAAAACAACCTTGGTGGGAAAGTATTTTTATTATTCCCATTTTATAATCAAGGAAACTCAAGCTTGATAGAAGTAGAGTGACTTGTCCAGAATCAAATAGCTAGTAAGTATCTAAAACTGAATTTGAACTCACATCTTCCTGACTCACCAATTCCAGTTTTCTAACCATTGCAACACCTGACTGGCTCAGGGAAGGAACCAATGTAGTGGATAAGGAGAATTAATATTGACGAGTAAGAATAACAAAAGGGACCATCCCTGTTGGCGAAGGGGAAATCTAAAGCACAAGTAGAGGTGTTTGCAAGTAGTAGTATTTCTTACTCTATGACTGAAATATAGGAAGAAAGAGGCAGGATTGACAAAGAGGTGATTTGAAATGTAGGATTGGAGTTAAGAAGGAACTTGTGACAATTGCCTGTGTTATTGAAACCAATGACATGTGAAGTGATGAAAGTAGATGTGAGGAGGTAAAGGTAGCTTTGGAAGAAAAATCACTTAAAATAACAGGTATAGCACTCTTAAGGAGAGAAAGGACTGATAAATAACAGGGAAAATCCAGTGGAGAGGATATAAGATACATTTGTGGTAGATTCAAATAGCCCTTTCTACAGCAACATTCAGGAGAGTGGTCATAGCTCTAGAATAGACACAGACAGGTAGATAGTGTAAATTGTGCAAACCCAATTTTTATTCTTATTTTATTAAGTAAAAAAAAAAAAAAATAGGACTCAACTTATGAGTGACACAAGGCTATGTGAGTGAATGATTGAGCCAGGTCTTCTGACTTCTCCACTGGTTTTGTTGTTTGGTTGTTGGATTTTTTTTTCCATGACTCATTTTATCCATTTGTATTTTAATTTTCATTTGGTTGCTTTAGTCATTGCCCAGTCATTGAGCACTTGTTGAGCTCATGGTATATTTACTTTGTAACATCAATAATTATAATTTTTAGACTACTGGGTCCCAAATTCTCAGCCTTCTGACATTGGTATTTTAGTTTCTTTCCTTACGCCTCTGCCCTTTCCTAAGTCAATTCACAAAATTGCAGTGGCTTTCCTGGCTTAGATTTTAAATGCTTCTTAGCTCTTTAGCCTGGCAACTAATCTCTTATCACTTTCTAGTTAGTGAAGTGTGAGTGTTTTCTTTGTTTGGCTTCTACTGGAGTCTGGAGTTTAAAAAAAAAAAAAAACCTATTGGAAGGAAAAGGCTGGGAATACTAGAGGGGAAATAGTAAAAAGATGAAATATAACTATGGAGCATATTCAAAAGCAGACCCAGAGATCCAAAGAAAAGGACACAAGAATGTGCTGATAAATATGTAGCAGTTAATTTGTGGGGGCAGGAGGTCATATGTAAGATATTTAGATTTTTTTAAAAATTTAATCTGTCTTAATAACATTGTCTCACATAATCTCAAGTCTAAACAATCAATAAACAACAAATCAAGCCTCAGTTTGTAGCATTTACCCAAAGCTCATGTTAAAAATTTAACAATCAGCTCTCTGGAACTTGTTTGAACCAGCTCTAGCATACCACTGATTAAAGCATATCAAATACTATATATCCAACATACACATCTTCAGTTGTGCTAAATTGGTGAGTAACATATGATTATCAAAAGAGAAGCTTAAGAGTACACATGAATGGTTATACTAAGAATATGTCAAGTTAATGAAATCCTACATGAGGAAATGAACCCCACCCTGAAGACCAGTAAAAATGGTATATTCATATTAAGTTGCATCATCAAATGACATCTTTATTGTCAAAGTCATAGGTTGTTGAGATGGTTACAAGAGCCAGGTTACCCTCCCTAGTTGCTAATTAGCCCATTAGCAGTTCTTTTGGCTATAGGCTTTAAAAAAATTATTGCCCGTGGGCTATTGCTAGCTGAAGTATTTTTCTCTCTGGAGGCTAAACAGTCCAGTAGAACCACTGCCTTGAAGTTTATTGTTCTGTGAATTATATGATCTAAGTAAGCTGATAAGGTGTGAACACAATCCTTGGGTTCTGCCTGCCCTCCTCAACTGTGAACTTTTTTGCAGAAGAAACTAGGTCCCTCAGTGGACCTAGAGGGATAGACTTTCTAGTATTGTGGCCATCCAAGTTACTTTAAAGTAAAGTTTAGATCTCAGAAACTTGTATAATTGAGGCAATATCTTAGAAATGCATTTAGAGTTCAAGTCTATAGGAATGATGAAAGCCCCATGGAGATAAACATATATGTGCATCAAAGTCTTCAGTAGGATTTTGAAAGATATTTTCATTTTTGCAGCAAAATAAATAAATAAATAAATGAATTGTTCTTCCCATACCATAGGCATCTGCTAGATAGGTATGCTCTTCTGCTCTTTCTTTCTGTGGCAGCTTCTGGCACAGAGGATAGGAACACAAATCAGGAACACCTGAGTTTGAATCCAATTTCAGACACTGACTGTATAACCTGGGCAAGCCAAGGGACCTCTGTCAGCCTGAGTTTCTTCAACTGTAAAATGAGAATAATAATAATAATTGCACCGACCTCCCAGATTGTTGGGAAGATCAGATGAGGTAGTATTTGTGAAAGTGCTTAGTATGGTGACTGGCACATGGAATAGGTACTATTATAAATGTTTCTTCCTTTTCTCTCTTTTTTGTTTCCATCAGAGAGCAGCATGGTACAAAGATTCTTAACAGGTTGCTTCAGAAATGCTCCGTTACTACAAATTCAACATCAGAGTAATTATACATTTGTGATGCTTCATATTATTTTTGGTACCAAGACAATCATTATTATGGCCAAAAGATTATGGAATCTATAGTCTTTGTTATTAAAATTCAGGCACTTTAGTCTGACATTTATGTGTCCCCATAATTTGGTGCTATCTCATTTCCCTTAAATTAAGCCCCTGTCTCAAGACGGAGGTGGAGAACTAGTCAACAGGAATAGTTAAGAGTGACTGATGAATCTGTAAGCGCAGCTACCTAACACCAAAGGAACTTGACCAAACCCTTCCCCTCCTTCCACCCCATTTAACATATTCTTACCTACTTTGGTCTGGGTACTTACCTGAGAATGGTTCATTTACACAAAGCTTTCCATTTTCCTTTGTTTTCTTGAGTATAAAATAGGGTAAACTTCAATGTTCAAGAGCTACACCTGTTGATTTCTTTATTTACTTAGTGATCTTTGAAGAATTGATTAGATGGGCTTTAGATTGGACTTTGGGTGTGCTATGTAATGTGTTCTGTATCAGAACAAAAGAAATACAAATATCTGTGTCATGGATTGGCATATGTGCTCTCTGCATCCTTTGTTTTAAGACTAATAAATTATAACTAGGTAAGTTCCCAGTAAGCTTGAACTGTGTCTATCTTCATCAATTAACAATAGAGCTAACATTACAGGTATCATTTTTAACCTTCCTTTTCATCTTAATCTCACATCACTCTACTCTCCCACTAAGCCATATTACTTGTCCCTGCATATACCTTCTCTCTTCTCTTTTGCTGCTTCCAGTCTTTTCCTTATATTCCTATTGCCAAGCATTCTCACCTCTTCTTGCCCTTCTACCTGCTAAATCCCCTATACAGTTTAAATCCCAGCTCAGATATCGCTACCTTCCTTGATTTTCCCCATCTTCCCCTTCTCCCACCATTTTTTTTTTCCTTTTATTGGTTTATGTGATAATATTCTGTCGAAGTTTTACTCTTAGCTATGTGCCTCCTAATCTTCTATGGCTGTCCTCATCTGTAAAATATGAGGAAATTGGATTAAATGATCTCTGAGATTCCTTCCAGTTCAAGAAATACACTTCTATGATATATTCCTAAATTCTTTCTCTGTACTCTTTCTTTATAGCATCTTCAACTCCCATGAGTTTAATTATAATCTCTATTCAGAATCTGAGCTTCAGTCCCACCTGACCAACCATCTCTTGTGCATTTCAAATTCTCTTGGAAACACCACAAATGTAACACATCTCAAACAGGATCCTCTTCCCTTTAGCCCTCAAACCCATTCCTCAGTTAGACTTTGAGACTTCTGTCAAAGGCACCGCCACTCCTCTAGTCTTCAAATTTCACAACCTTGGGAAATGAGGTAGCACCAAATCATGAAATCTGATTTCATTCTTTCATTCTCCAATATTTTAATCAGGTGTCATCTTTCCATTTCTACTTCTACAACACATCTTCCACCCTGATCCCTTCTCATACAGCCACCCCTGTAGTTCAAGCCCTTATTACCTCATTACTTGATTGTTTCATTGAAATAGCATCTTAATTGGTTTCCTAGCCTTAAATCATTCTCACTGCAATTTAGCTTTTACACTTCTGCCAGTGTAGTTTTCCTAAAGCAAAGTTCTAATTAATAAACTGCAGTGGCTCCTTGTTGCCTCTAGAATAAGACATAATGGAGATCATATGTCTTAAAAGCCAAATAATGGATATTACTTGGTTTATTAAGCCCTTCACAACCTGGCCCCAACCAGTCTTATCAATCTTGTTCTATATTACTATCTTTCCCATATTCTACAGTACAGCCAAACTAGTCTTGTTTTTCCTCACATAGGTACTTCTCCCACCTCTCAAGCCTTTTTCCAAACCATCCCCCATGTCAGAATTGCATTCATCTCTACTTCATAAATTTCCTCTCTTCAAGATGCAATTCGAAATACTATCTTCTATAGGAAGCCTTTACTGATCCTCCTACTATTGGGGCTCTCCCTTCCTAACTTATATTTAATTAGTAACTTATTTTAATAATTTTTAATTTATATTTAATTACTTTGTATTTATTATGTATTATATATATATACTTTTATTCTATATACACTTACACATGTACTTGTCTTTCTAGTTAGACTATAAGCTCTATGAGAATAGGAATGATTTAATTTTTGTATTTGTATTTTCATTATCTAACACAGTTCCCAGCACAGTTACTGTCTATCAGGACAAGTAGGTGGCATAGCGGACAGAATGCCAGTCCTGAAGTCAGGATACTCATCTTCCTGAGTGCAAATCTGACCTCAGACACTTGTTAGCTGTGTGACCCTGGGCACATCACTTAGCCCTGTTTGCCTTAGTTTCTTCATCTGTCAAATGAACTGGAGAAAAATGGCAAATCACTGCAGTATCTTTTGCCAAGAAAGATTTGGACATGACAAAATGACAACAATAATAAATGTTGTTTCTTGTGGCTTGCTTTCCCTCAACCATCATTAAGCACTCTGCTTAATTTTTTAATGCATTTACCACTTGTTACTTTATATTATTGTTATTTATGTTTGCATCATATTCCCAAGCAGATTGTGAAAATTATGAGAGTAGGGATTATATTATCTCTCTGGGTTTCGTGTTCCTCATATGTAAAATGGAAATATTGGACTAGATAATCTCTAAGTTTCTATAATATATATAATATAATATAAGTTACTATAATTCAAAGGTAGAGAGCTGAAAGAAACTTTAGATAATCTCTAAAGTTTCTTTCAGCTCTCTACCTTTGAATTATAGTTTATATTTTCTCTCAACTCCTACATTGGTAAATGTACTTAGTAAATAATTGGTTGAATCCTTCTCCTGTACCTTATGCCCTATATGATCATGGATCACACTTCCTTGTGATCCTCAGTTTTTTCATCTGTAAAACAAGGCATTGGATTATTCCCTACATGTTAAAATACTGTGATCCAAGTGGTAATGGAAAAGGAGGGAGAAGTATCAAAAACATTTCAGAGGTTATAGGATTAGGATTGGTGGAATGACTATATGATAACATAAAATGTGAATTTCATTTCTACCCAGAAAACTTCACATTCATTGTGGCACAATGGAAGGGGCATTGAAATAATTGGGAAGTCTGGGTTCTAATAGAAATTCTTTGGTTAACTAGATACATTTTGATCAAGCCAACTTCCTTCCCTGGACTTCAATTTCCTAATCCATATAATAAAGGGATTAGATTAAGTGATATCAGTTTTAACATTTTAGGATTTTGAAATTCTATGTGAATGTGGTGTGAATTAATGATGTTCTACTATACTTTCTTTAAGCATTATTTAATAATATAATAGTGACTTGGGATTTGTCATAATTATGAAGGTCAGGAAAATAATAAATGACTTTGCTCTATTACAGATCTTTGATGATGCATATAAATCCCAGCTCAGTTGTGTGGTTGTGGATGACATTGAGAGACTTTTAGGTGAGTTATACGTTGGTGCATATATATGATAACTATATTTTTATTATAAACCAATATTTTATTATAAAGGATAGTGAGTTAATTTATAATAGATGTAATACATATATAATAAATTTAATTTGATGTACTCTGTTGAATTGCTTTATTTTTGATGAGAGGCAGTAGAAATAGCACTGGCTTTGGAGACAAAGGCTTCAATAAGAACTCTTCTATCTCTTATGGAACCTTCAGCAAGTCACTTTACCTCAGTTTCTTCATCTGTAAAATGGAGTTGGACTAAGATAACTCAAGCTTTTAATCTACAATTCTATATACAAGGTTAAAGCCCAAATGTCTTAATCTAAAATCATTCATTAAGTGCATATTAAGTGTTTTGTACCGAGCACTATACTAGGTGCTGGGGATTCGTGTACAGAGAATGAAGTAATTTTTATTTCTTAGAAACGTATATTCTAATGGACAAGACAACCAAGGTATATATGATGGGAAAGAAGGTGCAGGGAGTGTGGAACACATCGTGTGTGTGTGTTTGTGTAATAGATACATAAAATAGTTACAAAGTAGTTAAATAGGACACTAGCTATTGATGATAATCAGTAGAAATTGAAGAACGGGAGTGTATTCAAGACTAGAGGCTAGCTAGTGCTCAGGTGTGGAGATGGGACCTAGAGTGTCATGTAAGGACCAAAGACATTTACCTTCCATCATGCCAAGTAACTATTATTCCTATTCTATCTTCTCACAACATCTAGATTTGGGAGATGGGACCAAACATACCATTGAACAATTTACATATTTACTTAGTTTTTAGGTACTAGGGAGAAATTGATTTGTGTGTATGTATCTGTGTAAAATGCATAAAAGTTAAAAACAAGTTATGGGGGATTAAGTACAATATATTTTAGTGACAGCAGTAGTAATAAAACATATTTGCAAGCACTGAACAATTGTTTTAATCTTATTATAATTAAAAGAAGAACCTTTTCAGTCTTTTTGCTTTAGTCTACTGGGTAAAGGTGCTAAATAATTTAAGATAGGTAATAATGGCCAAATTACTGTGTCTCTGCTATTATTTAGTTGCATAGAAATACTTTGTACACATGATATGTAGTAATTCATTTAAGTAATCTTTTAGCAAGTGTTTAATAAATGCTTCTTGGTTATTTATTTTGCTATAATTTATATTCTCCCTTTATTTTGATTTTTTATCCTATATGCATGGAACTAAATTCTTACAATTTTTTGTTAATTCCTAAAAATAGCTTAGTAAAACCAATCACCAAATCTTAGAATGGAAAGGAGCCTCTGAGGTCAAATCTAGTCTGCACTTGACCCAAAATTCCATCTATCCTTTGCCTAAAATATCTGGTACTCTGGTAGCAGACAGCACTTCTATATTGAACTTTATAAAAGTTTGTGTATTGAAGAAAACTTGGAATTATTTTATGAAGATATCTTAAAAATTGTATTTCTAGAGAAGTGTTTTCCTGATCTTTTACTGACTTGGAAAGGTGCTTGGGAAGCATGAAAACCGAATTTTAATTAATATTTAATTTAATTGCCTCTTTTCATGAGAAATCTTCTTAGTCAACCCATTCCTACTTGGAGCTATTTTAATTGTTAAAATGTTTTCTTCACATTCAGTCTAAATATACACCTGAAGTATGTCTCATTCTGCTTCTGGGACCAAATAGAACCAGTTTTTTATACAAAGTGCTAGCCTTTCAAGTACTTGAAGATAGCAGTGCTGTCCTCACTATTATAATAAATCTTCTCCAGGCTAACATCTCCCCTTTCAACTCATATTCATATGGTAGTTTCCAGCCCCCTTCTCACCATCCTTATATTTTTTGCCTTGCTTGTGGGTATATATGATTATTGTTTAGGGTATGTGTACTTGTTGATAAATAAAAATCTGAATTCTTAAAATCTATACATGTGTGTTTTTAATTCACAAACACATTTTTATCTTTTAGATTATGTCCCTATTGGACCTCGGTTTTCCAATTTAGTATTGCAGGCCCTTCTCGTATTACTGAAGAAGGCACCACCTCAGGTAAAATCAGTTTTACCAAAACTCAGTAAGTAATGGAAATATTCATTAGCGATTTATAAAAGGCATTTTATGTATTCCTCTATCATTACTGAGTAAACAAAGTTTTGGGGGGTTTTGTTTTTGTTTTGTTTTTGCTGCTGACCTATGATTTCATTAGTGTGGAAAGTTCAGTATTACAGTGTAAAAACTCTTTCCACTAATATAGATTAGTAACTTTTCTTTAATTTACAGTTTTTGAGGATTATCTGGGGGCTCTGAGTTGTTCAGTGAGGTCACACAACTAGTATATGTCAGAGGTAGAATTTAAAACCATGTCTCGGTGACTTCAAAGCTGACCTTCCATCCACTGTATCTTCTAGGCTACCTCTAAAAATTATCAGGTAACTGGAATCACCAGTGCTAGAAAGATACCAGAAAGGTAGTCTAGTCTAGTCTTCAAGTCATCAAATAGGTAACTGTCTAAACATGGTTTTAGGGTTTTACCAATTCACGTAATTGACAAAGTAACAAGCTCTTTTTTATCCCATAATGTTAAAGATAAGATAGTCAGAAGCCAATATAAAAAATTTTAAGTACTGATTTGAAAACATTAATATCAGTGTTTGGAAATAAGCATGATTTAATTTTCTATCTGAAGCTAGAGTAAATCTTAAGTATTATAGAAAATTTTAATATTAATCTGATGACTAATTTTTGATCTAATAATTTAACATTGTATTCAGGATTATAGTGTAAAGTAACATAATGTACAAATACTTTGGCTAAGAATTACACATTAATTTATTAATAAGCGTTTATGTTTTTGTCATCCTTCCATAAACCTTACTAATTAGAATTTTAGCTTCTATCAAGTCTTAGCTTTGAGAAAAGAATGTACAAATTTTCATTCCCTATTTCTTTTAATGTTCAAATAAATCTAAATTCACTGAGATGAAACATTAATCTTTACCAATCTTCCATCCTCAAAAATCCTTTCTGGGGTCCATTTGTCCTTTTATAGCCTTAATTTGGTAGTTTCAGGCAATTGAACTATCCAGGGTACATATTTTTCTAGCCACCAAGAATAGTTGATGAAATTTTTTCTGGAAGTAGAATAAAAGAACCACCATTTTCACATAAGTCCCTTATCACAGTATTGTTAGTTAAATATTTTTACTCTGTGCTAGATTTTGTAAAAAGGAAATTAAACTTAGCATGTTCTAAGCTTAGAAATACTTGTAATTAACCTAAGAGATCAGTGGTAGAGGCAAGCATGTAGAAGGGGAACACACACTTTAAATTGGAGCAGAAAAACAGCCATTTACTTTTATAAATGATAGTAAGCTATTTTAGGGTAGGATTGTCCCATTTTTCTTCTATGCAACATAGCAAAATGACCATAGTAAGCATTTAATAATCAATAAATGAATAAGAACAATTGTGGTGATGGTTGGAGCATTGATGAGTGGAAACATATTCAGAAAAAGATTTCATTAGCTTCTCAAATGTTGGAAGGGGTGTGCATTCAATGCATCTGATATAACTTAGAACAAAGCTGAAAAGAAACAATTGTATAATCAAGTCAGAATTTCTTTAAGAAATTGTAAAGATTCTGACATACAATAGTTATTAAATAATAGACAGGGGATGAAATATAATTCTCTGGTAAATAGTAAAATGGCATTAAAATCTTTTAAAGCAGGAACTAATCCTGTTTTTAATCAAAATTTGGTAATTGTAACTTAAGCTTCTGGTTCTTAGTGAGATGGTTCTTTACTATATTTAAATGTGGGAAAGGAGAACCGAATAGTTGCTTTATTTCTGGGTGGCCTATAACTCCCCAATAAAAATATTATCATGTGTTCCAACATGCTTCTAAAATTAGTGTAAACTCTAAAGTAAAGAGAATCTTTCAAGCAGATTCTGTGTCAAGAATTTTTATCACTGAAAAACAAAAGAAATAGTTTTCTTTTCAAGCCATTATCAGGAAGGTATTTCTGGTAGATTTCTTTAGTGAAATATTAAGAATGGATGACTTTCAAAATTTATCAAAACTATAGAAACAGGGAACTATCAAGTGTCCCTGGTAAGAAATTTGGCAATAAGCAGCTCAGCTATAGGCATTCTTCTAAAAAAAATAATAATAATAATAATTGTACTGATATGCAATCCAGTAATAATAAGCCACACAGAAGCCTTAATTTTATATATGGTATGATTCTACCCAGAAAAATCATGTGTGCACATGCCCAAGCAAGACAATTACTTCAGAGGATCTGTGTTGTGTATCAAGATACTGCCTACCCCCCGTTTCTGTCCCCCTGCATCGTAAATTGGCTCACTAAAGCTGGCTCACAAACCTTCCTGTTCTCCTGTGTAATTGTCTGGGGGGGTGGGGGGGGTTTGCACTTCCATTGCAGGTCTAAAAATGAATGCGAGACTCGAGTCACTAAGATAATGTTCTTTATAGTTTAAATTTTGCTAAATAAATACTTGTACTTCTGTGAACCTGGAGTTGAATAGATTTGTTTCAAATTTAGCTCATAAAGAACTTAACGATTGGTTTGTTGTCCCCTTAAGAATATAAAAAGTAGAGTGCGTAGATCATGAAGACTGAAAAACATCATCACATTTTGTTTAGCATCTTTTTAAAACCAATTAAAAGCTTTTCTAAAATGGATTGAACGGGGGAAAATAAAACATGTTCCCTAGGTCTTTATTCTAATCAAGTTTCTCTGTGTTCTGCAGAAGAAGAGATTGAGGGGGGATAGAAAGGTTGAAAAGGGCTGTCCCAGCAGGGAGCCGAGCCGGAGAAAAGGGCTTCTCTGAGAATGAAGCAGGGCAGCTCAGCCGGCCTGAGAGCCGGCTTCATCTACATGCAGAGCCCCACAAGGCAGGGCATGCTCACCATCACCAGAGGGTTCACATGTGCTTCCCCGCTGATTTCTATGAAAAGCTAACAATCAGCTTGGAGGGTGAAAGACCATTGCTGTGCACTCTCACTGAGTTCGAGGTACAATTTGCCCAGTGTTAGGAAATGTCCAGCTGAGCAGGGAGAGGCTCTGAGACTTCAGTGATGTTCCTGGACCATCTCCTGTACTAGACACTAGGACTTTTCAAGTTTTTGCAGATTTACCAAAATGAAGGAGGGGTGGGGTGTAGAATGGGAAGGAGAGACTTGTGTTCTTTCACTTCAGAAAGATGTAAATTGTAATCTTTAATGTTAAATAGGAAAGGGTACTAATGTAAAGAAGCTAATGATAGGTAAATCTATTTTTTAGTTTTCTTTTTTTATTATGAATTAAAATGAAACATCAATATGTATATGAGCATATATATATATATATATAATTGTAAAGAACAAAAAAGAAGTGGGACCAAACTTCTATTGTGTAATTTTTAACCGTAAATGAAATTTAATGCAATAGTACCCGAATTGTCCTACTTGTCAGTTGCATGTTCTGCATTTCCTTCCATTCTCTCTTTTGTGTATTGTTTAAATGTTTCATTTTCAGTTTTTCATTGGAAGGGATCGTTGCATCTCTCTCTGTTCTCATCTCAACACCTCCTTCTACAAAATAAAAACCCTCTCTCAAGTCAGATATGTATAGTCACACAAACATATGCACACATTGGCTGTGTCTAAAAATGCATGTCCCATTCTGCACATCTAGGCCATCACCTCTGTACCAAGATGTGGAAAAGTGTGTTTCATCAGTATTGTTGAGCTGTGATTGAAAATTGCATTGATCAAACTTCTTAAAATGTTACTCTGATTTACATTATAGTATTTATATAAATTGTTTTCTTGGTTTGCTCATTTCACTCTTAATCAGTTCACAGATCTTCCCAGGTTTCTCTAGATAAAATCTTTTTGTCATCTTTTATAGTGAAATATTATTCTAATATATTCACATACCATAATTTTTAACCTATTTCCCAACTGATTAACACCTATTTTGTTTCCAATTGATTGATATAACATAAAGTGTTTCTGTAAATATTTTTGTACATATGGGGAAAATGAGTAAATCCTGAAATGCACCCTAACAGAATATGAGAGTATATGATTTTTTTTTCTTTCATTCCTGTTCCTTAAGCTTCTTTTCCAGTTCACCTCTCCCTGTATTTTGGTTAAAATTGAAGTATCTAAAAAAGAAACTCTGTATGTCTGAAAATGACAAGTTTCCTAATCTAGTATGAAAATAGACATTAAATTGAGAACCATATTTGTACATGTGAAATGGATAGTATTATTTATAGAAAATGTTTTTTCTTCTTAAGTTATTTGAATATAATAGAGTGATCATTTATTCTTCTTAATAGCATCATGTGTACCTTTATAATAGTATCATCTTTTAAGCCTACATGTTGGTCATTGATATTTTATCTAATTTATAAAGTTAAGAGAAAAGCTTTTCTTTCCCTCTCAACTTTCTTTAACAGGAAGCATTATTTTAGGCAGTGATGTAGGAGGACATGACTGGGGGCTAGGAAGGGTATAATATGTGAACCAGTAGGAAAATGCTGCCAGCAACGATGATGCTCAGATACAGCCAAGAAGCACCAACAAAAATGCATCATGGTGTGGATTTTTTCTCCCTTATTTTGGATTTTGTTATAATATCAATGTTCTTTCTTTCTTTTTTTTTTTAATTTTATTTTATTTAATAATAACTTTGTATTGACAGAATCCATGCCAAGATAATTTTTATACAACATTATCCCTTGCAATCGCTTATGTTTCGTTTTTTCCCCTCCCTCCCTCCATCCCCCCCCCAAGATGGCAAGCAGTCCTATATATGTTAAATATGTTGCAGTATATCCTAGATACAATACATATTTGCAGAACCGAACAGTTCTCCCGCTGCACAGGGAGAATTGGATTCAGAAGGTAAAAATAACTCAGGAAGAAAATCAAAAATGCAAATAGTTCACATTCATTTCCCAGTATTCCTTCTTTGGGTGTAGCTGTTTCTGTCCATCATTTATCCAATCAATGTTCTTTCTTAAAACAAGCTGCTTTTTATGTACTCTTTAAGAAATTCAAAAATGCAGTTTTACTTTGGAAATGTCTAAACTAATATAGAGCAGTCTCTACCTACTTTGAATACTTTTGTTGAAATAAATAGATAATGAAAGAATGAAAATTGTGCTGGCTTGCACAGGAGTATCTCTTTATCTATTCAAAATTAATTATGGCTTATGATTTCAGTATGACTCAGTAAGCCAAAGCTCTACTTTAGGAAAGATCAGACATTTTGCCAGATAAACTTACAAGTATTATTCCTGATATGGTAACTGTTTTGCATTTGAGATAATGTCTTTATTGGGAAAATGCTTAGTGATGATTGATACTTAATGACTTCACTTCCCCACTTGGAAATAGAAAGGGAATGATTTATCAGCATATGAATTCATTATTAAGTGAGCATAGTAATCAGTTATTTATTACATTCTCTCTGTGTGTATGTGTGTGTATACACATATTCCTCTTTTCTTGTCATATACATTGATGTTAGGTACCTTGCTTTATACATTATACCAGTTGAATCTGTATGCCTTAAAAAGTTACAGAAAAATTGAATTTTAAAATAGAACCGTAGTTGAAAAGCATTTATGTTGTATTCTTATAATGTTTTTAATGAATCTTTTTATAAACAACATTAGTTTGTCAGCTTGGTAGATCAGGATTTTCACATATAAAATTTTTAAAAAGAAAGATATATCAGTAGTGAATTACAATAACATTTAGAAAATACTCATCTTCTTTTCAGGAAATTTTTAATCCAACAGAGTAAGACAGTACATGTTGAAAACTGGAATATATTACTGGAATCAGGATTAGAGATTAACGAAGTAGGCAGTAGTATAGAGCATAGCACGTTGGGTTGTAAAGCATATATAGTATTTTTAATGTTATTTTTCATATTTTCCATATTCTTAATGTCAGAAAATTCTGTCTTCCATGGCTTATGATCAGTCAAGTTGCATATATTAAAGTAAAAATCTAGAGTCACAAATGGAATCATTATCAGGACCCAAATTCTAGACCTTGCTCAGGTGATCAAATGATACTTCCTAGTTATGACTATGATCATGAACAATGTTCAATGCTAAGAGACAAAATACATTCATTTGGGATGCCCATTAAGTGGGAAATGGCTGAACAATAGTAGTAAATGATTGTTACCATGATATAAGAAATGATGAAGTGGAGAGTTTTAGAAAATCCTGGGAAGACTTGTATGAGCTGATGCAAAGTGACGAAAGTAGAACTAAGAGAATATTATACACATTAACATCTATATTGTAATGACAACCATAAAGTTTAATAAATTTTAGGACTAAAATAAAATTCTCTTCTGGTCACAATGACTTCTTCCTAGATCCAGGGCTTATAAAGATATTAATAGTTTTTATATAGTATCATTGGAAGCATCTAGTTAGCTAGAACTATATATATGTTATACAGAACTGATTTCTTTTTTAAAGTTAGGCTGATGACTATATGAAGTTAGAAAATCTGGATTCAAATCCTAGCTTTTCCTCTTATGTACTATATAACTAAATAAGTTCCCTTATTTGTAAAATGAAATGTTTGATACAAATACCACTAAGGTCCCTTCTAATTATAAAATCCTGTGTTCCTATTTCCTGGCTTCAAATTTAAGTTTTAGTATTCATTATTTGTTTGACCTTTCATAAACCAAAAATTCTCTATTTTCTTTCTAAAACAAGGATGTTAATACTTATACCACAGAATACTATATAAATAGAATTATTATTAAGTTAGCATTTCTTTTTTAGAAGCACCATCCACTTAACTAAAGGATGGAAGCAGTAGCAGTAGTAGGTCCATATACATCTCACTATAAGAAAGTGAGATGCTTCATGTAGTTTTCCTTATCCCTGGAAATTTTTGAAAGGAGAAAAGACAATACTATCCTAAAAGGTTTAGAGATTCCCATATCTATGTGAAGTTGGAACTTTATTGCTATGTCAGCATTCTTAAAACTTGGGAAATCTCCTGAGAAATCATTGTGTTCTAAGAGTTTGTAAGTCGTTTCAAATTCATGATAAATTTTTGGATTGTTTTTCAACTAGGAAGTGTCTGAGGGCAGATTCGAACTCAGGAAGATGAGTTTTCCTCCTTCCAGGGCTGGCTGGCTGTCCACTAAGCCCCCTAGCTGTTGTTTTTCAGTCATGTCCAATTCTTCATTGAACCTATTTGGAGTTTTCTTGGCAACAGTACTAGAGAGGTTGGCTTTTTTCTTCTCCAGCTCATTTTACAGGTGAGGCAAACTGGCCCAGGGTTGCACAGCTAATAAGTGTCTGAGGATGAATTTGAACTCAGGAAGATGTTTTCCTGACTTGAAGTGAAGTCCTCTGTGCATGATGGCACCACTTAGCTGCTTAGAATCAAAATGCATTATCATGTGTGCTAGATTCCCAGATCAGCCCAAGACTCTTTTTAATTCACAACTACATGATAAACTCACCAAAAGTATAAACTGGGTACACGTGGAATAAAAGCTACTTAAGAAATGCCTATAATATTAGCATATAAAATATTTTGCTAATTACATTAATTGAAGTAACTCAGAGTTGTTGTCCCCTGCATTATTGCTATGAACATTGTTTAACTGTCTGGCTCTACTCCACTTTGGTCAATTAATACAAGTCTCTATGTCTTTTCCTGCTGCATCATAACCAAGTACTGATGTGTTTGAGTCAGCTAAGCTCAGGGCTGACCTTCAGCTGAGCTCTAGTCAGCTCCTCTTCTTGTTCGTTTATTTCATTTCTATGCTTCTGACTCTGGACCTCTCTGGGTATGGTCCTGCAGAGGTCTGAAGAAGTCCTTATAGAGAAGAAGCTGGGATTCCCCATGGTCTTAAGAAGAGATGGGGAAGCTGGGGGGGTGGACAAATCTGGAGCCTTCTCTGGCATTTTGGGAGATCTGAAGAGGCAAAGAGCAATAGCTCAAGCAGCTCTTGATCTGGACCCCATAAAGTTTATTAATGTGACTATATGTTTTTCAAAGCAAGAATGAGTGGAATATCTTGGATGGTTGGCAAAAGGATCTTTTAAAATTTTTTTTTTCATTTTTTTTCCCAATTACATATAAGGACAATTTTAATATTCTTTTTTTTAATTTTAAGTTCCAAATTTCAAAAGAATCTTTACAAGCATATGAGAAGACTCTTTTGCTCAACCTTGACATCTTTGAACAATATGCCATTTCTAAACTAGATTTGATCTTTTGGATTGGAGTAGAAGTACTATTTGTCAGGCTTTGGCGAGATCAGGAAAAAGCAGAAACATCAGTCAGCTTAGCTACTTATGAGCATTTCATCTTGAAGGGCACTAAGAACAAAGGGTACCACTAAGAACAAAGAGTACCACTAAGAACAAAGGGGAGTGGCACTAGTTCCTAAGGAAGCAAGAGTTCCTCCTCTGCTAATAAGATTAGAGTTTAAGGAGTACTCCTCCCTCCCCTACTATGGGGGACAGAGTTCAGAGACCACTTGAAATGAATGGGACCTTTTCCTCCAATGATCTCACTGTCCAGATTTGATAGAAATCTAGATGCATAAAGACAGGTATGGGATACCTTCCCCAAAACCCCAAACCAGCTACTTCTCAGATCATACATACTAAGATCTTCCCTTCCAAAGGATCTCAGGGCGAAAAAATGAATATGAATGAGTATGGCCTCTAATACTCATTACCATCTGCCTTCCTGCTGTATCCTAAGAATCCTTGATCCTTGCTGTCTGTCCTTCAGTTGAACTCACTCTTCTTAACAGTGGTGAATGTGCTTCCAGTTAAAGTGACTGTGTGAAAGATTTTAGGCAAATCTACTGAGAAATACCTACTTAAAATTAAGAACATCAAATGAGACAAAGAAATCTCCATCCTTGAGTTCAAGTTGCTGGATAATGTCCACAGACCTCCTGTTTAGGGTTTGCATAAGGAAAGCAGGCCAAGGCCAGCATGCCAGAATGTTGGAGGATGTAGTAGGAAACCAGCCTAAAGCTATTATTATCTCCTGGAGAGGCAGATTGGGACAGAAGGCTGAAGCCATGGACCTGGGTAGGTGACTGCAGAGGAAATGATCTGTACCAGTTCATCTAAGGGTCTGAGGATACCTTTAGGAGTTCAGCTTGAAACTTACACAATCTAGGGTTATCAGTATGTTTCAATGCCTGAGAGCCGAACCATGAATCTCCAGGTGACTTCCTAAGAAATACATAAGGCCAGAGTAATCATGAAAGAAGCTCCAGAAAAAAGAACTTGCAGACTGAGGAAGTAGGGGAAACTTAGTTCTAACGCACTAGTACTATTCTACTGGGGAACCAAAATGACATCACTATGTTGGGGTCAGGGTACAATGTGTCTCACTATGACCGATTATATCAATTAAGATCTTGGAAGGACACATGTTGGGCACAAATGGACCATATGAACATTTGGAGTGGAAGTGGCTTTAAATTTGTACATCTCCTGTTTCTTTTGAGCCACGACAATTCTGCTTTGCTCATAGACACAGAACCTTCTTTGATGCAGATAAACCATGTTGGGTAGTCCTGTACCAGTGCCTCTCATGACTTACAATCTACTCCATAGTTCTTTAGAGAAACCTTCTGACCTTCATGTGGTATGAACCAAATGAAATGTTATGTACAAAATTGCAAAAGAACAAAGACTAAAACTAAGAATAATAGATCTTGAAAACTAAGTATAATTCTATAGGGTTAGGAAATAGGGAATGGAACTTTGGCAATAAGGACTTTCAAGAACTGAGAAAGCCAAAACTGGGTGGAATCTTTGAAATATAAACATAGGACATAAGAGAAACCTAGAAAAGTAACTATAATTGTGTTCATTTGGAAGGCCTGAAACGGTGTTCAAATACTTAGATATACAACAGAAAAAATTTAGGAAAAGGAAGACGTTTTTCATTATAAAAGCACATCGTGTGCACAAATATAGAAGTGTGGGGGTGGGAAGAGTAGATACCTCATGAATCTTGTTCATATCTGAACTGGGAGAAAGAAGGTTAAACACAGGCTTTAGTAAAGAAATGGATTAAAATCAACAAGGAAAAAGCAGAATCAGAAAGATGAAAGAAGAATGCTTAAAAGAGAGGGTGGATTTGGAGAGGCAATTGTCATAAACCAAGCAAATTTCATCTACAAAGAATAAAGAAGAGTAAGAAAGTAAAGCCTAGTGATTTAGGTCTGAGCTAGGTGAATAGGACAAATGAATAGGGCCTGGCCAGTGTAATTAAAAATAGCTAGTGTTGATTCAATTCCTTATCTTTCACTACTTTCTTTTTAAAAGGAGAAGGGTAGGAGAGCAAAGGGAAGAAATATAATTAGAAATGATAGAAAAAGTATATTTAACAATCATAACCATGAATGTTAATGACATTTGCACCCGTAAAATAGAACAGAATGAATTAATTATTAACAATATTCTGTTTAAGAGAAATACTTCTGAAGTTAAGGTAAGGAATTGGAGAAGAATAAATAAATTACATCTCAAATGATTCCAAAAAAGCAGCTGTACCAATCATTGCCTAAGATCAGGCAACCATAAAAATAGACAAAGCTAAAAGAGTTAAACAGGCAGGTGGTGGCAAAGTGGATAGAGCAATAAATTTGAGTCAGGAAGACCTGATTTCAAATCTTCCCCTTGCTCCCAGGCAAGTCACACAATCCTCCCTCAGCCTCTTCATTTGTTAACTGGAAATAATAACAGACCTTACTTCATAGCGTTATCTTGAGTATCTAACTAGATAACTTATACAAAGTGCTTTGCAAACCTTAAAAGCACTGTATAAATGTTCATTTATTATTAAATGAAGAAAAGAAAGAAGCTGTTTATCACAATGGTGACATATCAGAAAAGGTTACCTTAGAGGGAAAGGATATCCCATGAATCTCTTATCTGACTTAGGAAAAGGAAGGTTGATTATACACAATATTTAAAGATACTTGAGGATAAGGAAGATGAAGTATCAATTTTAAATATACATACAATGACAGAACTTTTTGAAGCCTAAAGGAAAAACTAATTGAACTATTGGGGGGGGGGGGAATAGGTGGCAAAGCAGGTAGTATTCATTGCCTAGTGAGCTTGTTGTGAAATGAATCTAGACATCATATATTTTTTAGATTGTAGAAATGTGAGAAACAAGGTGTTGTTAAACACTGTTTTATCTCCGATTTTTAAAATAATATATCATTAGTATCTGAAGAAAAGCAAGCTGTCAACAGTGATGTAATGCTCAGAGATATCAATATATGTAATTTTAATACCAGATTATCCTGTTCTCCAGATTTCGTATGTATTTATTTTATGATGTTAAGTGACTTGTTTTTCCCAATGCTGTCTCTTATACATTCTTATTCTCTTTTTTTTCTTTTCTTTTGTTTTGAAAGCTTTTTGTTTTCAAAACATGCAAGGATAATTTTTCAACATTTATCTTTGTATAGCCTTGTGTTTCAGATTTTCCCCTCCTTTTTTCCATCCTCTCCCCTAGATGGCAAACAATCCAATATATATTATACATCTTAAAAAATATGTTAAATCCAATATGTGTAAACATATTTATACAATTCTCTTGCTGCACAAGAAAAATCAGATCAAAAAGGAAAGTAAATGAGTAAGAAAACAAAATGCAAGCAAACAACAACAAAAAGAATGAGAATGCTGTGTTGAGGTTCACATTCAATTCCCACAGTCCTCTCTCTGGGTGTAGATGGTTCTCTTCATCACAAGATTATTGGAGCTGGCATTAATCATTTTTGGAAATTGGAATTTAGAAATTTGGAAATTAGAAATTAGAAATCATTGTTGGAAAAAGTCATGTTCATCAGAATTGATCATCATATAATATTGATGTTGTCATGTACAATGATCTCTTGGTTCTGTTCATTTCACTTAGCATCAGTTCATATAAGTCTCTCCAGGCCTCTCTAAAATCATCCTGCTGGTCATTTCTTGCAGAACAATAATATTCCATAACATTCATATATCTTAATTTATTCAGCCATTCTCCAACTGATGAGTATCCACTCACTTTCCAGTTTCTTGCCACTACAAAAAGGGCTGCCACAAACATTTTTGCACATGTGTCCCCCTTTTCTTCCTTTAAGATCCCTTTAGAATATAAGCCCAATAGAAACACTGCTGGATCAAAGGATATGTATAGTTTGATAACTTTTTGTTTGCTCACATTCTCGTTCTCTTTGCTCCCATAGTTCTCTATGCTTAGGATGCCTCCTTCCCTAACCTATATTCACCTTTTGAAATCTTAAGAAGCCCAGTTCACATGCCACCTGCTTCATTGATCTTTTACTCAGCTTCTTTACCCCAAGTCAGGAATGATCTTTCCTTTCTTTGATATCAAATAGTCTTTCATATCTTTCTTATGCTCCTATTATGTTCTGTTCTGCTTAATAGTTATGGAGAGGGGAAACTACTGACTGTCCCTAAATAACTTTGAAGTCTTCAAGAGTCAAACATATTCTTAAAAGAAAAAAAAAAAACTTTGGTCCTGAACCATAAAATAAATAAGGAAAAAAATAGGGAGTTTAATAAGATTCTAGAAAGCCTAAATATGATAGACCTTTGGAGAAATCGAATAGGAACAGAAAGGAATACACTTTTTCTCAGCAGTACATGGCACCTACACAAAAATTGTCCATGTATTAAGGCATAAAAATCTCACAAATGAAAAAAGGCAGAAATAATAAGTAAATGCTTCCTTTTCAGATCACAAAGAAATAAAAATTATATTCCCTTTACTTCAAATCAGGAATGATCTTTCCTTTCTTTGATATCAAATAGTCTTTCATATCTTTCTTATACTTCTATTATGCTCTGTTCTGCTTAATAGTTATGGAGAGGGGGAACCACTGATTGTCCCTTTGTAACTTTAAAGTCTTGATTCAAGAGTCAAACATATTTTTAAAAGAAAAAAAACTTAGGTCCTGAACCACAAAATAAATAAGGAAAAACTAGGGCGGTTAATAGGATTCTAAAAAGCCTGGATATGATAGACCTTTGGAGGAAATTGAATAGTAACAGAAATGAATATACCTTTTTCTCAGCAGTACATGGCACCTACACAAAAATTGACCATGTATTAGGGCATCAAAATCTCACAAATGCAAAAAGGCAGAAATGTAAATAAATGCTTCCTTTTATGATCACAAAGAAATAAAAATTATATTCAATAAAGAATCAGGGAAAGATTAGACTAAAAACCAATTGGAAATGAATCTAATTCTAAAGAATGAGTGAGTCAAAACAACAAATCACAGAAACAATCCATAGTTTCAGCAAAGAAAATGACAATAATAAGACAACATACCAAAACTTATGTGATGCAACCAAAGCAATTCTTAGGGGAAATTTTCTCTCTCTAATAGTCACATAAACAAACAAACAAATAAATAAATAAATAACAAAAAAATAATAATAAAAAGAGGAAATCAATGAATTAGGCATGCAATTAAAAAAGCTAGAAAAAGAACAAATTAAAAACCTCCATTTAAATACCAAATTAGAAAACTTGAAACTCAAAGGAAAGATTAATAAAGTAGAGACTAAGAAAACTATTGAACTAATATACAAACTTTGTAGAGTTGGTTTTATGAAAAAATTAGCAAAATAGATAAATCTTTGGTTAATTTTATCAGAAAAAAGAAAGAAAAAAAATTACCAGCATCAAAAATGAAAGGGGTAAACTCACCACCAATAAAAAAGAAATTAAAGCAATAATTCAGAACTATTTTGCACAACTCTATGGCAACAAATCTGATAATCTAACCGAAATGAATATTTACAAAAATATAAATTGCCCAGTTTAACAGAAGAAGAAATAAAATACTTTGTCCCATTTTAGAAAAAAGAAACTGAAGTCATTAATGAACTCCCTAAGAAAAAAGCTTCAGAGCCAAATGTGAATTCTACTAAACATTTAAAGAACAATTAATCCCAATACTTTGTAAACTATTTACAAAAATAAAGGAGGAGAACTGCCAAATTCCTTATATGACACAAATATGGCACTGATACTTAAATCAGGAAGGGCCAAAATGGAGAAAGAAAATTACAGATCAATCTCCCTCATGAATATTGAAGCAAAAAATTTAAATAAAATATTAGCAAAAAGATTACCACAACTTATCAGCAAGGTAATACACTATGACCAAGTAGGATTTATACCAGGAATGCAGGGTTGGTTCAGTATTAGGAAAACTATTAACATAATCGACCATATCAATAACAAAACTTACAGAAATCATATAATAATCTCAATAGATGCAGAAAAGGCTTTTGACAATATACAGCATCCATTTTTATTTAAAAATACTAGAGAATTTAAGGATAAAGGGAGCTTTCCTTAAAATAATAAGCAGTATCTATCTAAAACCTACAGCAAGCATTAATTGCAATGGAGAGAAGCTGGATGCATTCCCAGTAAGAACAAGGGTGAAACAAGGATGCCCATTATCACCATTATTATTCAGTATTGTACTGAAAATGTTGGCTTTAGCAATAAGAAAAAAAAATTAAAGGAATTGGATTAGGCAATGAGGAGATAAAACTATCACTCTTTGCAGATGATATGATGCTATACTTAGAGAATCCTAGAAAATCATCCAAAAACCTACTGGAAATAATTCACAGCTTTAGCAAAGTTGCAAGATATAAAATAAATCTACACAAATCAGCATTTCTGTATATTGTTGACAAAGCCTATCAGCAAGAGATAGAGAAATTCCATTTAAAATTACTTTAGACAAAATAAAATACTTGGGCATCTACCTGCCAGGACAAACCCAAGGAGTATATGATCACTTATAAAACACTTCAAACATAAATAAAATCAGATCTAAACAATTATTCATGGTTCAGCTAAGCTAATATAATAATAATGATAATTCTATCAAAGTTGGTCTACTTGTTTAGTGCCTTACAATCAAACTCCAAAATAGTATTTTATAAAACTAGAAAAAAAATAATAAAATTCATTTGGAAGAATAAAAGATCAAGAATATTAAGGTAATTAATGAAAAAGAAAAATACAAAGGATGGTGACTTAGCAGTACCAAACCTAAAATTATATAATAAAGCAGCAGTAATCAAAACTATTTGGTACTAAAAAATAGAATGGTGGATCAGTAGAATAGATTAGATACATACAACACAATAATCAAGGCCTGTAGCTAAATGGTCTTTGATAAATCTCCAAACTCCAGCTTTTGGAATAAGAACTCACTATTTGACAAAAATTGCTGGGAAAACTGGAAAATAACGTCAGAAATTCGGCATAGACCTACATCTCACACCCCATACCAAACTAAGGTCAAAATAGGTACATGATTTGTGCACAAAGGATAATACCATGACTATTATGGAATATTATTGTTCTGTAAGAAATGACAAGCAGGATGAATACAGAGAGGCTTGGAGAGACTTACATGAACTGATTTTAAGTGAAATGAGCAGAACCAGGAGATCATTATACACTTCAACAACAATACTAGATGAGGATCAATTCTGATGGAAGTAACTATCTTCAACAAGGAAAGGATCCAAATCAGTTCTAATTAATCAGTAATGAATAGAACCAGCTACACCTAGCGAAAGAACATTGGGAAATGAGTGTGGACCACAACATAGCATTTACACTCTTTCTGTTATTGTTTGCTTGCATTTTTTGTTCTTCCCAGGTTATTTTTACCTTCTTTCTAAATCTGATTTTCCTTGTGCAACAAGATAACTGTATAAATATGGGTGTGTATATGTGTGTGTATGTGTGTGTATATGTAAATATATATATACACATACATATGCATATATATACATGTATATATATGTACATATGCATAGATAGATATATATATAGTATTTAACATATACTTTAACATATATAACATGTTTGGGACTACCTGCCATCTAAGAGAGAGGATGGAGGGAAGGAGAGGAAAAGTTGAAATAGAGGTTTTTGCAAGGGTCAATGTTGAAAAATTACTCATGCATATGTTTTGTTAATAAAAAGCTATAATAATAATAAAAAAAGAAAAACACACACACACACACACACACACACACACACACAAAAGGATAGTACCATAAAACAGATTAGGAGAACAAAGGATGATTTACCTATCAAATCTTTGGAGAAGGGAGGAATTTATGACCAAAGAGCTAGAGAACATTGTGAAATGCAAACTAAACAACTTTGATTACATTAAATTAAAAAATTTTTGCACAAACAAAACCAACAGAAACAAGATTAAGAGGGAAGTACAAAGCTGGGGGAAAAATCTCTAGACAGTATTTCTGATAAACGTCTCATTTCTAAGAACTGTGTCAAATTTATTCCCCAATTGATAAATGGTCAAAGGATATGAACAATTTTCAGATGACGAAATTAAAACTATAGTTATGTGAAAAAATCCTCTAAATCACTATTGATTAGAGAAATACAAATTAAAACAACTCTGAGGTACCACCTCAAACCTCTCAGATTGGCTAAGATGACAGGAAAAGATAATGATAAATGTTGGAGGAGATGTGGAAAAACTGGGACACTAATGCATTATTGGTGGAGTTGTGAAATGATCCATCCATTCTGGAGAACAATTTGAAACTATGCCCAAAGGAAGGAAAAGGACCCATATGTGCAAAAATATTTGTAGCAACTCTTTTTATGGTAGGAATGAATTGAAAATGAGTGGATGCTCAGGTGGGGGAATGGCTGATTAAGTTGTGGGATATGAAAGTAATGGAATACTATTGTTATATAAAAAATGATGATTATAAAAAGGCCTGGAAAGATTTACATGAACTGATGCTGAGCAAAACCAGCAGAAACAGAAACACATTGTACACAATAACAGCAAGAATGTGCAGTGATCAACTATTTAAGGTTTGATGCCTCTCAGCAATTCAGTGAACCAAAGCAATCCCAATAGACTTTGGACAAAAAATACCATCTGCATCCAGAAAAAGAATTAAGGAGACTGAATATAAATCTACACATGCTATGTTCACTTCTTCTGTGTTTTTTTCTTCTCCGATGGTTTTTCCCTTTTGCTCTGATTTTTCTCTTCTAATATGATTCATAAAGCAGTGTGTATTAAAAATAGACTTATTACAATTAAAAAAACAAACAAATTTAGGTCCTGAATGGTTTGGGCAATTTTATTTGCTCTTAAAGAATAAAGAAAGAGGAAAGAAAAAAAGAAGAAATTAAGAAAAGGAAAAAACAAATTGCTGAGGCAATTGGAGTTAAATGACTTGCCCAGGGTCACACAGCTAGGAAGTGTTAAGTATCAGATCAGATTTGAACTCATGTCCTCCTGACTTCAGACCTGGTGTTCTATCCACTGTGCCATGTAGCTTCCCCAAGGAAAAAACTTTTACAATCTCTTATAATATTTCTCATAATATAATGTTACATATTTATGTGGTCATATCTTTGTTCCTCTCCCACGAACACAATAACCAATGTTTTAAATCATCTTTGTATCAACTCATATCAAGCTAGTTTTGTGAAAATTTTTCTTTTACTAGACTATAGCAGTAAAGCATTTTAAGATAAATAGTAAAATACTTCTAGAAACTTAACAAATGGCTGTCGATGAATGTTATGGTGAAGGCTCAAACTTACTATTGGGCACAGTGGAAGCATTTTTCACCTTGTTGCCTAGCTTGTCTCATACCAACTCTGTAAAGTTGGTACTACTATTATCCCTTTACAGCTAAAGAAACTTAGGCTTAGAAAGTTAAGTGACTGGCTTGGAATAAAACAGTATCTTAAATAAGAATTGATTTTAAGTCTTTCTGTCTTTAAGTCCATTTCTCTGTCCATAATTATGTACCATTAATGCTTTTTGTCCTGATTCGTTAACAAAAAAGCCTGCAGGAAACAGAAAAAGCCAAGTTCATGTTGCCTTTTTCTTATCTGCTTCATTTTAGTTCTCACTTTCCCATTTGTCTAACTCTAATAACCCAATCGTTATCCTGAATATTACTTCACTACTGGGTTTAATCCTAGTTCTTTCATTAACTTGATCTACTATTGATTCGGTATTCTTAGGCAAGATTCTTATTCTCTTTGGGTTTCTTATTTTGTAAAATTATGAGATTGTACTAGATGCTTTCCAAGAGGCTTCTTTTTCCCTCTAAAATTCTATGATTTTGTGACCATGTTGGAGTTACAAAATAATAAAATAAAAATAGGAAGAAAATGCAGTGTTAATGATATATTGCAGTAAGATCAAGAACACAGGAACAATGTTGAAAATGGTATAAAGAAGCACAATGATAAAAAAAATGAATAAAAATATCTTAAATGTAAAAAAAACACAGAATTTTCTCCTGTTTCTTTAATTTGCTTTTATGTCATTGATTTTCACTATATCTCTCTTATGAGATACATGAGAGATTATTATTTTAAGGGTTTTATAGCTTATTTTCAGACCAGTAAATTGGATATCCAGGTCAATGTGGTCCAATGGAAAGGACTTCTGATTTATGGTCATACTCTAGTTCTACCATGTGCATAGCATGTATGAGTCATTGGTTAGGTCACTTTAACCTCCCTTTTGTCTAGTATCTTCTCCTCTAAAATGGGAATGTTTATGAGCGCACTAGACTAGATGATCTTCAGCCTCTGAATCCTATGATTTTCTGATATTTTTTATTTCCTGTACCATAGTAACTGAAAGAAAAGAACTGGGAATTCTGCCAAACACTATATAACTTTAAGCTGCTGCTACAGTTGCTATCATTATTCAGTTCACTGACTTTTTTTTAATAGTGAATAACATTTAATAGCATTTATTGTATGGCAGACACTAAGGGAAAGACAACTAAGACATAGTCCTGGGAATGGATGGTTTGCCATCTTTAACAGTAAAACAAAATTTCAGTAGGAGTTCTTATGATCATCATAATAGTTCACATTTATGTCATTTTAAGGTTTGTTAAGCACTTTATATTCTTATTTGATCTTCATGACAACTCTGTTTTTAAAAAGTGCATTTACAGATAAAGTAACTATCAGAGGGTTGTGACTGGCCTATAAGATACTTTTTCAGTATTTGAAAAAAGAGTCAGACTCAGTCTATCTCTAAGTCTGCTTCTGTATCCATTGTGCCATAACTCATTTTTGCCAGAAGTCAGGTTCTATTGAGGAGTTAGAGTTGAGGAGTTTTTTAAGCAAAAAGGAGAGCAATTAAATTTCATTTTCATTGTCTGAGAGGCAGTGCAATATAAAATGAAGATTTTTTTTAATGAAAATTTATAAAGTAACTGAAGGATACTGGATAGGGAAAATCAGGAAATCTGGATTCTAGTTCTGGTTCTGTTTCTAATTATCTACATGACTTTGGGCAAATCACTTTATCTCTCTGAATTCAGTTTGCCCTTCTGTGAAATATAAGGGGTTTAGAGTAGAGGTACTGTCCAATTAAAAAAAAAAAAGTCTTGTGATTTAAGGATTAGTTTACATATAATAATCATTTAAAGCTTATTTGCTGCTAAATTTTTTCATCTCACATTAGACCTGCACCATAAATTCCGTTCTTCATCATTCTCTGGTCTACCTGTCCCACCATGATGAAGGATACAGAGACAGACTCAAAATTTGCCGTAGGCGAAAAATGAATGGAGAGAGTTTAAGTGTAGCTGTCTGTCTAGTTGTGGCTTGATTTATATGAAATATACTATCTTTGGTATTCAACTAAAACATTTAACAATAGAAAAAAAGAAACAGACATTTGGGAATAAGAAATCATGACTGCATGCGTGCAAAGAGGCCCCATTGCTCATAGGAAGAATTCAGTGTTGCAATTTTTCATTAAAGAGCACTCCTTGCTAAGGAAAGCAAGATTACATCTTTTATTTTATTTTATTTGGTTTCTGTCCTGTTCTGTACTTTATCTTGTTTTGAGTATGCCTAAATAAATTCCAAACCCATAGTAATCATTTTGTAGTATTGTACTGATAAAATTCACTGAGCTGTTTTTTTGTTTGTTTTGTTTTTTTAATAGTTTCTAGTCATCATACTGACTTTTGTGTATTCCACTCCTGACTCTGGACTTGCTCTGCCATGCCCTCCTACTAGTACCTTCTCATCTTCTCCCCTCCCATGCCTCCCTTTCTAGCATCCTTTTATGTGTTGCCTTTCCTCATTAGGAATTTCCTCCCTTCAAGCAAAAGACTATCATTCTGCTTGTATTTGTATTCCCAGCATTTAACACAGTGTCTGATCCAGAATAATTATTTAATAAATGTTTGTTGACTTGAAGAATGTTACCTAGAGAAATCATTTATCTTTTCTATGATGAAGAGCCGTGAACATGCCTAATAATCAATATTAGTCTGTCATAAAATAATCAATTTGATGAATAGACTAAGTGAAAAAAAAAAAGACAGCAGAAATGGCAGTTTCTGCTCTTGCATGGGAAGTTCAAATTCTTTTCATTATTTTAAGAAAAACTCCCTTTATCCCTGTGCATTAGTGTTTTTAAATAGGGATGGATACTGTATTTTGTCAAAAGCTTTTCCTGCATCTATTGAGATTATATGATTTATGTTGGTTTTGTTATTGATAGGGTCAATTATGGCAATCGTTTCCCTGATATTAAACCAGCCCTGCATTCGTGTATAAATCCCACTTGATCGTAATTATTATCCTGTTAAATATTCATTAGGGAGATTGGTCTGTAATTTTCTTTCTCTGTTTTGGCTCTTCCAGATTTGGTTATCAATGCTATATTTGCATCATAGAAAGAATTTAGCAGGATTCCTTATTTACTCATTTTTCCAAGTAGTTTACAAAGTATTGGAATTGTTCTTTAAATGTTTGGTAGATATCACTTGTAAATCCATCTAGGCCTGGAGATTTTTTCTTAGGTAATTCATTGATGGCTTGTTCAATTTCTTTTTCCAAAATGGGACTATTTAAGTAATGTATTTCTTCTTCTGGGCAATTTTCAAATTCTTTTCATTCTAGCTACTGTATTTTGGAGGGGAAATGAGGAGGCAATTGGGGTTAAGTGACTTGCCCAAAGTCACATGACTAGGAAGTGTTAAGTGTCTGAGGGCAGATTTGAACTCTGATCCCCCTGAGTCCAGGACCAGTGTTCTATCTATTGAGCCATCTAGTTGTCCCTATATTCTGTATTCTTTTAGTAATCAATCATTTATTAAGCACCTACTAATTGCCAGGCATTGTGCTAAGTACTGGGGATACAAAAAGAGGTGGTCCTATCCCTCTGTGAATTTACAATCCCATGAAGGAGACAATATGCAAACAAATATAATTAACAGAGAAAAGGTACTGGAATTAAAAGGGGTTAAGGAAGACTTCCTGAAGAAACTGGGATTTTATTTAGGACATAAAGGAAGCCAAGGAAGTCAGTAGGTGGAGTGGAAGAATGGGGGGACAAAAGAAAATGCCTAGAGATGAAAGACGGTGTGTCTTTTTGTACTACAGCCAGGAAAGCAATGTCCCTAGATTTAAAAGTATGGGGCAAAGAGTAAGATTTAAGAAGACTAGAAAAATAGCTTAGTCAAGGTTGCAAGTGCTTTGAATACTAAACAGCATTTTGTATCTGATCCTGGAAGCAATAAGGACTCAGGGCAGTTCATTTGGTAGAACTAGCCTTGTCAGGCCTTTGCTTTAGGAAAATCCGCTGTAGTGGCTGAATAGAGGAGGGCTTGGAGTGAGAAAAGACTTGTGGCAGACCAACCTTTCAGGAGGACATTGAAGTAACCAAGGCATGGGTGGTAAAGGTCTGCAAGAGAGCGGTGAGAGTGTCGGAGTGACAGTCCTTGGGAACGGGTTGGATAAGAGGGATGAAAGATAGCAAGACCCCTGGTTGGTGAGCCTGCGGGCTGGAGTGGTGTGCAGTAATGGGGAGGGACGGGGCAGGGCTTAGAAGGAAAGCAGTGCCTGCCCCCTTGGTCACTGAGTATAAGGTGGCTCCTGGGCGTCGGTGAGATCACCAAGTGTAGAAATAGGGAAGGAGAAAGCAGTGTCCCTAAGGGCATCGAGCAAAGGAAACCCAAGAAGCGGCCAGACTGGGGGGGAGGAGGGGAGCCCGGAGAGAGCGGAGGTGTTCTGTGCAGCGGGCTCTAAACTGAGCCCCGCAGTTAGGCAGGGGGTCACGAACTTCCCTGGTGGACTGGAGCTTAATTTGTTTTTGTTTGTTTTTCACTAGAACAGACTAGCAAAGAGTGGTCCGACTCCCTTGGGAACTGCCCAGTGCTCTGTCCCCATGGAACTTGCCCCTTCTTCCAAAACCCCCTGTTGTGAGGGCACCCCCATATTTGCGATTAACTAGGCTCACATGTGTGGTGGTCTCGACTCTGATGTTCCTCCAAACTCAATAACCCTATTTCTACCTTTACCATACTTAGCGCATGGTACACGTCCCCTTCCAATCTCATATGACCATCACTCTAGTCTCCTTAGTATTCTGGTCTCGCCTTTTTCCATTCCAGTACATCTTTCACGTGGACGTTCAAGTGAGCTCCTACAGTGCTAGTCTGAGCACTTAGTACATTCCACAGTGACTCTTGTTTATCCTATGAGCAAATAAAACTCCTTTAAAAAAAAGTTACAGTCCTTTGCAATACCCCCCCCACACACACACTCCCGACTTTCGTAAGTATAATTTCTCTTCCCCAGTAGGGTGCACCCTTCTGTGGAGCCTTACTGGTCTTGATATTCCTTACATATACACTGATCCCATCTCTATGTGTTTGAATTGGCTACCCCCCATGCCGGAAATGTATGCCCTTCTCACCGCTACCTTTTAGACTCCCTTACTTTCTCCAAACCTCGGGCCAGCTTCTACATGAAACCTTTTCTGATCCCTTTCCCTCCCCCTAATTTGTACTTAACAAGTTGGGTCTCCAGGGGATAGGCTACCTCCTGAATAAGGTACTCTCACTATGAGCCAGAGGGCACAATTAGTCCAAAGCAGAGAAAAGCATTTCATACTATGGTCCTGTAATAATCACACATTTCCCCACAACTGTAAACATACAAATAGCATCTATAAGAAAAGAGGACATCTTTGAAGTAGAGCATATTGCTAGAGATAGATATAGAAACTACATATGGTCTAGGTAGTCCCTACCTCTGACATTATATGACCCTGGTATTTTGCTTTCAAGTGATATCCTCATTCCTACTTTCTCTGGCTATAGTACTTTTGCTGGGCAGATAGCTCGACTGGACCAGCTTAGCCAGACATTTTTTAAACTTTTTCTATTGATACTTATTTTTAAATTTTAATTTACTTGCATTTTAATACGTTTATATACATTAAAATTTGAAATACATGGATTTTCCCCAACTACACATAAAAACACTTTTAACGTTCTTTTTTTCAATTGTCTAAATTCTCTTCTTTTCCTCTCTCCCTCATTGAGAAGAGAAACAATTTGATATAATTTATACATATGCAATCATATAAAACATATTTCTGTGTTGGTCATATTGTGAAAGAAAACACTAACAACCCCCCCATAAGAAAAACAAAGAAGGAAAATTTAAAAAGCAGAGAAAAATATGCTTCAGTTTGCATTCAAATTCTATCAGTTCTTTCTCTGGAGATTTTATTTGTATGGTTTCATCATAAATCCTTTAGAATTTTCTTAGATCATTGTAATGTTAAGAATGATTAAGTTAATCACAGTTGATCTAAAGATCATGTTATTATTATTACTGTGTACAGTGTTTTCCTGGTTCTGTTCATTTCACTTTGCATCAGTTCATGTAAATCTTGCCAGGTTGTTCTGAGAGTTCTCATGCTCATCATTTCTGATAGTATAATAATATTCATCACAATCATATCCAACTTGTTCAGCCATTCCCCAAATAATACACATTTCTTCAATTTCCAATTCTTTGCCCCCTCTAAAAGGTGTTATAAATATTTTTGGTACAAATAGATTATTTCCTTTTTTATTTTTTATTTTATTATTGGGATTTATTAAATCCCAATTGTAATAGAGGTATTCCTTGGTCAAAGAGAATACATGATTTTATAGCCTTGTGGGCATAGTTCCAAATTGTTCATCAGAATGGTTGTTTGAATCAGTATACAACTTTACCATCAGTTCATCTATACTTCTGATAGCCATAACTAACTCAGCTCACAAATCTTCTGTCTTTTGCCTTAATTCACTGTACTTACTTACTGTTAGGTGAGTAATTCTATTGCTCCACTAATGTAACTCCACTACAAAATATGGCTGGATGAAGAGAGAAATCTGCCCAGAACTCAAAAACATGATTCTCTCTTAATAGCTGTTTTTCCATAGCTAGATCTCCTTTCTGTTATCAGGGGTCAGACTCCTCAAGCCTCAGCCCTTCTTAGAAAAGGCTGGCTCAGTAATAAAAGTTGGAGACCTCAATTTGTTCTTTTTAGACTTACCCAAGAATAAACAAGAGAGATGTTAAGGAGATCAATAGAATTTTAGAAGAATTAATATGATAAGCCTCTGGAGAAGCTGAAGGAGAATTGAAAAAAGCATACCTATTGTCTGCTGTGAGTGGCACTTTCACAAAAAATAACCATATATTACGATATAAAAACCTTTCTAACAAATGTTAAAAAAAAAAAAAAAAGAAAGAAAGAAAGAAAGAAAAAAAAAAGCAGAAATATTAAATGCATTTTTCTGTAACCATATTTCAAAAAAAATTACATTCAATTGAAAATATATCTGTCTTTTTAAAGAGGAAAGACTAATCTTAGCCAATTATCATCTGTTCTCTAATTCCATCAAGATTGACTGAAGGACTTTATGCACCATAAAAAGTTACAAGTAGAAAGCCCTCTTTTACACTTCTTTTTAAAATCTTATGGGAAAGAACTGAAAACTGAGAAAGTGCCCATCTTGGAGAGTAGCCGCAAATTATAGTATCTGAATGTAATGGAAATTATACCATAAGAAATGAAAAAGATGGATTCAGAAACGATGGGAAAACTTGTATGAATTTATGCAGAATCAGAACAATTTATACAATAACAACAACATATAAAGACAAAAAAGTTTTGAAATTTGGGGGCCATAATTTCAGAGGACACATAATGAAGGTTGCTATCTTAGATTCAAACTCCTAATGTTAAAATCAGGGTGCAGATTCAGACTTTTATTTTTGAATATGGACTTTGTTTTACTTGATTATTCATATTTGTAATAAGGTTTTTGTTTTTCTCTTTTGTAAATGGAGGGGAGATGAGAAAGAAAAAATGTTTTTTTATTGAAGAAAAATTCAAAACAAGAACAAAAGACTTTGTCTCTATTATCTACCTCTTGCTATCTGTGATTTCATCACGTCAGCTGTGGGGAAATCAATTAATTGACAAGCTTTGATCTGTTCTCTTCCTCCCCCAAATATATAAGCAACGTATCTACCAAGTCTAATAGTATTTATACAGTAGTCCATTCTCATATATACTTATCTCTATAAAAGTAAAGGCAGAAACTTTTTTTCATCTTTTCTTCAAAGACAAGCTTAGACATTATTATTACAGACAATAAATAAAATTTTATATTTTTTGTTCTTTCCATTTACTTTACTAAAGTCATTATGTGTGTAATTTTACTTGCTTTGCTTACTTTACAAATCTCACTGTGCTTCTTTGATTTTTTTATGTTTATTATTTCTCATGATACAGTAATATTTCCATCATATTTCAGTTCTCCAGTAGTGGACATTTATTTTGTCTCTAGTTCTTTGCTATGGCAGAAAGTGCTATTATGAATATTTTGATGTTATTTGGGGGTCTTGTATTTTTTATCTTTTTTTGCGAATATGGCTAGAAATTGATTCTCTGGCAAAGGATATGGACATGGATATTTTCTTAGCATAATTCCAAATTACTTTCTAGAATGTATGGATCTGTTCCCAGGTTCATAAGCAATATATTAATTTACCAGTTTACCATGCTGCAGTTCCCTCTAATATTAGCTATTTCTCCTTTAGCCATATTTGCCAGTTTTGGAGGTGTAAATTAAAATCTGATATTTGTACTATTTGTTATAGTTAAGTCATGACCCTCAAGGCTGACGCAGGATCATAGGATCATAAATGTAGAGTAGGAAAAGATCTTATGGGGCCACTGAGTCCAACCCCTTCATTTTATAGATGAGGAAATTGAGGTTCAGAGAGGTTAAAGGACTTGCCTGAGGTCCCATAGCTGTTTAATTAAATGTATTAGCTGCCTTTCATATTGTCTTTTTTACTGCAGTAGTTTTCTCCAGCTCCTAGCTCATCTTGTACATACCTGCCAGAATAATCTTTTGCAAATACCACTTTCATCATGACATTCTTCAGTTTAACATACAAAGATTTTCATCACATAAGTTCCTCTGTCTCCTCCATCATCAAAATGCCATTCCCTTCACATGGATTCCCCTTCCTTTCCCTTCTAGAGTCTCCTTAATACCTTCAGGACAGTTTCCACCAGACTGTGATCAATCAATCAACAAGAATTTTTTAAGCACTTACTATTTACTAGGCATTCTGTGCCTTCTCAACCCTTATTCAGTTATGTTGTATTGTTTTATATTCATTGATATGTGTGGAGTTTTTTGTAGTTATACTGTAAATATTGTTAAATTCCTTGAGGATAGTGATCAAGTCTTCCAATTCTTTGCTTTTTTTCCATATTACCTAGGATAGTGCCCTTTATACAATTGGCATTCTTATTTATTAAATTCTTGTTAATGATCTAGTTGTGTTTCATTTGTTCAATTTTTTTATTTACCTGTCCACCTGGTTCAACAGCTTTCTAATTTTTAATAAAAATTGAATTTTTTCCTTTGACAAGAAATATCATTCTAAAACCATATTCTAATTATCAGGTTTGAATGCTGGTTCTTTTCTTTTGCCCCACCCCACTCTATATTTTTAGACAATTGCTCAGTCTGTCTAAAGATTTTGCATTCATAGTTATTGTCACAACCAATAGTTTGTGGGAGTTCCTCAACCAAACTTGTTAGAAAAAAATTTTTTTTTACTTCAAATTCTATCTTCCTTTTACTCTCCAATTGAAATCACTCCTTCCATGTCACTACTATATTGTAGAGATATTATTTCTAAATTTTTAGAGTCTGTTTTTTAAGGATATATCTTCCTTTTCTTTTTTTAGCTGGTGGGGAAGGAAGAAGTTAGGGTTGTTCAATTGGAAAGGACAAATATAATCTGATTAGTCCATCCTCTGTGTAACAGAAACATTAGATACTCTTTAGTATTTCTCTTATTTTTTCATCTGTGAAATATTTTACTGAAAAATACACTTATCTAAGACCTGACTTCATATAGTTACTCCCCTGAGCTGCTTCTTTATAGCTGTTAGCTAACAAGGATTTCCTGAATAGACAAGTGATGAGTGAGAAAAATGATGTTTTTATGACAACAATCCTACTGATCCATAGTTAGCTAAAGACATTAGAATTAATATTGAAAGAAGATATAGGTATTTGGCTCTCACTTGATATGTGGTCAATGATGCTAAATCTAGATTTTTATACAGTGGGAGAGAACATTTTATCTCTATCAGTAAATTTGAGAATTGTAACCAATTGACATTGACAGAGTATATTTTTCCACTTTGGTTAATATTTTTGTTTTTATAGCTGGCATTCCCATTTCATGCTGCTGTCAGCTTTTTTCCAAATTGTTGTCCAATGTGATTTATTACACTAACATACTCAGAGCTGTTTGTTCATGATAAAATTTCCTCATGGGAATTACCACTAATTAGCATACAAAATGATCTAACACAATTTAATTATTTGGTAATGTTTTTCAGAGTTTTCTTAAAGATGAAGACTTGCAAGTTGAGGCCTGAACTTATCCTGGGTCGTGACCTCTTTGCAATGTTGCAGTCTTGTTGAACAAGACAGAAAGCAAAACATAAATTAGCACTCCATTATAAGCCACTGTGCATTTCCCAATCTTTCATCACTCTGCAGGTCAAAGCCCTGGCTAATATGAGAGTTATGCTAAGGAAGTAGCAAGTAGTAAAAATTTGTAGGTTCCTAAGCAAGGAATATGATCTATCTTCGACATAGAAACAAGAGATTTGAAAGTTTAAATTATATACTGCTATGTATGAATGATCCTAAAAGCAAATCAGAAGACAGTGACTATTTTTTAAAATACTAGATTTATTCAGATTTTTATGACTTTTTCAATTGAGCAAGCATTTATCTTCATGGCCCAGTTAATCTTCCCTTTTAAAAAGAAATTCAAAAATGAAAACAACTCTTCCCAAAAAATCTCTCTGTCAGGATAAATAGCATTATTAATCATCAGTCTTCTAGAATTGTGGTTGGTCATTGCCTTTTCTACATCAGTTCATACAAGTCTTCCTAGATTTCTCTAAACTATCCCTTTTGTAATTTCTTATGGTGACATGATATTCTGCTATTTTCATATAATGTAATTTGATGAGCTCTTCCTCAATTGATGGGAATCCCCTCTAGTTTACATTCCTCTACCACTATAAAAAAGAATTGCTATAATTTTTTTGTGTGCACATAAGCACTTTTCTTTCTTTGAGACATATGCCTTGTAGTGATTTGGGCATAGATCCAAATTGCTTTCCAGAATGGCAGGACTACTCCACAGTTCTGCCAATAGTGCATTAATGTGCCTGTTTTAATGCAATTCTTGCAATCCTTGTCATTTTCCTGTTTTGTCAAGTTTGAGATTTGATGGCTATAAAGTAAAACCTTAGAGCTGCTTTAGTTCTCATTTCTGTAATTTTTTGTGACTTTAGAGCATTATTTTCATGTGCCTTTTGTTAGTTTGAATTTCTTCCTTTTAAAATTACTTATTCATATCCATTGACTATATAAATGTACTCATAGCTCTTTTTCTGATAAATTTATAACATGAGACATTTATCTGCAAATATTTTCCAGTTAGCCATTTCCCTTCTAGTCTTAACTATATTCAACCTATCCTCTTTATTTAAACTTATTTTTTATTTTTCCAATTATAAGCTGTCCCCACATCATATAAATTTGACTTTATATAAATAATTCTAAAAGAAAACTGCATTCCAAAAATACGCTCTGTTAACTTTACTGTATAGTACTGTATACTCTCCTGCTTGTACTTTTTCTTTCCTCCTCTTCCCTTTCCTTCTTCCCCTTCCCCTCTTTTTAGCTCTCTCTTCTCTTTCTCTCCCTCTCCCCTCAACTTCCCTACTCCCTTTTTCTTCCTCCCTCTCCCTCTTTCTTTTGTTCTCTCTCTCTCTCTCTCTGTTTTTTCTCTCTTTCTTTCCTCCTTTTTTCCTCCTTTCTCCCCCTCCCTCCTCCACTTCTCTCCTCCTTTTTTTCCCTTCCTCTATCTTTCCTTCCCTCCCTCTCCTTACTCTTGGATCACTTTTCAACTTCCCACTCCTCAAGAAGAAGAAAAAAAACACACACAAAAAAGAAAACACCTTCAAATGGAAGCAGATCAGACTTAAAAGGCTTAGCTTGAACCATTCGACTCATGGAGAGGTACTTTACCCCTGCTCTACCTACCTGCCTGGATATCTAGCCCTGGTGTGTCTGTTTTCTATCCTTCCACGCTCGGGTACCATGTTTAGCTTTTGCCCTCACATGTCTCTCATCCTTTCCTGTGTCTATCCCTCATATTGTTATACATATTCATTCATAATTTTTTTACACATTTCCTTATGAATCATGTTGGAAGAGAAAGATCAGAACAAAAGGGAAAAGCCACAAGAAGAAAAAAAAAATGGAAGAAAAAGAAAAAAAAATGAACATAGCATGTGTTGATTTGCATTCAGTCTCCATAGTTCTCTCTCTGGATGCAGATGGCGTTTTCCAACCAAAGTTTATTGGGATGCCTTGGATCACTGAACCACTAAGAATCAAGCCTTTCATAGTTGATTATCACACATTCTTCTTGTTTTTGTGTACAATGTATTCCTGATTCTGCTTGTTTCACAGTTCATATAAATCTAGGGCTTTCTGTAATCAGTTTGTTCATAATTTTTTATTGAACAATACTATTCCATTACCTTCATATATCATAACTTGTTCAGCCATTCCCCAACTGATAGGCATCCACTTATTTTCCAATTCTTTGCTGCCACAAAAACAGCTCCTACAAACATTTTTGCAAATGTGGATCCTCGCCCCTCTGTTACAATTTCTTTGGAATACAGACGGAGTAGAGACACTGCTGGATCAAAGGGTATGCACAGTTTTATAACCCTTTGGGCATAATTCCAAATTGTTCTCCAGAATGGTTGGATCAGTTTACAACAACATCAACAATTCATTAGTATTGCTTAGTTTCCCTACATTCTCTCCAACATTTATCATTATCTTTTCCTGTCATATTAGCCAATTTGAGAGCTGTGAGGTGGTACCTCAGAGTTGTTTTAATTTGCAGTTCTCTAATCAATAGTGATTTAGAGCATTTTTTCATATGACTTTAGATGGCTTTGATTTCATCATTTGAAAATTTTCTGTTCATATCCTTTGACCTTTTATCAGTTGGGGAATAAATTATATTCTTATCAGTTTGACACAGTTATTTATAAGTTTTAGAAATGAGGCCTTTATCAGAAACACTGTCTATAAAAAAATTTTTCCCAGCTTTGTGCTTCCCTTCTAATGTTGGCTGTATTGGTCTTGTTTGTGCAAAAACTTTTTAATTTAATGTAATCAAAGTTGTCCATTTTGTATTTCACAATGTTTTCTAGTTCTTCTTTGGCCATAAATTCCTCCTGAATTTTGTCCAAAAATCTGATAGCTGAACTATCTTTTGTTCTCCTAACTTACATATGGTGTCACATTTTATGCCTCAGTCATATACCTATTTTGACCTTATTTTGATACAGGGTGTGAGATATAAGTCTATGCTAAGTTTTTGATATTTTCTAATTTTCCCAGCAATTTTTATGAAATAATTAAGTTTTTATCCCAGAAGGTAGAGTTTTGGAGTTTATCAAATATAGATTACTGTAGATATTGATTATTATGCCATGTGTATCTAACCTTTTCCATTGTTCTACCACTATTTCTTAGCAAGTACCATATGTTTTTGATGACTGCTGCTTTATAATAGAGTTATAGTCTAGTACTGCTAGGCCACCTTCCTTTTTATTTTTTTTTCATTAATTTCCTTGATAAACTTGACTTTTTTCCAAATGAATTTTGTTAAAAGTCATTTTCTAATTCTATTAAATAATTTTTTGGTAATTTGATTGGTATGGCACTGAATAAGTAGACAATTTAAGTAGAATTGTCATTTTTATCATATTAGCTCAGCCTACCCCCTGAGCAATTGATGTTTTTCCATTTGTTTAGATCTTATTTTATTCTGTGTGAAAAGTGTTTTGTAATTATGTTTATATAGTTTATTGTGGCAGAACCTAAAATTTTATTTTGGCTACATTTATTTTAAATGGAATTTCTCTTTCTTTCTTTTGCTACTAAGCTTTGTTAGTAACAGAAATGCTGATGATTTGTGTGGGTTTATTTTACGTCCTACAATTTTGCTAAAGTTATTGTTTCAAGTAGGTTTTTGAATAATTCTCTAGGATTTTCTAAGTATATCATCATATCATCTGCAAAGAGTGATGGTTTTATCTCCTCATTGCCTATTCTATTTCCTTTCATTTCTTTTTCTTTTATTATTGCTAAAGCCAACATTTCTAGTACTACTGAGTAATATTGGTGATAATGGGCATCCTTGTTTCACTCCTGATTGTATTAGAAAGACTTCTAGCTTACAAATAATGCTTGTTATAGATGGTTTTAGATAAATGCTGCTTATCATTTTAAGGAAAACTCCATTTATTTCTATGCTCTCTAGTGTTTTTAATAGGTGCTGTATTTTGTCAAAAGCTTTTTCTGCCTCTATTGAGATTCATATTATTTCTATTAGATTTGTTATTGATATAGTTAATTATGCCAGTAGTTTTTCTTACATTGAACCAACCCTCCATTCCTAGTATAAATCCCACTTGGTCATAGTGTATTATTTTGCTAACAAATTGTTGTAATCTCTTGCTAATATTTTGTTTAAAATTTTTGCATCAATATTCATTAGATTGGTCTGTAATTTTCTTTTTCTGTTTTGCTCTTGTGGTTTAGATATCAGTACCATATTTGTGTCATAGAAGGAATTTGGTAGGATTTCTTCTTTACCTATTTTCCAAATAATTTACATAGTATTGGAATTAATTGTTTTTTAAATGCTTGATAGAATTTACTTGTAAATCCATTTGGGCCTGAAATTTTTTTCTTAGGAAGTCCATTGATAGCTTGTTCAACTTCTTTTTCCAAAAATGGGAACTTTTAGGTAATTTATTTCCTTTTCTGTTAATCTGGACAATTTATATTTTTGTAACTATTCATCCATTTTAAATAGATTGTTAAATTGGTTGACATACAGTTAGACAAAATAGCTCCTAATTATTTCTTTAATTTCTTCACTGGTAGTAAGTTCATCTTTTTTTTATTTTTAATACTGGTAATTTGGTTTTTATTTTCCTTTTTATAATCAAATTAACCAAAGGTTTATCTATTTTTTTGGGGGGGGTGGGGGTTCTTTTTCATAAAACCAACTTCGTTTTGCTAATTAGCTCAATAGTTTTCTCGTTTTGCTACTCTCTCCTTTAGGTTTTTCAAAATTTCTAGTTTGGTATTTAATAGAGGTGGGATGTGATTTGTTCTTTTTCTGCTTTTTTAGTTGCTTGCCTAATTCATTGATTTCCTTTCTTTTGTTTTATTCATGTAACTATTTAGAGAGATAAAATTTCCCCTAAAAACTGCTTTGGCTGCATTCCATATATCTTGGTATGTTTTCTTATTGTAACTCCCTTGGGTGAAGTTATTTTTTGTTTCTATGATTTGTTGTTTGACCTACTCATTCTTAGAATTAGATTATTTAATTTCCAAATTGGTTTTTAGTTTCTCTTTCCCTGGCCCTTTATTGAATGCAATTTTTATTGCACTGTGATCTGAAAAGGAAACATTTACTATTTCTGCCTTTCTGCATTTGATTGTGAAGTTTTTATGACCTTCTGAGGAAAAGGTATATTCCTTTCTGTCTCTATTCAGTTTTCTCCAGAAATCTATCATACCTAAGTTTTATATAAGATTCTATTAACCTCCCTAGTTTCTTTCTTGTTTATTTTGTAATTAGATTTATCTGATTCTGAGAGGGGAGGTTGAGGACCCCACTAATATAGTTTTGCTTTCTATTTCTTCCTATAACTGGCTTAACTTCTATGAGAATTTGGATATCATTCCACTTAGTGCATATACATTTGGTATTAATACTACGTCATTGTCTATGGTATTCTTTAAAAAGATGTGGTTTCCTTCTTTATCTCTTTTAATTAGATCTAGTTTTACTTTTGCTTTATCTAAGATTAGAATTTGTACCACTGCTTTTTTTGCTTTGGCTGAAGCATAATAAATTCTGTTCCAGCCTTGTTCTGTATGTATGTTTATGTTTCAAATGTGTTTTTTGAAAACAACATTCTAGTATTCTGGTTTTTAATCCATTGCTATTTGCTTCCATTTTACGAGAGAATTCATCCCATTCACATTCAAAGTTCTAATTACTAGCTGTGTTTTTCCCTCCATCCTATTTTTTTCCCTGTATAAACTTTTGTTCTTTCTTTTTACCCTGTCCCTCTTTGGTAGTGTTTTCTTTTTAACCCACCCTGCTCTCAATCTGTCCTCCCCTCCTCTTTTCTCTTACTATTTCTGTCCTTCCTTCTATCCAGCCCCTCCCTTTTCTTTTCTCTTTCTCCTCCTATTTCCTTATAGGGTAACATAAATTTCTATACCCAACTGAGTCAATCTGTTATTCCCCTTTGAATCAAAACTAATTAAATTAAGCTGCAGACAATGCTCATTCATTGCCCTCCCTTCTTTCCCTCTATTGTAATAGGTCTTTTGTGCCTCTTCAAATGATTTTATTTATCTCATTTTACCTCCCTTTTACTCTTCTTTGAATACAATCATTATTCCATCCTGTAATATCTTTTTCTTTGATATTCTCACATCAGAATCCATTTATACCCACATCTTCTGTCCATATATATCCCTTCTAACTGCTCCAATAAAAGATAACATTTTTCAAGACTAACAAGTATCATTTTCCCCTTTTTACCTTTCTATGCTTCTCTTGAGTCCTGTGTTTAGATCAACTTTTCTGTTTGGTTCTGGTTTTTTCAAAAGAAGTAATTGAAAGTCTCTTACTTCACTGAAGATCCATTTCCTTCCCTGAAAAATGAAAGTCTCACTGCATAGTTGATTCTTGGTTGTAATCCCTGGTCTTTTGGCTTCTTGAATATGGTATTCCAGGTTCTCTAATAATTTATTGTATAGATGCTACCAGATCCTGGGTAATCCTGACTGTTGCATCTCAGTACTTTATTTATTTTTTTTTTTTCTGGCAGCTTGTAGTATTTTTTCCTTGAGATTATAGTTCTAAGTTTTTCAACAATGGTTCTTGGGGTTTTCCTTGTGGAATCACTTTCTGGAAGTGATTGATGTATTCTTTCAGTGATGATTTTGCCTTCTGGTTCCAGTTATATCAGGACCGTTTTCTTTGAAGATCTCTTGAAAGAATTCTATTTAAACTCCTTTTTTGATCATGGCCTTCAGGTAGACCAATCATTTTCAATTGTCTCTCCTAGATCTGTTTTTCAGGTTGGCTATTTTTCCAGTGAGGTATTTTACATTTTCTTCCATTTTTTCATTCTTTTTAGTTTATTTCATTGATTCTTGATTTCTCATAGAGCCATCAGCTTCCATTTCCCTGATTCTAGTTTTTAATATGTGTGGTTTCTTCAGTTAGCTTTTATATTTCTTTTTCTATTTGATTTATTTTACTTTTCAAGATGATTTCTTCAGTGGATTTTGTTGTTTGTTTTGGCCTATTGTGTTTTTTAAGGAATTATGTTCTTCAGTGGTTGTTTTTTGTTTGGGGCGGGGGAGGGGAGTTGTATTTGGCCAATTGTATTTTTTTTTCTTGGTGGTTTTTTTTTTGTTCTTGGTGTTGTTTTTGAGAGGCACGTTAGGTTAAGTGACTTCTCCATGGTCTCACAGCTAGTAAGTGATAAGTATCTAAAGTTGGATTTGAACTCTGGTGCTCCTGACTTCATGACACTGTGCCATCTAACTGTTCCCTGATTGTATTTTTAAAGTCATTGTTTTCCTTTTCCAAAGTGTTGATTCTTTCTCTTGAATACCCCTTGTTTCTTTTCCCAGTTTTTCTTCTGCCTCTTTCATTTACCTTTTAAAATCGATTATGAGCTTTTCCAAGAAGCCTCTTTGGGCTTGAGATCAAGCTATATCACTTTTTGAGATCGCATATAGACATTTTGACCTCGTCTCAGTTGGTATTTTGGGTCTTCTCTGTTACCATAGTAGTTTTCTATAATCATTCTGTTTCTTGCTCATTTTCTTTCTTTCTTTTTTTCCTTCCTCCCTCCTTCCCTTCCTTCTTCCTTTATTTTCTCTCTCTTCCCTCTCTCCCTCCTTTCCTTCCTTCCTATTTTGTGACTTTTGTGGTTGAGCTCTGCTTCTGGAGTGCAGGGATTACTATTCCTAGCTTCTCATGCAGCTCTCAGCCTTGGCCCCTTGTGTTAGGGGTCTTGTCCATAGCAGGGTGTAACTCTACTTGCTTTCTCCAGGCAACAACCTGGTTTCCTAGGTTGGTGATTTGCTAGCTGAAATTGGTGCTGAAATTAGAGGCTGCTCCACTGGTCTGCTCTTCTACTGAGCCAGAACAGAGGGTCTTAATTGTTGGCTTTCCCAAATACCATCTGAGCTGGGCTGAACACCCCTTTGACCCCAGTGAGACTAACTCTTCTTGAAGTCCTTCCAATTTAGAGCTAAAGAGTGGTTTCATTTCATCAGACTCTATTCAGAGGTTTGGTTTCATGTGGTTTTCAAGGGAAACTGGGAAAGCCTGAGCAGCTTCCTGACTTTGCTTTGCCATTGATTCCGCCCTCTCTCTTCTCTATGCCCAGGATCAAATTCAGTTTATATAGAGGTCTATGAAATAGTACATTTACAAAAAGTAAGAACTGTCTGCAATAATAACCCAGTATTTTTTCTTCTTTCTGCCTCTTCCTCTCTTCCCCTTCCCCCCTTTTGAAAAACAAAGAAAAACCTTTGGTAGAAATAAGCATAATCAAAAAAAACAAATTTCCTTCTTGGTCATTTGGTGGAATTCTTTTGTTTTCTTGTTTATTTTTTTCAGTATACTTCCTGACTTTGGCCTTGGTGTTAGGACTTGATAGTACACATTTTCTATAGGGATGATCTGGCTAGCTGGTTAAGTGTTGTGTTATTCTAAATGGCCTTTCTGTTCCTCACACAACAAAACTGATTTGCAGTTCCACTTACAATGCACTAGAGTACTATTTTGCTACACAATCCTTCCAACATTGACTCTTCCCATGTTTTATCATTTTTGCCAATTTGCAGGTTGTGAGATGAAATCTCACTGTTTTTATTTGTATTTCTTCTATTAGTGATTGGGAGCATACTTTCATGTGGTTGTTATTACATTGAATTCTTCTTTTGAAATTCATCTTTTGGGACAACTAGATACACAGTGGATAGAACACAGGACCTGGAGTCAGGAAGACTTGATTTCAAATGCAGCCTCAGATCACTTAACACTTACTAGCTGTGTAATCCAAGGCAAGTCACTTAACTCCAATTGCCTTGCCAAAAAAAAAAAAAATCGACTTTTGAGAATTGTTTGCTCCTATCCTTAGACCGTTTATGTTTTGGAGAATGGATATTGGTTGTGTGTGTGTATGGATGTTTACCAAACTCTTATCAGAGAAATTTAACATAAAAATTTTTCCACATTCCACTTCTTCCCTTCTTATCCTAAATGTATTTATTTTGTCTAATGAGATGTTTGTCACTATCATGTAATCAGAGTTATTTATTTTATCTTTTGTAATTGCCTCTATCCTTTGTTTGGTTAAGTACATATCTCCTACCCATAACTGTGAGAGATATGTGATGTGATTTTGCATAGTATGATCTTTAATATTACAATGTCCTTTCCATTTAGAATTTATTAGGGAATATAAAGTATTTGTTAAAGTTTAGTTTCTGCCAAATTGCTTTCCAGTTTTCTTAGCATTTTTTTTTAATGAAACAGGGAATTCTTTCCTAAGTAATTTATGTTTTATACTTTATCAAATACTAGGTTATTGAGTTTCATTATTTCTAATAGTCCCTTGTCAACTCTGTTCATTTATCTCCCTCTATTTTTAATTTATACCAAATGGTTTTGAGGACTGCTGCTTTACAGTTTGGAAGTGCTATTCACCCTTTGTCCCTACCTCTTTTTATCATTTCTTTTGATATTCTTGATCTTTTGTTTCTCCATTGAATTTTGTTATCAAATTCAGTATCCCTTTAATAATTTGATTAGCATAAAAGTATCATTTCAGTAATTTAATTAGTATAAGTTCATTCTGATAGTATTGCCATTTTTCTTATATTAGCATGACCCAGCCATGAACACTTGACTCTTCCTCTAGTTATGTAAGTTTTTCTTTATTTCTTTAAGGAGTATTAAGGTAATTGGATCAGATGTCTTTTGTATATTTCAGTATTAGTCTTTAAATATGGATCTAATAAGAAACTGAGATCTTTCATCAGAGGACTAATGTTTTGAAATGCTCATCACCATGTGAACCACATATTGAAATTTTTGTTCATTACAATTTTTTGGCTAGCTACTAACTTATTAAAAGGTTTCAGACTGTGTGGGTTGAGGGAATGCTCCAAATTAATGAAATCATTAAGCTATTAAAATTATATTATGACATTTAGAATACTCAGCATATTGCCATCACCACTTCCCTCATTTCTTGATTTTGTTTTATTGTTTTGATTGGGGAAAAAGGTTCTTTACAAATTGCCTTCATTTCATTCTAAATTTTATCATTTTTTTCTCAATCTTTTGTGCAGGAAATTCTGAATATTTTATTTTTCTTTCTTTATTCATTTTTATATCTGGGATTAAATGAGTAGATTTTGTGCATGATTTCCTTCCTTTTGATGTTCCTAAAACTAATTCTCTGAATTTTAAAATGTTTTCTCCTTATGATCAGGGGCGCAAGCTTCTCATCATTGGTACCACCAGCCGCAAAGATGTCCTGCAGGAAATGGAAATGCTTAATGCTTTCAGTACCACCATTCACGTGCCTAACATTGCTACAGGTGAACAGTTGATGGAAGCTTTGGAGGTAATAATAAATTAATGAACTGATCTGTGCATACTATCTCTAAATTGTGCTTCTGACCAAAGACAATGTTGTGAATAAATTGGTAATAGGATTTTTGGCAAAAAAAAAAAAAAGTATGCTAATAAAGATGCATCTTATCTGAAAGGGTGGAAAAATAGGTGTAGTTAGAAGCAAATTCATTACCTACTTTTGGATTATGATTAACATAACAACATGGTCGAATTCTAATAAATTGCATGGAAAAAGAAGGATAAATTGTGAGAGGTAGTAAAATAATTAAGAGTAAATTACTTTAAACATTTATATTGTTTTTTAACATATTTATCTGTGCCTAATCATATTAATCTAATATAAAGTATCTTTGCAGAAACAAATGCAAAATTTCAGAGACTTTGGCAAAAGAATGACTCTCAATACCCTTTGTAGGGTTGGTTATTATTTATATTTTACATTTAAAATGTAAAACATTACATTTTACATGTAAAAAAATTTAAATTTCTGTGAAGATTCCCTAATTCTTGAACCAAACCTGATTTTTAATTTATTTTAGCAAGAATGCTTTTTTTACACATGTGATTACACTAATTATAGTGACCAGGTTGAATGTCAGCTCCTTGAGAGAAGAGATTGTTTGAATTTTGTCTGTGTCCCCATCACATAGTACAGTGCCTGACAGATAGTTTGTTGACTTGTTGATTAATTAAAAGCATCTCCTTGTGATCATTTCAGCTCATGAATTCTGCTAAATACTTGAATAGAATAATAATTATGATTTACTGCAGTCTCATTATTACATTTTAAGTCCTTTTGAGAGTGAGAAAACCCAATAAAATGATTATTTTGTTGGTGTATTTTAGCTTGTGTGTCTTTATGTTTGTTTGTAGAATGAGTGTATTGTTCCTATATTGTGTGTGTGTGTGTATGTGTGTGTGTGTTTGCAAAAGATGTACAGGTGAATGAAACACCAGTTTATTCTATTATAATGCATCCATGTTTCTTGAAGTAAAAATTGGATTTTTCATAGAAATTTTTCTAATTATTCTAATTTTTTATTAGAATAAAATCATAACTAATTTTTTTCCTATGAAAATAATACCAGTGGTAAAATGATACTAACTTTTGTTTAAAAGAAATGTTTATTCATGATAATAATTTATGTAGAAAGTAAAATCAAAGTTTAATATACTATGAGAAAAGCATAGCAATTTAAATATCAATAAAATATTCTAATGAATCTCTTTAAGTATAAATGTGAGAATTAAGTATGCTTTTAATGTGGATTTTAGGAACCATTTAAGTATTTCTTGTTTCATTTTTTCTAGCTTTTGGGTAACTTCAAAGATAAAGAACGTGCCACTATTGCACAGCAAGTCAAAGGAAAGGATGTCTGGATAGGAATCAAGAAATTACTAATGCTGATTGAGATGTCACTACAAGTAAGAGTTGTCACTGAATAGACTATTAAGGGATTTATTGTTTTATTTTATAAAGATTTAATTTTAGCAAGCTAACAATATTATTATATTACTCTTCAAGTCATATGTAATACAGTTGTTTGCCTCTGAGATTGTGAAATATAATCTGATGAGTATTCTTTCCTTCTTCGTGATCAAATAAATAGGAAACATTAGAGCTGAAAGGAAAGGGATCTTAGACATCACCTAGCCAAATCTTCTCATTGTACAAATGAGGAGATTTTAGCCCCAAGGCATTTTAGTTACTTTATCTTAAGCTTTAGGGATGGAAGTACTTTTGAGAACATATTCTCCAGCTCTGCTGTTTCCCAAATAGGGAACTGGAGACCCACAGAAGGGAAATAAGTGGCCCTAAGTCAGAAGCTACAGATTTGTGGAACTGAGCTGAGAAACCAGGGTTTAGAGCCTGCACTCCATTGCATGTCGCCAATTTACCTTACTGACCTGGATTATGGCTTGATTCATTATACTTTAGTACAAAATAATGTTTCATTTGTATGGTTATCTTTAATTTCTTAAATCATTCAGCACATTTTCTGAGCATCTGTATATAAGATACTCACTAATGTACTTGTACAGTCTTCATATCATTAGTCCTAAGATAAATCATAAAATTTCTTTACTACCTTTCTGTTTGCACTAACTTCTGTTAATGTTCTTTTCCATCCTTCTGGAATTCTTCTTCTATCTTTTGTGCTTTAGCTAGCTTTTCTAGATTTTATCCTATATCCTATTCAATCACTCTTCTGACAAACTTATTTTTAGTTCAAAAACTAGTTCTTGCTAAGATATTCTTCAGTACTTCCCAAGGTTTGGGAATATCCTAATGTGAGTATTCCCTTCAGAAGTAAAAATTGTAATCCATCTCTGCTCTTTTTTATTCATTTTCCAAATGAAACTTCACCTACCATGCTGAAAGCTTTCCTCCAGGACTTCTTACATTACAAAGGTCCCAGTGTATGGGATGGTCCAGCATGAAAGAACATTCTCTCAATTATTTCCTATACTCTATAAACTAAACAGTCATACATCTATTTGACTTTTTCTATATGGCTTCTTATACACAGTTCTGTAATAGTAATATACTAGTTTTTCCATGCCCACTATGTTTCTCACTATTGTCCTTCAGTGATTTCCAATTTAAATTCTTCAAAAGTTATATTTATTTCATGATTTCCAACTATAGAACACTACCAGAGATGTTGATATTAAAAAATTGGTCTTGGACTTATGGAAAGATGATGATAAGTTGTTGGAATCTTTACAAACTGTTAAGTCATTAGAGGTGATAGAGACAATAATTATCTAATTTAGCATGGTTCAGTATCACTGATGTGATCTTACAAGGAGATGTTTTGGGCCAGAACCTGAAACAAGCTACTAAGTAGAACTAATTGATACAGTGCTTGTCTTCACATCAGTACTCATTGGAATTCACAAGTGTGGGAGATTCACAAAGTAAACTTTGTAACTTTGTGAATTCATACCTCCCTTAGGTGTACCTCCGGAAGGAGGAGTCAGCCTTTGGAAGATCATATGTAAAGAGGCTCTTAGCTTCGGATTAGTGAGTTACTTCGGGTGAGCTTCAGCTGAATTAGATTGGAGAGAAGCACTCTGGTGCAGACACAGAGCACTCTGAGAGATTGAGAGCCAGAAGCCCTATCTCGGAGGCAAGACAGCCTCAGGCTCTGGAGGCTGAAGAAAGCAGAGGCAGAAGCAAAGGACAAAGCTGCAAGAGCTCTTGGAATCAAGCAGAGAGATAGGCCTCTAAGCTAACCGGGCTATATTAGAGAATAAAAGATCTGAACTTTTAGCACTTGGCTGCATTTGAGTGATTATTACTTATTAACTGAAACTAAGGCTGCCTCCAGAAAACCTCTCTGAGAAACCTGCTCTCTCCCAGAGAAAACCATTATATTATATTTTAAAGAAGAAAATCACCACAGTAAGTTAAGACCTCTAGAAACCTAAATTACCTACAAACTTTTTAGGAAAAAAAATCTGAGAATACAGTAGAAAAAACAATAATAAAATTAGAAACTTATAGCAACAGATAATATCAGTAATGTGAGGTCCAGGACCTCACAAAAGGATCCCAGAAACCAAAGTACAGATCCATACAAGCTCTTGGTTGTTTAGTGCCCAGAGCTCAGTATCCAGACAGCCTGCCAAAAGAACAACAGGAGATGGGGCCAGATCAGCACTAGGTAGCCCAGCATGTGCTTCCACAGAAAATTAGTGCGCAGGCAGCCCCACTTAAGGCACTGCAGACAACAGGACCAGACAACATAGCATCCAAGTGACTTGGGGCCTAGGAGACCCATACTCAAGTCACAGAAGGAAGAAAGGACCACAAAGCATTTGGGAGTCTCCCAGTAGGCCTGCAAACAGCATTATCAACAGCAACTAGATACAGACTTGCCAGGTTCACAATAGAGAGCTAAATCTTGGTTTGGAACTACATAAAAAGAATGAGACAAAAAAGGGACTAAGGACAAAACCTAAGATAAGTCACTAGGAAATTGAGCCAAAACTCACTAAGTCCTAAGAAAGCCGGGACAAGCCTTATCCACCTTATGCACGACCAACTAAGGCTTGCTCAGGCAAAAGTAAAGAGAGCAAAATAAGTGTCTGTATTGGGCACAATATGAATTGTATACATCCTGTTATAGGAAGAAAAAAATTAGTTGTCCCTTCAAAACTTTGCTATCTTTAAGGGTCATATTTAAACTTGTTTTATGGTTTTAAGAGAAGGAAATGGGAGGGAGAAATAAGGGAATATTTCTGAGAAGGAAAGAAACCAAGGCTATAGAAACAAGACTATATCCAAAATCCAAGGATTCAAGGTCAAGGGGAAAAAAAATACCAGAAGCTACCAAAAAGAATTGAGTTAAAGTACTGAGGAGACATAGTCAAGAACATACAAGACTTTCAGAATAAAGGAGAGAAAAGCCTGTAATACAATATTTCAGGAGGCAAAGAAAAAGGCTTATGATGCAGAAAAACTTAAATTACCATAAGGGAAAAAATGAATCTTTAATGAAAGAGAGGACTTCGAATGAGTCGAGCCAAGATGGTAGAGGAAAGGCAGGGACTCACCTGAGCTCTCCCCCCAAACTCCTCTAACCAACTTTAATGATTCTAAACAAATTCCAGAGCAGCAGAACCTACAAAAATATAGAATGAAACAATTTTTCAGCCCAGGAAAAAAATTGAAAGGTCATCAGGAAAAGTCTATTACACCAGGGTAAGTGTGGAGAGCATTTCAGCTCAGGCTGGGCCAGCACAGCCTGAGGCCCAGCACACCAGGAACAGGTCTTAGAAGCCACTAAATCAGTAGCAGCAATGGTGGCTTAGTTCTCAGCCTACAGATGGTTAAAAAGATCAAATAATTAGTTAGAAGGAGATTACAAGTCTCTTTAATAGTACTGATACAGGACTCATGTTTTGTCCATATTTGGATCCAGGTCACAGTCCTAGATAGCAATCCCAGGGCAAGGAGGAGCACTACCACACTATAGCTTGCAGCCACAATGAAAAAATAGAAGAGCCCAAAGAGGATTTTGAAAATTAAGAGAGATAAAGAAAAATTGGGAAGAGAAATGAGAGTGATGCAAGAAAATCATGAAAAACAGCAGCTTGGTAAAGGAGACACCAAAAAATGCTGAAGAAAATAACACTTAAGTACAAACAGACTTAAGTCAAATGGTAAAGGAAGTACAAAAAGCCATTGAGGAAAAGAATGGCTTAAAAAGCAGAATTAGCCAAATGGGGGGAAAAATCCACTGGAAAGAATATCTTTAAAATGTTGTGCCACAGTTCTCCTTTAATGTCCTGACCCAGTTTCCCTAATTGTCCTATTCAGTTACTCTGCCTCAGATTATAACCATTCCCTCTTTTTTTTTTAAATAATATTTTATTTTATTTTATAATAACTTTATATTGACGGAATCCATGCCAGGGTAATTTTTTTTTTTTACAACATTATCCCTTGCACGCGCTTCTGTTCCGATTTTTCCCCTCCCTCCCCCCACCCCCTCCCCTAGATGGCAAGCAGTCCTATGTATGTTAAATATGTTGCGGTATATTCTAGATACAATATATGTGTGCAGAACTTAGCACTTCTCTTGTTGCACAGGGAGAATTGGATTCAGAAGGTAAAAATAACCCGGGAAGAAAAACAAAAATGCAAATAGTTCACATTGATTTCCCAGTGTTCTTTCTTTGGGTGTAGCTGCTTCTGTCCATCATTTATCAATTGAAATTGAGTCTTTGTCAAAGAAATCCACTTCCATCAGAATACATCCTCATACAGTATCGTTGTCGAAATGTAAAGTGATCTCCTGGTTCTGCTCATTTCACTTAGCATCAGTTCATGTAAGTCTCTCCCAGCCTCTCTGTATTCATCCTGCTGGTCATTTCTTACAGAACAATAATATTCCATAACATTCATATACCACAGTTTACCCAGCCATTCTCCAATTGATGGGCATCCATTCAATTTCCAATTTCTAACCACTACAAACAGGGCTGCCACAAACATTTTAGCACATACAGGTCCCTTTCCCTTCTTTAGTATTTCTTTGGGATATAAGCCCAATAGAAACACTGCTGGATCAAAGGGTATGTACAGTTTGGTAACTTTTTGGGCATAATTCCAGATTGCTCTCCAGAATGGTTGGATTCGTTCACAGTTCCACCAACAATGCATCAGTGTCCTAGTTTTCCCGCATCCCCTCCAACATTCATCATTATTTTTTCCTGTCATCTTAGCCAATCTGACAGATGTGTAGTGGTATCTCAGAGTTGTCTTAATTTGCATTTCTCTGATCAATAATGATTTGGAACACTCTTTCATATGAGTGGTAATAGTTTCAATTTCATCATCTGAAAATTGTCTGTTCATATCCTTTGACCATTTATCAATTGGAGAATGGCTTGATTTCTTATAAATTTGAGTCAGTTCTCTATATATTTTGGAAATGAGGTCTTTATCAGAACCTTTAGCTGTGAAGATGTTTTCCCAGTTTGTTGCTTCCCTTCTAATCTTGTTTGCATTAGTTTTGCTTGTACAAAGGCTTTTTAATTTGATATAATCAAAATTTTCTATTTTGTGATCGGTAATAGTCTCTAGTTCATCTTTGGTCACAAATTTCTTTTTCCTCCGCAAGTCTGAGAGATAAACTATCCTATGTTCCTCCAATTTATTTATAATCTCGTTCTTTATGCCTAAGTCATGGACCCATTTCGATCTTATCTTGGTATATGGTGTTAAGTGTGGGTCCTTGCATAATTTCTGCCATACTAATTTCCAGTTATCCCAGCAGTTTTTATCGAATAATGAATTCTTATCCCAAAAGTTAGGATCTTTGGATTTGTCAAACACTAGATGGCTATAGTTGACTCTTCTGTCTTGTGAACCTAACCTTTCCCACTGATCAACTAATCTATTTCTTAGCCAATACCAAATGGTTTTGGTGACTGCTGCTTTATAATATAATTTTAGATCAGGTACAGCTAGGCCACCTTCATTTGATTTTTTTTTCATTAATTCCCTTGAGAGTCGACTTTTTATTGTTCCCTATGAATTTTGTTGTTATTTTTTCTCAATCATTAAAATATTTTCTTGGAAGTCTGATTGGTATAGCACTAAATAAATAGATTAGTTTAGGGAGTAGTGTCATCTTTATTATATTCGCTCGGCCAATCCAAGAGCACTTAATATTTTTCCAATTATTTAAGTCTGACTTTATTTGTGTGGAAACTTTTTTGTAATTTTGTTTATATAATTCCTGACTTTTCTTTGGTAGATAAATTCCCAAATATTTTATGCTATCAACAGTTATTCTGAAAACCATTCCCTCTTAATGTTTGATGGGATAAAGGTCTTTATCCATTTTAAATGTCATTAGAATATCAGGAGCCTCTCCAGTACCTCCCATTATGTCATCATAGTTGCCTTCCCCGATTAGGTCATCCCCATCCAGGTACTTCCCCCAATAGGTCATCATTGTTGTATCTCTATAAAAGAATCTTGTATCCGACATTCAGGGCTAAATTCTTTGAGACGATAGTCTCATTCAGCCCTGGGACCAAACCATGGATCCATTTGGTCCCAGTAAATCTCTCCATTAAATTGTTCTCTAATCTGTATCTTGCTCAGTTTCTCCAGCATTACAAAAGGTAGAATTGGATAAATATAAAAACTCACTGAAGAAAATAATTCCTTCAAAATTAGGATTGAATAAGTAGAAGCTAATAACTTTATGAGAAATCAAGAAACAATAAAACAAAACCAAAAGAATGAAAAATAGAAGACAGTGTGAAATACCTCATTCAGAAAATAACTGACCTTGAAAACAGATCCAGGAGAGATAATTTAAAAGTTGTTGAACTATCTGAGAGCCATGATCAAAAAAAAAAAAAAAAAAAAAAAAAAAAGAAACTATCAAAGAAAATTACCATGAAAGTCTAGAATTAGAGGGCAAAATAGAAATTAAAAGAATCCTTGAGTCACCTCCTGAAAGAGATCCTAAAATGAGAACTCCTAGAAATAGTATAGCCAAAAGTATAGCCAGAACTCCTAGGTTAAGGAGAAAATATTGCAGGCAGCTAAAAAGAAACAATTCAAGTATGTTGAAGCCACAGTGAGGATAGCAAAAGATTTAGCAGCTTCTACATTAAAGGATCAGAGTACTTGGAATGTGATATTCCAGAGAGCAGTGGAGCTAAGATAACAATCAAGAACCACCTAACCTGCAAAACTGAGTATAATCCTTCAGGGGAAAAGGTGGATTTTCAATGAAATAGGGGACTTTCAAGCATTTGTACTGAAAAGACCAGAGCTGAATAGAAAATTTGGCTTTCAAATACAAGACTCTAGAGAAGCATAAAAAGGTAAACAGGAAAATAAGGGACTTAATAAAATTAAATTGTTTACATCCCTACATGGGAAGATTATACTTGTAACTCAAAAGAGTTTCTCATTAATACAGTTAAAGTACAGTTAAAAGGACTATATATAGATAGAAGGCACAAATGTTAGTTGAATGTTTAGGGACTGTATCTAAAAACATAAAATTAAAGAGATGATAGAAGGATGCACTAGGAGAAAAGAAAGTGGGGAAGTAGAATGAAGTAAAGAAAAATAAAGCATAAAGAAGCAAGAAAAAGCTTTTTACAGTATAGGAGAATAGGAGAAATAAGAGGAAGTAAGTGAAACTCACTCTCTTCTGAATTGGCCCAAAGAGTGCCCAAAAGCACTCACTTGAGTATAAAAATCTATCTATTCTACGCAGGATTAGGGAACATCTGGCCTGTGGGCTATATAAGGCCTGAGAAATCATTTGATCTGGTTTTGACAAGGCACCTGTAAGCAACAGCAACTTCTCACTGCTTGTTTAAGTTGATGATTTTGTATGACCCGTGAATGGTTATAAATATCCAGATGGCCATTGGCAGAATAGATTGGTCAAATGGAAGTAAAAAAATCCACTGAAAAAATATCTTTAAAAGTAGTATTGGACAAATGGAAAAGGAGGTACCTCTGTCCTTCAGGATAGTAGGAAGGAAAGGAGTTAAGAGGTGAAGGGTGATAGAAAGGAGGAAAAATTGAAGCTAAGGGGGTAGTCAGAAGCAAAATACTTTAAAGCAAGGACAGGATGAAAGAAAAGAGAAAATAGAATAATTATTAGAGGGGGGAATGAAGCAATTTTCTCTGATAACAACTTCATTTCTCAAACATATAAAACTGAATATGATTTCTAAAAATAAGAGCCATTCCCCAATAGATAAATGATGAAAAGATTTAACCAATTTTCAGATCAAGTAATCATACCCGTGATATAATAATATAAAAATTTTTTTTTCTAATTCACTATTGATTGGAAAAATGCAAATTAAACAATTCTCAAGTACCACTATATACTTATTAGATAGGATAATAGGACAGAAAAGGAAAATGACAAATGTTGGAAGGATGTGGAAAAATTGAGACATTAATCCACTCCTGGTGGAATTTGTGAACTGATTAAACCATTCTGTAGAGTAATTTGGGACTATCCCCAAAGGGCGATAAAACTATGCATACTCTTTAACTTAGGGATACCACTTCTAGGTTTGTATCCCAAGACAAATTTTAAAAAAAGAAAAGAAAAGAAAGAAAGAAAGAACCAGGACCTATATGTACAAAAAATATTTATAGTTCTTTTCTAGGGGGCAAAAACTTAGCAATTGAGAGGATGCCCATCATTTGGGGAAAGGCTAAAGGTATGTGATTATGTTGGAATACTATTGTGCTGTAAGAGATGATGAGCAAAATGCTCTCAGAAAAATTTTGGAAGACTTCTGTGACTGAGGCAAAGTGAAATGCACTGTGTACAGAGTAATAATAATATTGTAAGATGATAAGCTGTGAATGATGTAACTATGCTCAGCAAGACAATTCTTAAAGAAGCATAAAAATAATCTTACCAAGAGAACTGATGATGCCTGAATGTAAATTGAAGCAAACTTTTTTTAACTTTAGAAAAAACAGTTCAATTAATTGTGCAATTAAAAAAAAGCATTAAAAGAGCAACAAATCAAAAAATTCAAACAAAACACAAAAAAACAGAAATAAAACAAACGATTTCTAAAAATCCCAAGCAAAGATTAATAAATTTGAAGGCAGAATAGAAATACTATTGATTTAAAAATTTGAGAAAGAAATTAAATGATGAAATGATAAAAATTCTTTTGTCTTGTTAAAAAAGAAGTAACTTGCTGTAGTGTAGTATTGTACAAGCTTATTCTTGTGAAACACTTGTAAAACACAAGATGTACTGCCACATCATATTTCTAAGGTTCTGGGCCTTTAGATGTATGCAGTAATCCACTGCTAATGTTCAGAATAAAAACATTAAAAAATGAAATCAAGTTAGTTTGTCTTATTATATTCTAAAAATGAGGGTTCACACCTGAAAATGAAATAAAATTATAAGCCAACAAAATTAATAACTTAGATAAAATAGATAAATATTTACAAAAAATATGAAATGTCTAGATTGACTTAGAAACAAAATTATTTAAGTAATCCAATATCGGAAAAAGAAAGTGAACAGACATAGATGAAGTCCTAAAGGTTTGGGATTTTTTTGGGGGGAAGGGGTTGAGGGGAAGAAATAGAATGAGTTTATTCAAATGGATTTACAAATGAAGTCTATCAAACATTGAAAGGACTAAATATTACTTCAACTCTTTGCAGAAATAGGAAAAGAAAAGATCTTTTCAAATTCTTTCTGTGGTATAATTGAAGTCTTTTATACCTAAATCAGGGAGAAACATAGGAGAGAGAAAATTTGAATTCCTAATGAGCATTGATGCAAACATATTAGAAAAGAATAGCATATTAGCATATTAACAAAGAAGGTAAAATACATATTAAAATGATTATACACTATGACTACATTATACTTATACTGGGTATTTGGGATTAGCTTAATAAAAAAATCATAAATATAATGATATTAATAGCAAAAAATAATGAAAATTATAAAGGGCCTGAAGTCTGGAGAAGTATACTTGAAGGATACTTACAACAAGGTGTTAACTCAGTGGAATTGATGAGATAATGGTTCTCTAGTTCACATATATCAAGTATGATATAATGATATAATCACTTTAGTTTGATATATGATATAATCACTCTAGTTGGCATATACTCAGTACACTGTAATGATGTAATTGTAATAGGGTATTTAAGGGATGAAAGAACTAGGGATAGAGTCAGAGTCAGTCAGAATGAACAGACTATGAAGGAAACAGACTGTGAAGGAGACAATAAATGCTTTAGACTCCATTCCTGACCATCCTCATGGTAACTACCCTGCTGAGACCAGGGTCCATTTGGAGGACCTCCACAAAGTTAGCCTGGACATTACAGAAAATCATTTGGTTAATTAAATAAAAACTGTAATAGCTTTTGACTTAATCCAACACTCTTTTCTGTTAGTACACAGAGAGGCATAAATTATCTTATTATGAAAAGTAGTATCTAAAACTAAACAACATTATATATAATGGAGAAAGGCTAAAAGCCTTTTAGACTTTTCACTCAGCAGTAAAGCAAGATTGTCCATCTTCACCACTACTATTTATCATAGTAGAGAAATACTAGCTGTAGCAATAAGACAAGAAAAATAAATCAAGGGAATAAACATGCAAAAATAAAATAAATTTTCCAGTTTTTAGAGATGATTTGATAATCTATTTAGAAAACCTAAAAGTCATCCCCAAAAAAAATTAAAATGAAATAACTTCAGCAAAATTGTGAAATATAAGTAAATGCACATAAATCATCATTTCTATGCATTACCAAATAAAAACCCAAAGGAAGAGATAAAAAGAGAAATTACATTCAAAATCACTGTGGAATATATAAAATGTTTGTGAATTTACTTATCAGGACACAACTATATGAATACAACTATAAAATATCCTTTACAGATATTAACAGCCCTAAATAAAGAAATATCAATTGTTTGTGGGTAGACCAGAATGATAGTACGACTGAAATAAATTTACTTATTCAGTGCTATGCCAGTTAAAACTACTAGATTAATTTACGAGCTAGAAAAAAATAATGAAAATTTTTCTGGAGGAACAAAAAAGACAAGAATCTCAAAGGAAATCGTAAGGAAAAAATTGGGAAAGAAATCTCAGGAAGTAGAAAAAAATCTCAAACTATACTAAAAAGCAGTAACCAAAGTGATTTAATACTGATTAAACAGTAAAACGATTGCACACTAATACAATAGTTATAAAGCTGGTAGCTGTCTAATTATAAAAGTATCATGTGTTGTTGAAAAATATATACATATACTTTAGTGCTCTTATTCACAAAATGCCATTAGTCTTTCATTTTTTTAAATTTTCCAACAGTTTGCTCAGTTTTACATTTTCCTTTTTGTTTATCTTTTTGTTAGCATTGTCTAGCTCTGAAAGAGGAATATTAAAATGACCTTCAGTTATCATGTTATTAGTTGTCTTTTCACAATTATTTATATAATTTTATTTTTACAATCAGCTAATTTTCACTTTTATGAGTTTAGGTGCTATATCATTTGGCTTTGTTTTATATTGATAATAGCTTCTTTGTGTATAGTTCCTTTAAGAATAATTTTCCTACACACATAGATACTTTTCCCTCCTTTATGATCTCTTTGGGATATGGACCCAGTAGAGACACTGTTGGATCAAAGGTTATTGCACAGTTTTATTGCCCTTTGTGCATAGCTCCAAATTGCTCTCCAGAATGGCTGGATGAGTTCACAATTCTACCAACAACAACAAAAAAAAGAATAGTTTTCCTAGTTGTTATTCTTGATATTTTAAAGTTTTATTTTTGTGTCATCTAGTAGCATCAGTATAACTCCTATTTTGGGGGAGCTTCAACTAGTAGATAACAAATTTTCTTCTAACCTCTTGTTTTCATTCTGTATATATTTTTATTTTTAATTGTTTCTTATTTGCAGCAGATTGCTAGATTTTGCTTTCTGTTACTGTTTCCATTTAATATGTTATTTATTACATTTACATTTAAGATTGTGATTATTAGATTTGATATTTTCTTCCATTTGTTTGTTTCATATTTTTATTTTCTTCTTTTAAGTTATTTTGATCATGTAATCAGTTTTGCTTATACTGTTTAAATGCTCTTCTTTTCTGTCAGACTTTTCCCCTCATAACTATCTTTTTTTTTTTTAATATCTCTGTTCCATTATTTGATAAAACCCTTCAGCCATCCTTTAATCGTATCTTCTGAAGGAAACCTTTAAGTTTCTACTTGTTCTTACTTTATAATAGCAGTGTGGGCACATGCCATTTATTCCTCACATATATGTAACTCTTATAGTCATTATGATGATATAATGAAAGCAACAGGGCTGTGAGAATCAGGAGATCTAAGATTCAGGCCTCACTTTGCCATTGCCTGGTTGCCTGGACAAAGTGATTTTTCTTTATCTATGATAACCCAGGTAGTGTGTGCATCCTTACAGGATGGATGTACTATATCTAGGTACACTCAGGCATCTCTCTAGTAACTAGAATTACTTTGCATGGGGAGAGATGGTAGAAAGAGGAGACAATTAAAGTAGAAAGGAAAGTTGGACAAATCAGAGATTACTGTAACATTTAGAAGTTGGATTTTATTTTAGAAACAATCTTGATCATTGTCTTTATTTTACAGATGAGAAAACAGACCCAGAGAAACTGACTTATTCAAAAGTTACACAGGGCTCCTGGCTTCCCAGTATAGTAGTGGTTCCATGAAACTATCATGACATCTTTTCTAAATTCAGTCCAATGCTCTTTCCACCATACTAAAAGGAAGAATATTCTGGAGTGTTTTTTACTCATTAAGAAAGGTAGAATTCAATGAAAACCGTACCATAACAGAATTGGAGCCCTTCTCTGTCTCTACTATCTCAAGCCTTGTTCTGGCACAGAGTTTATAAGGAAAGAAATTTCCTAGTAATTTTGGCCTTTGCCAGTATTTTCTCTCATTCTAGAAGGTATTAAATGTGAGCTTCAGCCAAATTTCCAGTCCAATTAATTTACCTGTCCTTTCATATTTTTCTTGCTGAATTTTAAGAATGGCATCCCAAATTGCCTTCTCCATTCAGTATATTTCACAACAAAAGCTGATTTAAAATTGAGAATACATTAAATGGATTCTTGAAAAATGATTGGAAAAAAACATGAACTCTATGAAAATATGTCCCCTACTAATTAGTAAATGTAATAATCAGTAAATGCTTTAAATATAATGTCTTAGAAACCTAAATTTTGGAGAACGAATTAATCTACCAACTGAGCTGTTTTGAATAAATTGATTTATTTGCAGTCTGAGCAGTAAATTAAAATTACAGGCTAATCACATTACTCAAGATTCTTTTCAGTAAAACTATAGATACAGGTGTATTGGCTCTTGGAAGAAGATAAATCTGTCAGAGTGCTCAGCTGCATTCTTCATTTTTCAGTCTCAGTACTTTAAAAAAAAAAATCATTGTATAGAGAAAAAATATGTATCTCTTTTCTCTCCAACCCCCACCTTCTTCTTTTGATGCCTCCAAGTCAGGGATCAAGTTAATGCCTCTTATGTATGTGGAGTAAAAGGAAGAGTGTTGCACTTGGGTCTAATCTTCAGCAACTGACATTTCATAGACCTCAAAGTTTGAACTCCTTCATGTCAAATGGATTTCGTGCAGCTGAATGAATTCTCTTTAGATCTGCTTAAGAGAGGCTGAGCCTAAGTGAAGAGGCATGTAGTTTAGCAGAATATAAGTCATGTTACCTCTCTGTTCACTATACACAATTCTGTTAAAACTTGCACAATACTGAGGATCTGCTCTGACTAGATGTCACCTGAGGGAATAAAGTCATTTATCTAGATTACTTTTTTCCTCTCTTTCTCTTGACTTTTAATTCCATAGCTACAGGCAAGTCAGTAAGTCATTGCTCACACATATTAAATATATTTAATGGGCAAAGACCTGCAAGTACTGACTACAACAGAGTTGCAGCCAATTTTATTTTTTAAAAACCTGACAATTGATTCTCATATAGTTTTACTCCCAAAGAATAAAAATGTTTCTTTTGTTAAAAGATTCACACTTTTCCTGTCATTTAGAGTATGACCTCTGAACTATAATGCATGTGAAACTCTTTTTTTGTTTGTTTGTTTCTTGAGATAGAAAAAATCAGTAATCTTAAAAAGAAATCCAAGTGCATATATACTCACAGCTGCACAGAGTATCTGAAAGCTATTCCTGGAGGGAAGGGAGTTCCCTCTTGGGAATCAGACTGTTGTCCTGGAACATTTTTTTTTAATTAGGTATATTTCTTACAATCCAAGTTCCTCTTTGGGCACTTGAAATGATTTTTGATGTGATCAAAATTAATTTCACATTTCTGTTGGACCAGTAGGAGTGGAAAATGGTGGGGGAATTTATTTTCACTTCGTATGGCTTAAAAATGAAAGCCAAATATATGATTATTAACAGAACTAATCAGAGGTCCTGCTTCCCTGCTTCTCCAAGAATTCTAGCAGCCTCTTTTGTTTTCATTTTCACAACACCTTCATTGTTATTTCCCTTTTTTTATGTGGGAACTCTTGAGATCCAGCGAGAGGAAAGCATTGTTTTATAAGTCTTCTGATTAATAATTGTATGATCAATTGAAGGACTAAAACTACGTTATCATCATTTAAACTTGTTTTGTTTCAGATTTAGTCTTTTTTTTTTTTTTTTTGGCCTGACCCTGCATGTTGGTTGAGGGAACTTTCTCACCTTAAGTTCCCCTAGTCTGCTCTTAATCATTAGATAAAGGAACAGAGAAGAGAGAAGGGAATAAGTGAGTGCCTTCTGTGTGCCAGGCACTGTAGGTTAAGTACTTTGCAAATATTATCTCCTCTGATCCTCACAGCAACCCTGTGAAGTGAACTATTATCCCCATTATTACTGATGAAGAAACTGAGGCAAACTGAGACACTGAGGTTAAATGACTTTAGTGTCTGAGGATAGATTTGAATTCAGATTTTCCTGACTCCAGATCCAGAGTCTGTCCTATCCATTGGGCTACTGTGACTCTACTGTGAAATATATTTAATTTGAATTCTTTATAAATGGCCACCTATCCAAGTTACTTGTATTTTAAAAAATGTAATGTTTTTCCTATACTGATAATAGCTAAGGAATCCTTGATGTGCTTTGTATGAAAGGACAATTAAACCAATCAAAATAATGACAGCCTAAGATAGCCCTGATTGTGGGAAGCTTTCTTTGGAAAACCAGCTCTGTTTCAAAACAACTTGTGTATTCTGTTATAAATCATATTAATGGAGAAAATGCTGATAAAGTACTTCTGTTGGTCAGTCAGAAGGTTACTGAAGTGCGGGTATAAGTATTTACTTAGGAGGAAGTTAAGTATATAGTTAACTGAAGTTCAGTATACTATTAACCTGGATTTTTTTTTAACCTGGATTTTTAATATTTTTTATTATATTTAGATGGATCCTGAATACCGTGTGAGAAAATTCCTGGCACTCTTAAGAGAAGAAGGGGCGTAAGTAGATAACATTTAAACCTGTCAACCCAGCTTACATTTTGATAGCTGCCTCTGTTTAATCCTGATGCTTCCATATTTCTAAGAATTGCTAGAGTCCACATATTTGAATTCTCAACCACACTTGTATGACCTTGCATTTTTTTTTCCTTTTCCAAATTATTCACTACCATTGTAGATGTGATAAAACAAACATAGATGTTGTACTGGTGATTTGTTTTCCCTGTCCTCCATCTCCAAACTTGTTAGCAGTAAAAACGGGTGTCAAATCAGTTTACCATTCACTGATCGTGAATATGATCATCCTGCACAGCCAGTGCAGCAATAGGAAGAAAAAGTTCTCAAAGAGACTTTTTTTAACTGGTTCATTTTTGGAAAGGCTCAAGGGACAACTCTATCAACCTTGTAATTGTTTCTTTGATGTTTCTTTGCAGTAGCCCCCTTGACTATAACTGAATGAGGACTGTCTATCATGTGAAGTGACCAAGGGAAGTGACCAAGGTGAAGATGACAGCCGCGCATCTTATTCAAGGGCACTGGACAAACGGAAATGCAACCCTACCTTCCATAAGCCCTCAGTCTGCATGTGTAGTGCAATATATTCTTATTCTTTATGCTCATTTTAGATACTCTGGTGTTTTTGTGGCAAGTAATAGTTGCTTGGGTGTTGTGCTTCTATTTCTGTGCAGACTAAGAGAAGACATTCTCACTCAGTGCTTAGGTGTGGAAGGAATGCACTCTACTTGTTAACGTTACATATCTCAAATGTCTTGCCCCATATGCCACCAATAGATTTGATGAACATTGCAAGTAAACATCTGGCTGGTTTAACTGAGATCAAAATCGTCACTGGAAAGTGGGATAGAAATGGTACTGTAGAAGGGATGTGATTCTCTATGTATTATTGATGTATATAAATGTCAGAGACAAAAATTAGATTATGGATTTCCAGAATACCCAATTATTACCCTTGCCATGTGTTTACATGTGAATCTAAATTTCTCCCTTGCTCTTTCTTTGGTCATTTTAAATGAAGTTTATGATCTACAGTCAGAAAATGTTTCCTGCTAGGAGAACAAAATATGACTGCAGAGGCATTAGTGCTGAAGATGGCAGAATTTCTCCTTAATATTATTTATTTGATTTGGAGGAATTCAGCTTATTGTTACTCTACATGGTTGTCAAAAACCATGAGAGTTATTTGTGGGAAACAGAGAGATTGTTAAAAAAATAATTCAGGAACTTCTTTGTGCTAATTAGTGGACAGCTTTAAATGAACCAGTTCCTTAGTTCACTATGAAGTTTATTAATATGTCAATTTTTTTTCCTTAGTGAGAAATCTTAAATGTTACAGTCCAGCTACCCAAGTGCTTTATTTATACTATGCAGTATCTAAAGAATACACTATTATTATTAGTTGAAATATCCAAAAATATTCCTTTTCCCCTAATCTTTTGATTTCATCGTAGCAAATATGTCAAATTTCAGTTATCATCTACCTGTTCCTTCCAAAGGGGGCAAGGCGATCAGCATTCATTTCTTTTTGGTGACTTCTGATAACTGAGTTAGAATGTGTTTAATTAGGTCAACTCATTTGGTAATGAGGCTTATAGAGCATGCCATTTTCTCCCCCACCCCCACTTTCAAAAGGGAGACAACCCAAACCAAATGACAGAGCTTGATGTTAGCCTGGTCAGCTCACAACCCCAGCGTGATGTAGGTCTCTGTCATTTGTCCTCCTGAGGGGAGAACAAATCATTCTCCAGGCCTTGATGGATTTCCTTTTAGCATAGTCTTAGGCATGTCATCAGCTTTCTTTTGGGATTCATCCTCTGTTCATTTTCAGTTATGTATATTGTAAAAATTTGTGATTTCCAGTGGCCAATATCCATGTGACTCCTTTCTGTGTAAGATCTTGCAACTTCCTCTTCCCAGGAAATCAGCACATAATATATTAACTTAATGTCTCTGGTTAAATGAGGTAAATGTTTTTATTGTGCTTCTGTCCAAGGATATATTGAGAAAATGTGTTATATTTAATGCCATTGACTGGATACAATAAATAGCACATATACTTGCAAAAGTTTGTCAGTCTGGTGACTTTGTTTACACAGTTGGTAGTCTATTGGCTATGCTGTGAAGAGAATTAAAATACTGACCAAAAGTACTCATTTCATTCTCAAAGGGTAGAGAATAGACCGTTTTTAAAGTGTGATTAACTTTCTCTTTTTTTTTTTTTTTTTACTACCAATCACAAGTTACATATTAAAAAAAAAAGGTGCGCTACAAGTAAAATTGCAAGTGCTTTATTTTATTTTTCCCATTGGGAAACCGAGGTACAGAAGCCATGCAATAAGTAAGTAATGAAATTAGAAGGAAAAACTCTTCTTAATTAGAACCAGACCCTTCTATAAAGCACACAAATCAGGCAGTTCCAGTCTCTTACTTGAAGAACCCTATTGGGAAGGAGTGGATTCCCTCCAGAGTTCTCATATATGTTCTTGGAGACTCCCCAGAGAGCTTTAGTTGCCTCCCAGAACTCTTTAGAAGTTAGACTCCTAGACGAAGTCTAGATCAGGACTAAAGATTTCTGGAATGATCTGGGTCCTAATTTGATGAATGGGGGTCTTAGAATTACTCTGAAGGAGTTTAGGCAGAAAGATTCTGTACCACAAGAAAAATACAAAACAAAGTAATAAAGCAAACCAAAACAAAAAAATCTCAGAGGGACACTAAAATTTGCTATGAAAATCCACTTTCTTGGGAATCTTGACTAGATTTCTTCAAATATGTGCTTGATGAAGAGTCCTAAAAATGACTTAAAAGCAAGAACCTGGCAGTTAGATATCTGAGGTTAGCTAACACACGACTCATTTTTAGAGTGACAGGGAACTGATAGCATTCATTTTCCTCTCTTGATGAACACAACAAATAGCTTCTATTAGATTTCTTTTAGAACTTCAAAAAAGGAAAATGCTTATTGTCTTATTCACACCATTTCCCAAACTCTTTAGTCCTCACCCTTAACTCTTGGGCCAGGCAGTGATTTATGCTTTATACTTTATTATATATACTTGGTTGACCTGTTACTATAGAAAGATATATACCAGTAGTGTGCTAGTAAATGTTCAATGGTCATCTCTCAGAAGGCAGGGGCTATGTGTAATACCCACTTTGCTGTTTAATCTATTTTATTATTATTTTCTTCATCCCTTTCTTAAGCCTAGACAATCATTAAAACAGTAAATCAAGCTGATTTGTAGTATATGTGGATTTCCAGGTGTAAGTGCTCTCACACCAAAAATTTAACCATCAGCTTTCATGAGCCTTTTGGAGTTGTACCTAGCACACCTTGCAAGTAGCATAATTATCTTCAAAATAATGTAAATCTGCTTTGCTTCAGGGAATCTTTTCATTTCTCTCTCTTTTTTTTAATACTACTATTTTGAAACTCTCCTTTGTGTTTCAATCACAAGTTACTAAACCCAGCTTTTCAGTGTCTGAACACAACTGCTGGTAAACACATTTTGTCTAAAGCCTGTAAGGACGACCCCAGTCTTAAGTACAAAGGTTTTTTCCTTTTCTTTCTCTGCTAGCTTGGTTGCAAATCTCTTCAAAGTAATGGAGCGATGAAAAGTTTGTACCAGTAATACGAAGGTTATATGTGAATTTTAAATTCAGATGCTAAACTATAGCCAATTTCTGTTCTCTCAGATACTGCCAGAACCATGTTCTTGAAATAAGCCTCCTGAGACTGTATATGTTGTATTCAGGAACTGCATTCAAGTTCAAAAGATATCACCTCTGATCAACAAGAATCCTTCCTATATGAACATACCATAAAATTTGGAAAAAGGTGAGAAAGAGGCCAGTGACTAAAAGCTTCCCTCATATAATCCCAATTCTTTACTTCTTCAGGAGCATAAAATGAATAGGAACATCATGAACCCCCCCCTCCTCGAAAAGTGCTCCTCAGAGTTTATTTTTATTTTTTGCAGGGAGGGTGCTGGTTAGATGGAAAATGGGATGAGAGACGAGAGAATCAATAAAAGCAGGCATAGTTTCCCCAGTTAATTTGCTTTCCAGCACAAACAAAAATTGTACATTTCCTTGCTTTCTCTTAATTCTTTGTGGCCATTTTGTCACCCATGAAACTGCACTTAAGTTACTCTGCTTGCAAAATGAGGAAAATTATATTCCTTAGTTCCTTCAATCTGTCTTGCTAGGACATGGCGAGTCTCCTCGGGGCACGCTGCAGTTTGTCAGTAGCCTTTCATCAATCCATAAGAGAGACATTCACACAGACTGGTTATCCATTCCTTATGTTAAGACCTTAAGGAATTGGGTGGGTGGGGGAGGTTGGGGAACAAGGTTGGGATTACAACTACTTCTTGCCCCTTCCACTTTTACAAAATTCCAGTTATTGAGAAACTTTCTATCGAAGTAAAATCTTGACTGTCTTTAAACCTCCACACTCTGCTGATAGTTTTGCCCCCTGGGGTTACGTAGAACATAATCTCCCAGATGACAGCCTTTCAAATAAGACAACTATCATGTTCCTTTTCACACCCTCCACCCTCCCCCATCCCGTGTCCTCACTATTCCAAGTTAAACATGCTATTTCTTTCACCTTATCCTCCTATGGCTCAGTTTCCCCCCAGTTGTGTTCTGAGAGATGTGATACCTTAGAAGGATACAGTAATCCTGAGGTTGTCTAACTTAAATTGATCAAAATTAATCTAGCTCACCAATTACAGTTACAAAAGAATGGGAAAACATTCTCTCCAAACTTTATTAGGGGTACACTGGTGAACATCGATCCATCCTCTATCCTGATTAGTGTAAATTCTAAAGGTTGTTTGATAAAGAGAAAATGCAGAATAAATAAATTGTATAATGTAAATATGAAAGCATTTTTTGAGCTTTAAAATCACTATATTTTTTAAAGGTAGAATTTTGCATTTGGTTCTAAAAACTGGAAGAACTATACCCTATTCTGAATTATAGAATCTCATACTTAGATTAACTTTGGATTTCAAGCCAAGAAACAGAAGCCTGCCCACCTGGAATATACCTACTGAGAATTCCTATTCTTACTGCCCAGGCCAATGTAGAAATTATAATGAACCTGTATTCCCTGAAATTAAGAGACTTGGAATGCCATTCCTCAATCACCAACCATTTTCTTTCTATGACTTATTCCTTATGGTGGGGCCTAGAGGAAACTACTGTTAGTGGCATTTTACAGAATATTCTCCAATACCAGCATTCTTTATTTTACAGAATATAAACAATTTTATCAGAGGTGCTTGCAAAGCAAATTCTGTATTCCCATGGGCTTCCCTTACAAAATTCCCAGTAAATTGTAAACTGAAAATATTTCTGAAGGGACTAAAATTGGTGAGCATCCAATGGCACTTGTAGAATTTTTGGTACATTATTGACCCAGTGATCTCCTTTTTACCCCATCAAAACTCCCGTCTTATCTGTTTCCAAACAAAATAGTTTCAGATAAGACAGGAGATCCTGAAAGTTTCCAGAATATAGATCCTCTCCATTTTTATGGAAGGAAATATGTCTGGTTTTTTTTTTTTTTTAAACAGGCTGCAAAATTTCAGCTTAACAGAAGATAAAATAATGCTGTCCAAATTGTAAAGTCCTTAAATAAAAGGTAATAATAGTCCCTATAAACTTAATTAATACCCAATGTTATCAATTTTACAACTTGTAAATTATGTCTATTGCATGCATATATGCAATAAGCAGGAGCTTGCCTCTGGTAACTTTTCATTGCTAGTAATTCAGACTTTACTATGTGAAATTCTGTTTAGAATATTCTTCCAAAGGAGTAGGGGAAAGAACCTTGAGCTGGGGCCAGGGACTTCCAGCTAAGGTCGCTATGCATGGAATTTCGTATTCTTGGCCTTGTGAGAGTTCATCTGTAAAGTACACAGACTGTAACCACGTGTCAGTTTTAAGTTTGTTTACCTTCTCTTTAATGACTTAACAGAAAAAAAAAACTGCATGATGAAATATATTTTCTCCAAATATATATATAATATATTTATATAATATATAATCTTAGTTAACTCAAAGGTATATACATTGTATAATAAATAATATTTATAAAAAGAGAATTCTTTTGAATATAAAATCAAAAAGATCAACAACCTCTACAACTTTTTACAAAACTTTGGATACAGCAGGTTTGTAGGAAATTTCCATGATACTAATACCTGACTACAGCAAGAATAATTACAATGTAATCAATGTACTATTATTAAATAATTAAGTCAGCTACTGGAATACTCCCCAAAAACATGACTTTTTTTTATCACTTTTAATATAGAATACATAGGTATGAAAAGGCTGCTTTTAAAATATGTACCACTTATGGCAAGCATCACCAAGTCATCTTGGTTTAATACTTGGCAGTCTAAGGTGAGGTGGAGGGAGCATTCAGGCTCCTTATAGGGGAGGTGGAGGAAGGGGGAACAGGTGGAAGTGGATGCATGCGAGGCTCCTAGGTAATGGTGTAGGCCATCTTAGAGAACAAGGAGAGTGCTATTCATTGTCTCCTGACCCTGGCTCTAAGAATGTGGTAGCTCAAATAGAAAATAACTTTCTTCTTTCTTCCCTGAATCCTCTTCCTATACACTTTTGTAAAAGTTCCCCCCAGCCCACCCCACCCCCATAAAAAAATCAATAATTTGCCTGTAGTTCAGTAATCCATAGGAGACATAAAATTGTTCGAAGGCTGGGTAATTGATCTTACTAAGTGCATTCCAATAATCTGTGGACCAAGAAGATCAAACCTGCCTGTTGTGAATGGATTATGTCAAAATCAAGGGCTGTATGATAAGTCAATGTTCTAAGTACTGCTTCTGAGTAAAAGTAAAGGGAAGAAAAGTGTTATTGATGAGCTTTTCATTGGATTGAATTTTTCCTTATATATGTCAAAGAAAGGTATAGACAGTTGTTGGGGGGGAGAGGGAATTGTCCTTATTTCACAGGAAACAAGAATACTTCTCATTCCTACAACTAAAGTGAGGGAGGGGGCGGAAAGAGAGAGAGAGAGAGAGAGAGAGAGAGAGAGAGAGAGAGAGAGAGAGAGAGAGAGAGAGAGATGGATAGGCTCATAAAGACTTCTGTAAGACTCCATCAGAGCTGGTGAACAAGCCTTGCCCACATTGCCAGTTCACAAAAAACCACTTGACTGCATTTTCAGGTGAAACCTCTTTACCCAGAGACTTTGGGTTTTGCATCTATTGTTCATAAATGCTTCTTAAGCAGAACAGCCCTCTGGAAAAAATGAGACAATAATGAACCGCTGCTATTTGGGCAGCTTAGCAGGTGCTTAAAAGTTCAAAAGCCTCTTCCAGCCCAGCCTTGGCCCAACCTATCACTTTATCCTCACTAAAACTATGGCTTTTCACCAGCACGTAAAGGGATGTCACATTTGGATGGGAGCAGTTAGAGAAGAGGATACCACAAGGGGCTGTCCTGCCTCCTAATTCCCACCTCGAAGACATTTAGGAAACCCCTTATAAGTAACAGTTTGAAACCAGGGATTGTTGTTATCAGGCAGAGAGCTCAGATCAGCCCAGCCTGTCCTGCTGGAGCTGACTTTTTTTTTTTAATTTTAATTTTCTCTTAACATGTGCAAAGATTAACTCTGAGGTCTGTGCCTGTCAGACCCTAGAGAACCAAAGAGAAGCCCCTTCTTTAAAAACAAAAAACAAAAACAAAAACAAACAAACAAAAAAAAAAAACCGAACATCCAGAATAGGGTGAAAATCTTGAGGAAAAGGAAGGAGGAATAAGTCCCATTCATTGGGTGGGTTAGGTCCAGGTAATTTACCACGTGTGCATCTGACATTAGTCTGTTTTGTTCAACGTTCTTCGATGCTGTGAGCATGGGTCCTGGCTGTCGATCCTGGCTTTCCCGTGGGACTGTGGTCAATCCTCCCAGCCACATGCTTCACCTGCTCCCAGTGCCCTTTGGGGAAAAAAAAATGAGAAAGACTGAAAAGGGAAGATCTCATGTTCTTGGGAGACCACCCATTTGGGTGTGAAAATAAAACTTGTTTATTCTATCTGCTCCACTAACATTCCCAACTTAATAGCAGCTCTAATTTCATTCATTAAGGATTTTTAGCACTATGCAACAGCTACTTGGAAAATCTGGTAGCCTTGGGGACAACAAAGTAAAAAGGTTTTTATTTTGTAAGATTTAACAAATATGGAATCTAACAAATAAAACATCATAAGACCAGATATGGAAGGGATCTATGCTGGCTACCCTAGTAGTCTGACATACATGGATGTTGGATTGGTTGGAATATTAGGAGAAAGGATTCCAGCGTATTTTATAGTGACTGCAGGACACTCGTCATCCTTGCCAATAGCTCCTCATCCATCCAATCAATCAAACTCTTCTCTACCCAAAGCCTGGTGTTGTGTCCATGAAATTCTTAGTCATTGGTACAAAGATGAAAATGAGGTTAAAAAACAAATAGCTACTTGTCCTGAACAAGTAGAAGCTTTACAGGATATGTATTAAAGAGCAATGATTTGATTCACTTTATTGTCTCTGCACTTTTAGCAGGAAAGGAAGATTTGTGAGCTAATAAAATGCTTTATAATTCTCTGCAAGGATGATTTGGAACTGGTTTGTATACCTAGGCAATGGTTTAAAATTCATTAATTCATTTGACCAACATTTAAGTCGAGGTTGTCTGTGTTAAGACCACTTCTGTCTTTAAATCATGAGCTCAGTGGTTTACCTGTCTCAGTCTTCTCAGGGCTTTTGATTTTCAAATCAAAAAGCTCCTTTCATGGAGCCTATGCTTATGAGGCTGCCTGAGGAGTTAGTTATCTGGCCCATCTTCCCCAAACAGGTATTTCTCATTCTACTTGGAAAGGAAGAGATCAATCAATGTTTCCATGATGAATTATCTTAGATGGGGACCCAAGGCCAACCTAACTGGTTTGATGCTTTGTCTCCAAAATATACCTTAAAGCAAACCCTTAAAATGTGATAGGGGAAAAGGTCATTAAAAGTATAGACTTGAGTTTTCTATCACTGAGAAATCCTAACCTGAAGGAAATGATTCTGCTTAATTGATTCTCTGAGAACACTGTGAGGGTATCTTTCATTCATAACATGTTTTGCATATTGAACCTCACCCTTTAAGAATCAAGAAACTGAGGTCCAGATTTATTAATCCACTTTCCCAAGGTCTCCTACGTAGTGATAAATAGCTACCGCTACATGGATTACAACCTGGAGACTAGAAATTAAGAAACCTTGTCAATATCCCATTTAACTGTTCCAGGATCATCTATAGGTAACCGGGGTTAGCCCTTTAGCAAAAGGCTTAGACCTCAGTCTGCTTGAAAGCTAGTAAAGACCATAACTCACACAAGCCGCAGGAAAGTTAATATTTTTATATTTTTTAATTAATCCACTGGAAAGAACAGCTATTAATTTTTCTCTCCCAGAAAAATCCTGGGCTTGAGGTTCAGTATCTCACTCTATTTTATAATCTCCTGAAGCCATTTTTTACAAGTTGTCTGAAATCCTTCCCTCTCCATTGTTCTCAGTGGATAAAGTACCAGTCCTGGAGTTACTCATCTTTGTGAGCTGAAACCCAGCTCAGACACTTACTAGCTGTGTGATCTGGGTAAGTCACTTTTTTGCCTCAGTGTTCTCATCTGTCAAATGATCTGGAGAAGGAAATGGTAATCTGCCAAGAAAACCCCAAATAGGGTCACAAAGAGTCGGACACAACCAAACAGCGATAACACCTCTCAGAACCCTAGACAGGAGTAATTGTGGTAAAGGCAGCTGGAGGACCTGTCTTTGCGAGTTTCATCTTGTGATCCTCCCTCTGGCTTAGCTTTCTCTGTCTCATTAGATTGCCTGTCTTCATGACTCTAAAAGATTAAAGAAGCACTGGTCAACCATCCAGGAGCCAACAAGGAGAAATTCTATTCTTGATTTGTCTCGAATCAACAGAAAGAAATTGGCTGCTGAGATGGAAATGATGGAAATCTTAGGGGAAAGTGATCACTCTAAGAGCGGGTGATAGAGGAAGGATAAACTGCAGACATTCTGACAGATTCCCTATCAGGCATTTGAGAAGAATAGATTTTAAAAGATTCAAAAATTGGACCTAATGCATTCAAATGTATTACTATAATAGACTTATTCCAGCCTAAAAAGGCAGGAAACTGCTTTAAATGACATCTGGGAGACAAAAAAAGAAGCCATTTTGATATGAAGGAAGAAGTTGTCCAAAGACAAATTAATGTGCAGGAAACTCACCAACGAATCAAGAATATGGAAAGACATGGTATGGGATAGACTTTCTCAAAGTGTGGACCAGGGACTATAGTAGGTTCCTCAGACCTTTTCAAAGAGTCCACAAGTTCAAAACTATTTTTATAATACTGATATTTTAATCTCTAATATAGTAAATATCAATAGATATAACTGACATAAACCAAAGCTCTTTGGCGATCTTCAATAATTTTTAAGAGTTTAAAGAGTTTAAAGGTCTGAAAACTACTAATAGAAGAGGGAAACAGTAATATAAAGTTCTTGGTAATGTTCAATTCTTCATGTCTCCATTTGAAGTTTTCTTGTCAAAGATACTGGAGTGTTTCTTTTGCCATTTCCTTCTCCAGCTTATTTGACAGATGAGGAAACTGAGGCAAACAGGATTAAGTGATTTGTCCATAATCACCCAGTGTGTAAGTGCCTGAGTTTTAAGAGGTTTAAACTCAGGTCTTCTTGACCCCAATCCCCAGTTGCTCTAGGCACTGCACCACCTAGCTGTTCTTGGTCCCAAGCTATTTAACATTTTTAACAATTTCTTGGATAAAGAAACAGATGACATGCTGATCAATTTTTTAAATAAAATGAAGCTGGAAGAGAGGCAATATACTGGATAAAGCAGGATTCAAAAAGGCAGGTTAGATCACTGCACTGAATCAAGTTGAAAGGTAACAGGAATAAATGTAAAAGTCTTACATATTGGTTCAAAAAATCAACCTCACAAGTAGCAGCTGGAAATGGCATTGGCCAGAGAACCCCAAACCCAAAGAAGATCTGGGACTTGTTGGTAGTGGACTGCAAGCTCAAGATGAGGTAATTTTATGGGATGTCCCAAAAAACCTGATGCAGGCTTGGGCTTCCAGGACTGAGGAGGAGTTCACTCTACTCTGGCACGCCCAGGACCCCTTATCGGAACTGGGTCCCATACATCATACCTTAGGAAGGACAATAACAAGCTTGTCCAAAGAGAACAAGCAGGTGCTGAAGGGCCTCAAGTTCATGCCATACGAGGATGAGTTGACAGGACTGGGCATGCTTAGCCTGGAGAAGAGAATACCTGGGGAAGGAGGAGGAGGTAGAGGGACATGATATCTGTCTTCAAGTATTTGAAAACCAATCACCTGGAAGAAGGATTAGACTGGTTCTATTTGGCCCCAGGGGGCAGATCTGGGAGCAACAGGTGGGCGTTGCAAAGAGACTGGAAATAAGGGGAAACTTCCTAACAATTAAAAAGTATGCAGAAGTGAAATGGACTGCCTCGGGACGTAGGGTGTCTCCCTCCCCAACCCCCAACCCAACTTTCAGGAGGTCTTCAAACAAGCTGGATGACCTAAGTGGGGTTCAAATGCTGGCTTTTGTGATCATGGATCATTACATCTTCTGTGAACCTCAATTTTCCCATCTGTAAAATTAGGGATTTAGACTCAACCTCTAGGGTCCCTTCCAATTCTCAAGCTGTACTCACTCACTTGTATATTCTTAGAAGAAAATGTTTTTCTGGTGTCAGTTGGACCCAATGGCCAATACTCCTAATAGAATGCTAAAGTTCTATAAAATGACCCTTCAGTCACTATTCACAAAGTGGATACAGAGCAGATCTATGCTATAGATGGAACATTGTTTTAGGGGACCCATTGGCAAAGTTCAATGAAACTTTTGGTAGAGTTTTCTTTAATTACAATACCTTTTTGATTTTCATAAATGAAATCTTCTTGAAGACTGAAAAAATATTTTTCCTCTAGTAGATAAATGTCATTAGATTGTGAGCTCCTGGAGAACAAGGACTATCTTTGGTCTTTTTTTTTTTTATTCTCAGCATTAAGCATGTGCCTGGCACATAGTAGTTGCTTAATAAATGTTTATTGATTGATTGACTGATTAGTTGATAGGAGCCCTAATTAGACACTTAGGCTCGGAATCCTAAATTCTCGGGGGAGAAGGAATCGCAAATCATCCTTTTTACTTACAAGTGAGGAAATGGAGTGCTGCAGAGGAAAAATGGTTTGCCAAAACCAAGAATTTATAAGCTATATATACTATTAAGCTGAATCTGAGATTTTAGTTTTCTACTCTAGAATGAAGGACTCTACATTTTGTGGGTCAGGATTCATTGCTGGGGAAAGGGCAGAGGGAAAGTACAGAATGTGGTTCCCCAAAAAAATAACCCAACTAGGTATTGATGTGGCAACCTTTAAAATCCAGTTCTTGGTTAACTAAGAGAACAGAAATCTTCTTTCATATCATTATTCCTGCCAGAAAGAAAAAAACCACCAGAGGTTGTCAAGATTATTCAGCTGGTTTTGTCAGGGAATCTACACAGACCTTTATGTTAAGGACCTGTGATTTCATAATTGTGTCACGAGTCTCTTGACCAATACCGACTGAGTGACCTGCCTATGTCAAACACCTAGTGATCAGTCAATTAATCAATATTTAAGAAGTGCTACTCTATGTCAGAAATATATACATATGCATATTATATATGTAGGTTATGAATAATAATAGCTACTACCTTATAAATATTATCCTATATTTATAATGGAAAGAACATCCACATCCAAAAACAGAACTATGAATGTGAATCAAAGCATAGTATTTTCACGTTTTGTTGTTGTTTATTTGCTTGTGTTTTTTCTTTCTTGTGGTTTTTTCCCTTTTGATCTGATTTTTCTTGTATAGCATGATAAATATGGAAATATGTTTAGAAGAATTGGATGTTTAACCTATATTGGATTGCTTAATGTCTAGGGGAATGGGGGAAGAAGCGAGAAAAATCTGGAACACAAGGTTTTGCAAAGGTGAATGTTGAATATCTTTCTTTGCAGGTATTTGGAAAAATAAAATGCCATTATTATAAAAATTAAAAAATTAAAAGCATATTATCTCATTTCATCCTCACAACAACCCTGAGAAGTGAATGCTCTTATTATCCTGATTTTATAGATATGGAAACCGAGGCATAGAGATATATATTTTTTTAAATCACTTACCTGTGATCACATAGCTAACCAATATCTGAGATAGAATTTGAATTCACATATTTCTGATGCCAAGCATGATGCTCTTTCCATTGTGCTACTCAACTGCCTTTGATCCTCTCTTTCTAGCTCTAAGTTCAATTTTCTATCCACTAAATTATGCTACTTCTCAGATGATTTTATTTGTATATGGAAAAAAGGAAAGCCCGAAAAGAGGAGTTTTTAAATTCATTGCAATCCTTATGGACAGACAACAAAACCACAGTGTCCTGATTTCCATTTCAGATCGCAAGTCCATAACATTCTTAATGTTGCTTTCATAGCAAGTGGTCAATTCAACCTGGACTCACCAAACCTAATAAGGTATCTGGGAACAAATTTAGTGTTTCAGAGACCTTTCTGACTTTATGTTTAGCCTTTGAAATCTAGAACTGTTTCTAAGAGATTTAATACTTGGTTTTAGGTTAAATGATCATGATTTTTTTTGTGTTTCTTTCTGTCATGGGTAGTTATGATACTACCCATCATAGTAGTTACAAATAATCAGCAATAACTCAATGGTAATACTTGGGGTGTATGTGTGTGTGTGTGTCTGTCTCTGTTTCTCTTTGTCTCTCTCTATATCTGTCTGTCTCTGTCTGTGTGTCTCTCTGTGTCTCTTTGTCTCTCTGTCTCTCTCTTTCTCTCTCTCTCTCTCTCTCTCTCTCTCTCTCTCTCTCTCTCTCTCTCTTTCTCTCTCTCTCTCTCTCTTTCTCTCATCTGTGATTTCCTTTGGTGTATGCAACTCCCATAATGGAAAATTTCCTCTTCTAATACAGATAAGCAACTGGTCTTTATGGTCTTAATGAGTTACCTGGGGCCACCAAGTTAATAATCACATAATCATACTGCTAGCCTGTTCCAGAGGCAGGACTTGAATTACTTCGGATTTCCCAAAGCTGACATCACTATTAGATCCCACTTATTGATATTCATATAGGGCCTTCAGAATTGAAATAAAATCTTCAAGAGGCAAGGAGACCCAATTATTTCTGTGCTCCGCTTCTCCTGAAGCACCCCTAGCATTATTAGTCACATATTATTAATGCCCTGAATTTAGGGAAAAGTGTGGCTTTATAGCAAAGAATTAACTCAACAGGAAATGAGCTACCCACCAAAGGAGGTATTCAAGTGGAGAGCCAGAAAACTACTTGTCAAAAATGTAGTAGAAAGGATTTCTGCCCTGCTATGAATTGCACTGGATGACTCTTAGATTCAATTCTGAGATTCCATGAAAAAGAGCAGATTCCTGATAGAGTTAGGAAGGAAAGGAAAGAAAGCAATGAAAAGAAGGGAAAAGATGAGAGACAAATGGAGAAATAGAGGGAAGGAAGAAGGGAGGGAGGGAGAAATCATTTAAGTATCTACTATGTGCCAGCACTGTGATAAGCACTTTACAAGTATTATCTCATTTGATCCTCAGGAGGTAAGTGCTTCTAAAGTGGGCTTTGGGAAAGTATCTCATCTATCTAAGAGAACATAGTTTATTCAAGATGACTGACAATAGTAAATTTAGAGAGTAAGAATAAATGATACAATCAGGGACATAGTGCAAACATAAATGATACCAACAGAGATATTATTCCTACTTTTCAGTTGGCAAAACTGAGGCAAAGTTTAAGTGATTCCCCCAAGATCATACAGATAGTAAGGATGTCGAAGTCTTTCACTGTTGATCATTTTATAATATTGCTATTATTGTATACAATGATCTTCTGGCTCTCCTGACTTTATTCTGCATCGATTTACATGGGTCTTCCCAAGTTTTTCTAAAACTATCCCCTTTATCATTTCTTATAGCACAGTAGTATTCTATCATTATCATATACCACAACTTATTCAGCCATTGGACTGATGGACATTCTCTCCATTTCTAATTCTTTGCCATTACAAGAAGAACTGTTATAAATATCTGTGTACATATAGGTATTCTTTCTTTTTCTTTTTCTCTTTGGGATACAGAACAGTGGCACTGCTGGATCAAAGGGTATTCCTAAATTCCTAGATAATTTTATCTGCCATAAAAAGAGACAAGAAAAAGCTTTTATATGGAAAGAAGGAGTGGGAGTACAGAGTGAATGAGTGAACCTTATTCTCAGCAAAATGAACTCAAAGAGGAAATAACACAAACACTCAATATGGGCATAGAAATCTATGTTACCCTGCAGGAAAGTAGGAGGGGAATGGAATATGGAAAGGGGGGAAGGTGATAAAAGAGAGGACACATTGGAGAAGGCAGTGGTCAGTAACAAAACACTTTTGAGAATGGGCAAAGGACAGGGGGAAAGGAGAGAGAATAGAATAAATGAGGGAAATACATTTGGCAATAGTAATTGTAAAAAGAAATTTGAAGCAAGTTTGTCTGATAAGTCTCATTTCTCAAACATAGAGGGAACTGAGTCAAATTTATAAAAAATAAGAGCCATGCCCCAATTGATAAATGATCAAAAGATATGATCTATGCCCAAAGAGCTATAAATTCATATATATCCTTTGACTTAACAATACTTCCACTAGCCACGAATCCCAAAAAAAAATTTTTTTAAGGAAAAGGATGTATATGTACAAAAATATTTATAGCAGCTCTCAACTCAGGGTAAAAAATTGAAAATCGAGGAGATGCTCAGTCATTTGGGGAATAGCTGGATAAATTGTGGTATGTGGTTATGATGGAATGTTATTGTTCTGTGGGAAATGATGAGCAGGATGCTTTCAGGAAAAAAAAACCTGGAAAGTTCTCCATGACCTCAATGAGCAAAGTGAAATGTACTGTATATAAAATAATAGCAGTGTTCTGGGATGACAAGTTGTAAATGACTTTGCTATTCTCAGCAATATCCACAACTACCACAAAGGACTTATGATGAAAAATCCTATCCATACCCAGAGAAGGAATTGATTGTGTCTGATTACAGATTGAAGCATTCTTTCTCTCTCTCTCTCTCTCTCTCTCTCTCTCTCTCTCTCTCTCTCTCTCTCTCTCCCCCCCTTTCTCTCTCTCTTTTATTCTCTCTCTCTCTCTCTCTCTCTCTCTCTCTCTCTCTCTCTCTCTGTCGTCTTTCCCACCCTTTTATTTTTTTGAAGTGTTTTTGTTTTTTTTTGTTTGTTTGTTTTTAGGATGGGAAATCTATGTTTTCTTTCACAACATGACTTTTTGGGAAATGTTTTGCATAACTTCACATGTGGTTTCTTAATGGGGGTTGGGGAGTGGATGATAAGGGAAAGAATCTGGAACTCAAAAGTTTTAAAAATAAATGTAAAAAATGTTTTAAATGTATCTAGAGAAAAATATTACATAAATAAAGAACTGCTAGAAAAAATAAAAGATAAAAAATCAAAGGGTATCCATAATTTTACAGTCCTTTGGACATGTTTCAAATTTTTCTCCAGCTTAATTGCACAAGTTCACAACTCTACAAACAATGCATAAGTATCCCTATTTTTTCTCATCTACTTCAACAGCTGTCATTTTTCTTTTCTGTCATGTTAGCCAACCTAATAGGTATATGATGAAACTTCAGAGTTGTTTTCTCTATTTCTTTAATTAATAATGATTTGTAGCATTTTTTTCACATGACTATAGATAGCTTTGATTTCTTCTTCTGAAAATTACCTATTCACATCCTTTGGCCATTTATCAATCTGAGAATAGCTCTTATTTTTTTGCAAGTTTGACTCAGTTCCCTATATTTTTGAGAAAACTGTTACAAAATTGCCCCCCTCCCCAGTTTCCTGCTTTCCATTCAATTTTGACTGAATTGATTTTTGTTTGTGTGAAAACATTTCTAATTTCATGTAATTAAAATTATTGAGTTTACCTCCTGTAATCCTCTCTATCTTTTGTTTGATCATAAAAACTTTCCTTTTCTATAGCTCTGATAGGCAATTTGTTGTTTATATCTGTGTTTGTATGAAAAGTGTTTTGTAATTGTGTTTACATAGTTTTTGGGTTTATCTTGGCATGCAGACTCCTAAGTATTTTATATTGTCTGCTGTTTTTAAATGAAATTTTTTTTCTATCTCATCCTATTGGGTAATGTTGATAATATATAGAAATAGCAATAATTTATGTGGGTTTATTTTCTACCTTAAATCTTTGCTAAAGTTGATTATTTCAGTTTTCAGTTGATTCTTTAAGTATACCATCACATCAACGGCATAAAGTGATAGTTATGTTACATCATTGCCTGTTTTTATTCCTTTGATTTATTTTTCTTGTCTTTTTGTTAGAGCAAATATTTCTAGTACATTTTTTAATAATAGTGGTGATAATGGCCATTCTTACTTCACCTCTGATTTTTTTTGGGAAAAAAGCTTATCCCCATTATAGATAATGCTTCCTGAACATTTTAGAGAAATACTGCTTATTTTCACAAAGCTTCATTTATTTCTAGAATGAATGTTGTATTTTGTCAAAAGTTTTTTCTACATCTATTGAAATAATCTTGCAATTGTTGTTTTGTCATTAATATGGTCAATTATATGGATAGTTTTCCTAATATTGAACCTGGTATAAATCCCACCTCATCATAATAGATAATCTTTAATTGTTTAAGAACTTTCAACTAGTTTTTTACCTGATTCTCGAGGATTCTCTAAGCATAACATCATATCATCTGCAAAAAAATCTATAACTTTTTTCCTTGTTCTTATTCCTTTGATTTCTTTTTCTTGTCTTATTGATGCAACTAGTATTTCTAGCATTTTCTTTTTTAATAATTTTCATTGGGGCAATAGGAAGAAGAGAGGATTTTCCATTTTTAATTGAAAAAAAGTTTTTCATTCCTTCTCATTCTACAATAAGAAGTAGGGGTTTTCACAGGTGAATAAAAGGCTATTTTATGGGGCTTTTTATAACTTTTTTGTTGTTGTTTGTCCTTTGTTCTCAAAGAGCACCATGACATCAGAAATATCAACTTGCAAATGAATTGGATTTAAATGAGGGAGGTCTATGCAAAGTCACTAGACTCTCTCTCTCCTCCAGAGCCATTTGGATCCAGTGGCAAGATAGATCAAGAGATAGTCCTGGATGCAGTGGGAGGTCTTGACCTTTTTTAAGCTAAGGTCTTTCCCAGGTCTCAGTTTGACTGAAGAAATCATTCATTCAGTGATTAAGGCTAGATAAAAATGAAGCAAAGAATGGCTTCTTTTACTTGGAAGAAAGAAAGATAGAAAGAAAGATAGAAAGAAAGAAAGAAAGAAAGAAAGAAAGAAAGAAAGAAAGAAAGAAAGAAAGAAAGAAAGAAAGAAAGAAAGAAGGAAGAAGGAAGGAAGGAAGGAAGGAAGGAAGGAAGGAAGAGAGAAAGAAGGAACGAGAAGGAAGGAAGGAAGGAAGGAAGGAAGGAAGGAAGGAAGAAAGGAAGGAAGGAAGGAAGGAAGGAAGGAAAGAAGAAAGAAACAAAGGAAAGAAAGAAGGAAGGAAGGAAGGAAGAAAAAAAGGAAGGAAGGAAGGAAGGAAGGAAGGAAGGAAGGAAGGAAGGAAGGAAGGAAGGAAGGAAGGAAGGAAGGAAGGAAAGAAGGAAGGAAGAAAAAGAAAGAAAGGAAGGAAGAAATCTGAGAAGTGAAGACCTCAGGGTTTCTGGCCAAAACAGAAACAATTGCTATTTACACTTACTCTGAACCATCAGACTTCATATAATGACCAAGTGAGACTTGGACTGCAACCCATGGTTGACTATTCAAGTACAGCCAAAGTGATTTGAGTATGAGTCATGATCCATAAAAAAGAAAGCTAGCCTTTAAACCCCAAGATACTTGTTAGATTTCAGCAATTAAAATTAACATTCCTTTGGGCAGAACTTCTGTGGGTAAAGATATGATTCCCTATGTGGAGAAAAGAATGAGAAGAAGGAAAGAAGGAAGGGAGGAAGAGAGGGAGGGAGGAAAGAAGGAAGGGAGGAAGGAAGGAAGGAAGGAAGGAAGAAAGGAAGGAAGAAGGAAAGAAGGAAAGGAGGGAGGTAGGGAGGAAAGGAGAGAGGGAGGGAGGAAGGAAAGGAAGACCTACATTGTCCAACTGGGAAGTCTCCAGTGGGGCAGCTACAACTACTTGTAAATTATTCTTTGTCCTTTGTTCTCAAAGAGGAACATGACATGGGAAGGAGATGTCATGACTTGCAAATAAATTGGGTAGGCTGTGCCAAGTCACCAGTCTCAATCTCTTCTCCAGAGCCATCTAAATCCAGTGACAAGATATTAGGATGACTGGAAATGACCCTAGGTTCTTTGTAGAACTATATTGGATATCTCCCTAAACCCTGATGTTTTAAAGGGGTCCATATATTAAGAAGTTAAACTTCTGTACAAAAGTCCCCATCTCCTCTTTTCAATTGGTCTTTTACTTAATAATCAGGCTCTTTTTTCTCCACCTGAGTTTAATAGTAGCAGAACACTCAGTGGCACCCTTTGTGACTTTGAACAAACTGTCCTCCTTATGAGTAAAACATTGTCCATCCTCATCTCTTCTTCTTAGAATCCTTGCCTCTGCCCCCCCACCACTCTATCCCCACCCCAAGCAATCTGCTTCATTATCTACTAGAAGTTTAAATGAGAATTTCAATAAGTTGTTGAACCTCTATCCATTCCATCACCCGCTTCTATGGTTCCTGTATATCTGTGGCCTTAAGGTCATTACTCCATTAGTCCAAGGTCATTTCATTTAGATCTGGAAAGCCTGTTTCCATTTCAAGCTATCTAGGAACTCAAATACCTGGACAAACTGGAACTGACTATGGGTGTCAGGAGGAGGAATAAACAGCACTTGCTATCTTATTCTGGTTATCAGGGGTCATTTTCACCCATCCCTCCCTTTCCCTCTACATTAACCAACCCCTACCCTCTCTTTCTGGTTTGCCTCCTACCTCCGGTCTTTACTTGCAGGTATGGACATCATAGATACGGATACACTCTTGGCAGCTGACATAGCAACACCAATGAAAGATGCAATGACATTTCTCCTTTCGCTTCTCTGTCCGTGTATTGTGGCCTCGGCCACAGCACAGAAGGTCACAGCCATCGATCCCATGGGAGGTTACGTTACAAGTCCGGTCCCTAGTTCCGAAGGACCCGGTTTCAGGATTGGGTTCACAGAAATTGGGGGAGTTCTCATAATAAACCAGGTCCCGCTCAGTAGGTGGTTTGAAGAGTGCATACTTGGCCCGGAGGGTTTCCACCCATCCCCTTGACTCTCGGTGTTTCTCTACCACCATCTCAGAGGCACTGTCATACTTGTCCTTGAGGAAGTCACCGATGGCCCGGAAGTCAGGCTGGGCCCACCAACAGGTCTTCACTTCGCAGCTCCCCGAGAGCCCGTGGCACTTACATTTGAGGTGCATGTGGTCCAGGATAGTCTGTGGGAAGGAGAGGGACCAAAGCAGCCACAGTATATCTCAGGACTCTCATTTCCTCTTTGTAAGGTTACCTATAACTATGGCCAACTGGGCAAGGTTTATTTCTTAAGCTTCAAAGTCAAGCAAAAACTTATCTCCTCCCACATTATCATTCTGGGTTTTTTCTGACTCAACACCCCATTCCCTTTTCCTTCCCTCAAAATTTCTTTAACCTTGTCTAGGAGAATAGATGGGAAAACTGAGGTCCAGAATTGAGAAAAGACTCAGCCTGACAGCGAGCAAAATGGCAAAGCTGAAGAGGAGAGCACAGATTCCCTGCTGATTCTTCTCTTACTTATAAACAACTAGATCAGTGTTCCTGAAAGACAAGGTCTCCTAGGCAGAAAACCGTCCAGCCAAAGGCAATGCTGGGAGCTGATTAGAAGGTGCTCTGGGGGCATAAATTGAGAGCCTTGAGACCTGAAAGGAAGAACTGGAGTAGGAAAATAGAAGTGAAAGGGAGTGGGATCAGAAAGAAAAAGAAAGAAGATTTGAGAGAGGAAGACTGAGGGAGAAGGCTCTTACTCACCGTCCTGCCAGCCTCATTGTTATGTTTGTTCATGGCAGAGCGGGCATCTGGGCGATTCTCCCGGGCATCAGCAAACTCCCTGGAGACCAGCACCCCAAAGTCAGCATCTTCACTGCAGCCACCCCACTTCCAGCCATCTCCAGGAGGCCCCTTGTGATGGGAGTCACAGCCGCAGATTGTAGAGGTGCCCTCGGCACAAGACCGGGTGACGGCAAAAGCCACGCCAGCTGAGGCAATAGCATGCACAAAAGCAGATTCTCTAGTGGCTGTGGGGGAGAAAACATTCAGGCTAAAATAAGGGAATGCTGACCTAATCCCTGCTCTTAGATTCAGATGGACGACATTTTTAGTGTATCCAATAGGGAAAGACGGGATTGAAAGGAGCGTGAGAAGGCTCATTCCAATATCAAAAATTCCCATAGCTGCCCAGCGGCAGTTAGGTTTCACAAGGTTTAGAACACTGGACCTAAAATCAAGAAGACCTGAATATCAATCTGCTCTCAGACTCTGATTAACTGTGTGACTCCAGGCAAGTTAGGTTTCTCAAAATGGGAATCTAATAGCACCTACCTCCCAGAGTTGATGTTGTGAAGCTCAAATGAGATAATATTTATAAAGCTTTTTGCATAGGGCCTGGCACATAGTAAGTACTTCATAAATGCTTCCTGCCTGCCTTCCCTAAAGCACACTAGCAAACAGAGACATAAGAGAGACAGAGGGGAAAGAGACAAAGACAGAGAAACAGAGACATAGAAACAAAGTATTAGAGAGAAGAGAAAGAGAGGCAGAGAACAAAAAGATGGACAGAGAGAGCAAAAAAGAGAGAAGAGAGAGGGAAAAAGATGGAGAGAAAGAGAGAGAGAGAGAGAGAGAGAGAGAGAGAGAGAGAGAGAGAGAGAGGAGAGAAGGAGAGAGAGAGAGAGGAGGGAAGGAAAAAGGGGGGAGGGAGAAACAGGGAAATGGGAAAGGAGAGAGAGAGGGGAGGGAGACAGAGAGAAAGGGAGGAAAAAGGAGAGAAGGAGAAAGAAAGAAAGGGAAAGGGAAGAGGAAAAATGAGAAAAGGAAAGAGGGAAATGGGCAATAAAGGAAAGGGAGAATGGGAATGAGAAATGGTTTAAAAAAAATTTCATACTATAGCACCCATGTTGTAAATGTATGGGTCCAGCAGACTCCCAAGCCCCGCTACTCAGGCTTTCTCTCCTACTGGAGTGGAGAAATAAGAATAGCTCATGCGGATAAATAGTTTTCCTCATAATAACCTCCAAAAAGCAAGTAGTGCCAAGTATTATCACCACTTTACAAATAAGTAAACTAAGGCTCAAAAAGTTAAATGACAACTAATAAGTGTCAGATTCACATCTCAAACCTGAAGCTTTTCATGCCCTCTCAGAATGGCCCACCACATGGGCAAGAAGACCCCTCAAAAGCTGTGTCACCGAAACAGCTACACCCAAAGAAGGAATACTGGGAAATGAATGTGAACTATTTGCATTTTTGATTTTCTTCCCGAGTTATTTTTACCTTCTGAATCCAATTCTCCCTGTGCAACAAGAGAACTGTTCGGTTCTGCAAATATGTATTGTATCTAGGATATACTGCAATATATTTAACATATATAGGACTGCTTGCCATCCTGGGGGGGGGGGAGGAGGGAGGGAGGGGAAAAAACGAAACATAAGTGATTGCAAGGGATAATGTCGTGTAAAAATTATCTTGGCATGGATTCTGTCAATACAAAGTTATTATTAAATAAAATAAAATTAAAAAAAAAAAAAAAAAAGCTGTGTCACCAATTCTTACCAAAGAAAGAGTGTTAACTAATAGTTTCAAGCTATATTTGCACTAATATTTTTGACACGTTATTTTGCCTCTTGGGATTAGAATCAAAAATCTTTAATATCAGAAAAGGTTAAATCTAATTCAATTTAACAAAATGTTTAGTGCAAGCTTATTGCACAGAGAAATACATGAAGTTTTGATAAAATACAGTCTTCTGCTTTCATGGGATTTCTTCAACACATTCACAAAAATTCAGAAACACTATAAAAGAGAGAGAAGAGGAAAGTCTAAAGGGGAAAAGAAAAATTATTAAGCAGAATTGGAGGGGATGCATGAAGGTTCCCAACATCTCAGTCATTTCTGATCTCATCAGCTCCCATGGGTCAATAATCATCTTTATGCAAATGATTTCCAGATCTATATATCAAACCTTTGTCTCCCTCCTGAGCTCCAGTCCCACATCACCAAATGCCTATTGGACATCTTGAACTGGTTGTTCTACAGGCATCTCAAACTTACCATGTCCAAAACAGAACCCATTTCTAAATCCCTTCTGAAGAACTAGAGATCATTATTGACTACAAAATGGAAAATTTTGATTATATCAAATTGAAAAGTTTTGTAAATTGTAACAAAACTAATGCAGACAAGATCAGAAGGGAAACAATAAACTGGGAAAATATTTTTACAGTCAAAGGTTCTGATAAAGGTCTCATTTCCAAAATATATAGAGAGTTGACTCTAATTTATAATAAATCAAGCCATTCTCCAATTGATAAATAGTCAAAGGATATGAACAGACAATTCTCAGATGAAGAAATAGAAACTATTTCTAGCCATATGAAATGATGCTCCAAATCATTATTAATCAGATAAATGCAAATTAAGACAACTCTGAGATACCACTACACACCTGTCAGATTGGCTAGAATGACAGGGAAAGATAATGCAGAATGTTGGAGGGGATGTGGGAAAACAGGGACACTGATACATTGTTGGTGGAATTGTGAACACATCCAGCCATTCTGGAGAGCAATTTGGAACTATGCTCAAAAAGTTATCAAACTGTGCATACCCTTTGATCCAGCAGTGTTTCTACTGGGCTTATACCCCAAAGAGATACTAAAGAAAGGAAAGGGACCTGTATGTGCCAAAATGTTTGTGGCAGCCCTGTTTGTAGTGGCTAGAAGCTGGAAAATGAATGGATGCCCATCAATTGGAGAATGGTTGAGTAAATTGTGGTATATGAATGTTATGGAATATTATTGTTCTGTAAGAAATGACCAGCAGGATGAATACAGAGAGGACTGGCAAGACTTACATGAACTGATGCTAAGTGAAATGAGCAGAACCAGAAGATCATTATATACCTCAACAACGATACTGTTTGAGGCTGTATTCTGATGGAAGTGGATCTCTTCGACAAAGAGATCTAACTCAGTTTCAATTTATCAAGGATGGGCAGAAGCAGCTACACCCAAAGAAAGAACACTGGGAGATGAATATAAACTGCTGGCATTTTGGTTTTTCTTCCCGGGTTATGTATACCTTCGTAATTCAATTCTCCCTGTGCAACAAGAGAACTGTTTGGTTCTACACACATATATTGTATCTAGGATATACTGTAACCTATTTAACATGTATAAGACTGCTTGCCATCTGGGGGAGGGGGTGGAGGGAGAGAGGGGAAAAATTGGAACAGAAGTGAATGCAAGGGATAATGTTGTAAAAAATTACCCTGGTATAGGTTCTGTCAATAAAAGGTTATATATATATATATATATATATATATATATAAACCCCTTCTGAAAACCTCTTTCTTTTGAGGGTATTTCTGTCTCCCTGGTCTCAACTTTGGCCTCTTCCTTTACTCATTATTTTCTCTTATCCCATGTATTCACTCAGTTTCCAAGGGTGGTTTTTTCTTTCCATTTTTACCTTCTCCACTTCTCTCACATCTATCCCTTATCTCTACTTCTATTCTAATTCAAGCCTTTCAACACCTCTCTCTTAGACTATTTCAATAGCTTTTTAATTAATCCATCTGCCTCAAATCTTCCCAGGTCCCAGAGCTGCCAAATTTATTTTCCTAAAGTGTAAGTGTGGCCTCCTTCCAACCTGCTTCAATGAACTCCAGTGGCTTCCTATGATCATAGGAATCAAAGTCCTTTGTTTTATATTTCAAAGCTTCTCATACCTTTCTATGTTTCCACTCTTCTTGCCTGTTCTCTCATTTCACAAACTCTGTTCCTTTGCACTGTCTCCTATACCTGAATTGGAATGTTCTTCATTCTGATTCGTACCTCTTGGAATCCCAGGTTCCCTTCAAAACACAGCTCAAACACTACCTTCTGCAGATCTTTCCTGATACCTCAAACGCTAGAGCCTTCTTCTCTGAAATTATCTTCTAGATGTAAATTGCCTGGACCTGATTATATGTATGTGGCCCATCCTCAATCCCCTTTACAATGTACCTTCTTAAGGGAAGGAACTGTTTTGTGTATCCCCAGCGCTTAGCAAAGTGCCTGTCACATAAGTGATTAATAAATGCTTGTTGATTGATTGGCAGACTGATTATTAAACAAAGCCCAGGGACAGAGTTGGGGAAACATCATCTCCCTAGCTCTTGGGATAGGGAAACAGGGAAACCTATCTTCAATCCACCCTTCTTCTCACACAGACCCTCCAGGGTTTCTTCATCTAGGGTAGCAATGATTGTCTATCTATGACCAGGCAAAGGATAAGAAGTGACTTCTCAAGTCACTGCCCTCATCTTTGCTCCTCCTCCTCATTTCCATGCTTCTTGTAGAGTTCACCATCCTCCAGAAAGGACAAGGCTTTGCCCAAACATGCAGACTCATTGGCATGGGAGCTGGTTTCCCCTCAAAGAGGGGAGCAAATTACCAGGAGAACAATTTACACAGTAACATTAGCAATGGATTGATACATAACTTGGAGATATTTAAGATCTCCCCTTGTGATGACCAACCACTAAGGATGATAGAGAGAAAATTTTCAATGATTTTCCCAGGGGACAGAAAATGGCATTTATTTTATTTTATTCGAGATATGCAGAATGTGAAGATTTCTTTTGCTGGAATATAAATGTCAAAAAGATCTTGTGGATATTTTTCCCCCACAACAGGATGAGATGGAAGGAAAATTGATTTTTCTTAAATAAAAAAAATTTTTTTTGAAGAAGAGAAATAATCATCTAGTCTATACAGCCCACCAAGTACCTCGGTGTTCTTTCTGTTATGTTCGGAAGCTGTTAAATAAAATTGGGAAGTGGCAAGTGATGAAGTTCAGGTAGCTCTGCTTAACAGCACCCAAGGTTTGGAGTAGGGATCCCCAGTTATTCTCCCCACCCCCTGCTGTCTCCCCGAAATATAAACGTCCTAACTCTTTTCTGGCCCAGTTCCGTGGGAGATGGAGGAGAAAGCAACCCAGGATCTGCACATTGGGAAGAAAAGCGACCGTTCTTCCAAAGTGGGGGAGGAACCCGAAAAACTTCAGCCAAACCCTGAACCTCCCAAGCCGCCCCCGCCCTCATCCCCCGAGCGGGTCCATGCTGGGCCCAGGGAGGAATTTCCCAGAGCCTTCTTGGGTTCCCAGCCCTGGGGAGGGGCAGGAAGGGGGCCGCGGGGCGGGAGGGATTAGAGAGCCTGAGAACTGCGGCTGACAGTGAGCCCCTGTGCCTAGCCCCCATCCGGCCGGCCGTTACCTGCTGGGCCACTCAATCTCCCTTTGTTCCCCCCGTGTCACACTGTATTATCCGCCTAATGTGGCAGGCTTCCTCTGGCCACTGCGCCCAGGGCGCCAGGGCCCGGCATTCCCTGCCGCCACCGCGTAGCAACGGGCAGCTCCCCCCAGCCGGGCCTCCCCCTCCCGGGCCGCGCGGGGCCGGGAAATCCCTATTGATGGGGCTCCCGCCCCCCCGCCGCTCCCCGGGCAGAATGGGGGAAAGGGCGTGTGAATGGCGCAGCGATGTGAAATGAGTGTGGCGGGGGCCGGGCCCGCAGCCCCAGCCTCACAGTGGGGGACAAGGCTTAGCCCTTTTTCAATCAATATAAGCTCATTTTGCTCTATCCTCCCCCAGCTCCTCCCTGGAAAGGGGGAGAGAAAAAAAATCCGGAGTTTGTAACATGACCACCCGCCCTGTTTCCTACCCTGGCCCCTCCTTCTCTCGGTTCCCTGGCTTGCCCCTGCCCCTACCCTTGCCCCTTGCACACCCCCCAGACCTCCGGCCTCTCCCCCTTCCTGTCTTGGTTCCCTGGCACCTGACCCTTGCTCCAGCCCACCTCAGCCCCCTGGGCATTCGAGTCTCCCTGAGTCTCAGCCCTCCAGACTAATCTTACACTTCCAAATCATGCGTCATTGCTTTTCATCTACCCGGTGAAGACCCTCAGTCACAGGCCACCAGCCTCAACAGCCTCTGAGATATCCCAGACAGGCCCACCTGATCTCAGCCCTCTCCACTCCCAACAAACCCTTCACTCCTCGGTCTCCATCCAGCTAGCCCTGAAGATTCCGATTAGCAGCCTTGCCCCTGGCTGGACAGTGTTCCAGAGCCGACCTGTCGTCCTGCCCTCTCTTCTCCTCGGGGCTCTGTCCTTCTTTTCCTGACAGCCGTGGTCCTGAGCTTCACGAGGCAGGCCATGCTTCTGCCTTTTGGAACTTCAAACCCGGGCCAATGATTAGCCCAGTGTGTGTGGATAGGATAGGGTCAGAGGTACTGGTAGGAATGGGATCCAGAGGCAGACATCATTGGCAACAAAGAACAATTTCTAGCTGCCCTGTGTGAGCTCTGAACCAAAGGAATTAGACAGACACAGTCCCTGCCCTTTAAGAGCTGGCAATCTAAGAAAGACAAAATTAATGAGAAACACAGGTAAAGGGTTCAGGAAACAGAATATTTGGAAAATCATGGATAGCCATTGTGTTGCATGCGGCCCAACAGAAGACCAAACTATTTAATTAAAATTAATTGTAGTAATTTGTGAACATGTCTTAATACTCCCCCTTCTCACATGTACATGTCCCAGTTATGCATACAAGCACACAAATATGCACATATTAGTGGGTAAGCTCCTTGAGGACAGGGGTTATCTTATCAGTCTTAGTAGTTCAGGGCTCACCTCCCAGTACACTGTACATACAAGCAAATTGTGCTTGATAATTGCTGTTAATTGAATTGAATCAGACATGTTGCTATGAACCTGCCTGCATATGGTCAAACATCCTTCTAAAATACAAACAATCTTTACTCTGGGCATAGAAAGTTGAATTTTTCATGTAATCATAAGATCGGTAAAAGAAATATAATAAGAACCATAAATAATATCTTTTCTGTTGCTTTTTGTGAACTATAACCATCATATGGTCTTTACTTCTTCATTATATGAGTTGGGGGGTGTGGTGTCTATAAATAAAATAGCCGGGCTTGGGCCTTTAGCTCTCATATATACTCTATGAATATTCATGAATGTGCAAATATATGTGTATGAGTGTGAAAAATATCCATATTTCTCTATGATGATAACAAGTATTTAATCCAGCTATCGTGCATATTTTATGAATAGGCATGAGTGTGTTGATGTATGTTTATATATATATATAGGTATATGAAATATATCTATATTTCTCTATGAATGATAATAGCAAGTATTTAGTCTTTAGTTATACTATGTATTTTATGAACAGGCATGACTGGGTGTGTATATATAAATACAGATGAAATATCTCTCTATTTCTTACTCTATGACAATAGCCAGTATTTGCTAATTAGCCATCGTATATATTTTATGAGTAGTCATGAATATATGTACATGTGAAATACATCTATATTTCTCTCTCTACAACAATAGCTATATTTAAGTACAATGTGTACTTTATCAACAGGTTTTGTGTGAATGTAAAAATAAATACAAAATATCTTTATCTCTCTCCATGACCATAGCCCGTATTTAGTCTTTAGCTATTGTATATATTTATGTGAATACATATGTTTACATATATACACACATGTAATGAAGAAGGCTAAAGCTCAGTGATGGCTATTGTCCACAAAAGCTTCATACATTGATAAAGATTAAGTGCATTCAAAAGTGGAGAAGAGTGGCTTTGCAGCCATATGACAGACAAAAGAGGAAGTCTTAGGTGCATCTCATTCTCCACCTGGAAACAGAGAACTATTGTTTTCCTCGACCATGAAGTAGAAAAGGGCAAGGCCTTACCAGCTGCCAAAATCCTATTTTGCCACAAATAAATTGAAAGAAACAACTTAGTCCAGTGCCACATAAGAAGCAAAAAAATAGGAAAGAAATACAGCTGATATTGATATAAAGTGCTTTCAAAGTGTTTTGCATACAGCATCTAATTTGATCCTTACAACAATCGTGTTAAAAAGTACCAAATGGGGTAGTAGTTAGAATTTGGGGACTTGGAGTTAGGAAGCTCTGATTTAAACTCCTATGTAAAATGCTTACTAGTTGACTTTCCCTAGGTAAGTTTGCATTTACTCTCATCTGCAGTTTGTTCATTTGTAAAATATAAATAGCAATAGTATTCATCTCAAACGGTTGTTATGAGAATTAAGTAAACTTTTAAACATATATTTAATATGTGTTTTATATATATAGTATATATATATGTTTTATACATATAATAACACATATTAAATATATGATTGCACATTATATAACATTATATATAATCATACATTAGATAAATAGATATAGCCCTAAAGTGCTTTACAAATCTTAGAAGTGCCATAAAAAATGTTAGCTAGCTAATGGTAGCAATAATAATAGTAGTAGTAGAAGAAGATTATGGAGAGACAGACATAGCCTTGACATACTTTACAAACCTTAAAATGCCACAAAAACATAAGCTAGTAGTAATACTACTACTAATAGTAATAATTGTAGACAACTATGTATAGATAGCCATAAAAATGGTATCTAGCTAGTAGTAGTAATAGTAATAGTAGTAATAATAATTGTAGCAGTAAATTATGTATAGATATATTCCTAAAGTGCTTTACAAACCTTCAAGTGCCATAAAAATGTTAGCTAGCTAGTTAGTAGTAATAGTAGTAGTAGTAACAGCAGCAGCAATATTATTTCCATTTTATAGATGAAGAAACAGAATCAGAAAACTTAATTTGACTTGCCCAGGGTAACACAGCTAGTAGTAGTAGTAGTAGTAGTAGTAGTAGTAGTAGTAGTAGTAGTAGTAGTAGTAGTAGTAGTAGTAGTAATAGTAACATAATTATTCCCATATACAGATGAGGAAACAGAATCAGAAAACTTAATTGACTTATCCAGGGTAACACAGTTAGTAGGTGTAAAAGGTGGAACTCATCTTGGATTTTCCTGAGTCTAGGCTCAGCATGCTAACCACCATACCATGTAGCCTCCCTAAAAAGTGGAGAAACATCATGACATATGGGGAAAACACCAGACATGGAGTCAATAGCCTTGGGTTCAAATCCTATCTTTGATAGTTGGACAGAATCTAGTAAATGATAATGACTGATTCTCATTTTTTTCTCCTGTAAAATGGCAATAATTATTGCTAATGATAGTGAATAATGTGCCTCACTTAGTAAGCTTTAAAGAGCTTAAACATGATCCATTATTATTATTATTTTAAAATAGTATTTTATCTTTCCAAATACATGTAGACAGTTTTCAACATTCATTTTTGTAAAACTTTGTGTTGCAATTTTTTCTCCTTACCTCCCCCTTTCCTATACAGCAAGCAGTCCTATATAGGTTAAACATGTGCAACTTTTAAAAATGTATTTCCATATTCATCATGCTGTTCAAGAAAAATTAGATCAAAAGGGGAAAAACATGAGAAAGAAAAAAACAAGCAAATAAGCAACAACAACAACAAAGGTGAAAATATTATGCTTTGATGGTCTATTATTACTATTGGGTGAAGAGAACAGAATGAAGGGCAGGAAGAAGGGAAAAAGTATTAGGAAAAGAAAATTGAGTGATGGAGGAAAAGAGAAAAAGAAGAGCAAAAGCCTAGAAAGTAGATGACTAAGTTCAATACAAAGGAGGTGTGATTTAGTTCCTTAGAATATCAACACTGCTTAAAAATTAACCCAATCAATGATCAACTGTTAATGACTTTGCTGTTCTCAGCAACACAATGATCCAAGACAATTCTCAAAGACATGATGAAAAATGCTATACATACCCAGAGAAAGAATTGATTGTGTCTGAATACAGATTGAAGCATACTTTTTTAAAATTTTATTTTTCTTAAGGGTTTTTTTGTGGGGGGATGTATGTTTTCTTTTATAACATGACTTTTATGGAAATGTTTTATACAACTTTGCATGTGCCTTCTCAATGGGTGATGATGGGAAAAAAGAGAATTTCAAACTCAAAACTTTAAAAAACAAATGTAAAAAATTGTTTTACATGAAATTGATGAAAATAAAAAATATTAAAATATTAAATTAAAAAATGTAAGTATACACACATACATATAAATAAACTTGGGATTCAGGAGCTCTAAAGTTCCCATGTACACATTTGAAATCATTTCATACATTCTTTCCTTGACTTTACGTCACCATTTTTGACCATCTCATCCCCATTAGATTGTGAGTTCATGGAGTGCAGGAACTTTATCTTTCTTTGTATCCCTACTGAGTGTTTAGCATAGTGCTTGGCATATAATGCATATAATGCATATAGCATAGTGCATAAAAGCATATAAAGCTTACTAAATGCTTACTGACTGGTGAGCAATATCTGCCTTATTATTTATTTGAAGAGCAGCCAAAGAAATCTTCTTGAATCCTGAATCCAAAAGATCCCAATGAATTATGTCCAATTTGCAGCAAACCATTGGAAGATGTCACACTAATTAACAATCACGCCATCCCATCCTTCTCGTCCCATCCTTCCATACTTCATGGCCAGTACAAGCTGCTGTGGGGGCTCTGTAGTCATGCATGACTGCTGAGTTCTCTAGGAATGGCCTAGGAATATCATAATGATGAAATATTCTGACTAGCTTTCTGAAGTGAAGATGACTTACAAATAACAGATGCTTATGGCAAGGACCAGAGTCACATTCTCATCCACCTATATCCCCAGCTTTCCAAGAGACAGTCCCCATTACTATCAGCAAAAAATACTCATTTTCTCAAGCATAATCATTGGATTTGCCTTTCCTAAAGTCTTATTGTCCCTCTTTCCCCCACCCCACAATCACAAGAGACAAAGGAAAGTGTCAAAATTCAACTTTTTAAGGAATCAAGAAGGTACCTGCCTTCAGAATATTAGAACTGCCAGTCTGCTAGAGAAATGGATCAAGTGAAACCATCCTCAGACCCTGGCCTTCTCCCCAGTCAGGCAGTATCTTATGGGCTCACCTTTGTCAAGAACAGGCCCAAAGATGGCCAGGCTGTCATCAATGGTGGTACAGTTCCAACGTCGGCCCCGGAACTGATGCTGACATTCTTGGATGCCCAGCTTCACTCCCTCTGCCACACTGGGCATGATTTCAATGTAGTTGCGGCAGAAACGAAGTTGCTTGGGGACCAGGCCAGGAATGGAGCCACAGAGCAGAGGCTGGGACCCCAATGATGTGTACTGCTGCCCCAGGGCCAGGGACCTGTAATAAAAGTGGAGAATTACAGAAGCACATTTGCCATCACCACCATCAAGCACTTACTAAATGTGTACCATGCTTTGGACACCACTTAGAAAGGTATCAGATACAATAGAAAGAAAGCATTGAACTAGGAGTCAAGATATAAGTTTTCATCTTAATTCTTCTCTAGGAAGCCAGGGTATCTTTATTGAGTCTCTGCCAGTATCCAATTTCCCACCCCGCTAACTATGACAGGAAAAAATTTAATTAGATCAAAGATTATTAACTCAGGGTTCTTGAAATTGGTTTTTAAAACTAATTTGATAACTATATCTTTTTAAAAAATTTTTTTCTCAATTGTATGTTATTTTTTAATATTTGTTCTTGTTAATGTTTTGAATTTCAAATTCTATCTCTCCTTCCCTCCCTGCTTCCTGATATGATAGACAATCAGATATAGGTTTTACCTGTGCAATATATAAAACATTTCCATATTAGTCATTTTGTAATAGAAGACTGGAATAAAAGAAAATGAAATTTATTGAATTCCTTTGTCATCAGGAGAATTTTACTTTATGCATTAAAAAACTTTAGTCTGAGAAGGGTTCATTCTATTGACCAAAGGGAGCTATGACATAAAAAAGGTTAGGATCCCCCGAACTTAATAATCTCTCTAAGGTCTCTTTTAGCGCTTACATTCTAGGGTTCTATGACTGAGATCATAGGATCATGGATTTAGAGTCATTTAGAAGCGCTTTAGAGCCATTAGAAGCCATTTAGTTCAATCTTCTCGTTTTACAGATAAGGAGGCCTTACAGAGGGCAACACAGCTGAGAAGTGTCCAAGGAGTTATTTTGACTCGTCTTCTGGACAACAAATCTAGCATTCTGATCCCCTACTCCATGTTATCTCAGAAGATCCCAGTATTTCTCCTTAAAGAAAGACTCCACCAAGATCTACAGGAAGCACACAGAAACCAGTGGTTTAGTCTTACTGGACAGAACAAAAGGGCTCAAGTCAAAAGTTCAACCATAAAGATTTAGATGAGCTAGAAAATCTTTCTGCCAAGGATCCAAAATTCAAAGGATTTAGAACTGGAAACAATCACAAAGACCATCAGTTTTACAGAGGGAGAAACTGAAGCCCAGAGGGGAGAAGGGAGTCACCCAGATGATGGAATATGTCACCAGAGGATATTATGGAAAAGGTTTTAAGAAAAAAAAAGTTGACAGCTATTTTTTTAGGCTCTTTTAGCTATAAAGTCTGATGATGGATAGATTTGGATCCAAGCCCGGCTCTGCCGCTTACTATCTGTGTGGCCCTAGGTAGGTCACTTTCATTGTTAAGGCAATTCGTTGTGAGGCAGAAGGATTGGGGGAGCTCTCCCTTAGGCCTGACATTCTAAAGTTCTATATGGCTTTAAGAGTCTGTTAAGGATCTATACATTCTTGAATGTCTTAATGACCTTACCCAGAGTCCAGCTCTAAATAATACACAGAAAGATGACAAAGGCAGCCCAGATGATGATTAGACAAAACCCTCAACGCTACATCTGCCCATAGGAAAGTGTCTCATATCACAAAGCATTTATTATTATTATCAACATTATTTTATACATTATATTGTATATTATTATTAATATATTGATATTTATATAACATGTATAATTGTTATTGTATTGTGTCCATATATTATCTATATCAATATCATATATTATATATGTTACCATAATCATATATCTATCATATACATCTATTATATCACATCAATATATCATATGTTTTTCTATTATATTAGATGTGACAGGTCTATTACATGTTATTATATAACATGTTATATAATATTCATCATAATATATAATTATATCATAGATTTTATATTATATAATATATAAATATTTTCATATACTATATCATGAAACAAATATTTATGCAATATATAAATGTATTACATTATATTATATATTATATATAACATGTAAGTATACTATTGTGTATTTAATACATTATACAATTCAATGTATTATGTGATACAATTTGTAACATAACATACAATATAATATAATATATATATTTTTATATGTAATTATGTTATATAATATTACATATGTTATTCCACATTATAATATATAAAATCTATTATTATAGTTATTACATTATTATTAGCTAGCATTTATATAGTACTCTCAGGTTTGCAAATATTTTACATGGGTATCTAATTTGATTCTCGGAAGCAGTCTGTGAAGTAGGTATTATTACTATCCTTATTTTACTGATGAGGAAACTAATACAGATAGATCAAAGTTAAGTGATTTGTTTCTACTGATCTGCCTAGTTCCTCACCTCCATGAATATTCCTGGCAGGTTGAGTTCATCATTGACAATCTCATCACCATACTGCTAATTCAAGCCTTAATAGATACCACCTCCCTCAGCGCCCCCTCCTCTCTTATTGCAGAACTAGAAGGTAGAATTCCAAACTTCTTCCAATGCCTTTCTCCCTAAAAGACAGAAACTGAACTTTTTAACTCACCCCATTCTGCATTTGTTACCTTTCCTGTATTTTTCACTTCCATAGAACAAGATGGGACTGAACTTTGTCATTCCTTTCCACACTCCTTTTCTGTCTCCTTTTGTGTGTTATCTCTCTTATTGGATTGTAAACTCATTGAGTGCAGGAACTATTATTAATTGTATCCCCAGTGCTTAACACAGTGCCTGCTACATAGTAGGTGCTTTATAATTGTTTATTGCATTCAAGTTGGTTAAATAAGTCTTCCTGACTCAGCTAAAGAAAAATAAAAAGTCAAAAAGAATGAAACAATCATTGCTCTCAAAAAGCTTACATTCTATTAGAGGAGACAATGAGTACATATCATAGAAGCACAGAGTTAAAGGAAAGTTTCCTTATAAGCCATTGAGTTCAGTTCCCTTCACTTTACAGAAAAGGAAAGTAATAAGTTTAATAAGTTTAAGTGTCACAATTAAGTGTCTGCCTTAAGTGTTTGAACTCGTCTTTTTAACTAATTTGTCTTTTAAAGTAACTATGCGACATCTCTAAAATGATCTGGAGAAGAAAATGGCAAAGCTGCTCCAATGTCTTGCCAAAAAAAGCCCAAATGGGGTCACGAAGTGTTGAACACGAATGAAAACTGACAGCAGCTTCTTGACTTCAAGGTTTCAATCAAATCTTGACTTCAATCCAACAGAGTGAAGTTCATTTTTTCTGGATTGTAAAGTATAGGAAAGGGAGTAATATATAATGATACCAAATTGTGATGGGTTTAAAAGTCAGAGGAATTTGTATTTTTTCCTGAAGGCAATAGAAAGCCACTGGAGTTTATAAGTAGAAGAGAACTGCAGTCAGATGAGAGTAATTCTAAGCCAGTCCATTCAGAAAAACCAAGGTGGGGGAAATATTCAGACCCTATCATTTAGGGTTCTTCCAACCTATTTTTCCAGACTCTTTTTCTACTGTTTCCCCACATATGTCTGATGGGAGGGGATATCAAATGTGGGACTTATATGGGTCTTTGAGTGACAAGGCAAGCAGAAATAGTGGCTAGGATGGTCTTAGGGAGCCTTTAAGCATCAACTCTTTTTCAATGAATATGAGAACAGGTTTGAGTCATAAGGACAAGTGTCCAGAACTGACCATAGCAAGAACAAAAGAAGATTTTGAGTTCTTAGTGAGAAAGAAAGTAGGAGATGTCCTACCACCCATTGAGGGTGAAAGGATATGTTTAGCCATGAATCCATTGCACCTATTATGAGTTTAGACTATTTTGTCCCTGTGTCCCATATTTACGATTAGATAAAATCTTCCTATGGTCCTCTAATAGACATCTTGTCTAGGGAAGGTAGGGAAAATGGAAACCTATTCAAATAGAGTTCTTTCTGCCTTAGGAAGATTTGGAAATGGGACATTAGGAAAATGTTGTGATCTATTTTTGTGACATTTATTTTGCTTTGCTTTTATTATACTTTTATCAAATACAATTAAATTGCTTACTATAGTATATATAATTAATAATACCATATTTTCAAATACAATTAAATTTCTTACTATGATTTTTGCTATAGCGTATATTACTAATATTGTTATAGTATATGTTTTCAAATACAATTAAATTGCTTACTATAGTTCCTTGTGCATATGTTTTGATTCATATAATATGATGAGAACCAACAAAAAAAAAAGTGGGCAGTCAGATGAGAGATATGAACCATTAATTAAATATTCATTTATATATGATATAAGATGGATCTTCTTGTGACATAACAATGTGGGGGATAGTGCTGGATTGACTTATGGTCATGTAATCTATGTTCTTCATTGCTCATAGAAGTATGCAAAAGTCCCAGAGGGGCAGCATATTCCAAAGCAGTGTCATAGCTTTGCTAATAGATGGACATGGACATGGACATGGATACAGGCAGTATGAAAAAAAAAAAATCTGTAACTCTGGAGGATGAAGGAGAAAGGAAAATTCTCAAATCTCACAGCTTGTTCTTCTCCTATTCATGCCTTATTTGGGGCCTGTTCCCAGGTTGTCAGTTTTTGCACAAACAAAACCAATGCAATCAAAATTAAAAGGAAAGGGAAAAATTTGCATTCGTATACCATAGTTTGTTTTTTTGGGCTCTTTCCAATGATAGGCATCTACTTTGTTTCCAGTGCTTTGCTACAACAAAGAGTGCTATCATAAATACTTGGGAACATATTAGATTTCTGTTTCTATTTACTTAGTTGAGGCATGTTAATGTGATCATTAGGGCAGCTTAGTCACTTTTCTTGTTGTAACTCTAAATTGTTATGCAGAATTTTTGAACTTATTCACTGTTCTATTAACAAAATAGTAATGGGTCAGTCTTCTCACAGCACCTCCAAAATTGAGTATTCCCAATTTTTGGTCAACTTTGCCGATTTTTTCAGAGTGTGAGAAGAATTACAGAATTATTTTAATTTGAATTTTTTTTCTACTTCTATTATTGAATTTCTCTTTATTACTCTAAATTTGAAGTGTTTTTTCCTATGATTGCATATTGTTTATAATTCTTTTGAAAAATTGTTTGTATTTTTTGATTATCTATTGGATACAGTTGTTTTTTTCTAATCTAAGTATAGTAAACTAGATTCATTCCTACTAAATTTCATCTTACTGGGTTTTCCCCACCATTTAGATCTATTACAATGAATGTTATGCTATCTTAGAAACATAGCATCCATAACAAGGTTGTTTATCCACAAAGACAGCATTAGAGACTTTACTAAGTGCTTTGGGGGAATCTCAGTATATTATATCTATAAGCATTTCCATGATTTCCCAGACATCACTTTAGACTATTCTTTAAAAGATGGTTTTGTTGAGTCTTTTTGTTTTATTTTTTACCTTGTAATTATTTCTTCGTATGCATTCCCTTCCCATCAAATTTTCCCTTTCAGAAAGAAAGGTAGAAGGGAAGGAAAGGTAAAAGGAAGAAAGGAAGACGGTTAAACCAAACTAATTTGTTAACAAATTGATTGAATCTGACAACATATAGAACATTCTATACCCAAAATACAGCACTTCTCTCTGAAGAGGAGGGGAGGGTGTTTCATCATCTGTTCTCTTGCATCAAGGTTGATCATTATAGTTAATAATAGATTGTCTGCCTTTTAGTGTTTTTTATTCATAGCATTATATGCATTATGTATGTAGCAGCTGGTTGGAACAGCAGATAGAGTTCTGAACCCAAAATGAGAAAGACGAGTTCAAAGGACTCAGAAACTTACTAGTTATGTGACCCTTGGAAACACATTTAATTTCTGTCTGCCTCAGTTTCCTCATATGCAAAATGGGAATAATCTACTTTTTAAGATTGTTTTGAGGATCAAATGAGATATTTATAAAGTACTTTACAAACTATAGAATGTTATAAAATACTAGCTATTATTTTTTTCTAGCTTCTGGTTTCTTTATAACAGTTCAATAAGTGGATATTTTTGAATTTTTCTCTTTCATCATTTTTATGGCATAACAATATTTCATTGCATATCCATACTTTGTTTAGTCATTCCTAATTATTAAACATTCCTCTGTTTCCAGCTTCTCATTATCCAAAAAAAATGCTGCTACAAATTTTATAGATCTTTCCTCCTGATTTTTAATCTTTTGAGGGATATACCCAGTAATCATTATCATTGGGTCAAAGAGAATGAACATTTTATTGACTTTTCTCGAATAACTTTAAATTGTTTTCCAGAACGGCAGTACCAATCCACAACTCCATCAGCAGTATATTAGTGTGCCTGTCTTCCCATAGCCCTTCTAAAACTGACTCTTCATTATGGCCTATTCTTGATGGGAACAAGATAACTTTTAGTGAACACTGTTTCTCTTTCTAACTGCTCACAAAACATTCCTTTAATATTATGTTCTAGAATTTTGCTATTTTGAAAGTCAAGCTCACTAGTCTATAGTTTATAAACTCTACATCTTTCCTTTTTTTGAAAATCACCTCATTGTTTTCCTTTTTCTAACCTTGTAGTACTTCTCCTATTCTCCAAAATCTTTCAAAAATCACTAACTTGCACACTAATTTCATTGTTCAATGCTAGTACTTTGCTTGAACTCAAATATGGAATCATCATGTAATTTTCCTTGCTTTTCTTAAGTTTCTATTCCCTATTAATCTTGTCTATTCTATCCTATCCATTTAAAGATCATTTATAAGATCTTTGCAAGAAAAAAAAAAAAGAAAGAAAATAAGAAGTGAGTAATTTAGTCTTTCACTTCTATCCATTATTACAATTCTACTCATCCTAACAGTTTGATCCTTTCTTTGTACTTCTTCTTGTTCTCAATAAAGCTTAAAAAGAAAATTTTTTGATCACTTATAATCCAATTCAATTCTGATCACTCACTCCTGACACAACTGTTGTGAAAAGTACCTTGTTGCTTTTAAAATTCATCTTCAGTTACTTTTCCTTGCTTCTGTCTATCTTTTGAAATCTGTTAATAACCCACACATAGAAGATCACAGAGTTAGAGGTAAAAGTGATCTTAGAGATTATCTGCTGCAGTCTTCTAATTTTCCAGATGAGGAAACTGAGGCCCAAAGAAACTAAGATCCAATGTCATATCAGTAGTAAATTCTCTGCATAGTTACTTTAATATCTTTAAGCAGCTCCCCACTCTTCCCACTCATCAGAATGACATCTGTGTCCCAAAAATTCCATCCAATTTGTATTCTTCCATAATTCTTCCCTTCAGAATTCATGGAGACTGCTTAAATAGGCAGTATGATATAGTGGAGAATGTCCTGAATTTCTAGCAAAATCTCCTGTACTTAAATCTCTGTGAAACTGGGAGGAGAAAAGGTATCCTTATGGGGCCATTGTAGCAAAATTTGGAGAATCAGAAGCATAGTTGGATAGGGAAGAAAGCAGAGCCTTCCTGGGACTGTCCACAAAATTGAAACCCCTAGAAAGAACTCACCAATGGAAGAAGGGGCTGATATAAACAAAGGAAGTTCCAGGATGAGAAAATATCATCATTTCCATGTGGCAAAGACCAGAGATTTAGAAACATAGCCAAACTAGTATCTGTAAATTCTGAGGCTGGCAACATTTAACTTTCTTTAGTTCTTTAGTTTAGTTCTCTTGCTTTTTTTCCTCTATACTCTATCATCCTCCTTTTCTCAAACTCTTTTCCCTCGTCTCCTCCTCACTCCTCTATGCTTTAGAATTGCCAATGGCCCACAGAAATATTGTTCAATTTAATGAGAGGCCTTCAAGTCTATAGATAGGTGCTGAGTTCTGTTCTTTGAACTATGGAATATCAAAGCTAGAAGGGAATACAGAATATTTCAAAAGACTAGAGCAGAACTAAGTCATGTATGAAGGAGGAAATGGGAAAGAATGACTATTCATACAAGAGTGGAGGCCAGGAAAGAGAATCTAGCCTCCCAGTCTGGTATTGTTTTCTTTGCTGAAGAGAACTAAAAAACAAGATCTAGAAAACAAGGAAGATGACCAATAGAACCAAAATATTTAGCAGTCTCCACTATTCAGAAAAATGGTAGAAATGAAGAATGACTCATTTTCTAATTTGTCCAATATTCCAGAGTTAATAAGCTGACCTTTCCTTCAATTTCCAACTAAAATCCCACATTCGATAGAAATTCCTTTTAATTCTAATGCCTTTCTTCTGCTGATTATTTCCAATTTGATCTGATAAATCATGTTTGTACAGGGAATTGTTTGTAATTGTCTCCTATCAGACTGTAAGTTCCTTGAGGACAGGGATTGGTTTTTTTGCCTTTTTTTTTTAAATTTTCAGAACTTAGTTTAGTGTCTAACAATCAATATGTGCTTAATAAATATTTTTTGGTCAATTGAAGTCTTAAGAAATGTTTATTGGCTGAGTTCTTTGCTATATTCCTTCTGTGAGGCTCTTAGTTTCTCCTTCACTCTGAGAAAGATGATGAAGTTGGGAGTTAGTTAAGAAAAAGGCCCTGTATTCCCTTGTCAATTCCCACTGTGATTAGAACTTTCAGAGCTTTTTCTGACATCTGTCCCTGTGTTTTGGGGCTGAATTCAAGAAATCCTTTCTTCCATTTGACTAATTTCTTTTCCTAATTTATGCACTTGGACCACCTCATCAATCCTCTTCTCATTCTTCAAAAGGAAAAAGTATTGGAATCATAGACTCTTATAGCTATGAGGCTTTAAAGAATCATCCCTTTATCCCCTGCCTCCAAGCAGTACTATGCTTAACTGGGTTAATTAAACAGAGACCTGGGAAGCCTTTAGGAACAAAAGGCAAACTAGAGAGCAAAGGCCATATAGAAATGGCTTCAGAGGAAGCACAAACATCTCGATCAACTGGGAAGTTATATCTCAGATCTGAGAATTAGAGCAATGATCAGCTATTAAGGAAATCATCTGAAAATGAGAGTTTACCTCCATGGATTAGATGCAGTGTTAACACAGGCCAAGGGGTCTAGTTTATATAGTCGGACTTAAGGGCACCAGGATCTCCTGATGATTCTTGAAACTCTATCACTAGGGAATCCCATCTTGGGCGTCAAAGTTGGAGAAGTTAAAATTGGAGTTAGAACCAAATCTATCTATATCTATGTGTAGATGGGGGGAGAGGGGTTGTCTGGGTAGAGACAATGGATGAAGTGGTGAGATTGTATGTGATGGTAAAGGGAAGAAAGTCAAGAGATCTGAGGCTATCAATGAATAAAAAAAGGATTTAATAAGTGCTTATGATAGGGAAAGTTCCTGTTCTCATGGGTTCATGAGTTCATATTCTTACGGGGGAGACAACTTATAGAAGAGGTTTCAGCTCTAAATCAAATGGAAAGTCCTGTGATCCCTAGAATTCAATGGCAAAACATCTTCTTTAACATCATTTCCATTCATCAAAAATTATGTCCACTTGTAATGTTAAGCTATAAGTGCTAAGGACTTCAATGTTAGAAATTTTATGGGAATTAATATATTAAAAATATAATCTCTTAGAGAACTACAGGAAGAGCTCTGTAATGTTTGCCTCCATGGAGATCTGTTTCCTTAGAAGATTTGGGGGAAAATGTGGAAAACAGTCATATAAGATGAGAGGCCAAAATGGTTTACAATCTGTATCATAGGAGGAAATAGTGCCCACGTTGATGAGACCAGTATCAAAATATCAAAGAAATCATAATATGAATGCAATTATCTGACCTTTTTTTGAGAACATACTTTAGATGAAGAGTATTGTTACATTAGGGTATGGCAGAGGGAGAAAAGGCACAGAGAGAGGAATGAGAAAGAAAATGTGACCTTACTGAATTATTGAATAATTTTGCTGAGAACCTGCTCCAAAAGACAGCTTTGATGTCTCTCTTATTTTAGTCAATGCCATGGGACCCAATACTGTGTTGAACCCTCCCCAACCAATACCACCCACACAGCCCATCAGCCCTTGAAGCATCCGGAGGTGGCCGCCTTCATACAGGAGTGCAGAGTTCTTCAGTTCCGCCAAGTAAGCTCCTGGGTTTAAGATCTGAGATGACTCTCCAGGGAAAAGACCAGCCTGGCACCCAGCAGCTGGTGAGGGCAAAGGAGGGCATCCCTTAGGGCTCCTTGGACACACTGCCTTTCCCACCCTAGAGTTATTTTTACCCTATTTATACCCTGAGAAAGGATACACTCCCAGGCAAGTTACCCTCCCCCATCATACAGATCATTTTCCATCCCACTCTCTACATATGACCTGTCTTTCCTACCCGCCCACAGAACCTTGTAGACTGATGTGGACAACCAACTGGAGCAGGGAGCAGATAGAAGCAAGGAATGAACATATCAGCAGAACCATGGCTCATTACTGAGTTGCACAAATCCCAGTTCAATCTGAAAGGTTTCTCAAGAATTAGTATTATCTATAACCTCCACTCAGGATTTCCCCTGGGGACATCATTATCTAACTTATGTCCCCAACCAGAATCTCCTCTTCAGAACTTGACTCATTTCTAATCTCATCTAGGTCTCCTTTCTATTAGGAGGACTCCTTGGAATTTCAGGTACCCTCTCCAATGGAACAATTTTCTTCCTTCTACTCCTTCTTTGATTCTAGAACCAATTTTTCTGTACACATTATTCTCGGTAGATATAAAGGAAACTGAGTCTGTATCTTTATTTTATTTCCAAAAGCCTTTCTCTGTCCAATAAAAGAAGCTTTCCCTTGGATCATGACTGGAGATACCAGCTACATGACATTATAAAAATCTTCTCCAAAATAATCAATTTATCCATCAGTTATACCCACAACTGATACCTGTTTCAGCAGGTATCACTGATACCCTGATCTCAGTAAATCATTGATAGCACAAACAATGATTATAGACACTGGATAGCAGAGCTTTCCCTGACAATGGGATGAAGATTACTCCATATGGCAAAGGACAGGGCAATATTTGTATTCAGATGGACGTATATGTCCGGTCAACTTATACCTAACAATATAGGTATGGTAAGAACACACAAAAGAACCAGTCATCTTAGGGATCTGAGCCTTGGTTCCTTATATGTAAAATGGGATGGGGGTGGGAGATGGCGTCAGGTTGGATTTGATGACCCCTAAGATTCCTTCCAGTTCTATACCAATGATCATATTAGCAATTTATCCAACTATCCATTCAAAAATATATTTACCAGGAAATATATTACAGTTGCCTTTCCTGAAACTGACCCATCAGAACTTAAAAATACATTCTATATCCCAAGTATCCTTAACTGTTTTTACAGCATGGATCCCTATGGCTTTTCAGATTCCTCAGAATACTGTTTTTAAATAACACAAAAATATATAAAATTACAAAGGAAACCCATCATATTAAAATAATGATATCATTCCAATATCTTTGCCAAGAAAACCCCAAATTGGGTCACACAGAATAAGACACAACTGAACAAACATAACAATTTTGTCCCATCCAAGTCCAAGGACCCCCAAAATCTTTTCTTGGGTTCCTCACTAAGAACTCCTGTTTCTACCTTTTCCTAATAATCTGTTAAGGATCTATTATACATGAATTGATCAAAATTTAATTTGAACCTATCTATAAATTCAGTCTGCAGAATCCTTCAGAATTATAGAATGTTAGAGCTAAAATTAGTATTTGAACCTTATTGGGTCTGTTTGTTCATCTAAAATGAGTTAACTTCTAGGGATTCCTTCCAGATCTAAATGTAGGATTCTATAAGGTAAAACAAGGAATACATTTGTTTGGCTAGAGTTGGAAGTACAATTAGGAAAGAAGTTGGATAGAAAGATGAAAAGGGAGGTGGTGGTTAAATTATAGTGTCTTGGATGCCAGACCAGGGAATATAAACTTTGTCCTACAGATGAGGCAGGGCTACTGAGCTACTAGAGTTTAATTAATTAATCTGTCAGGGGGTACATATGATGGATTGGAGATACAGAAGTCATTTATTTCCAATTTAACTAGTAATTAATTTAGTAACATTAAAAGGACATTGTCACAAAATGGCCTTCCTAAAATGGTGAGACCAGAGTATGGATAATAGTGCTTTTTCTAGTGCTTTAAGTTGGGGATAGGGGGAGACAGTGGTACTTAGCTCTGGGATCCTGAAATGTGGTCAACAATTGCTTCTTCATTTTTTCCATCCACACTCTTGGTAATCATATCTCACATTTAAGTGACACTTTGTTTAGCAAAAATAATCTACACACGTTATCCCATTGCATCCTTACAACAATCCCGTGAGGTAGATATTATTATATTTTACAGATGAGAAAACAGAGGCTTGGAGAGAGAAGTGACTTGCTCAGAAATTACATGGCCAAGAAGCATCTGAGATAACATTGAAACTATGTGTAGCTCAATCCAAGCCCAGGCCACCGCTGCCTCTTCCATAGTCTATTGACTTGACTCATGCTCCCATCAGCCTTCAGCATTTCTTCATTCCTAGATGGAACAGCCCATTCTCTCTAGGTTGCCCTACAACAAACCTTTTTGTCCCAAGTTTTGATTCCTTGTTGCTTATAGTTCTGACTTGAAGACTTGGTATCTCTTAAAATGTCTTACATCTAATGTGTGCACATGTACACACCCCTACACACCCCTATTCATGCAAAGTAGAGGGAAGATTGGAACAATTTACCTGAAAGTGGCTGAGATACTTATGTGGGACTACATCAAAATGATGCCTTGTGCTCCACCTGCTGGCTCCACCATAGTACTAGATGAAAGAGCATCCTTCCTTCTTCCAGGATTAAAGTATCATATGGCAAACAGGCAAATCCCCAGAAAAGAGAAGGAAAGGGAAGGAAACTGTGCAGGACAGAGGGTCAGAAGTGCTGATTTTTAACTAAAGATTTTCCTCTCTATACTTGAGAAGAAAAGAAAAGGAGATATAGCTAGGATGATGCATTCAGCAAAGAAACATACTGATTTAGGGATTTAGGAAATCTTTGCCATGTCAAATAACTTTTGATCTTTAAGAAACATTTAAATACCAACCCAAAAGTCTCTGTTCCTATCAAGTAAGAATTGGAGATTGAGGCAGAGTCTAAATCATTCTTACTTCTTCCAGACATAATTGAACAAACTAAATATATCTTGAATAAAGTATATAAGACATCACTGCTGCCCTCATGGAGATTGTAATCTAATAGAATATACAGCAATATTAGGCACTTCTTCTTTCTGCTTCTAGACATTAATTGTATAATAATATAGCATCTTCTGTTAAAGTTCTTGATCACCTATCCTCATCTATACTTAATCAAAATTCTAAAGAGACAAATGTCATGCATGGAAATTCATTTTCCTTTACTTTTTTTTAATCAAAGATCTAATCACTCTTCCCTCTCAAAAGCCAATTAAATTCAAAGAAATATCAGGATTCCTTGAAACTAAGGTTTATTTGTTAACCAAAGGAGGTATCCCTTTGGTTTTGAATGCACCTTGGAGCAGATAATCTCCAAGGGGGTGATATTTTAACATTAATATTAGTAATAACATTACCTTCTAAGCAGTAATGCCTGTAAGTATAGACCTTTATATACAACACATTTCTTCTTCTTCTTAAAAATCAGTTTCCCACTTCTTTTGACCCCTTTCCTTTTCCATCCCAGATCCCAGATGTTTTCTCTTTCTATTGCCTTATCTAATTTCTTAATTCAAATAGCATTTTTCTGTGGTATCCTATTCCAAGAAGTATTCATTTACTTTGTCCTTATTTCCATCTCCTTTTAAGCTACTTTGAAATATATTTCTCAATTCCTCATATTCCTTCTTTATTTTTTTCATTCACCAGAAGGGCTTCTGGAATGCAAAAGTTGAATTTTCTTCTATATTCCATTTCTACATTTATGAGTTTGTACATATCACTCCTTTCTTTCCTCCACTTTTTCTTTTAGTAGGATTTCACTTCTCAACATATCAGTTTATGAAGTGGGTAGGTTACACATAACAACAGACACTCTATCTTGAGAGAGGAAATGTGGTCCTACCTATGATCCCGTATCCCTCCGAAGATCAGTCTACATTACCTTTGAACTAATATTCTCTTCATTATTCTCCTGGGTATTGATCATTTCTAGAGACCATACATCTTCTGTGGTAGGATGTAACAGTTCTTTGAAGAGTATCCCAATTCACTCCAGATAAAAACTATTTAGGAGTCCTCTCTTCCTAACCTACTATGGGAACATACTTTAATGTCACCATTTATTTTCCCTTATAGGATGAAACAACTTCTCATTCTCTACCTAGTCTAGCTTCTCCTTTCCTACTGCTGAAGACAGTAGTCCATAGGAAGTAAAGAAGAACTTGAAGTCCTAGGACCTGAATTTACATCCCACTTTTGCCATTTACTATCTTGGGCAGGCCACTTAATATTTCTGAATCTTAATTTCTTCATCTGAAAATTGAGGTTAAAATAGACACTCTCCAAGATCTCCTCCTATGCAATCACTTTTTATTCCTATGTTCCTCATCTAAGAATGAAGATACTATCACTTGTATGCTCACATCCAGTTTTAGTGGGAACACATCTCCAACATCCCTTTGTCTCTGTCTTCCAATCTCTCCATTCAAACAACTTCTTATTACTTTCTCTTCTCCTCATCTTAGAAAAAAGATATTGATTCATTTGTATAGGAAAAATGAGATTTAGTCATTAGAATAATTCAGCTTTTCCTTCTTTTTACTAGCTCTCAAAGATTTCTTTAAGTTTCTAACCCCTTTGATATGTTTGTTCCTTATGATTCATCTTTTTCATTTCTTCTACCCCTTGATCCAATTTCTTTTTTAAACAATAAACTAGAAATATGAAACTATTTTAATCTTTTTTGACAATTGTATCTATACCTATTGTGTGTTTCTCTTGTTTGTAGTGTTTGTAAATCAAATCTCTTCTGATTTTTGGTTTGTTTTGCAGGAATGTCTCCAGTATCTCTTTTGTTGAAGTATCTACTATTTTTCACTGATGCTTGGGCTCAACTTTGAAGGCAATATTTTTGAGGGTCATGAGCTCTTTTAGATTTGTTTGGTTTTTTAAAAAAAATAATCTACTGGGTTTTTTTTAATATGCTTCTCTGAATTGTCATGAATATAATTTTGAGCTACTTAAGTAGGCTTTCCCTCATAGCTGACAGCCTTTCTCTTAGTTACTTGCATTCATGAATTCATGAATTCCTTTCAATATTGTCATCTTTTGCTTTTCTGTTAATTTTCCTACTATTTCTACATTTTTGAACTCCAGGTTTCCCCATTTTTTCAGCCCTCTTGCTATTTTGAAGATACTATCTATCCTGTATTCTGTTACTTACTCTTGTATTGGTCTCGTTTACCCTTACCTTGAAAGCTCTGATTTCTAATCTAATTTCCACATTTATATCTTTTTAAAATCTTTAATTTATCATTTGAACCCCTTTAGAGTTTCCTGTTGATCTCTCTGGAATCTTCAGAATATATTGTCTAATTTTCTTTTTAATTGGAAATTTTTGATTCAATTGGTGCAAGTCCTTATCACTGTATGCTTACCTTGTTGCAATAGTCTATTGGTTGGTCTTTCTACTTAAGTCTCAAGTAAAACTTCAATTTACCCTCCACTCAGATTTCAAATTGATTCTTCCAAAGCACCCATCTGACCATGTCACTTCTCAAGCCAGTTAGCTCTAGTAGTTTCTTATTACCTCCAAGATCAAATAAAAAATATTTTATTTGGATTTTAAAACTTTTCATAATCTTTCTACCTTTCCTCACTCTCCAAGTTTTTTGCAAACCAGTGACACTGGTCTCGTTGCAGTTCCTCAAAGAATATATTCTATCCCCCAGCTCTGAGTATTTTCATTGGCTATTCCCTGTCCCTATAATTCTTCCCATCTCTGGGTTTCCCTGGTTTCTTTCAAATAGCATCTAAAATCCCACATTTGTTCCTTCTGCCTTTCCCAGTTTTCCTTCACCTTAGTGCTTCTTTCTTAGGATTATCTCTAATTTATCCTGTACGTAGATTGTCTGTACAATTATTTTCATGTTTTCTCTCTCATTTGACTCTACTTTCTTGAGAGCAAAAACTGTTTTTTACCTTTCTTTGTAAATCTAGCATTTAGCATCATAGCTGGAATATAATAAGCATTTAATAAATGCTTATTGACTTAACTTGAATTTCCTTTGAGATATTATATATATTCATTATGTTTTGACCTTTTCTGACATTTATACTCATTTCATTCTGTCTGGATAATTTTCATTATTAGATTATCTGATTTGGAACTAAAATGATACTCAATCTGTCTTGGTTCTGTTTGTTCTGTCTTTCAATCTTTTTCCTATTTTTACAGTAACTGGTTTCTAACTTCCCTCTTTACTGTTTATCTCCACCCTTCTCCTTCTGCTTTGGCACAAGCACATTTTCTTTTTCAGAGATTTCATAATCTGTAATTGAAGGTTATAGGGACCATATTCAGATTGGTCCATGTTCAGAGTAAAATTATCTTCCAGCCAGCTCTGGGATTCCATGATTCCTTTACATCTTACTCTTGTAATTACTTTGTTTCACATGGCCAAGAAGGATCAATGAGATTCTTTTTCTATGAGTGTAAGGAGACAGGGAGAGAAGGGGTTCCAACTGAGCCATGGAGAGATCAGGATGGACACATCAGAGCCATGCTCTGAAACTCAAGCTTATCTGATTGTTTGAACTGACCAAGTCTAGGATGAGGGTTGCTATTAGGGTGAGTGGGTAAGTATTTCAGATATCATTTCATAAAATTTTCAACTTGTGTGGTGTTTCTGTCTTACCAAATTAGCTTAATTACTTTAGACTCGATATATCTTCTTCTTTTAAGGCTGTTAAATTGGGAGAGTTACTTTGAAAATCACTCTGGCATCTTGCTGATCATATGATCCACCTGTATTCCAAATGATTGTTTTTGAGCTTTTGGTAAATTACAAACTCTGATGCTGTTGACAAGCTCTTAGTTATCCTTCCTTGGTTTCTTTGACATTCTTCTCTTTCAATCCTCCTCCAATTCATCTAACCTCCTCCATCCTCCTTCTCAGTCTTCTTTGCTAGATCATTGTTCTCTTGCTGCTGCCAAGAAACTAAGATACTCCCCAAATCTGTGACTCTGATACTCTTTTTCTCTTTTGATTATTTCCTTCATTCCTATGGGTTCAATTGTCATTATTATGTAGATATATTCCAGAGACCTCAGTGTCCTTCCCTATGAAATGAGAGAGGAAGACTATGTGATCTCTGAGGTCTCTTGTATCTCTACATGTGATGATAGTAATCTCTTTAGAGGTCTAGTAATTTTTTTAATTTTTAAAATTTATTTTATTTTTAATTTATGCAATAAAACAATCATATCTATAACAGTATAAATTTTTAAAAGAGTGCACATGCAACTGCAAATCTATTATGTATAACTTACTATTCCTTTTAAAGTTATCATATATGTTAGAAATGAAAACCAAGAGCCCCTAACTTACCCATTTAGATGGTAACTGTAGTCCATTGACTTGTTATTTAAAGTTGTGGAGTCTTTGAAAAAAGTAAATGGGAATTGGGTGTTGTACTTAAACCAAGCCCTCTTGAGATTTGTTTTGTGCATTTTAGTGCACTGCCCTGACCTTCTCTTCACATACTCTAAATCAAGATATGACTGAGGGAAACAGTTGTGATATAGGCACTAATTCTATGTTCCCAATAAGTCACTGCACTGATATGACTTTATAAACTGGTTATTTAATAAAATAGTTTAAAAATTTTTAAAAAAATAAAAGTTATCATGTAAATTTCTTTTTTCCTTTTTCTCTCCTTTTTTATACTCCCCCCAAAGATAGACATTAGAATTTGTAATTATATAAATAAGTATATACAAATAAGTACGTATACAAAATCATTCTATACAGATTTCTACCTATCAGTTCTTTCTCTAGATGCAGATAGCATCTTTCTTCATAAGTCTTTTTTAGTTAATTTGGATATTTGTAATACTCGAAATAGCTTATTCACTCGAAGTCATTTTTAAAACAATATTTTTTTACTGAATATAATGTTCTCTTGGTTCTGCTTATTTTGCTCTTCATCATTTCGTGCAAATTTTTCCATGTTTTTCAAAGATCATCAAGCTCATCAGTTCTTCCCCCTCTCTTGCCCTCTCTTCAGTTAGCAAGATCCAGTCTCGTATTACCTGCTGTGAGATACCTCTATTCAAATGAAGAGATAGCTAGGTGGAACAGTTAGTACAGCACTGGATCTGGAGTCAAGAAAACCTGAGTTCAAATTTGGCTTCAAATACTGTTACTGAGTGAACCAGGATAAATAATATAATTTTTATCTGTTTCAGTTTCCTTATCTGTAAAATGGGGATAATAATATGAGCACTTACCTCTGAGAGTTATTGTGAAGATGACATAAAATAACACTTGTGAAATGCTTCTCAAACTTTAAAGTGTGATGTATATGCCTGCTATTATTATTATTCCCATCAGCAACTCAAACTCAGCATAGCCAAAACAGAACTCATCTTATCCCTTAAATCCACCTTTTCCAAACTTTCCTGCTTCTATTGAGAGCATCATTTTCCAATACTTCATATTTACAACTTCAAAGCCATCCTTGATTTTTTTTTCCCTTTCTCCATGCTTCTCACACCCAAAGAGTTACAAAGTCTTATGGCGATCTTTCACTTAGTTGTTATTCAATTGTTTCAGTCATGTCCAACTTTTAATGATCCCCTTTGGAGTTTTCTTGGCAGAGATGCTGGAGTCGTTTGCCATTTCCCTTTTCCAACTAATTTTACAGATGAGGAAACTGAGGCAGAGTAAAATGATTTGCTGTATTGAAAATAGATTTGAACTTATCAAAAATGAATCATCCTGATTTCCAGACCTGGAACTCTATCCATTCCTTTTTCTCTACAGTTGTTTTCATCAGCCCCTCTCACCTGGACCGTTGCAGTAGCTATCTAGCTTATGCCCTTTCTTATAATCCAATCAATCCATCTTTTTCATGGCTGCCAAAATAATTTTGTTAAGGAAACCATGACTCTGATCATGTCATTCTCCTTACTCAAAAAACTTTGATGGCTCTCTATTGTCTTCAGGATAAAACATACACTCATTAGCGTGGCATTTAAACCCCATAGCATCTCCCTTTTTCAACCTTCTCTTTTATTAAGTATTTCTTTGACAATCCCTATGTTCCAAGAAAATTGCACACCATCTCCCAAACTTGACTGCATTTTCCAAACTATATCTGTTGCTTCTCTGGGCAGACAGAGTGCTAGTCTTGGAGTCAGGAAGACTCATCTGCTTGAGTTCAAATCTCGCCTTAGATACTTACTAGTTGTGTGATCCTGGGCAAGTCACTTAACCCTGATTGCTTCAGTTTCCTTACCATAAGGGAAACAGCAAACCACTCTAATGCTTTTTCCAAAAAAAAAAAAAAAAAAGGGATGATGGAGAGTTGGAGAGTTGCACACACTTCTCATATGTATCTTTTATGTATCTCTTGCTTCTCATTGTATTTCTTGTATTCTCCTGAACCACACTTTTTTCCTCCCCTAGTCTTACACATGCACACAGACATACACTGGAATACATTCCATCTCCACCTTTGCAGGATTCCTGACTTTCCTTGAGGCTTAGTTAGCACCATGGCCACCTCCTCGGTGAAGCCTTCTCTGATTCCTCAAATAATGCTTTCTCCCTTGCCTAATATTTTTTACTTGTTATATCCCCTGATAAAAATGTAAGCTTCTTAAGTGGAGGGCCTATTTGCATTTAAATGTCTTTTTTATTCTCAGGGCTTTGTACATAATAGGGCCATGGGTTTAGAGCGGATAGGGTGTCATGGAGGGCAATTAACCCAACCCCCACATTTATATTTGAGGAAAATAAAGTTAAGTAACAGTCCAGGCAACCCCATACATTATGTGGTAAAGTTTGGTTCATGTCTATGTTTTCAAGTACCATATTCTACCAATATGCGTATATTTACTGAATTGAATTACAGTTATCCCTGTCATGTCACAAGGGTTGAGGGAGGGTGATCTGAAAAATCCTTGTAAATTTTTTTGCCCTCCTTTCATACCACAGAAGTCTGAATTTTTCATTTTATTTTATGGAATGTTTACTGTGAAATTTGGGTCAGTATTTGGTCATAGGCTACAAGAAGGTAAGTGTCAGGTAAAAATACTTTTTCTGTGTTGCCTTCTGGCCTTCACGTGTCATCTGCAGCTTTTGCAAAACTCTAGAAATTTTCTTATTTAGTTTCTTATACTGATCTTAGATACCCTCGGTACAGCATAAGATTGGAGAATCAGGTAATTATTTCTCAATAAGAAGGGGAAATTTTCCTCCTCTTCCAGATTGTGATGTTTGTTCCAGGCTTTATTGTTCCACTTTAGTTATGTACCATTTGAGCCAATGCTCAGTCAAGACACAGGACAATGGTACTTTTATAATATAAGGTGTCCCAAAAGTTTTAGTGCACTTTAAAACTTTAATACCTTAACACTTTAATAGCTTAAAACTTTTAGGACACCCTGTGTCACCCACAGATTTGCGCGTTTAAAAAATTACAAAAATATTATCTTAGAAAATAATCAGAAATGAAGGTAGGCCAATCATGTGAAGGATTAGGGAATGATAGAAGTGCTGTTTGCATCCACAAAATATAAAAGATAAGAAGGAAGGAAGGAAGGAAGGAAGGAAGGAAGGAAGGAAGGAAGGAAGGAAGGAAGGAAGGAAGGGAGGAAGGAAGGAAGGGAGGAAGGAGAAAAGGAAGGGAGGGAGGAGAGAAGGAAGGGAGGGAGGGAGGAAAAAAGGAAGGAAGGAAATATCCCAAGATGAAGGATCCTAATGTGTTGGGAGGACATGGACAGAAAAATATGTATATTCTCATACAGAATGAGAAGACAAGAATTGGTTGAAGCAGGAATATAACTAGCAAGTACCCAGAACAATAGTTGGATAGTAAGCTGAGTTCCCATCAACAAAGGAAATATGACCTAGTCATAGAAAGCACTACTAACTAGGCAACTAGAGGGAGCAGTGGACTTTCCCAGAGTCAGGGAAACCTGAATTCAAATCCAGCCTCAGACACTTAGTGATTGTGCAACCCTGAGTAAATCATTAAACTTCTCTTAATCTCAGTTTCCTCATCTGTAAAACAGGCACAATAATACCTACTTGAGAGGGTTGTCAAAAGGAAAGTATAAAGTTCTTTGCAAATCTTAAGTGACATATAAATGCTAGTCATTATTATTATTACAATTATTTCCTTCCTCTGTTGGTTGTATCCTACTTCCAGTTATTAATTGAAAAATTATATATATATATATATATATATATATATATGTATATATATATGTGTGTGTGTGTGTTTTATATATATTTATATATATATTCACATACATACTTTGTATGTGTGTGCATGTGGGGGGGGGTGCATACACATATGAGGCTGGATTTAAATTCAAATCTTACAGATTCCAAGTCCAGGACTCTATCCATTGCAATACCTAGCTATGTATTTGTTCTTTTTTAAAAAATATATTTTTATAGAAATCTTTTACTTTCACCTTCTCTCTTATTACATATTTCTTTGACAGTCCCTATATTCCAACAAAATTGAATACCATTTCCCAAATTTGACTATTTCCCAAATTATATTTGTTGCTTGTCTGGGCAGACAGAGTACTAGTCTTGGAGTAAGGAAGACTCATCTGCTTTGAGTTCAAATCTTATCTCAGATACTTAATAGTAGTGTGACCCTGGGCAAGTCACTAATCCTGATTGCTTCAGTTTCCTTACCATAAGGGAAATAGCAAACCATTCTAATGCCTTTGCCAAGGGAAAAAAAAAGTCTTCCAAAAGCCCTTTTCTCTTCCTTCTAAAGGGCCATTCCATATGACCAGAATTTTTTTTTAAGAAAAAAAGAAAGGAAAAAACTTCATCAAAACCAACAATGCATGAAAAATGTGTGAAAACAAAATACAATGATCAACAATTATGAACCTCTCCCTGTTGTAAAGTAGTAGTAGCCTGGTTCCTCTCAGTATATGTATACCTTACCACTGTTGCTACTATCTCTATTACTACTCCTACTTCACATTCCTATAAGAATTGGGGTAAGGACTAGACTTGTGATTTCATTGGTATAGGGAACTCCTATGTGAGGAAATGCCCTGTGTCAACATAGTTTGACACCTTCTCTCTTAGATTCTTAGAGAGTTGCCTAGAGCAGTGGTGTCAAACTCAAATAGAAATGAGACCATTAAACTATATATAAGGATCCTTGGGGATACATACTGATTTAGACAAGCATATATTAACATTGTGTTCTGTTATATTTTTATTTATTTTATTAAGTGTTTCCTAATTATTGAAACATAGTATTTTCACTTTTTCTTAATTTTTTTCATTCTTGTCGTTTTTTTCCCTTTTGTTCTGATTTTTTTTTTTGCACAACATGACAAATATGAAAATAAGTTTAAAATAATTTATTTAACCTATATCAGATTGCTTGTTGTCTTGGGGGTGGTGGGGTATGGGATCAAGGGGAAAAAATTTGGAGCATAGAGTCTTAAAAAATGAATGTTGAAAAATATCTTTACATATATTTGGGGAAATAAAATACTATTTAATTTTTTTAAATTTCCTATTGTATTTTAATCTGATTCAACTCATAATGAAGAATATTGTGGACCACTTGCACCTGGGGTGTTTGAACTTCTAGCCAAAAACACTAAAATAAATTACTCTTCCAGACTTCTGGCTTTGGGGCAGTAGGTGGAGCAGTAGATAGAGTGTCAAGCATGGAGCCAGGAAAATGAGACTTCCTGAGTTCAAATCTGGCCTCAGACACTTACTAGCTATGTCACCCTAGGAGAACCAATTAACCTGGCTTGCCTCAGTTTACTCATCTGTAAAATGAACTGAAAAAAGAAATGGCAAATCACTCCAGTATCTCTAGGAAGTACCCAAATAGAGTCACAAAAGGTTGGACACGACTGAACAAGAACAACTTCCTGACTTCAAGGACAGCTTCCTATCTGATTTATCATGCTGCCACATTTCTACAATATTTTATTAAGAACTTTTCTCACAATCATTCAGCAAATTAGGTAGTAGTATTATCTTCATTTTACAGATAAGGAAACTGAGGCCCAGAAAAATGAAAAATATACAAGGCCAAGGAACTACTTAATGCAGAACTGAGATTCAATCTCGGTCTTTGACTCTGAGATGTAAGAGAGACCAAAAGAATGGCAGAGGAAGCAGTTGAAAAATCTCCATCACTTAGAACAAAGGTGTCATGCATGGAGCAGGCGACAGTGTCAAATTCTATTTAAAACAGATTAAAATGTACTTAGTAAATATTTAACAAATAAATAAAAAACCTAATAAAACATAGAATGTCAATATATGACTTTCTAAGTCAATATGCCTCTGTTTAGTATCCTTGTCTCTATCTAAGTTTGACACTACTGACTTTGAAGATTTTTTAGTGGGTGATTTGAAGGAAAAGAAAAGAAAAAGAGAGATGTAGAATAAGGGGAGAGAGGACCCGGCAGGAGCAGGTAGGGGGAAGGGGAGAGGACAGGGGCGGGGGCAGGGGTTTTGCTGGAATGTTACAGCTTCAATTCTCAAAAGCTGCTCCTGAGCTCTGGCCTGGGGCTTAGGGTTGATCTGATAAGATGTGACATGACTGCCTGAAAAATGTTGAAACCTGTAAAATGTTTAAACCTGTTTTTGGGGTGTGTATGTGTGTGTGTGTGTGTGTGTGTGTGTGTGTGTGAATGTGTATAGCATGTGTGTTTCATTTCATAAGAAAGGAGATTGGAGTAATAGTAAAAAGTAAAGAGAGGGATTGTCCCCTTAAATCAAATAGGAGCAAGAAGAGAAGAGTGGGAGGGAAGAAGGAAGGAAAGAAAAAAAGGAGAACGGCAAGGATGTAGCATGGTGAGAAGGAAAGATGAAGAAGGAGAAAAGGCAGTACAGAAGGAACGGTGGAGAAACTACAGTACTTCTTAATATATTACCTTACAATTTACAAAGCCCTTTCATATTCATTATCTCATAAGATTATCCCAACAATTCATTGAGAAAGATGGAGCAAGTATTGTTATCCCCATTTTTCAGATAAGGAAACCTAGATTTAAGAGGTTTCCTTAAACACCTACTATTGGTAAATGGCAAAGCTAGCATTTAGGGATGACTAAAGAAAGAAAGAAGAAATAGACAGAAGAAAGGAGGAGTTTGGAGAGTAAAAAGAAGAGATAGGGAAGAAGACGTTGGAAGGATGAAAGAAAAGAGGGAAGAGAGAAAGTAGAAAGAAGATAGGGAAAGGAATAAGATAAGGAGATTAGGAGAATAAATGCAGGAGAAAAAAGGGGGGATAGGAAAGAAAAGAGAGGATAGAAGGAGGATATTAGGTTTATTGTTCAGCTCAAGTTTCTACTGCTCTCCAAGCCTCTTCTCTTCTAGGGTTAGGAAACCCTAGATTATGTCCTGATTTGGACTAGCTATCTTCTTCCTCCTGTTTGAATCAGCATCTTGATAAGCCCACTCTATTTTGTTCCAATTTATTCCATCCCTTTTGCCATCTTCATATTTATAGGTAATATCCTTGGAATAAGGTTCTGCCCTAATAGGGCAAGAGGGAAGGTCTGTTAGCAAATCCTGTCATTAAGGTCCCGTTTATAATTCTGTTGTGAAGGGTAATCATTTGTCAATGTAAGTAAGACCCTCTGCACCTTCATGACAACTGTCATCACATAACTACACCGTGAGAAGGTCTGGCCCTACCAGGAATGAAAGGCATGCAATCTGTTTAACTTGGGATGGCCCAGCAGGTATTCTCTGACTTTCTTCCCCAACTCTTCTCTCAGTTTAACCCTATCTATGTACAACTTAAAGAAAAGGGCCATTCTTTCCATTTAATGAAGGCCCAGAAACATTAAAATCTTGCCTGAGACCATACAGCTAATTAGTAGCAAGAAGATGGGTCTCCCTCGTGTCTACTAAGAAGCCAGATGTCCTGTTTCTATGACTCTTTCACTCTTTAAAAGGGAAAGGTAGCAGGATAAGGAGACCTTAATTTAAATAAAGGATTATTGGTTACAGGAAAGGCATGCTTTCCTCTGGCTTACTGTATGGCCCGAGGAAGGTCACTTCTCATCTCCAGACCTCAGTGTTCATATCTGGAAAATGAATGGATGGGACTAAATGATCTCTAGAGTTCCTTTTGCTTCTATCATCCTGTGAGCCTGGAAAGCATAAGTATGACCATGAAATATGTAATAGCTGGTATTTGCTCCTTCTTTGTGGGCAATTAAGAAGATGTTTGTAAGCAGAGGGAAGGAGGAATTTCAAATCAGAGGACCTACATTCAAACCCAGGCTTTGCTACTCATTGTCTTTCTGTCATATAACCTCTCTGGGTCTCAGCTCACTGCCTGCGGAAGTAGACATTCTGAGGCTCTCTTTTCTCATCTATAAAATAAGGGAATTGGACTCGATAATCACTGGGGTCCTTTCTAGCTATGAATGAATGATCCCATGAAGCACCTATCATGTGCAAGATTCTATATTTAGGAGCCCAAAATTAGAACAGGAGAACTTAGAGGTTACTGAGTCCAACATCCTCACTGTACAGTTGAAGAAAAGGAAGGAGAGAGATAGAGACACAGGCTTTGGAGTCAGTCTCTGCCACTTGTTCCCTGTGTAACCATGGGTAGGTCATTTAAACTTTCTGTGCCATTTCTTTCTCCAGTTCATTTTTATAGATGAGGAAACTGAAGCAAACAAGATTAAGTGAATTACCCAGGGTCTCACAGCTGGTAAGTGTCTGAGGTTGAATTTGAACAATTAAACAAACTAGGGGAGGATAGCTTGGCAGCATAGTGGATTGAGTGCCAAACCTGGAGTAAGGAAGAGTTAACTTCATGAGTTCAAATCTGTTAGAAATTTAGCAACCAGCAGAACCAGGAGATCATTATACACTTCGACAATGATATTGTATGAGGATGTATTCTGATGGAAGTGGATTTCTCTGACAAAGAGACTTAACTAAGTTTCATTGGATAAATGATGGACAGAAACAGCTACACCCAAAGAAGGAATACTGGGAAATGAATGTGAACTATTTGCATTTTTGATTTTCTTCCCGAGTTATTTTTACCTTCTGAATCCAATTCTCCCTGTGCAGCGGGAGAACTGTTCGGTTATGCAAACATATATTGTATCTAGGATATACTGCAACATATTTAACATATATAGGACTGCTTGCCATCTTGGGGGGGGGGAGGAGGGAGGGAGGGGAAAAAACGAAACATAAGTGATTGCAAGGGATAATGCTGTGTAAAAATTATCCTGGCATGGATTCTGTCAATACAAAGTTATTATTAAATAAATTTAAATTTAAAAAAAAAAAAAAGAAGAAATTTAGCAACCCTGGGCAATGATCTGGAGAAGGAAATGGCAAATCCTTCCAGTATCTCAGCCAAGAAAATCTCTGAAATGATTTGAACAATAACAGGCTAAGAACTGTGTTGGTATTGGGGACACAAAGACAAAAGTAAAATAGTCCTTGCCCTCAAGGATCTTCCATTCTATTCAAAACCAAATACACACATACATACACACACACACACACACACACACACACACACACACACACACACATATAAAGTAGATAAAAGGTTATTTGAAGGGAGAACCGGAAAAGACTTCATGTAGAAGGTTAGTTGGACAGCAATGGAGAATGCATGAACAAGAATAAATTATGTAATAAGGCTGGAAAGAAAAATTGGGGATGGGCAAAGAGTATTGAACACCCAAAAGAGGAATTTCTATTTTATTCTAGTGATGGGAGGGAACCATTGGAATATATGAAATAGGAGAATGACATGATCAAACCTGAATTTGAATGGAAGACATTTTGGAGAAGGGAGAAACATAGAAGGGAAATCAGTTAGAAGGCTATTGCAGTAGTCTGGGCTAGAGATGAAGAAGGCCTGAACAAGATGGTGTCTATATGAGTAGAGAGAAGAGGACTAATGGAAGAGATATTATAAAGGAAGAAATTATAAGAATTGGCAACTGATTGAATAGATAGAACGAAGGAGAGTGGATAGTTAAGGATGACTCTAAGATAAGAACTTGGGTGGTTGGAAGGAACTGGTACCCTTGAGAAGAACAAGAAAGCTCAGAAGAGGGAAGAAAGAAGAATTAAGTTTTGGACATGTTGAAGTTGAGATGTCAGCTAGAAGTGTACATTAAGCAGTTGATGATGCACAAAAGATAGAGTTTCAGGTCTGGAAGTCAGGAAGACTCATCTTTATGAGCTCAGATCTAGTCTCAAACACTAGTCATGTAATTTGGAAAAAGTCACTTAATTATTTTTGCCTCAGTTTCCTCATTTGTAAAATGAACTGGTGGAGGAAATGTCTTTACTTTGTACATTTCTACTATCTTCTCAGGTTTTCTCTGAGACATCTTCTTCCCATATCATTGAAAGTATATAGGTGAAAACAGATAAATAGGCCTTATATCTTCACTTCTTTGTTTGTCTGGGATCTACATGAATTCCTAGCTCTGGCTCCCATTCATCTACCTGCATCCCCCTGCTCCTGAGGTAAGCAACCATGAAGTTATTTTTAAATACTCTTCCTTCCCACCACTTAATCTAATTAGAGTCTTGTTCTCCCTTGAAGATTCCCAGATTCCTTCCTTTCTCCTTCACTGATATCCTCTCAGTCAAGGATTTCATAACATCATGCTGGATTCCTATAATGGTCAAGCTAAATTATTTTTTTTTTAAAGTTACTCTTGAAAAGAAAAAAAAAGACTTTGTGGATTGAATGTTAACAAATAATCCACAAAGTATTAGTTTGCCATTAGTAAGGCAAGATTGCTGAGGTGTTTTCCTGGAGTGGCATTAAACCCACTGATAATAGCCAGCCCCTGAACTTGGGTTAGGCAGCTTAGGCTGCCAGGAAAAGTTCAACATGCAAGAATGACAGATTTTTAAACACTTATTTTTAAAATAAATAACACACATACACACATGTATTTAAAATCAGCAAATCCTGTTCTCAATAGAGTTTGACCATTTGTTTTGTGATAAGGCAAGGTGTAGGTGTTAAAGCAAAGGCTCAGAGCTTCTGGAAGATGGTATGGGAGTGAAAGTACAATTTAAAGCCCTGCCTGAGCATATATGTCTTGTCCCAACTCTGGAAATGACTCACATTCATATACAGATGTAACTAGGGCCGGGATATTAGAGCTTTGTGGCAGGATACTGACAACACTTGCAATTCTGCAATGTAGAGATAACTGAGCTTAGTACCTATTTAGCAAGAAGAATTAGTTTAACTAAGAGCTACCAGATGTCAGCTTCCTGCTGTGGCTGAACACCCGATGAGCTCTCCTGCAGTCTCTTACTCATCTAGCCTCCTCCCCCAATCCTTGTCCATCAGCTTTCTAAATCTTATGGTGTCCCTTGATTTTTTTTGGGGGGGAGAGGGAGGGGAATTTCCCATATGGAGTAGTATACTAGGATTCTCCCACTTCACCTAAAAAAGACTTGCTCAAAGTACCAAAATTCCCAGCTATGGTTCTGCATTTACATAACTTTTCTTGTTAATAAAACATTTAATATACATTTTCCCCAGATAGCATTCACCAACCTGTAAGGTAGGTAATACAAGTATTACTAACTGAAGCTCAGAAGAAAATGGTTTTCTTGGGACTATACATAGAACTCAGATCTACTAATTCTTAATAACTAGAGTTAATCTTATATTTGATCTAATAAATCATGCATTTATTATATGATATATAAATGTAATGAAATACTATTGTGCAATTAGAAATGAATAGACAGATTTCAGAAAAACCTGGGAAAACTTGTACAAATTGATGCAAAGTGAAATAAACAAAACCAGGAAAACATGGTATCATGGTATAATTCTGTGATAATCAATTATGACTTGGCTCTTCTCAGCAATACAATGATCCAAGACAAGTACAAAGCACTCACAAGGGGAAATACTATCCACAACTAGATAAAGAATTGATAGACTTGGAAGGAATGCAGATCAAAGCAGATATTTTTACTTACTTTATTCTTTCTTATTGTTTTCTTTTGATCGGTTTCTTCTTTCACCATAGTGATTAATATGGAAATATGTTTTTATATGTATAGCACATATATAAACTAATCAAACTGCCTACCTTCTTAGAAGACAGGAGGGGAAGGAGAATGAAAGGGTGAAAACTTTGGACCCAAATCTTATAAAAATGAATGCTAAAATTTTTCTCATTATGTATTTTAGGAAAAATAAAATACTATTATATAAAAAATAAGAAAAATAAAATGATGTTTATATAGCACATTATATATGTTATTTCACTGGGTTCTTAAAACATCTCTGGGAAATACGTACTATTATTCCCATTTTATACCTGAGAAATCTGAGATTTGAGAAAGTTAGTCAATTGTTCATGATCCTACAGCTAATATGTCTCAGACTTAGGAGTTTAACTTAAGAGTTTTATTTCAGGTACAATGCATTTTCCACTAGCTCTATCATGCGAAAGACTTCTGCCTCTCATCATGGGATAATCACACTGGTGTAGAAGGAAGGTCCTTTGAGTTTCTGCCTCTTTCTGTCTGTGCTAGGATGCTAGGTAACTTAAGATTCTATTTGATTCCCTAGATCTTTTTTCTTAGTATTTTGACAGAAGGGCTGCTTTTCAATAAGTATAGATGAAGAGGGGAAACAAAGAGAACCAGCACAAGGAATGATTCAGGATATAGCAGGAAGTGAGGCAGTGGGGAAACACTTTTATGGAAAACATAGCACAGCAAAAGTGCTGACTTAACCAAATGTATACGAGAGATTTTTATATTCTAGGACCCTATAATAATAATAATGATTAGCATTTTTATAGCATACTAAAGTTTATTAAGTACTTTATATATACTATTTCATTTTATCCTCACAATAACACTATGAGACAAGTACTATTATTATTCCCATTTTACAGGTGAGAAAACTGAGGGTGAAAAGTGGCTAAATGATTCACTGTTCCATGGCTATTCAATGTCAGACATTTCAATTCAACTCAAAACTTATAAAGTACCCATGTAAAAGGCACTAGTGACACAAAGACAGAAATTAAATAGAACTTAGATTTTTCTGACTTCAAGTCCAGGACTCCTGTGATTTTTGTGCCTAAATTTCTCTATACCCACATATAGAGGAGCATGGAGTAGTAGAGAACCAAGCAGGAAGACCTGAGTTCAAGTCCTTCCTCTGACACATCAGGCTGAGTGACCCTGGACTTAAATTCTCAGTTCTAAAACTAAGAAGGAAAGTTGAATGAAAGGTGTCCTTCTGCATTGATAGAAGGAATCTCTTCAACTGGGAGATCCCTACATCAATGAAATCGAGGGTCCTCTATCTATACTTAATTTTATGTTGATTTGTTCTCTTTTGGACACTAGCTCTTTTTTCATTCATTTCAGAGATACATGGATTATCTCCCCAGTTTAACTATAAATTCTTTAAGGGTAGAGAGATCACTGTCTTCGACATCTTGTGTTAATCCGTCCTTTTTACCTCCCCATCTTGCTCCCATTCCACCCAGTGAACTCCCAATCCATGATCCTGGGAGCTGGAAGAGATCCCAGAGATAAACTAGTCTAACTGAGGAAATTGGGGTCCCCAAAGACAAAGTAACTTGCTTAATGTGACATAGTAGGCATTAAAATCAAAATTAAAATTTCCATTATTATTTCCATTGCAAGACATTGCTTCTCATTAACTGGCTGTTCTCAGGTCCTCCTCTGGTAGGACCAGAATCCACACTGCCCATTCAACAGATGCCAACTGAGCAGTGATTGGCAACTTTTAGGAAAGTTAGATGCTAAGGGCAGGGGTTAATAGCTTCAATTCAGATCCCACAGGTAAACCATTTGAATTATTTCATTTACAATGCCAACTTTGCAGGGTTGTCCAGGGACCAAATGAGATATTTGTCCAATATTTCTTACCTTAGAGGTATAGTTTTCAAAGTATTGTCAAGATATCCTTTCAGGACCAAGATATTGTTATAATAACATTAAAACATTTTAATTTCTAATAGCTATCAATAGATATGACCTAATTAAACAAAAGTTCTTTGGGTTTGCTCAATACTTTTAAACCAAAAAGTTAGAAAATCAATGTTGTAGAGTACTATAAAAATTTAAAAGAAGGAACTTAGAGACTTCTAGTCTTGGGGTTCTTAACCTGGTGTCCTTGAATGTATTTTTAAAAATATTTTGAGAACTGCATTTTCATATAACTGGTTTTCTTTGTAACACTATGTATTTTATGCATATAAAAATGATATTATAATGAGTCCATATGCTTTACCAATCTACCCAAAGGTCCATAATAAAAAAAAGTTAAATACACCTGCTTTAGTCTAATCCTATTATTTTGCAGATGAAGAAACTGAGGAATAGAGAAGGGGAAAGAATAAGCAACAATCAGACAAAGGATGTGTGTTCTGGTCCTTCAGGATTCTTTTTTTTTTTTTTTTTTTTTTTTTTTTTACCGAGGCAATTGGAGTTAAGTGACTTGCTCAGGGTCACACAGCTAAGAAATGTTAAGTGTCTGAAATCAAATTTGAACTCAGGTCCTCCTGACTTCAGGGCTGGTGCTCTAGCCACTATACCACCCACCTGCCCTCTTCAGGAACTTTTTCTAAGTTCTTAACATCTCAATTGTATGATGGGGGCCAGAAACAAATGTACTATAAGTAAAAAGACATGGCTTATGATGGCTATAGAGGGAGGAAGAATGAATGATTTTTGGAGGGGGCTCCTATTTCCATGAGAGTATAAGGTATAGAAGCTGGATCAATTATTCTCCCAGCCAGCTGTCCTATCTCTGACAGAAACTCAAATAGACATCTTGTAAGAGATGGTCTTAATGTGATCCCCAAAAGCAGGGTTTGTGCCTTGAAATCATGATCATATAGATCTAGGGCTGGAAGGGACTTCAAAGGTCAATTAATCCAGCATCTTCATTTTGCAGAAAAGACAATGGAAACTCTTGGAAACAAATGATTTGTATATGTACAATAAGAAGTTTCAGAATATTAAAGACAGACTAAGAGTTAACATGTTAATAAGGGATGTCATGGTGTAGCCGGAAGACTTCTGGATCTGATAACAAAGGAAATGAGTGTGAATCTTAGGTAGGCTTATTAAGGGGGAAGAAAACTGAGTAAATTCCTTTGGGGAATTGCAAAGTTCTTATAACGACTTCAGAGTTCTCCCAGGGACAAAGACATCTTTTAAATTTCATTTTCATATTAATGTTTTCATAAAGTTCTGAGACTTAAATCCCCACAGTCTATGAAGAATTTAGGAGTATCACTCATAGGGCAATAGAAGAGGTATGTGTTAGATGTGAATGCTCCTTTTCTTTAAAAAAGATAATAAAGAAGATAGTTGATAGACAAAGCCTGGAAGGCAAGGCCAGAACAGGAGATTCAAATACAAACCAGTCTCAATCAGATTTTGACTATATCTAGCCAGGATAGCCACAGAAATGAAAAGGGAACAGCTCTCCATCCAGCAAATCCTCAGAGGCTCCCTATTACCTCTGGGAAAAAATTCAAAATTCCCAATTGGGAATCTAAAGGCTTTCATGATTGATTTGTACATGCCATTTTTAAATTTAGTATTTTATCCTTTCCCAGATGCATTTAAAAATAATTTTTATTTTTTGCTTTTAAAAATTTTTAATAGTATTTTATTTTTCCAAGTACATACAAAGATCCTTTTCAACATTCACCTTTGCAAAATCTTGTGTTCCAAATTTTTCTCCCCCTCTTTTCCCTTCCTCTCTCCCCCAAATAGCTAGCAATCTAATATAGGTTAAACATGTGCAATTCTTCTAAACATATTTCCATATTCATCATTCTGTACCAAAAAAAAATCAGATCAAACGAGGCAAAAAAACACAAGAAAAAAACAAGCAAATAATTTTTGGAATGTACTCTCTCTTCACCTCCACTTCACAGAATTCTTAGCTTCCTTAAAATCACAGTTTAAGTACCACCTTTTATAGTTTTGCCCAATCTCCTCCCTGCCCCTATTCTTCTTCTTGCTTTTAACTTGACTTTATGGTATTCAGTACATAATTTGATATTAGAGAGAGCCTGGCAAAGTAAATAAAGAACTGGCCTTAGAGTCAAGAAAACATGGGTTCACAGGAGATCATTGTACATGGGAATAAGATTATACAATGATGGATGTGGTTCTCTTCAACAATGAGATGATTCAGACCAGATCCAATGATCTTGTGTTTGTTTGTTTTTTTCCTGAAGCAATTAGGATTAAGTGACTTGCCCAGGGTCACACAGCTAGGAATTGTTAAATGTCTGAGGTCAGATCTGAACTCAGGTCCTCCTGACTTGAGGGCTGGTGCTCTATCCACTGCACTACCTAGCTGCTCCATTCCAATGATGTTGTGAAAAAGAGAGACATCTACATCCAGAGAAAAGGACTGTGGGAACTGAATGTGGTTTACAACATAGATTTTCACTCTTTTTGTTGTTCTTTGCTTGCATTTTATTTTCTTTCTCATTTTTTCCACTTTGATTTGATTTTTCAAGCAAAATAGCAAGATAGCTATGATAATTGCATAAATATGTATGCACATATTGGATTTAACATATATTTCTATGTTTAATATATATTGAATTTTACTTGCCATGTAAGGGAGAAGGTAGGGGGAAAGGAAGAAAATTGGAACATAAAAGTTTTGCAAGGGTTAATGTTGAATTATCCATGCATGTGTTTTGAAAAATAAAAAGCTTAAAAAAAATAAAGAAAATGGGTTCAAATTCTGTCTCTGACATAAACTGGTTTTGTGACCTTTAGCATACCTCTTAGTCTCTTCATGCTCAAGGCAATACTCTAAAAGTATAAATTGCAACTGGGGCAGATGAGTGATATGGTGGATAGAGTGTCCAACTTGGAGTCAGGAAGATTCATCTGCCTGCGTTCAAATCTGGAGTTGGACACTTACTAGTTGTATGATCCTGGGCAAATCATTTCATCCCATTTGCCTCAGTTTCCGCATCTGAAAATGAGCTGGAGAAGGAAATGGCAAACTACTCCAGTATCTTTGCCAAGAAAACCCCAAATTGGATCATGAAGTCAGATATGACTGAAGTAACCAAATAGCAACAAATACTTAAGGACCTGAAAATCAACTATACAAGGAACTTGCAAGACTGCACAAGAAAGTAATTGATAAGAAACAAAGGTTAAAATGAAATTATCCCTGCCCTTGAAGAGCTTTTATTCTATTGGAAAAGAAGAGGAAAGTGGAACAATATATACATATATAAGTAACTAAAATATGTACAAAGTAAAGAAAATAAAAGATAGTTTTAGACAGATAGTTTTAGTACAGTGTTCTTGTACATAGTAAGAAGATTATGTGATGATCAACTATGATAGACTTAGCTCTTCTCAGCCATGCAGTGATCCAAGATAATTCCAAAAGGTTTGGGATGGAGAATGCCATCTGCATCCAGAGAAAGTACTGTGGAGACTAAATGTGATTGAAGAATAGTATTGTCACTTTTGTTTGTTTCTTTGCTTTTGTTTTTTTTTTTGTTTTTTTTTTTCTTTTGGTCTGATTTTTCTTGTATAATATGACAAATATGGAAATATGCTTAAAAGAATTTCACATATTATATCAGATAGCTTGCTGTCTTGGGGAAGTAAGATAAGAGAGGGAGGGAGAAAAATTTGAAGCACAAATTATTACAAAAATGAATGTTGAAAACTATCTTCTACATGTATTTAGAAAAATAAAATATCATTTAAAAAAAGGGTGCACTACAAATTGAAATTGAGGGGAAATCATTAAAGGCGTCCTGTAGAAGACAAACCTTCAGCTGAACTTTGAAGGAACTCAGAGACCCTATGAGACAGAGAAAGGGAGAGAAAGCATTCCAGACATAAAGGATATCCTGGGCAAAGTCATCATTCCAGATGATGAAATATCAAATTCAGTTAGAGCAGATTGTCTGGAATATAAGTTGCATATGAAATAAATTTGGAACATACATGGAAACAAGACTATGGGGGCTTTAAATGCTCATATTTAACACTAGAAATAATACAAAATCACTGAAGATTTTTAAGTAAAAAGAAGTGACATTAGAGAATTCAGCTGATTAGTTATATAAAAACCAGCTGAAAGGGGAAGACATTTGAAGCAGGAAGACCAGCCAGTAGATTATTGGAATAGTTATAAAGGAAAATTAACAGCAAAATTATAACATTTGTAAACTCAATTTTCCCTTTCAATCCTAGACAAGTCTAATAATAAAATAATAGAACATTTAGCATAGAATTTTAGAAAAGTTAGATATGATAGATTTCTATTATTGAGTGGAAATAAAAAAATAAATATTTCTCAGCTGTGCATGGCATCTTGGTAAAAAAAAAAAAATTGGCTATACTTGGGCCTAAGAACCAGATTAAAAATCTAGGGGTAAAAAAGGGGCAGCTAGATGGTGTAATGGATAGTGCATCATCCCTAAAATCAGGAGGACCGTGGGTTCAAACCCAGCCTCAAACAATACTTACTAGCTGGGTGATCCTATGCAAGTCATGTAACCCTAATTGCCTTTATCTCCCCCCAAAAAATATGAAAAGCAGAAATATTAAATGTACTTTTGACTGATCACAACATAATAAAGTATATATCAATAAATGGCCTTTAAGAAAGGAGTTGAACTTAAATGTAGACTAAATAATCCCTAAAGAATTGATAGGTCAAAGCAAAAATCAATAATACATAGAAAATTTGTCAAAGGAAACTGTAGAATAAGACAACATATTAAAACTTTTGGGAATGCAACCAAACTTTCTTTAAGGAAAAAACATCTCTAAATACTTTCAAAAGATCATTTACTTTGACCTGCTAATAAAAAAATTTTAAAATATAGAAATTCTTAAAATCAAAAAGGAGATAAATTTGAAAATAAAAGCACATTGAATTACTAAATAAAACTAGGAGAACTTTTTTTAAAGAACTAATAAAGTAGACAATTGGTTAATTTAATAAAAAGCAAAATAACAAATTGTCAATAACAAAAATGAAAATGTCAAAATCAAACAAATAATGAGTGAATAAAGGAAATTATTAAAAACTATTTTGTCCAACTACAGACCAGCAAAATTTATAAATTAAGCATATGAATATTTATCAAAATACTTATATTATCAGAACAAGAAAGAGGAAATTTAATGACTCAATTTTAGGAAAAGAAATTGAATAAGCTATTTTTAAAAATTCCCAATGGGAAAACAAAAACAAAAACAAAAAACTTCAAGATTAAATGAATTTACAAGCGGATTCTATCAAATATCCAAGAATAATTAAGTCCAATTTTACATAGTTTGCAAAAATAGAGAAAGATAGTATGCTACCAGGCCTTTTTTTATGAGACAAATACTGTCCTGATACCAAGATAGGGAATCAGGATTGAAAACTAGAGATCAATATTCTAAAAAATATACAAAGACATATGTAAATGAGTATGCAAAAATATTTAATAAAAAGCAAAGAAGCCACAGAAACATATTTTTGAAAGATGAAGCACTGCTACAAGGTTTTGTTTTTGCTAGGAATGAAGAGTTGATTCAATAATGGAAAAACTGAATGTAATAAATCATATTAATAACTAATAAAATAAATCATGTTAATAATTAAAAATAAAATATAAGGATATCAATAGAAATAGAAAAAAACTTTAAATAAAATACAGCGCCCTTTCATGCTGAAAACAGTGGAAAGCATTAGTAGACTTTTCCTTAACATGGTAAAAAGTGTCCATCTGAATCTAGAATTGGCATCATCTGTAATGGAGAAACAGTCAAAGGCTTTCCAAGAACATCAGTCGTAAGTAAAGATTGTAGCAATAAGAATAGAAAAAGGAAAGAGTTGAAGGAATATCATAAGCAATTCAGAGGGAAAAAAATGACCACTTTTAAATAAATGATATAATAGTTTCTTGATGCTACTTTAAAGAATACAGCAAAATTAGTAGAAACTATTAATAACCAGTAAAGTAAACAGACATAGAATAAACCTACAAAATTCAGCAGCCATTCTATATATTACACATAAAAGCCAGAAGAAAGAAATAGAAAAACATGTTCCCATTCAAAATTACATTAAGTGCTGGAATACTAAACTACCAAAACAATTATTTTACTAATTAGATTATTAGAATTAGAAATTAGATTAGAGATTAGAAAAGAATAATAAAATTTAGCCAGAAAAACAAAAGATTTTAAACATCAAGAGAATTAATGGGAAAAAATATGAAAGAAGATTGTCTAGCCATACCAGATTTCAAACTGTATTGCAAAGTGGTCATTAACAAAACAAATTGGTACTGGCTAAGAGATAGAATAATAATAAATGAACTAGAGTAGATGCACAATACCCAAGAGTAAATGACCATAGTAATCTAATGTTTGATAAATAAAAAGGTCCCAGCTTTGGGGACAAAAACTCACTATTTGACAAAAACTTCTAGGAAAACTGGAAAGCAATTTGGCAAAAACTAGGTATGAACCAACATCTTACACCATAAACCAAAATAAAGTCAAAATGAGTACATGATGTAGACAAAAAGGGTGATAAAATAGCAAGTTAGGGGAGCATGTTACAGTCAGATCTATGGATAAAGTAAAATTGTATAATTAAAGAGATAAAGAAAAATTACAAGATGCAAAATGGATAATTTTGATTATATTAAAGATTTTTACACTAACAAAACCAATGCAGCTAAGCAGTAAAGCAGAAAACTGGGAGTAATTTTTTTTTTTACAAGTAAAGGTATATAGAGAGAACTGAGTCAAGTTTTTAATACATGTCATTCTCTAACTGATAAATGGTGAAAAGGTATGAACAGTTTTCAGATGAAAAAATAAAAATTATCTATAATCATGTGAAAAATGCTCTTAATTACTATTGATTAGTAAAATGCAAATTAAAATAAGTCTGAGATATCACTTCATACCTAACAGATTGACTAATATCAGAGAAAAGAAAAATGACAACTGTTAGAGCAATATGGGAAAACAGACACTAAATCACTGCTGGGGCAGCTAAGTAGAATGCCGGGCCTACAAGCAGAGACCTATTTCTAATCAACCTTTTTGAAAAGACAAGAAAACTTCTGATCAAAACAGGAGGAAACTCCAGAGGTTTGCATACAAAGGCAGGTGTACTTCTGGGGCTAAGACAGACCAAAGTACAATAGAAAAAAGGAAGACAACTTCCTGAATAAAAATTTGACTCAGACACTTACTGGTGCACAATCTTGGGCAAGTCGCTTACCCCCGTTTGCCTCCATTTATTATTTGTAAAATGAGCTGGAGAAGAAAATGGTAAACCACTCCAGTCTCTGCCAAGAAAACCCAAACAATAATACATTGTTGGTGGAGTTGTGAACTGAGCCAATCATTCAAAAGACTATAAAACTGTGCATATTCTCAGATCCAATTTTTTCATTATTTCTCTTGAAGCTTTACTTTTTTATTTCTTTTCCAGATGAAATCTGTTATAATTTTGCTTATTTCTGCAAAGAAATCATTTGATAATTTGATTTGAGAATATGTCAATGAATCTATAAATCCTGGCTATCGATGAATAGAGAGGATCATGAGAGATAAAGTGGACAATTATGTTTATATAAAACTGAAAAATTCTTGCACAAACAAAATCAGCACATTTAGAACAAGAAGGAAAACTATTAAGTAGGAAAACTATCTGGACAAAATTTTGAAGTCTGATATCTAACTTTATAGGAAATTGATAGAAATATATAAAAAAGAGCTATTTCCCCAATAGATAAATGGTCAAAGGATATAAAAATCTTCTCAAAAGAAAAAAATCCAAATCAATGGGCAAATTTAAAAATTCCTCAAATCACAAATAATAAGAGAAAAATACAAATTAAAACATCAAGATTCAAACTTACATCTCTCAGATCGGCAAGGAAGACCAAAAAAAAAAAATTACAATGGAAAATTTCAATTACTGAAAAGTCTGTGAGAAGACAAGCACATTAATTCCCTGTTGATGAAGCTATTCATTGGTCCAGGCATTTAGGAAATCAGTTTTGAACTATCTTTACATCCTTTGACCTACTGACACACAAAGAGATTAAAGAAGATATGACTCCATACAGACAAAAACACTTATCAAAGCACTTTTTCTGGTAGCAAAAACTTGGAAACAAAGTGGGTGCCCATCTATTAGGGAATGAATGAACAAATGATAGTATTTGAATGGTGTCACTAAACAATATTTTGTCCTAAGAAATTACAAAAGAAATATATTCAGAAAAACCTGCAAAAACTTTTTCAAAGAGAAATGAAAAAAATCAAGAAAACTATTACTACAATGATAACAACAGCATAAAGTTAAACAATTTTAAAACTCTGATTAATGCAATGTCCAAAGACAATTATACAAGATTGCTTTAAAAAACATGTCAGTCACCTGTTTGTGGAGGAGTAATGAACTATAAGTGTCAGTCATAGTTTTCTACATATGAATGTCACAATATAAACTTGTAAGTTTCTTTTGCTTAGCTATACTTTTATTACAAGTAATGGCTTTCATTGGGGGCAAATGACAATTAGGAAAAATAAAAATTCAAAAACAAGAAGGAAGAAAGTAAAAGATACAACAAAATATTTTAAGAATACACCAAGGAAACTAAAGGGAGAATAAAGCGAATAACCAGGGTAAAGTTGATCATATTAAGTTTAATATATATAAGTAAGATGTATATAAAAGATTCAAGTTTCACATGCTGTTAATTCATCTATTCCTTTTTTGGTCCTCTTTTTATTGGAAATATTCAGGTTTGTTGATATTTTACTATTTTTTTAAAAAGAAATGAACCATGAACTATGCCCAAAGGGCTACAAAACTGTGTTTATTCTTTGATCCAGGAGTATCACTACTGGGTCTGTATTCCAAAAAGATCATAAAAGAGGGGAAAGAACCCATATGTGCAAAAATGCTTGTAGCAGCTCTTTTTGTAGTGGCAAGGAATTGGAAAATGAAAGGATGTCCATCAGTTGGGGAATGGCTGAAAAAGTTATGGAATATGAACATAATGGAATATTATTGTTCTATAAGAAATGATAAGCAGGCTTATTTCAGAAAATCCTGGAAAAACTTATATAAACTGATGCTGAGTGAAATGAGCAGAATCAGGAAAACATTATACACAGCAAAAAGATTATGTGATGATCCACTCTAATGGACTTGGTTCTCTTCAACAATGAGGTGATTTAAACCAATTTCAATAGTCTTATGATGGAGAGAGCCATCTGCATCAAAAAGACCAAATATGGATCACAACACAGTATTTTCACCTTTTTTGTTGTTGTTTTCTTATTTTTTTTCCTTTCTCATTTTTTCCCTTTTTGATATGATTTTTCTTGTGCAGCTTGATAAATGTGAAAATATGTTTAGAAGAATTGCACATGTTTAATCTATATTGGATTACTTGCTAAGTGAGAGAGAAAAATTTGGAACATAAGATTTTGCAAGGGTGAATGCTGAAAACTATCTTTGCATGTGTTTTGAAAATAAAAAGCTATTCAATTTTGCTTTTTTCAGTTGGGGGGAGAGAAAATTAATTTTTCAAATATATAAGGATTAAAACAAAACATCTTATCTTACTATCTCCTACTTTTCTACCCTTGCCTCCTTGCCTGGAATGAACTCAATCCTATAGCTCTCTCTTCCTTCGCCTTCACTCCCACCTCTGCTTATTGAAATTGTTCCCATCCTTGCAATCTCAAGTCAAGTATTCCTTTCTGCCTGCATTCTTCCCTAACCCCTCCCGACCCCATCCCCAGCTGAGAGTGAGTTCTTTCTTCCAATTTATAATAGTACTTTTGTACTTACTTTCTAAGGAGCCAGTATGTAGTTTTCTGCATACCTATCTTATCTTTCCTTATTAGACTGGGACCTTTAAGAGACCATGGATTATGTTTTAGCTTTGTAATCTCTGCTAAAGCCTAATGTATAACAAAGACTTAATAAATGTATGTTCAATTAAACAGGCAGAGCTGGGGGTGGGAGATAGTGTGGGAAGATATTGGCTGATTGAGGTACGGATGGAATGGTAAGTAAGTACACAGAGATGAAGAAAGCATAAAAGTGAAAAGCTGAGCCTAGAAAGTCCTCGAATGCCTTCTTCCTTGTACAATAGTGGAGTTTTCTCCTGAATGGATAAGTGAGGTTTTAGCCAAAGTGGTATAGCCTACATTTAGACAAATGATGCTAAAGTGATAGATGCTGAGGAGGATATGGCCTGCAAAAAAGTTTCTGTCCTCTCGCTGAAATCCAGGTTGGGCTTACCCAAACCTGTAGGGTTCCCCAAACAGCAAGCAGACTCATGCTAGGCAGAAGCTACTGGTAGACTTAGCCAGGGGAAAAGGAAAACAATGGAATGGTTAGCAGAAAAGGAAGGGAGAATAGGAAAGAGACAGGCTGGGAAAATAAAGAGGAGAAGAGAAGCAAAAAGTATTTACAATAGAAAGTGTTTGAGGGATCCCAATGGCTTTAAATGATCCTCTGTGGCTTTAGTTCTGTCATAAGTACCCAACCTATAGTTTTAAAGACAAATTTACACAGCAATTCATAGAGATTTCATTCATTTATTAATTTGCCTAGCATTTATTAAGTGCCTGCTGCATGCGGGCACTAAACTAAACAATGGAGATTTTATGAAGATAAGTTTTGACAAATCAAAGACAGAAACGGACCTTGCCTTCAAAAGAAAAAGAGACAAAAAGAAAGAAAGAGAAGTTTAGGGAAAGAGAAGAGGAGAGAGACACACAGATACAAAAAGGAAGAGAAAGAAAGGGAGGGAGGGAGGGCAAAAAGAGAAGCAAAGATGGAGATGGTTAAAAAAAAAAAACATGAAGAAGGGGAAACAATTTTTCCTATCTTCTAGAGTTTTCAAATCAGTCTATTACTGTATTAAAGCTTTAGTTCACTTCAATTCCCTCAAAATTTTGTTCCTAATACATTGGTCCTGAGTGCACAAGTTGCCTTCAGGTGAACAGCAGACTCTTCTTATGAGAAGGATGGGGTTTCATAGATCAGGGATTCCAGGAGGGCTTCCTAACTAGCGTGAGAAGGAGAGAGAGAAAATGAAGGTGGGATGTTTTATTCTAAATAGCTTGACTATGGAAATTCACTAACTGTATCTTAAGAGCCTTGAACAGAGGTGCTATGTCAGAATTAAGAGTGACTTTATTAATCATTGAATCAACTAAGAGGTCTCAGAGAACATCTATTCCAACCTGTTCATTTTGCAAAGTAGTAAACTAAGACTCAGAAGAAAGCAAAGATTTATCCAAGGTCCTACACAGCTTTTAAGAATTTGGATGGGGAGATGATTCAGCTAGATCATTTATATAGAAAAGTCATCAAGGACAACTTGGGATGACAGAGGACCATTGGAATCATGCAAACTTATGAGGATCCTCTTCTCATCTAAATCTTCCATTCTATTCTATCTCTTTATATTTTCTCTTCATGCCTTTTGTTTATCCCCTATTTATAAGTGGTCAATGGAATCATAACAATGACTTAAAACTATTCAAAATTCTACTGGCATTGAAGAAAGATAGAAACTAGGAACATTTGTAGTGAATTTAAAGTCAAAGGTAATCCCTACACTTCTTTTCCTGCAATCTTTCAGTATTATCTGTCTCTTTGTAACCTTATTTGGATATTCTTGGCAAAAATACTGAAATGGTTTGCCATTTCCTTGTCCAGTTCACTTTACACATGAGGAAACTGAGGCAAATAGGATTAAGAAACTTGCCCAAAGTCATCACACAGCTAATAATTGTCTGAAGCTGGATTTGAACTCAGGAAGATGAGTCTTCCTGATTTTAGGTGTGACACTCTATCCACTGCACTACCTAATTTAATATTATATTAGTTGTTGGGGGTTGGGGTAGCCATATTCCATTAATAATTATATATTGGGCTTATAGTCCACTAGAACCTCCAGACTTTTTCTAATATAACTACAGTCTAATCATACCTCCCTTGATATTGTACTTGTGAAATTTATTATTTGAACCCAAGTGGAAGATTTTAATATTTATCCCAATTGAATTCCATTTTACTGACAATCCAATATTCTAGTCGCTTGAGCTTTTTTCTAATTCTAATTCTAAGTCTGACTCTGTCATCCTGATTATCCCTACTAGTTTTCTATCATCTAAGTTTTATTCAAATCATTGATAAAATGCTAAATAGAATTCAGTAAACCACAGGATCCTAGGTTACTCCACTGGAAATATCCTTCCAAGCTGACATTGACATTAATAGCATAGAGCCAAGATTTGAACTTTAACTCCACATACCATGCCATTTCCATCACGTAATGTCTCTGACATAGTATTTTGTATTCCTAACAACACTCTTTTTTCATGTCATGCTTTGATTGGTTTTGAATGAATTTAAATAGTTTACTAAAGGCAGGTTCCATTTGGCCACTGATGGGTTAAGATAGTCAGGTCTATACATAAAATGAAGTAATGATGTAGTACAATAGATAGATTCTGGGTTTGGAGGGGGAAGAATTCAAATCTGACCTCAGACACTAACTATGTGACCCTCTGTATGACCCCTTTTGGAGTTTTCTTTGCAGAGATGCAGGAATAGTTTGCTATTTCCTTCTCCAGTTCATTTAAAGATGAAGAAACTGAGGCAAACAGGGTGAAGTGGCTTGCTCAGAGTCATACAGTTAGTGAGTATCTGAGTCTAGCTCTGCATTCAGGAAGATGATTATTCCTGATTCCAGGTCTGGTGTTCAATCACCTAATTTAAGATCCTATTATTATATTAGTTATATTAGAAAATATAAGCTCAGAATTTTTCATTGTGTCATTGAATAAGCTCAAATGGCATGTTTTACTAATAATAACTAGCATTTATCTAGCACCTACTATGTGCTAGGCTCTGTCTTAAATGCTTTACAAATATCCCAACAATCTGGGAGGTAACTACTATTATTATCCCCATTTTACAACTGAGGAAACAGACTAACAGCATTAAGTGACTATTTAAATTTATACACAGCTAGTAAGTGTCTGAGGCCACATTTGCACTGAGATCTTCCTGACTCCATGCCCAATATTATAACCACTGCACCACCTGGATGCTATATTTTCTGTAGTTCATAGCATGACAAAGTTAGAATTGTTCCTTTTCTCTCTTGGATCTCCAAAAGCCAGAGCATCTTGAGATCATAGATTTAGACCTGGAAGAAATCTCAACTTCATCTTGTCCAATTCTTTAATTTTACAGATGAGGAAACTGAGACACAATGAAATTAGGACTATTGTCTAATATCCTACACATAATAGGCATTAAAGGTGAAATCTGAATTGAAGTCCTCTGACCCCAGAGTGCTCTTTCCTCTCTTCCCAACTACTCCCAGCCTCAGTTTCCTCATCCGTAAAATGGGGGTGACTGCAATGCCATGTCAAATGAATAGATAAAAACATTTTTCTAAACCTTAAAACACAGTGTGAATGTTATTATTGTCTTTAAGAATAATAATAACAGTCGGGATTGTAATCCAAGCCAAATCCAAATGTACTGCTCTTTCCAAGTATACCACACTTCCCAAATGCTTTGCTTGATTCCATTCATGTGTCATTTAATCAAGGGAGAGTAGGAGAATCCACTGAGATTCTTATGAGAAAAGCACTATGAACACTCTAGCCCAAATCGGATTTCAAACTGCACAGGTGACAGAGAACCTCATGGGTGTCTGTCACCCTCTTCTTCCTCTCTCTGCTTGGATTAGGTGCTTTAGGACTAGGATCTCACATTTTCTTCCTGGGTATGGCCTCTGCCCAGCCCCTGCTGTGTGCCCAAACGCTGTACAGTACTGGGTGCAATGGGACTAGATGTGGGGGGAGAAGAAGAATGCCAAAGAAATCTGCGACAGTCCCTCAGGGGCCTTCCAGTCTATTTGGGGAGGCAAAACAGACAAAGCAATATCGGAGCCACATTCAAGGACATGAAAGCCCCATGTTGTAACATGAGCTGGGCACCTGAGCACATCAGGAACCCAGGAAAAAGGGGACCTTGTGGGGAGGGAGGTGGATCATCAGCAAAAACTTTTCACTGCTGGAAGGAGAGTTTTGATCTGAGTTAGATGAGTGGAGAAAGATGCTTCAGGTAGACTCACTATTTCAGAGACGAAAACCAGCACACGTGTGGAGGGCATAGTAGGACCCAATGTTAGAAACTGTCTTTCCTTCCTCAGATCTCTTGAAATATTTGCTACTGAGCTTAGAATTTAAATTATTCCACTCTAAAAGATAGGAATGATTTCATTGAGATGGAGTGAAGAAACTCTCTTCCAATGAAGGATGGATGACACCTTTTTATTACAAAAGTAGTTCATTGTTCACTTCTTTTTTCGGGTGTTTTTTTTTAAATCTCTTCCATGGTTTTTCCCTTTTGCTCTGATTTTTCTCTCCCAACATGATTCATAAAGCAATATGCATTTAAAATAAATTTTAAAAAAATTTTAAAAATGTAGTCTCAGATAGTTGTCAAGAAGTAACTTGCTTAAGATGACACAACCAGGATGTGTCAAAATCTGGACTCAAATCCATCTTCCTGGCTCCAGGACTAATTATTTACCTACTTACTACCCCATGCTACCTCCAAAGAAGGGCTAGTTTTACTTCTAAATTCACAATCCTTACCTTACCCCTGACTATATTGAGCTCTTTGGGGTCCCCAGTTCCTTACCTATAAGATGAAGGGCTTGGGATAGATTGCTTCTGGGGTTACTTCTGACTGCATATTCAAACTCCTAGGATTCTATGAAACAAGTTCTCTCTCCTTGCACCTACCAGCACAATGTTCCGCATGCTGGGAGTTAATCAATGTCTATCAATGTAACAAAGATGGGCCTCAATTTCCGCCCCTGGAAAATGAATGGGCTAGATTAGATACACATATAAAGTTGTTTATTTTGTTTTATTTTTATACAGATAGAGTTTTAACTGTGGGTTAAATACTTTGCTGCTTAGTTTTTAATACTTTATTTCTGAGAAATCAGGTCAAGTTGGAGCGGATCTTGTTTAATCACAGGCCCCTCACTGATTGCTGATGAGTGTTTGCTGAGCATTTAAGATGTTACTGGCATTGTGCTAAGGACAATCCCCTGGAAGATACACAGCAATTTTACATCCCCAGACCCTCATGCAGTTTATAGACTCACTGAGGAGATAAGGGATATGTGTGTGTATGTATATGAAAGATAATATTCCAAGAGAGGAATTCGGAAATGAGGGCTAATATCATGGAGTCATAAATATAGAGCCAGAAAGGACCTTCAAGATCATCAAGTCTAACAATCTCATTTTTTTTTATTATTATAGCTTTTTATTTACAAGCTACATGCATGGGTAATTTTTCAGCATTGACAATTGCAAATCCTTTTGTTCCAACTTTTTTCCTTCCTTCCCCCACCCCTTCCCCAGATGGCAGATTGACCAATACATGTTAAATATATTAAAGTACAAGTTAAATACAATATATGTATACATGTCCAAACAGTTATTTTGCTGTATAAAAAGATTCGGACTTTGAAATAGTGTACAATTAGCCTGTGAAGGAAATCAGAAATGCAGGCGGACAAAAATAGAGGGATTGGGAATTCTATGTAGTGGCTCATAGTCATCTCCAGAGTTCTTTCGCTGGGTGTAACTGGTTCAGTTCATTACTCCTCTATTGGAACTGATTTGGTTCATTTCATTATTGAAGAGGGACACATGCATCAGAATTGATCATCATGTAGTATTGTTGTTGAATTATATAATTAATAATCTCATTTTACAGATGGGAAACTGAGATATGGAGCAAGTTACAGACAGGGTCACACAGCTCATAAGAGTCTGGTACAAAATTTGGACACTGGCCTTTCTGATCCCAAAGCCAGCATTCTATCTTCTACAGAGACTCCTTCCTTGTCATTAATAGACAGGAGAGAACATTGTGCTGCCATGGTCAAGGGCAGATTCTCAGAAGGGTAGGAATTTGAATTGGGTCTAGAAGAATAGGCTTGATGATTGTGACCTTAGGCAAGTCATTTAACCCCATTTGCCTCAGTTTCTTCATCTTTAAAATGTGCTAGAGAAGGAAATGGCAAATCACTCCAGTCACTTTGCCAAGAAAAGCCCAAATGGAGTCATTTCAGTCTCCATGACTCATTTCCAACTGAAATGAATGAACAACAACAAGAAAAGAAAGATTCAATAGAATCATCCCTGCTCATAAGCTGAGATAGCAAAGAAGTACTTATTTTGGGAGGAAAAAGAACTACCAAGTGCAATGATAATTTTTTTAAAAATATGATGAGCAAAAGTCTGGACAGCAATCATCTGCATAGTCAGACCTTCATTTAAGTGTTAAGTGTCTCATTAAAAGCTCTAAAGTTTAATACGGATGCAGATAAATTGGAGGGAATCCAGAAAGGAGCCATCAAAGGAATCAAAGTATTGGAGGCTGGGTTCTATGGAGAAAGCTTTCACAGACCTTGGCTGTTTAGCCTAGAGAAGGAAAGGATCAGGGGGTAAGATAGTTGCTATCCTTAGTCTGGCTCTAAACCATTTTTCCAGATTGATCACATCTTCCTCTCCTCGAATTCCTTTTTCCAGCAAAAATATCCTAATCGCTGTTCCTATGCTCAACATTACATATCCCACCCTTGTACCTTTGCCCTTGCTGTTCCCTCTGTCTAGAATACCTTCTCCTTATTTCTGCCTTCTAGAATTCCTTGTTTCCTTCAAAGTACAGCTCAGGAGCTATCTCCTGATCCTCTGATTCCCATTCCTATCCAATGTGACACCTAGTTCTTCCATTCCTTCCCCTTAACCTCCAAAAAAATTATTATCTGCTCTACATATATTTTCTATATATTTATCTCTGTATATGCTATTTTCCCCAGTTGAATGTAACTCCCAGAAGGCAGGAACTACTTTTGTCTTTTCTAATCCCCAGGACTTAGTCATAGTAACTGGGTTAGAGTATTCACACAAATGTTTGTTGAATAGGAAAGAATAACCAATATAAATCAATGTAATTTTTTAAAAAAGGATCAATGTAATTCAGTATAATCAATGAAATGGGGTGGTAGAAAAAGTCTTAGAGTAGGAATCAGGAAATCTAGTTAAATCTAGTTTGGCTACCAACCCATTACATAACTGTGAACTAGATAATTTCTTTCCCTGGGCCTCAAGTTCCTTCTGCATAAATAGAGATAGTTGAACTATTTGATTTCTAATATCTCCCCAAATAAAACAAAACAACCAAACCCTAAAGTTTCTCATGATTCTGTTTTTTGGAGGAGAAATGGAAAGATCATGGTTGGTTGGTTGGTTCCAAAGAATGGAAGGATAGTAAATAGTCTTAGATTTAATCTGGGGAGATTTCTCCTGGAAAGGAGGGATTTTTTGACCTCCCAAGGGAAGAAACTTTGAAATCTGTGAGAGATCAAAGAGCAAGTGAATAGATCTTTAGAAATGGAAGAGCCTACCCACCAGATAGTTTAAAGTGAGGAGAATGGTCTATTTCAAGAGGCCACTTGTTACTGGTTACATTCTCCTTCATGCTCCCTACACTCACTTATCATGGTGGGAGAGTCATAATACTCCTTGCTTCCCATTGACATTTCTATACCACACCTTCAGTAAAGCAACTTTCTCTTTTGAGATTCAAGCTACCCATAAAAATATCACTCAATTCAGATGCTGGTGACAATTACCATTAGACCTTTCCATCCCAGGACATTCTCCTTCCCAGCAATTAATTTTATTCCTGATTCATAGTATTTCTAACCTCCTTATCGTCTTTTTCTCATACTGGGGACATCAACATTCATACTGATGCCATCTCAAATACCTAAGCACAGCTAGATGGTGCAGCAGATAGAGTGCCAGGCTTAAAATCAGAAAGACTCATCATCCTGCATTCAAATATGGTCTCAGGAATTTGCTAGCTGTATGATCCTAGACCTTCTTTGCCTATATTTCCTCATCTATAAAATGAGTTAGAAAAGTAAATGGCTAACCATTCCAATCTGTTTGCCAAGAAAACACCAAATAAGTGGAAAATACCATCAGCATCCAGAGAAAGTGATAGAGACTGAGTGTGGATTGACATATAGTATTTTCATCTTTGTTTGTCTATCACATTTTTTTTCCTTTTGGTCTGATTTTTCTTGCACAACATGACAGATATGGAAATAAATTTACAATAATTTCACATATTTAACTAATATCAAATTGCTTGCTGTCTTGAGGGGGAGGTAAAGAAAGGAGAGAGAAAAAATTGGAACACAAAAATCTTACCAAAAAATGAATCTTGAAAATTATCTTTATATGAGCTTGAAAAAATAAAATAACTATTAAATTTTTTTCAAAAGAAAACCCCCAAATGGAATCACAAAGAATTATACATAAGTTAGATGACTGAACAACAAATACCCTAACTTTCTAGTTCCTCATTCTACTCAATTTGTCTCTGTTTCTCAATTACACTCAAACCTTGAGTCATATTTCACAAGTATTCTATTTCCATACTCATGAACTCTAAGATGATTTTATATGAACATGATATTTGTTCATTCTATCTTTCTCTGTACCTTATTGCTCCCAACTCTATTCTTCATCCCGATTATAACTTGCATATGTTTTACCTTTCATTCTTTCCTAGGTTATCACTCTTGGAATGGTTACCCTCCCTTCCTTTCCCTTGATGCCTTGGTGAACCAACTCAGGACTCTATGATTCTTTATCCTTGATTCTCATCTATCTGATCACTAATCCTAGTTTGCCAACTCCTCACTACAGATTATTCCCACTATCTACTTCCTCTATTCCTATTCAGGAGATGGTAAGTGGAGCTAGAGGAGATCATAAAATTGTATTGACTGAGCCCACTATAGAATTTATCTAATGAGTCAACTATGGTATCTCATTTCCATTATGTCTTCAATGAAGCAAGACAAATATTACATTCCTCCTGGGTTGATTCACTACTCTTTTCTTTCCAACAACTGATCTAATATTTCTCATCTCTTCTTAAGCTCCATAGAGTATCCCCTCTCTTTACCCTCTCAACTCAAGACTTCACCTCACTTCACCTTCACTTGGTCATACTTCACCAAAAAAAAAAAAAAAAAAAAAAACCTGAGGGTATTTGATGTGAGTTCCCTTCTTCTATCCTCTCAATTCACATTAATTCAAGAATCTTTCTGTGTTATTTCCTCTGTAATTACAGATGAAGTAGCCCTTCTCTTTGCCTCTGTTTTGTGCCCTTGTGCCTACTTCTGTTTTGTGCCATTGCCTACTTGTCCAGCAAATTGCCTTTCCCCCATTTACATTCTCTTTTTCCTAATCTTCATTTTTCTCCCTATCTGCTCCCCGCTCCCTAAGAACATGTTTATGTCTTTTCTATCCTTAAAATTTCTCAATTCTGGAGAACAATTTGGAACTATGCCCAAAGGGCTATCAAACTGTGTATATCCTTTGATACTTCAGTGTCCCTACCAGTTCTGTATCACAAAGAGATCATAAAAAAGTGAAAAGAACCCACATATACAAAAATGTTTGTCACAGCTCTTTTTGTAATGGCAAGGAACTGGAAATTGAGTGAATGCCCATTAGATGGGGAACGACTGAATAAGTTATGGTATATGAATGTTATGAAATATTGTTCTGTAAAAAATGATCATCAGGATGATCTCAGAAAGGCCTGAAGAGACTGATTCTAAGTAAAGTGAGTAGAACCAAAAGAACATTGTACAGCAACAAGAATATATGATGAGCAACTGTGATGGACTTGGCTCTTTTCAACAATGAGATGATTCAGGCCAAATCCAATAGACTTGTGATGGAGAGGGCCATCTGCATTCAGATAGAGGACTATGGGAATTGAATGTGGATCACAACATAATATTTTCACCTTTTTGTTGTTGTTTGCTTACTTTTTTCTCATTTTTTTTCCTTTTTGATCTGATTTTTTTTGTGCAGCATGATAAATGTGGAAATATGTATAGCCGAATTACACATGTTTATAACCTATATTGGAGTACTTGCTGTCTAGCGGAGGTGGGTGGGGGAAAGGGAGGGAGAAATTTGGAACACAAAGTTTTGCAAGAGTGAATGCTGAAAATTATCTTTGAAAATAAAAATGAAAAGCTACTTAAAAATCTAAGTTGATCTAACCTTCCTACTATCATTCCATATCTCTTCTATTCTGTGTGACCAAACTCCCTGAGAAGGCACAAACAATGGCAGCATTTCCTCTCCTCTCATTGAATTCTAAACCTCTGGCTTCCAACCTCCACATTTCAATGGAAATTGTTCTGTCCAAAGTTATCTGAGAACTTAATTGCCAAATCAAATGGTCATTTCTTAAACTAGAATCCCCCTTAACCTCTCTACAGCATTTGATAGTGAATCAAATCAAATCTAAGGGGTATCTCTCCCTAGATACCCTCTCCTCTCAAGTTTTCATGGGATTGCTCCCTCCTGTTCCTCCTACCTGCCTGAGCATTCCTAATTCTTTGCTCATGTCATACCTCCTAAGATTCTGTTATGGGATCCCTTCTCTTTTCATTCTATACTATGTCACTTGATGATCTTATCAATTCTGGGGGTTTACTTATCTATGAGCCTAAGAAGATGGTTCCCAGATTTATATATCTAGCCCTAGTCTCTCTCTTTAGCTAGAGTGATCTATCTCTAACTATCTTTCAATCTGGATATGCCTTGGATATCAAACCCAACAGGTTAAAAACAGAACTCATCTTTACCTCAAAACCCTCCCCATTTCCAAATTTCCCTATTTATTTGAAGAGTATCCCCATCCTTCCATCACTCAGGCTCACAACTTGTGTCTCATCATTGACTCCTCATTCAAATATACCCAATATATTAATTTTTGACCAAATCTTATTCTTTCTATTTTTACAGTATCTCTCACATACAGAACTTTGTCTCTATTTATTGTTTATTGTCTTTCCTACTCAAAAAAGACTAAAATATTGTCACTATGTATTGTGTGTCTAACTGTGGCTGATCAGACCAATACAAATAAGCTCAGAAGATTCTACTACATGTTGAGCTCAAATAATCCATATGAATATTTGGAGTAGAAATGACTCTGTACTTGCAAATCTCCTGTTTCTTTTGAGCTGCTTCAATTCTGCTTCACTCATAGAGCACAGCACTTTCTTTGATGTGGGCATGACCTATGCCAGTGTCTCCCATTTCTCACAGTTGATTCCAAAGTTCTTCAAAGAGATGCCGAGAGTTTCTCTCCACTTATACTACTACAATCCTCCACCATACCCTCATTACTTCTCACCTAGACTACTGCAATAGCCTTCTAATTAGTCTCCTCCCAGGTCTCTCCCTACTCCAATCTTTCTTTCACTCATGGTGTTATGGTGATTTCTTTTGTGTCGAGCTTGAGCAAGCAACTGTCTCGCTCATTGATCTCCAGTGCTTCCCTATTAGCTTCAGTATAAAATAGAAATTACTCCTTTTGGCATTTAAAATCCTTCATAACCAGATCCTTTCCTACCAGATTCTTCATAGCCTTCTCCCTTCCACAGACTCTCTGACCTGACTACACTGGTTTACTTTCAGTTCTTTTAACATGACATTCCATTTCCTACTTCTACACTTTTGTACTAGGTATTCCCCATATCTGGATTTTTCTTCCCCTTCTTCTCTGTTTCTTAGTTTCCTGGCTCCCTCCATAATTCAGTTTAGAGGTTACTTTCTACAAGAGCTTTTCCTGGCCTCTTATCCTCATCCTAGTCTCCAACAACTGATATCATTCCCTTTCAAGTTCTCTTCCATAAAATGTTTAAAATGGTTGTCCATCATTCATACATTGTTTACTGTGCAAATCTTTGATCCAGCAGTGTTTCTACTGGGCTTATATCCCAAAGAGATCTTAAAGGAGGGGAAAGGACCTACATGTGCAAAAATGTTTGTGTCAGCCCTTTTTGTAGTGGCAAAAAACTGAAAACTGAGTGGATGCCCATTAGTTGGGGAATGGCTGAATAAGTTATGGTATATGAATGTTATAGAATATTATTGTTCTATAAGAAACGATGATGAGAGCCATCTACACCCAGAGAGAGGATTGTAGGAACTGAATGTGGATCACAACATAGCCTTTTCACTTCTTTTGTTGTTGTTTGCTTGAATTTTATTTTCTTTCTCATTTTTTCCCTTTTTGATCTGATTCTTCTTGTGCAGCAAGATAATTGTATAAATATGTATGCCTATATTAGATTTGCATATATTTTTACCATGTTTTACTGATACTGGATTACTTGCAATTGAGGAAAGGGAGTGGGGAGAAGGGGAAAAACTGGAACATAAGATTTTGCAAGGGGTCAATAGTGAAAAATTATCCTTGTATATGTTTTGAAAATAAAAAGCTTCATTAAATAAATGCATAAATAAATAAAATAAAATGATTGGCTAGGTATATTCCATATTCAATTTCTTGCTATCTTGGGGAGGGAGGGAGGAGAAAAACAATTTGGAGTTCAAAATTTTACAAAAATGAATATTGAAAACTATATTTATAGGTAACTGGAAAAAATAAAATATTATGGAAGTTTTAAAAAATACAAAGAACTACATAATCAATAAAAAACAAAAAAAAAAACTCTCCCATCAAGTCTTCATGTTGACACCATATTGAAATTCCTATTCCATGAGAGCAAGAGATAGTGTTACTCCTTTTTTTTTGGTATTTTCTTAATATAGTGCCTGAAAAACAATGTTTCAAAATGCTTGCTGATTGAGAAGTAGCTTCCTTAAGTTCTAATAGCTAATGCTAATACATTCACTCCATGCAGCTTGTCAGGATTTATAAAAACAGAAAAATCAGTAAGTCAAAAAACACTTATTAAACACCTACTATACTAGGCACTATGATGAATGTTGAGGATTCAAAGCAGTCCTTGCTCTCAAGAAGCTACTCATAATCTAATGGAAAAGATTTGAGAAGAACCAATACCCTCAAAATTATATTCTATCAGTCAGGAATTATAATGGATGATAATCCTGGGATGAAATGAAGGGGAGAAGTTTGAAATTACAGTTATCCCTTCCACATTCCCATTGTGGTTTTAATATATTACAGATTGGCATAAGAAATTAAATAGGAATTTTGGGGAGAGTTTTGCTGAAACCACTGACAAAATGTGGAGGACAGCATAGAGCCTATGACCAAATCCTTAAACCAAATTTTATAATAAGATATTATACCCATCCCATTAAAGATAAAGAAAAAGTTCAGGCCTTTTTTTTCCTGATATAAAGGGAAGGTCAAAAAAATTATGTGGAATTTCCAGATTGTGGGGGCACTGTGCCTCTAATTCCTGCAATGTGGAAGAAATAATTATAATCTAAATTTATAGAAGTTCTTAACTATTTCTCTGACTTGGATACCTTTGGTAGTCAACTGAAACCCATGTATAAAATATGTTATAAAGGGAACAAATTATATCAAAAAAGATGTATTAATATCATCCAAACTCATGAGCCCTCTGAAATACATCTACAGATCCCTTCTGTGAATCCCAAGTTAAGAAGTCTTGATTCAGAAAGATTGGAGCCTTTAAGACCTGCAAAGCATTTGATGAACATGAACTTATTTAATTTTTCATAGCAATATTGTAAGGTAAGTGCTATTATTTCCTTTGAAAATGCTCAGGGAAGTTCTAAGACTTGCCTGGAGTCACACTACTAGTAAATAAACAGTTAGATAGCTGGGGAATAAAGGCTGGGCTTGGAGTCAAGAAGACATGAGTTGAAAGTCTGCCTCAGACACTTATTACCTATGTGACTCTGGGTAAATCATTTAAATAAGAAGTCCTATTGATGATGTGGTAGCCTTTGTATACATAAGGGAAAAGGTCCCAATTTGTGCATTTGCTCATCTGCAAATGGTCCAATGGACTCTGTACAAATTTGGAGAACCATTTAAAGTCACTCAACATAAGTAGAACTGTTAGCTCCTTGAGCTGAGCAATAAAAACAAATTCCAACTCGAGTGGAAACTGGTTCTGCTGCCTTACTCTGCCATCAAAGCTTCAAAAGCTCACCCCTACCTTGTAATGGGGTCATTGTTTTGCCCAACTGGCATGTTGTTAATTGGGCCTATTAAAATGCAACACCAGACAAAACTCCATTACAGGGGGCAGTTGGTTCCATAGAAACAATGTTATAAATGGGTAATAGGCCATGTGACATTACAGTAGCAACCTTGTGAGTTCAACCATGAGTTTAGTTTATAATGTATTAACAATGTTACTCGGAATTATTATATGATAAACTTTTGCAACATATGTCTACAGTTGTCTTGCATATCAAGAATCAAATATTCACTGCTGATAGACACTTTCAAAACATATCAAAGATTAATTTTAGTAGCATATTCTATGTGACCATGACAGATGAATCAGGGTAGTGGTGGTGGGAAGGCAAAGGATTTGGAGTGAGACCTTCTATGAACTTAGTTTATTCATCTTTAAAATCTTTAAGATGAAGGATGTAGATTAGAAGACTTCTAAAATCTCTTCCATCTTTAAAATCTATAATCTTATAATATAAAAGTATTCTGCAAATGGTCAAGCTTCCTTTATTGGTCTTGTTGACCAGCTGCTCTTAAAACGGTGCATGAAAACTATCATCTCACTTTCCCCACATCCTCTCTGTCTCTTTCCTTCTTTTACTATGATTTTGCTTAAGTCATCTTAAGTTTTTGAACTGGCTCCATCACCTAGTTGGTGGAAGCCCCATTGTTTTTTTCTTCCATATAATCTTGCCCACAGTCACATAGTAAGCATTAAATGTCTGAGATTGGATTTGAACTCAGATTCTCCTGATTTCAAGGCTGATGCTCTATTCACTGTGCCAACTTGTCCTTAAAGTTACCACTTTTAGCAAATGTGCTTTCCTTATTAAACTAAAAGATCTTTGAGAGCAGGAATATGGCCCCGCAGATCTATGAAGTATAGTACTGTATATACTCTAAGCCAAAGAGTCTTAAACTAAGCTTCTCAAACTCCATATGGAGATACAATTGAATGTGGAGTTACAAAATTATAATTTAATATCAGTTAATATTCAATTTGTATACCTATTTTATATATTTATATACCCTGAGTAGCATAAAAATTTCTCTGGCATAAAGGGGTAATGAGTAGCAAAAGTTTAAGAAGTCCTGCTCCGAGCATGATTAATAAACTAAATTTCAGATTATACAAAATAAGGTTTAATTCAGAAATTACTTCCCTATGTGTAACTTTTTAGAAATCAACCTTAAAGGTCATCCACTAGGATTTTCCACATTTGGCTTGTTTCTAGGCCATTTAATATTTTTACCAGTGATTTGGAAAAAGATACAAATGGTATGCTTATCAAAATGGCAGATGATACAATGCTGAGGATAACTAAAACACAGAATAACAGATTCAAAATTCAAAAGGATTTAAGCTATTTGGCTGAATTTTTTAAGATAAAACTGAATGAATTAATAAAGCACTTGTAATATACACAGTATAATCTTATATTTATGCATCATGTTAAGGTTTGCAATGCACTTTAATAGGCATAAATGCAAAGTCTTATCCTTGGTTCAAAGTCACTTGCACAAATATAAGATGGGGAAAATGTGACTTGTGAAAATTCAAAAAGTTTGTTTGAAAAACAGCCAAGGACTAAGATGACAGGAAAAAATAATGATGAATGTTGGAGGGGATGCGGGAAAACTGGGACACTAATGCATTGTTGGTGGAGTTGTGAATGAATCCAACCATTCTGGAGAGCAATCTGGAATTGTGCCCAAAAAATTATCAAATTGTGCATACCCTTTGATCCAGCAGTGTTTCTATTGGGCTTATATCCCAAAGAAATACTAAAGAAGGGAAAGGGACCTGTATGTGCCAAAATGTTTCTAGCAGCCCTATTTGTAGTGGCTAGAAACTGGAAAATGAATGGATGCCCATCAATTGGAGAATGGCTGGGTAAATTGTGGTATATGAATGTTATGGAATATTATTGTTCTGTAAGAAATGACCAGCAGGATGAATACAGAGAGGACTGGTGAGACTTACATGAACTGATGCTAAGTGAAATGAGCAGAACCAGGAGATCATTATACACTTCAACAACGATATTGTATGAGGACATATTTTGATGGAAGTGGATTTCTTTGACAAAGAGACCTGAGTTTCAATTGATAAATGACGGACAAAAGCAGCTACACCCGAAGAAAGAACACTGGGAAACGAATGTGAACTACCTGCATTTTTGTTTTTCTTCCCGGGTTATTTATACCTTCTGAATCCAATTCTCCCTATGCAACAAGAGAACTGTTCGGTTCTGCAAACATATATTGTATCTAGGATATACTGCAACATATCAAACATATAAAGGACTGCTTGCCATCTAGGGGAGGGGGTGGAGGGAGGGAGGGGGAAAAATCGGAAAAGAAACGAGTGCAAGGGATAATGGTGTCAATATAAAGTAATCATTAAATAAAAATTAAAAAAAGAAAAAGAAAAACAGCCAAGGAGTTTAATGAATAGCAAAGTTAATATGAGTCAATAGTGTGATAGTATAGCCAATAAAGCTAGCACAATCTTAGTTTACATAGAGAAACTGCAGCTAATAATGGCATTGTACTGATCAGATCATGTCAGAAGTATTTTCATTCATTCATTCATCTATTCATTTTATTATGGATATTATATTTATAAGGATATTAATAAACTCAAGATGATAAGTCTAGGAGAAGATAATCAGGCTGGTGAAGGGCCTTGTCACCTAAGTAATAGTTAAAGAAACTTTGGATATTTAGCTTGGAGAAAAGACAACTTAGTCATAGGAAGTATGATAGCTATCTTCTAATTTTGGTAGATTTATGCTATGGAAGGGGGAATAGGTTGATTCTGTTTGATCCCAGAGGAGCAACTTTAGCCCTGATGTAAGAAGAAAAAAAAAACCTTCTAAAAATTTGAGCATCCCCAAAGTGGAATGGGCTAAGGACCGAGGCAATGGACTCTTTATTTGACTCTGGAATGTGTTTCTGACCTTACACTGGATATATAGGTGTGTCTAATGTTTCCGGAATTCACTTCAAAGCAAATAATGAAGCCACTTTGTGAATACCTGCCTGAGGGAGAGATGAGGAGCTGTCCAGTGTCCCTTTCCTGACCCCTCACCAACTCCTCCCCACAACACTTTTTGCTAGAAATAGACAGTAGCCCTATAAGTAGAGTTGCTTCCTTTCTCTCTCGCCTTTAGAGCAGGAACAGGCAGCTAAGTATTTAGATTTCAAAGGGCTTTCCTTCTGGGATGCAGGCTGTATGCCAAATAAGAATGTCACAAGAGCAAGTGAGTAAAGGATGTGCTGACAGTCAGTAACAGAGGTTCAAATGTCAGCAAAGCTAATAATTAAGTAGAATAGGTGCTCCCTTTCAGTAAATCTGAAAATAGTATTTTCTTAAAGGAACTGAGAGGCAGAACAGCTCCAAGAAGTTGTTGAGTAAAGCAACTTGGTGATCTGAGCAACAGATTGGAAACAATCATGAGAGCTAGAATCAGAAGTTGCTCAGTTGTTTCATTCATGTTGTACTCTTTGAGATCCCATTTGGTGTTTTCTCAGCAAAGACCCTGGAGTTGTTTGCCATTTCCTTCTCCAGCTCATTTTACAGATGAGAAAACTGAAGTGAACAAAAAGACCAGGGCTCAAATCCCAGTCCTTTCACTTGTTATTTACCTGACCTTAGACAAGTCCTTTTATAAGTGTGGGACTTGTTTTCATCACCTATAAAATGAAGAAGTTGGACTTCAGCAGAGATTCTTAATCTTTTTGCTGTCCTGGACTCCTTTGGCTGCCTGATGAAGTCTATGGGCGATCTCTCAGAATCATGATTTTAAATGTACAAAATAAAATACATAGGATTACAAAGGAAAAAATTAATGAAATGCCATTATATTTTAAATATATAAATATTTTAAATGCATATTATATATTTGCATGTAAATATATTTTACATACATAAAATGTTCTTAAATTTTAAATGAATATTCATAGACTAAGTCAGGTATGGCTAGACGGTGCAATACCAGATCTGGAGTCAGAAAGACTCATTTTCCTAAATTCAAACCTAAGCTTAGATTCTTACTAGTTGTGTGACCCTGGGCAAGTGATTTAACCCTTTTTGCCTCAGTATCCTCATTTGAAAATGAACTCAAGAAGGAAATGGTAAACTATTCCAGTCTCTTTGCCAAGAAAATGCCAACTGGAATCATGGAGAATTAAACATGACTGAAATAATGAAATGATAACCAACCAGGTTAAGGATAAAGGTAATCTTTAGAGACTCTTCCTTTTCTAAATTTAAATCTAAAGGAACTAGACTTCTGTTGTTGCCATTCTAATACCAAAGGCTCTAAAATCATTAGATTTGGGGTCAGATGACTTGAGTTCATATGTTGGCTCAGGTGCCTACTTGTGTAACATGTGTGTGATTCTTTGGGAAGTAGGGGTGGGATGGCATGGGCGTTTAAATGTTCAACAAATATATCTGAGGTAAAAATATACACCCAGAGCCAGACAATAGGAAAGACACATATATCAAAATAGGAGAGCTTGTAATCTGCCCTGAAAGGAGAATTCATTTAAAACCAGAACTTTCTTATCAGAAGAATCAAAAGAAAATAAGAGTCAGAGAAAAAGTGGACAATCTGTGCCCTGTGGGAAGAACAGCCAGCCGTCCTGAGAGGCCTAAACAATCCTCTGCAGAAGACAGGAGGTTAGACCAAATGGCCTCCCCAGCTTCCTTCTGGTGCTAGATGATTGACCCCATTATGAGAGGACAGGGGGAAAAGGGATGGAGCACTTTGGGATCAAGCTGCTCTCAAATCCTGAAGACACTGAGGGAGCTAAACTAAGATAGAACTCATGTACTTTCTTTCTTCCCACCAGTGACTACTCCTATGCTTTTGATGTCTCCCATCCACCCTGACTAGCTTTGCCTCCAGAGAAAAAGGGGATTCCTTCCTGGGCAGAGTATGAAGAAGAAAGATACTGGGTTGGGTTGAACCAGGCCCTAAAGGGACTATGGTGGTGAGGGGTGGAAGGAGGAGGTGTGAGTCCCATACCCCTCCCACCCACTTCCCCCAAAGAATGTAATTAAGGAGCAGGCCTCTGGCAGGAGCTAAGCTTTTTGCCTTCCATCTATAAATCACCTTCTGAATCATCTCTCAGCCCTGAGAGGAGCAACTGCTATTTGGGCTGCTCCAGATGGCTGCCAATGCCACTCCCCCTGCCTACCCAAGTCCCCCCCCCCCATTCCTGCAGCTGCATGGAGCCTGGTTAGAGTGATTTGAGTTCTCAGCTGGAAATAGTAAAGGCCTAAAAGAGCAGTATTGCCTGGGAAGAGGAAATGGAGCTTTTGTCTATCTATTTCCACCGTTACCACTTGTCTTCTTCCATGTTCAGTTAAATAGGGAATAGTTTATCTTTAGGCCAGGAAAGGGTATGGGGAAAGTCTAGTCAGACCTGAGGGTCTTTTTCTGGGCCATTTTCTCCCCAGAGGATCAATGTCCTGAGTCAGAAATAGAAGTGAAGTAATGGTGGAGAGAGAAAGAGAGACAGAGACAGCAGACAGAGGAGAGAGCGGAGGAGAAGGGAAGGAAACATACAGAGACAAAGAAACAGAGAGACAGAAAGAGACAGAGATCCTGAGAGAAAGAGAGAGTTATAAGATCTGATGGGGATTAAGTAAGGAAAGAATCTTCAACAATAGCCTTAAGTTGTTAAGTTCAAATGGCAGGGGACATGAATAGACAATAAAATGTCAGAGTTTCGTACTTAGCTGGACAGGTGCACAGGCACAAACCATCAAATATCATTAAATGGTTCCACAATAATATGACTTTAGATGAAACAAAATTAGAACTGGAAGAATATTATAAATGGAAGAGCAGTGACTGGTAGCAGTTTTTTTTTTCCATTCAGGTTTACATCCCCTCAGCTGAAAAAATGAAGAGTGCTAGATTGGAACAGTGTTATCCAAAGTATGGTCCTCACACCCAGGGATGTGCAAAATGATCCAGTAGAGTACATGAAGAATATTTTAGATCAGAGGAGAACAGCACAGCTGGACAGCCAGCTCACAGCTGTTCCTTATTTCTGCTATTCTCCTTCCCTTTTTTGGCTGTCACTGCCAGCCATGCTAGATGGTCAGCTGCATGCTCCTTCCAGGGCAGAAAAGCATACAGGTGGGCAGGCAATGAATTGTTCTCTATCTGGCTGCCTAATGCCCCTGTCTTCCCTTCTTTGGCCCACCACAGAAGCAATTTATACCTTCTAAGGATCCTGGACTATAAGCTTCAAACTGCCCAAAACTACTGAGCCCTAGGCTACAAAGAGGACAAATAGTGTTTCCCAGGTGGTGCAAAAGGTGTGTGTGTGTGTGTGTGTGTGTGTGTGTGTGTGTGTGTGTGCCCGTGACTGCTCATGGAATGTGTGCATCTGTTCATGGGATGTGTGCTTCCCTTGAGCCTCCACATCCCAGAGAGGTAACATTGCCAGAATAATCCTGACTGCAACAGGGACAGACAGACTTGCTTCCCTGGAATGAGAACAATTGCAGGTTCTCACTCTTAGGGAAAGATAATCAGGTATATCACCTAGAATCTTGGGACAGAAGACCTCTCTGGCCCCAGCCAGCCAGGCTGACCTAGGGTGGGAAAATGCCTACTTGCAAGGTGAGCTATTTCTGCCCAACAGGGTTCTTCTCTTTCTCTCAACCTCTAGGAAAACATGAAAGGCTGGGGCCCCAGGCAAGTAGCAGTAAGAAGAGGCTAAGCCATGGCAACAGGCACCAGCAGCTAGCAAGAAGGGAGAGACAGGGACTGGCTTTTACCACTGATGAATTTGGGGCTCAGTAGCAGCCAAGCACAGAACTTTCATAGATGAAAAACCTTGCTCCCCAAATCGTTCCAAACCCAACCACTACCAGGAATCCAAGACCCACCAAGCCATTTGCCTGTTTCCCCCCATTCCTAGCAACAGCCACCTTCTAGACGAGATGTGAACTCCAGAGACCACATTCCTCTTTCAACAAGAAAGAAAGAAATTTAATAACTCTAGTTCAACAAAAAAATCTTGCATAAATCATGGAAAAGACTGAAAATTAATATCATCATTTAGCATAATCAACAAAGCACTTTCTTCCATTTGGATAGGTTTCTTTGGGAGATTTTTTTTCAGCTATGACATCCATTAAAACCAAGGATCAGAATAAACTGAATTTAGAACCAAACCTTTGATTCACTGCCTCACAAAATGTTAAGCCAATTTTTTAAAAAGCCCAACCATTTATTTTGCACTCATTAGAAACACTGTAATTTCTTCAGCATAAAAAAGCTTTTGAACCATTAATAAATAAAATAGATTCATTTTTAAAATATCATTATCTACCCCAATCTTTTTAAATGCCTGTTTTGCATGTTTCAGAATATATGGCAGTATGTTAGTATAATAGTACATTTATATAATTAATAACTAAATATTCATGGCTTTGTAATTATATGCTCACAAATCTTTTATTGATCAGTGATCAAAAAAAGTTTGAAGAATACTAGGGAGAAATAATTCAACATGTCGAAAAACCTGCGATATTCTTGGTATGGGAGTTCTTCCTATGGAGAAAGCTAATCATAACCAGAATAGCTTTTGACAGCTATCTGAGGCTCAGAAAGAATCAGTGACTTCATTAAGGTCACATAACCAGTAAATATCAGAGACAGATCTTAAACCCTTGTCTTACTGTTGCCCAGTTCAGTACTCTTTCCACTCTACCACTCTACCCCTATCTAACAACACCCCAAATTACATTATTGCCAAACCTCACCCAGAAGTCACATAAGCAAAATTGTGGCCAAGCTAAGATGAGAATTCAGATCTCCTGATTTCCAGCCCAGGGCTCTTTCCACTCTAGTATAGAGATAGTGCGAATATGAAATGAGGTAATAGACATGAGAACATTTTGGTAAATAGCAAGCCAAATTCAGAGATCTACTGATTAAATGGGAGAATGGCAGAAATCTTCTGAAGGAGAAAGAGGCCATTTGACTATCATTCTACCCCCCTCCCATCAGGGGCAGCAAATGGAGTGTTTTCCCTTCTTATGTGGCCTCTCTGGCAACAGTGCTGCAGAGCTTGATGGACAGGCCGTGGGCTACAATATCCTGAGAGTTTAAATACTGTCCCACTCCAATCAGTCCTCTTTCCTAAAATATGTATTTCCCTCTTTTTTTTTCCATTCTGGGAGACAGTGTCTCTACCTTCATAGCACAGTCACCAAAGTTTATCCTCTTATTGATAGCTTGGAAAAGGAAATGAGTGCTTTTGGTTTCTAAAAACTCACTACCTACAACAAAATCTGGTGGAAATTCAACTCCCTGGGGCTTACTCTTATCTATTCTAGTCTATATAAGCCCAATGCATCAATTCAATGCAATTCAACAAAATATTTATTGAGTACCTACTGAGTGTTAGTGGGGATACAACATGTAAATGACCCCCAGTCCCTTCCCTGGTGGAGCTCACAGTTTTTTAGGGGGAAGATCTAAACCATACCAAGATCATTGCAATGGATCTTGAGACATATACAAGAAAGGCTTTAGGATCTAATGATATTTTCAGAACCTGTCATGATATCTTTGGGATCTGATTATGTTAGGTTCGTGCCACTTGAAGTTGTTGATTGTTTGGAAAGGGCTTTAAGAGATGCTTGCTTTTTATATTTAATTTTATTTTTAAACCATGAGCAAATTCTTCATAAGACTTTAACTCATTTCTCTGCTCTTTGTCTCAAATACTCCCAAATTATAGAATGTTTCTCTGAGTAATCTTCATGCTATCCAATTAGGAAATCAAAATGCTACCTGTGACGTGATTTAGACTGAGTACTAAAAGGGTTAAATGGACTTGGAGAAGATGAGACTTTAACTGACTTCCAAGTGACTTGGATTAACTTCAACATTCTATCCCCCTAGGGAGAGATCTAACTTAGCTGAGAGACCACCCACTGGAAACCTGGGCATCCGATCTGCTATCTGTCCATCTCGGTCTGTCTGTCTATCTTTCTGATCAGCAGCCTCAGCCCAGAGAGGTAGGGCTCAGGGACACTCCGAGCCATCTGTAATTCCTGCCTGCTACAAGTGTTAACACCTGGCCTCAGGCCTTCCTCCCCCACAGTCTCCAGGTGCTTGGCACATCTGAGCTCACTGACCTCCACAGGGTTTGACTGAACATGTTTTTCTGTCTCAGTGAGGATAGGAGGGGTCGAGACCGTGCCATTTTTACAAAAGGGAAAACTGAGATTGGCCACAGGGCAAGCAATTGGCCCATATTCTATAAGGGTTATCATAGAATGCTAAGAAGCCCATTTAGGGATCCTTATTCTCACTCCAATAACTTTTAAAAAACATATTTATATCTATTACTTCATTATAATCACACAACATTTCTATAAGGTAGGCAAGAGAGTATCAGTCCTCATTTAACAAATGAAGAAACTAAGTCTTAAATAAATTAAATGACTTAATGCTTAAGGTCAGGCATTCAGTTTGGGGTGGAGACAGGTCTTCTGACTCCCGAGTCAGTGTTCATTCATCTGATTGTCTTGTGAGGAGGGTCTTAGAGGATATACTCAAGAAAATGGTCTCATTTTCTTCCAAGAAAGAGGAGACAATATCCTCTACCAGCTGTGGGTGGGAACTGAAAGAGTGAATTGCATGATCCAGGATACTCCAGGAGTCTCTCAGGAGACTGGACAACAGCTGCCATTGTGTAGCTGAAAGAGTCCTGGCCTTGGAAATGGGAAATTTGCCATTAGTTTGCTGTGTGACTTCAAGCAAAACATTTCCCCTCTCTGGGCCTTATCTGTAAATGTGGGGTTAGAGTTTGCTGTCCCATCCAGCTTTGAAATTCCTTAATTTTATGATTCTAAATCTAGGATAGAGTACACACAGAGAAATTTGAAGCTCTACGTCAAAAAGGGGATAGAGACAGGGAGGGAATCCTGGGCCTTAAGAGGTCTGACTTTGGGAGGGAGAGAGAATACAAATTGAGTAACTTTCCTTCCAAATCCCTCTCTAGGTCTCATGTGTGGGCTAGGTGGGCCAGAGTGTGGGTCAGCAACTTGAATTTCTGTCCAGAACTTTAGGGAGCAGAGGTAGAATTTAGGGTGCCTATATCTTTCCCCCAATCCCTTCTCGCTCTTCTGAACCACCCCTAACCAAATTCTAAGAGCCAGAGGAATTTCCTCTCTGCTTGCACAGCCAGATCCAAATAGCTCATGAAGTTGGTGGCTGACCACCTGGTCAGGAAGACCTGGAGAGATAAGGAGCCTTGGGGTGCCCAGGATATGATGGTAGCTAGACCCCTTGAACCAGCAGAATCTCCCAGGGGAACTGATCACTGCAGTAAAAGCATTTCCTAGCTAAGACAGCCCACCCCTCCATATATACATATTCCTCTTTAAAGATCCCCCTGCCAGAATAGTCCTTCACTTAGACAGCCACAAAGCACTGACATACTTGTCTCCAGATGCATTCACAGGCACTATTCCTCATGTACAGACACAACACATATGGGGCTACTGATGTTCATACAGGCACAGGTGAATAACATTGGCATAGAAGTACACAGTGCAAACACAGGCCCAGACATGGACACAGGCACTGAGACAGACACAGACAAGAACAAAACCAGCAATACAGGGTACTGACCCAGGCTCACGCAGGTAGGTAACACTGATACTGCCACAGACACAGAAACAGAATCACGGACCCCAACCAGCACAGCACAAGCATAGACCCCCTATGACACCATCACACATGGATCCAGATACCACAACAGGTATAAAGCACCAACCCTCTAACAGGTACGGAAACACATTATTGACATGGACACACATATATACCCACACATACACAAAGGCGGTGACTCTCACATAGTCCCACCGCGAAAGGTATTGACTCTCCTAGAGATATAGACAGACACACAGAGAGACCGACCAGGTTTACTGATCATAAACATACAGAGGCACCGGTCAGACTTACACAGACATAGAAGAACACCCAGAGGCACTGACCCTCACACAAGTACACAGACACAAAGAGGTATATATATACACACACACACACACACAGACACATACATACACACTGAATATTGTGTAGACACACAAGCACAGACAAATGGACATAGGCAGACTTACCGTTACCAATACTGGCAGTGACTGACATCAACACAAGGGCCCCCCTAGAGAGACTGACTGACCCTTATATAAACACACAAACATAGGCACCGATGACACTCCCCCTTCCACGTACACAAACATGATAAAACACAGAACACATGAACCTTTTTCCTCCACACCCAGACAAAGCAACCCTGTTTCCCTTCTGATTTGTCTGACACCATGAATACAGAACTGAGGGTGGACCTGGCCTGGCAGGCTCACAGATAGATATCCTTTCAAATGGCCCTTTCCTTGGCCTAATTCTCCCTCTCGTGGCTACCTTCAACTGGAAGATTTTCAAACCACCATTTAAAAAATCCACCTTCAAACCCAACACTCCATTCCTCAGCCAACTGATGCCTCCCCAGCTGGCTTTGTCCATTACTGACAGCACACTCCCGAGACTGCTTGCCAGGTACCTTTGACAGGGACAGAACAGAGCTGGCCTCCCCGATTCTACCTTCTGCCTTTCAGAACTGATTTTTCCTCCTTCCCACAGGTTCCCTTCTTTCACTCCTTTCCTTGTCTGGGGGAGGGGGATCTGCCCTGAACTCATCTTTGGATCTGAAGAATGGCTGTGAAGGGTAGGTCTCGCAGCTACTTACCCCTCAACCCTCTGTCACAACCTTCAGAATTCTCCATCACCCAAGAAAAGCCCACCCCCTAGAAGATGGAATTCTATTTTCTTTGCTGCTTCTCCCAGGGAAGACATCTCCCCAGCCCTTTTCTTCCTTTAACCACTCAACTCAGTGAAATGCAGGGCTGCATCCCATGCTGAGCTAGTCCAAAGAAAGACTCTCCAGCTATCCAGCAGAGATGACTTCCCAGCGACCTTCTGACTATATAGTTTGAGTCTCTCCTGACGGCATGATTCTTACTGTCTATAACCTAAGTACCCTCCTTTCTCTGATCCCCCCAAATTCCCCTTCCAGGCCCTTTTTACCCTCAGGCATAAACTACTTTTCCAATAGAGATAGAAAACAAAATCAGACAGAGAGAGAGAGAGAGAGAGAGAGAGAGAGAGAGAGAGAGAGAGAGAGAGAGAGAGAGAGAGAGAGAGAAAGGGAGAGAGAGAGAGACGCAACCACATTTGAGATGTGACTATTCTTTTCTTTTTCTTGTTTGTTTGTATTTAATTTTGGAGGGGAAAGATGCTGCAAAAAGACACTTCATTTTGGTTCGAATCATAATTTTCTCCTTTCCAATGCAACCAGGATGGGAACTGGATGAAAGCAGATGAATTTTAAGAGAGAGATGATTTTTAAAAAAAATGAGGATTTTAATTCTTTAGGACCATATTCCTTGCAGCAGAGCCCAATGGGCACTTTTCACTTGGATTCTCTTGAAGGGAGAAACAATCACATTCCTGATAATTTTGGAAATTCAACAGCCCAAATTTTTCTTCAGCCTTTCCCACCCCAATCTCCTCCTCCCGTTCCCCTCCCCTCTATGCCCTTCATCATCTTCTTGGGGGAAGATTCATTAATTGAAGTTTCCTGGAATGTAGGGGGTTGGGTAGTGGTGGGGAGACCCAGAGTGATTTAAAGAAACTGATTTTAGTATCCTCTCTCCCGACTCCCTGTACCTGCCAAAGGGAGGGAGACTGTGTCATTCGGTAAACAAGAAACAGCTCCCTATACCAAAGAGCCACAATGTAATATTACTCAACCTGCCTCCCACTCCTCATTTTCTCATCTTCATTTTCTAAAATTTATTTTGTATTTTTCTTTCTCTGAAAAGGAACTGTCCCTTTCTCCCCGGCTTTCTTGTTCCCTTTCCACTTTTCTTTCTCTTTAGAAAAGAAATTGGTTTGAAATGGAGAATTATTTCATTTAAAAAAAAAAAAAACCTTGACAACTCCTTTAAAACAAATCTTATTTCCCCGACTACAGTCCTCAATTCACCCCCAGTATGAGAAAGGAAGAAATAAACGAACTCGAAATTAAATGGCACCTTCGTTAGCGGCTCAAGCCGGCCACGCTCACTTTGGAGGGTCTGGATTAACACAGCTAACATCGGAGAATATGATGATTTTTTTTTAAACCACACCGCTCCCGTACCCTCCTACCCCCAATTCAAAAGTCTCTTAAAGCCCTCGGCCATTTGAAAAGGGGGGAGGAAGATAAATGATGTTGATTCTTGAGGGGAGGTGGATCCCCTTCTAGAGGATGAGCTAGAGTGGGGGTGACAGAACATAAGAATTCTGCACAAAGCCCCAAATTCAGCCAGAATAACCCAGATATGGAGATGGGAGCGTGTGTCTGTCTGGGCATCCAGGGATAGATTTCCCTTTTTTTTTTTTTTTTTTAATTAAGAAGCCCAGTTGCAATCGAAGCAAGGGATTCCGGGGACCATGGGTTGGGGGTGGGGGTGAGGGGCGGCGGGGGTTTGCTGTTGGATTTAAGAAATGAAAAAAAAAGGAGTCTTTTATAAACAGGAGGCGGGGGTAGTGGGGTGGACTGTCCAACCTTTACAATTAATGGAAAAGAAAATGGTGATTATCACAGAACCCAGGACTTTGATTCTGAAATTGAAGGCAATAGCAGCATAGGAATTTAAGCAACCTATTTCTCATGGTGGTGGGGGGGATGAAGGAGAAGAGAAAGGATAAGCAACGAACTAGTCTCCCACCCTTAATCCCAACACCAGTACTACCTCCCTTCCCCCTAACCCCCTCCCAGAACATGAAAGAGAAAATAAGGAGCAGGGGGAAAGGCGACTCTTACCACCAAATTGGGTAACCGGCTAAAACCTTGGTGCCACTGAACAGGAAGGAGAAGAGAAATCCAAGCAGGTGGTGATCCATTAGTCCTGGGTTGGAGGAGGAAGTTTGCAGGCAAACATGAAGAGGGGAAGCGAACGCCCCCAATAGTTGGAACAAAGTCCACTTGAAATTGGAAATGACTTTCGGGTTTGTCAGAAACGCACCTTCACCAGCCTCTCCCCCCCCCCCCACCCCCCTTCCAAGAGCTCAGAGAAACAGGGTTTGAGGATGTCAGCAGGCAACCAATCAGAACGCTCGGCCTAAGGTAAGAGATGAGTCTATAGTTCAGAGCTGTCAATCATGCCTCCCCTTCCCTCCCCTCCCTCCCCGGCCCCACAACTTGGTCTCGGGCTGGGAAGGGCACAGCCCCACCAAACTTATGAAAAACCTTTTCCTCTGGGATTAATTAGATTTCTCCCCAAGTTCATTTGGGGGGACACCAATGGCCAGTCCCAGCATCTGGCCCCGGAGGGAGAGCTCTACTTTGATATGGTTTGGCCGACTGACCATTGGGTGGGGCTAGGTTTGTTTATTTATTTATTTTGGATGGGGTGGGGGGAGGTGAAGATGGGGTTGGGGGAGGTTGGGGAAATGGTCGATGATTTTTCTGCTGGGATAACTACTAACTTCTGGCGGCCTGAACCCAAAGAAAGATCTGGGAAAAAACCAAAGCCTCTCCTTTCATATTGTTGAAAACGCTAAGGTTTTCCAAATGGGTGTCTGCATGGAAAGGTGGTCTCGAAAGCCCCCAGACTGTCTTCCTACTTCAAATCTATCCTATTATCTTTCCATTACCCAGTAAAACTTGCTGAATGAAATTCTCCTCCAGAGGTTCTGGGAATCTTAAAGAAGGATCTGGGGAGTGCTTTGAGATCTTGGGATGAAAGGCACCAGGGGAAAGTGCCCTGCGTTATTGGATTATTTTGTCAGGGATCAGATCAGTATCGGGACCTCCTGCTGCCTTTGCATTTCCTGCAACTGACACCACTCTGGGTCAGTTGCATTTCCTGCTTGTAGTCAGTTTCACTTTTTGCTTTGGGGGCTGTCTTCCCTCTCCTCCTCCCCCCCCCCCCCCAATTATCCAATGTCTCTTGGATCTAGGTCTCTACCTCTTCCCCAAGGCAAATTAGAAAAACCGACAAACTCACCTATTCAAGAGGGAAGTAATTGATGGGGCTTTAGAATTTCTTTTGGGGGACAAAGGAAAGAAATTGTCGAGCGAAAGCCTTCTCGTAGGACTATGTCTTCATTTCCTCGGGGACTAGTCCAACAAAGAAACAAGTACACCCCTCCTTAGTGGGTCGCAGTGAGCTTCTAGATACTCTTAGAGTATAAATTATGAGACTTGGAATCAGGAAATACTGAGTTCGAGTCTTGGCTCAGACAATATCTAGCTTTATGATTATGGGCAAATCGCATGCCCCTTCAGCCTCAGTTTCTTCATCTGTAAAATGGAGGTAATAATAGCTTTTATTTCATAGGGTTATCGTGCAAATCGAATGAATTAACAAATATAAAGTGCTTTGCAAACTTTAACATCATATAAATGCTGGCTAGCTTTCTACCCATCGACTTCAGCTTCTTTACCCAGAATCCAGAAAGATTAAACTTTTTCTATTTCACCTAGATCTTACCTACTATGGGAACTAGTCTCAGGGTCTGAGAAACCTTGGAAGCATCCCGAAATCTCTGGTCCCTTCTCTTTTTCAAACTCAGTTACCATCTAAACTCTGTCTTGCCTTCTTTCACTCTTCAGGAAAATTTTTTTTTTATTTAAAAGAATGTACAAGTACCTTCAGACATCCAGTAGGGAATTCTTACAACCTCCTTTTCACAAAGAAGTATCATTCCAAAATGGGAAAACTGAGCAGGAAGGGAGAGGAGGTAATTTAAGGGTCTGTTGTCCCATAGAAGCCCCATAGCACCTGGGAACTTGACTCACTACCCCCTTCTTCTCAAAGGCTTATCTCAGCAAAAAGTCCAGGAGTTGTCGATGAGCTCCCGCTTTGCTCTTTTTCTCTCTCTTTCCCCACTTAAAGCCCATTTTATTCTTTTTACCCTCTCCTTCCCCGCCTCCCTTGGGCTGGTCACATTCCAGACCTTAGTCTCCCTAAGATTCCCAGAAGGTATGAACTGCAGCACTATGATCATAAGCACTACAGGGATATACCAAAACAGGTACAGGGGAGCAGCCCAACAAGGGGGCACAAGGTTATCTGTCTCCCCGATAAGATTGTTAGGAAGATCACTGCCAGTTGGAAGGAAATCTAAACCCTGAGGCTCATCCTGTCCCTACTTGGAAGCCCAGTTTTTAGGGAAGGGACAAGGGGAAGGGGGGAGGGAAGAGAGAGAAACATTTTTATTTCCTGCTGGGGAAATTTCCCACACAGGGTTCAAAAATTCCTTGAACCCCAGACAGGCTCCCTAGCCTCTGATTCTTGCTCCCCTCAAGTCCCAAAGCTTTGTGGTTCCCCATATTCAAACCTACTGCCCTCTCTGCATTCTCTTCCTGGGGATCCTTCCCCACACCAAGTCCTTCTGGCAGAGGCTCAGCAGCTCCTGAATTGGCCCCTTGGGGCAAATGAAGGGGTCGGTGGGGGTGGGGGGGTTGGGTTGCTGCCTGGGCTTGTCCTGCCTTCTGCAATGTTCTTAGCCAACGTGCACGTCTGGTGGGGGTGGAGGGGGGGGAGAAAGATGAAAGAAAGAGGAGGGAAAGAGAGGAAAGGGAAAAAGAAAGGAGAAATATGTAAAGAAGAAAAAGAAAAGAGAAGAATAGAGTGCAGAGAGGGAGGTGGGACAGAGATGAAGGAGAGAGAAAGGAAAGAGAAAGAGATGAAGGGAAGAGTTAGAGGAAGGGCAGATGAAAGAAGAAGAAGGGAAGATGGGAAAGGGAGAGGAAGCCTGAGAGATAAAGAAGAGAAAGAAGTAGGGAAGAGAGAAGAGAGAAAGAGCTAACTAATGGGATGCTGGATTAAGGTGTTACCCAAAGAGCCAGTGTGAGGGGCGGGGGGGGGGGGGGGGCGCTTTACGAGTGATGATTCTTGAACATTTTTTTAAAATATTCTAGATGTTTTTATGAAAGAATTTTTTTTGAAAATTTCATCTGAAAGTTATTCCACAATTGTACTTTCTATTTTTCCAGTGGAAGAAACCCGTCTCAGGTCCAAGAAGTTAGTGATGTTGATCTCTTCCCAGGTATGCAAAACTTTTGTACTACCCCATAACCACCCTGCCCTCCTTCTTCCTCCTTTCTTTTGTTCACTGGTGGTCAGCCCAGGATGGGAGGTCAGAAGGAAGGCAATTTTAAATACCAGAGTCCAGGTGCAGATCCTCACTGAGAATCCTTCCATGAAAATGTTAAGAATATAAACAGCAAATAACCAGCTCCATTCTTCCAAATTAGTCTGGGCTGAAAAATAGACTATTTGAACTCTCTTGCAAACCCTCTAGCTCCTGAGTTCATGATTCTAGAGATGTAAAAGTAAAGTTCAGTAATGGGGATTGATGTCTCTTCACACTGAAATTTATAAGGATGACCAGTTCTTATGTATTAATTGCCATATTTGTGGTATGTGTAAGATTTTGGGGGGAGGGGTGAGAAGCAGAAAGGAAGAGGAGTCCATCTCTATTAGGACAATTCAGTATAAATTTATTGAATTTCCATGTTTTCGGGCAAATTTACAAAGACACAAAAAGTTCCTTGCCCTATAGAAACTTACATTCTACTAGGGGAGGAAGGAGCAACATATATACAAATATATCCATTCAAAATATATATATATGAATATATGAGGACACTATTGCAATAATCCCAGTGAGATATTATGGAAGACCAAACTAGGGTATTGATTGTGCAAATTTGGATTCCCCTGGAAAGGAAACACTCTTGGAGTTGTGAGAAAAGCAACTAACTACTGTCATCCTCAGACGGGAAGATTTTTCATAAGAGTGGGTCAAAGCACCAGAACTCATGGAAGCTTTGGAGGCTTTGGGATTGGTTCGTTTGAAAGCAGGGCAATGGATCTTTTTAAAAAAAAAATTATCATTATTATAGCTTCTTATTTACAAAACATATGCATGGGTAATTTTTCAACATTGACCCTTGTAAAATCTTCTGTTCCAACTTTTCTCCTTCTTCCCCCTCCCCCCCTTCCCTAGATGGCAGGTAGTCTCATACATGTTAAATATGTTAAAGTATATGTTAAATACAACATATGTATACATATTTATACAGTTATCTTGCTGCACAAGAAAAATCGGATTTAGAAAGAAGGTAAAAATAATCTGAGAAGGAAAACAAGAATGCAAGCAGACAATAAACAGAAAGAGTGGAAATGCTATATTGTGGTCCACACTCATTTCCCATAGTTCTTTCACTGGGTGTAGCTGGTTCTCTTCATTACTGAACAAAGAGAACTGATCTGAATCATCTCATTGTTGAAGAGAGACCCGTCCATCAGAATTGATCATTGGATAGTCTTGTTGTTGAAGTGTATAATGATCTCCTGGTCCTGCTCATTTCACTCAGCATCCAGTTCATGTAAGTTTCTCCAGGCCTTTCTGAAATCATCCTGCTGGTCGTTTCTCCAGAACAATAATATTCCATAACATTCATATACCACAATGTATTCGGTCATTCTCCAATTGATGGGCATCCATTCAATTTCCAGTTTCTAGCCAATACAAAAAGGGCTGCCACAAACATTTAGCAAGCTAGGGACATTAGAATAAGAGTGACCAGCCTAGGAAGGTGGTAAGAGTCAGAAAAGAGGTGTTTTCAGAGCGAGGCTGCTCTACCCACCTGGGCAAAAGCCCTCCCTCAATCCTTACCTTCAATATGAAACAAAAGAAGAAGCTGAGGAAAAGATTTCATTAGCAAATCTGAATTGTGTACTTATCTTAAATAGTAAAGGCATTATTTACAAGTCATTTACATAACAAATGGCTTCTAAATGTATGACCGTGTAATCCTAAAGCACTATACTAGGTTAAAAAAAACAGGTTAGAAAACAAGGATAAGGACCTAGAAGCAAACCATAATTGAAAGGGATCGTTTAGTTTAACTCCTCACTCTAGAGAAGACTAAACTTAAGTCTCAGTTCTACCGTCCAGCTATAACAGAAAACCTGTCTTACTTGCCCAAGATCACACGGTTAATTAAGATCATGGTTTTAAATCTGAGAACTGTAAGGTGTTGGTAATTATTTAACAACCATCTTTCTAAAAGCCTTGGCACACTTTTAAGTTTAATCTGCAATATTAATATTTTCCCATCACTTTCTTAAGACTTAACAATAAATCAAGCCCCAATTTTTAGTTGGTCTCTGAGATGTAAATGTTTATGCTGAAAATTTAACATCAGCTGGTAAGAGCTGGCTCCAGCACACTTATATCTGGAAGGAACCTTAAAGTTATCTAATTCAGGTACCCTCATTTCAGGAAACTGAGGTCCAGAGAGATTTGTCAAATATAACAGACTTAGCAAAGCAAGCTGTTAGTGCCAAATCTAATGTTCTTCCCATTGCTTCCCATTAGCAGAACTCAATCTAGTACTCAGTTCTTGAAACCTGAATCAAACACATCAATGAGTGGTATGTTAGGAGGGACAAGTATTGTTCCTCTTTTTCAAGACAGGCAGGAACCTGTCTTCCCCAGAAAATATCAAGCAGGGGCATCAGGCCCCCCAGGGATCTTTTGAGGAACCAATTAGTTAGCTGGTACTTAGGGAATACTGTGGGGACACATGCTTAAGAAACATGATTTGGAATATACTGACCTCAAAATGATTATTGACTAACAGAGGAGAGAAGACATAGATATGGAAAATTGAAGAGAGATATGATCCTTGTCTTTAATATTTGTACACATGTGATGTGGTAGAAATTAATGAATAAATGAATCCACGAATAAGCATTTACTGTCTACTAGGTGCTAGGTCCTAGAGATATAAATACAAATTGAGATAGCTTTTGCCTTCAGGGAGCTTACATTTCTTTTTCTTTATTTTATTTTTAATTTATGGAATGAAACAAGCATTTCCATAACATAATATAATAAAAAAAAAGATTGTACATGAAACGGTAAATATATTTTGAACAACTTGCTATACCTCCTAAAATATAATAAAACTATTATGTATTTTTCCCCTTTCCCCCCATGGCTACCACTAGATGCAAATATGTATTTTTTTTTGTATATGTGTGTGTGTATGCAAAATCATTTTATACAGATTTTTATTTGTCTGTTTTTCTCTGGATGTAGATAACATCTTCCTACACTTGTCTTAAGTTAACTTGGATAGTTATAATAGTCAAGCTTACATTTCAGTGTAGAGACTAGATAGGGGAGAGGGGACTAGGAAAGGAAGTCTTTCTATGGGCTAGGAAAGGAAGTTTTGCTTTGGGTAGTCACAGGTTTTTTGAGTTGAGCCATAGGTTAATTCTGAGGTATGCTAGAACCAGCTTTCTACTTCAGTAAAAGGCAAATGCTACAAGTCAAGATTTGGTTTATTGTTTTGTTGATTTTCTTGAATTAAGAAAATGATGAAGAAAAAGTTAATGTTGATTAATCTAAAAGTGTGTAATGAATACAGTTCCCACTTCCACCCTACAGTAGTTGTTAATTGTTTCCTAGTAAAGCCCTCGGGCAGACAATGAACATACTCTTCCCAGAAGCAGTGATACCATTAATTTGATTGGACTCTTTCTGATGGATAAGCTGATTGAGAGGAAAAATAGTAGTGTAGAGCTGGATAGATTAAGTGACTTAGTTGAGTTTTCACTCACTTACCCACCAGTCAAATTCAATTCAAGACAGACTTACTCTGTGTTCCCAATGAGGATGGATAGGTGTCAGTTATAAACAGGCAAACTTCATAGGATCATCAAAGTTAGAGCTAGAAAGGACATTAGATGAGAAAACAAGATGATCTCTAATCATTAGAGAGATGAAAGTGACTTACCAAAATTCATTAGTGAGGTCTCCTCTATCTCTAAATCCAACTCTCTTTGCAGGACATCACTCATTTCATGCAAGGAAAAACTTCCTACCAATTAAAGTTGTCCAACAATGCAATGATATGTTTGGGAAGAGGTTTGCTCTCTCTTATCACAAATTTTTCAGCAGAAATTGTGTGATCATTGCCTTACAGTGTTGTTGCAGATAGGATTATATACAAAGTGTCTTTGATTTTCTCCAGTTCTAAGGCGCTATAATCTTATGGCAACCCTCCCTGCATGAAAATGAACTCAGGTTCTACAACTATGATTATATTATTTTTTTTAATTTTTGATTTATGGATAAAACAAGCATGTCTATACTATAGGAAAAACATATAAAATGTATTCAAAAGATGATTATAAAAAGATGAAACTGCAAATCTATTGTGTACAATTTGCTGTTCCTTTTAAATATATGAAGTTATCATGTAAATTTTTTTCTTTCTCCCCCATCCTAGACATGGCTATCATTAAACACAAAGATATGTGTACATATATATATATATATATATATATATATGTAGAATCATTCTATACATATTTCTATTTATCAGTTCTTTCTCTGAATGCAGACAGCATCTTCCTTTGAAAGTCTTTTGTCATTAATTATAATAGTTAAAATAATGGTATTATTTTCTGGGCTCCTGACTATGTGAATTTTGTGATTGCTACAAAGCAACAGAGAGATGGATGGGGCAGAGATTTTGTTGATGGGTTAGAGAATGATTGGAGGTGGGGGATGGAAATGAAGTACACAAAGCCTCCTAGAATATAAGATCTTGCGAATTAACCTAAGACTATTATTTCAAACCCTTATTTGTATTGATAGACTTGTTTTCTGAAAGGCAGCTGGCTACTGCTCCCCTCTGGATCTTAGAAGTAACTATAAGGGTTTAGGGTTTTCTTTCAAATGTTATTGCTCATGAGCCCTAGCAGTGTGTTTCCTTCAGTGATTATCAATTACTATTCACTAATCAAGATTAGCTTTTAGTTAGAAGTATTTCCTAAGGTAGAATTGTAAGTACAATTAATATGAATTATACCCCCAAAGTCTGGGGCTCACTCTGCCTCAAGCACATAAAGAATTCAGAGCTAAGTGGGTTCGAGCTTATACAGTGTATGTGCAAAGAGAATGCTTACTGGTTAGATGGAAGTTCTTTTCTCCCTTTGTAAAATTCTCAGGAAGTTCATCTTGAGCATGGTGTGGTTCATTGTACAATTCTGAAATTGTTTTTCCTCCATGTGTTTGTCCTTAGCTCCTGAAACAGCTGTTCTAGGAACACAGATAAGATACAAATGGAAATTTCCCTCCCTCTTCCCTCTCCCCTATCAACAAAATCTCTGCCCCATCTCTCTTCTCTGCTTCTCAAGCTTCACAGATTTCCCATTGTCTTAATAGGTCAATACCTCTTTCCAACTGGAAAGTTTTAGTCAACTGAGAGGTAAGGAGAGAGCACCCAATTGCACCAGTGCTATATTTTTGCTGACTATCTTTTTCATGCTACTTTCTTTTTGCTAGAAATTATATGATACAAAAATATTTAAATGGCACAATTGACAGAGCACTGAACCTGGAATCAGGAAGACCAGAGTTCAAATCCAGCCTCAAAACTTGACTATTATATTTTTGTAGTTAACAGGATTGGTTTTGAACAACCTTATGGTTGATCTCATGGCTGAAAGGGGAGAAAGGCAATGCAGAGAAAAGGGAAATTTAGAGATTGATAAATCTGATTTAGGAGTTCATATAGTCCTCTCAATGTGATAGGAAGGTTATCCCCACTGACCTGGTATAACTTGCTGGTGTTTAAGGAAATTAAAAGGAAGAAGGAAGATATTACTGCTAGGGTCCACATTTCCTCACAAGCCCAGAAAAGTTGCATTTCTAGCATGTCAAGTCAAATCAACAAGCATTTATTAAGTGCTTATCATGTTTAGGCACTGTGTTAAACTCTGAAATACAAATCAGATTAGATTGTTCACAATCTAATGTAAAGTGAAAGTAATCAATCTCCATTTATCCAGCTGCTAGAAATGCTTGTGTATATTCTTGTAGTCTTTAAGGACTTTGCTCAGAAAGCAGAGAGACAGCTCATGGATTTAGTAACAACACAAGTTAAAAGGAATTATTCTTATGGGAAGTGTGGATTAGCTTCATTTGACAAGTATGGTCTCTGATCCAGAGATCTTGCTAGAAAATGTGTTGATCCCCACTAAGAGCAATCATTCAACAAGCATTTGTTAAGGGCTTACTATGTGCCTAAGAACTAGTGTGCTAAGGGTTGGGGATAAAAGAAGGAAGAAAGAAAAGAAGAAAGAAAGGGAGGGAGGAAAGAAGAAAGGAAGGAAGGAAGGAAGAAAGGAAGGAAGGAAGGAAGGAAGGAAGGAAGGAAGGAAGGAAGGAAGGAAGGAAGGAAGGAAGGAAGGAAGGAAGGAAGGAAGGAAGGAAGGAAGGAAGGAAAGAAGGAAAGAAAGAAAAGAAGGAAGGAAGGAAGGAAGGAAGGAAGGAAGGAAGGAAAGAAGGAAAGAAAGAAAGAAGGAAGGAAGGAAGGAAGGAAAGAAGGAAAGAAGGAAGGAACGGAGAAAGGGAGGGAGGGAAGGAAGAGGGATGGATGAGAGGGAAGGAGGAAGGAAGTAGGGAAGGGAGGAGAAAAGGAAGAAAGAAAAAGACAGAAAGCTCCCTTTGGTCTCCAGAAACTCACAGTCTAACCAGGGAAAATTGCAAACAACTATGGACAAACAAGACACACACACACACACACACACACACTTATATTTATATATATGTATTTATATATTCTCTATATATATAAATATGAGAAATTAGAGGTGCTCTCAGAGAAAAGGCACTAAAATTTAGGGTCTGAAAGACACTTCTTGTAGATGACAGGATCTTAGCCAGTACTTTCAGGAAACCAGGAGATGGAGATGAAGAAAAGAATAAATAAGAAATCATTTTTTGAGAATATGAGGAGTGAAGTGGAAAAAATGAGTTCATTTTGGGACATATTAAGTTTATGATGTTGACCAGATTTCAAATTCAAAATATAAAGTACAGCTATAAGGAAAAAGAGTGTAGGAGAGAGGATATAAACTGAGAACTCAGTCTGGAGATAAGAGCCTCAATTTATTCTATTACTACCCCCTGGGTGTGACTTTCTTCACACAGGTGTCCAAGAGCTGGAGAGTTTTCACCACTAAGGATTAGTCACTAGAACAAGGGATTGAAGAGCAATTGGTTCAATGGGGCCAAATTGAAATACTAGTAGAATTCCATCAAATTGACAGTCTTACTGATCTCAGCTTTGCAAAGCTAGCTAACAGTTAGGTTCCCAAGATGAGGACTGTTCTTTGATCTTTTTTAGGTGAATCTGATGGAGAATTGTACATAGTTGACTGATTTAATAAAAGATGACTTTCTTTTGTAGGCACTTTTCCAATGGGGGTCAGTTAGGGATGAGGTGAAATTCTTCAGAGATGGGTTTGATGGACTAATTTCATGATTCCCCACATATCCCTCATGTCCTGTGACCAGCCTGCATTAGAGTGACTAAATCCGTCATCTAGGCAGAGACCCACTCAAATATCAATCAGGGTTTAGGCATAGGGATCCCTCAACAAACACTATCCAAGAATTGGAAAGCCAGGTGCCATCACCTTTCTTAACAACCCCATAGGATTGTTGTAAAAGAAGGTTGATATATCCAAGCTCTCTGGCCTTCTCCATCTCCATGACCAGAGAAAAAATAGTTTTCCTCCTTCCCAGAACCTGCTGTTTTTTGATGTTAACTACACTGAATGTCTCAAGCAACTTCAAAGGTTTCCATTTCGTCCTGCCCACAATAACCAACATAGAAGTTGCCATAAGCATCTATACAAGTAGTGGTCTCCAAGGGTTTGTGATACCCATCCCCTCAATTGTAAAATTCTCTAAAAATTCTCATTAAGATTGGTACCTTTTAATGAACCTGTCATGGGTCCTGTGGTATTGTGTTTGCTGCCACATGAATATAATGTTGACAGCATCAAGCAAGATCCCTCTGCCAGACTCTTAGATTAGATGGCTGATCCATATAAGCGACATAGGAGAGGAGATCAGTCCTAAGAAAATCCAAGTTCCAGCTCGCATCATTGAATGTTGAAGAATATAGTGGATGGGAAGAATAGCAGCACCTAGAGGCAGCTAAGTAGCACTATGGACAAAGTGCTGAGCCTAGTCAAGAAGACCTGAGTTTGAATCCAGTCTCACCTGTATGATCCTGGGCAGAACACTTAACTTTGGGATATTTGAAACAGAAAAGTTTTCTGTTTGCCTCAGTTTCCTCATATGTAAAATGAAGATAATAATAATATTTTAAGTGTCGTGATGAGGATCAAGTGAGATAACAATCATAAAGTACTTAGAGTGCCTGACACATAGTAGGCACTATATAATTGTTAGCAATTGTTGTTGCTGCCTCAATGATTCTGAACCCACTATAGCTTGAGAGATTTCCTGTCACAGGGCTGAAATCTCCTCTAGTCATACAATGGGCTCTGCCCACAAAAGTCTTCTATCCTGAGTATCAATTTGCCTTTCACCAATGACCCACCCCCATTCAACTGAGGCACATGTAACTGGATCTTAGAAGCTGTCAATCCAATAATAGGGACCCTTGGAGAATAAGGATCTTAAAAAAATTCTCTTAGAAAGCTGAGCTGTGAGTAGCTTGACCTGCATGTGCAAGGCTGGCACTGGAAAGATAAGACTCTTCATCTATAAGGGAGATTTTAAACTGGGGTCCATGGATACCCAAGGGAACCATGAATAGATTTTTTCTTTTCACATTAATTGGTTTCCTCTGTAATTGTGGGTATTTTATTTTATGTATTTAATATATTATTCTGAGAAGAGGTTCATAGTCTTCACTAGACTGATAAAGAGGTCCATGATTCATGTTTTGTGGGCCATGGATGCATCTGAATAGTGTTGGACCTGCAAATAACAGGACTGGACAATCAAAGGCTTTTTTCTTTGGGATAAATATCAGTAGACACATTTTGCCCATTATTTCCCCTGGCATATTTTTGTGGGTTATATATTGGCTCCCTTTAAAGATATCACACACACACCCTCTTCTGAACAGAAAAGCAGACTAATACCCTTAAGAGAATAGCAGATGTTGTATAGAGTCTACTGCCTATCTAGACATGGGGACCGTGACATCATAGTGCACTGGATGCAGAACCAGATGAGCCTCCTACCCAAATCTGAGGCCAGTGGTATCCTAGTACTTAATGAAACTCTTATTTTTTCTGCATGGTTCCAACATGCCTCCAACTGAAAAATTTTTATATTGAATCATATCCCCCAATTTAGGCCAAAAATTTTATTCCTGCTAAGTGACAACTTTGTCATGCATCAGATTTGAGTGTCCCACATCCCAAAAGACATGTATATGAAATATTAGCACTAAACTAAGAAGGGAAAACGCTCTTCAGTTGAGTGATGTTTTGGATCAGCCCTCCAGGAAAACACCTGACAAAGTTATACTGCTTTTTGAAATAAATCTAATTGACCCTAGCTTACTTTTCCTTATTATGTTCTTTGTGTAGAGTTGACTGGGAGTGAGGATTCTGTTTTCTCAAAGGGTTTTACACATCTTAATGGAAATAGTTTACATTTCCTTTTTCTTGGAATTGTTCAGATTCCTTACCAAGGTGGGCTTGCAATGTTATTAGACATTTCTCCATTTTCATCCTTCACTTTTGAAGACGATCAATGACATGACAATGTTGGAGTCAGATTATGATGAGTGATCTAATCAATATGAGTTGAGAAGGTACTACCAAATAGACCTTGTCTATGTTGTGGAATTTTTGAATAAATGGGATACAAAATGGGGATCCTTATACAAAACAAGGGTGCAAATTTTCTTATTTATAATGTAGAATGGGTTTGATTTGTCTATCAAATGAAGTTTATATACATCTTGAAGCAACTTAGAACTAAACTCCTTAAAGAAAGATTTAAAAGACAAGGCACTATCACAGATCAGGCACAAGTGGTCCATTTGGACATTTAGAGTGAAAGTGGCTCTGCATTTGCCAACTCAGCCTCAAGAGTCTGCATTGAATGCACAATCATTTGTAAACAAAAAGTCATGTACCAACTTCAGTGTGTGACTCCAGGCAAATTATTTAATCTCTATTTCCCTCAGTTTCCTCATCTGTAAAATGAGGACAAGAATAGTGCCTACATCTCAGGGTTGTTGTGAGGCTCAAATGGAATAATTACAAAATGTTTAGCCTGTATCTGAAATTTAGACATTATAAATGATGATTATGATGGTAGTAATGGTGTTGGTGATATCATATCTCCTATGATTTGGTAGAAAGAGCATCAAATTTTGAGTTACAAGACCTGGGTTCAAATATGGCCTTTGCCACTTACTGGTTGGGTGATTTAATCTATTAGTCACTTAATATCTAAGAGTCTCAGCTTTATATTTTTTAAAAAGTAGATACCTGTTTAATCCACCTGATGAGGTTCATGTGATATTCAGTTAATATATGTTGTTTTATGACCTTCATATGCAAAGAGGATCAAAATGACATCACAATGTTGGGGTCAATGTTCAATATATTTAACTGTGACTGTGTGTAATATATATAAGGTACTGGGGAAATCTTGGCCAAGACAATTCTTGATCCTAAAGAGAAATAACCTCAGTAGCCCATGCTATTAAAGGGCAAGTAGCATTTTTTCAGTTCATTTAGTTAACATTTAATAAGCACCCACTATGTGGCAGACATTGTGCTAAGCACTAGGAGTAAAAAAGAAACAAAAGACCATCATCCCTGTCCTCAGGGAGCTTACAATCTAATAAGGAACACAACATGAATAAAAATATATACAAAGCAAACTATATACAGGATGAATAGGAAACAATTAAAAGAAGGGAAGGCAATAAAATTAAGATGAGTGTACAGCATCTGGTTGACTTCAGTATGACTATGATCAACTCCTGGATCAGCTGTATCAGAAGAATCCAAATAGAGGGAGTTTCCTTAAGGGCCCATTACCACGAAGTCACAAATAGGACTTTTATTTTGTATGGTTACAAGCTACTTATATGTTATAATTTGAGTCTTGAAATATCTTTTTTGAGTATAAATATTTTCACCTTCATTTTACAGTTTGGAGGCAGCTAGGTGGGAAAGTAAATAGAGTGTCTGGAGTCAGGAAGATACATCTTCCCGAGTTCAAATCTCACCTCAGACACTTACTAGCTGTGTAACCCTGGGCAAGTCACTTAAATTATTTGTCTCAGTTTTCTCATCTGTAAAATGAGTTGAAGAAAGAAATGACAAATCAGTATTCTGCCAAGAAAAATGGAGTTATGAAGAGTCATACAAGATTGAAATGACTAAGCAACAACAACAATCAACAGATTGGGGGATTGAGTCTCAAGAAAATGAAATTACTTTTATAATAATCATAGAACTTAATTAGAGCTTTAGTATTTGCAAAGCACTTTACACTGATTATCTCATTTGATTAGGTATGGTCATATAGCTATTGATTATATCATTTTTCTATTCAAGAACCTTCAATAATTTTCTCTTTCCTCTCAAATAAGAAATAAACTCTTCAGCCTGGAATTGAAAGCTTTTCACCATTCAGTTCTCACTTACCTCTCTCAGTTCATTACATACATCAATCCCCATTTCCTGTAAGATCCAGCCAAACTGAACTTCATATTGCCTCTTGTGATTTTTTTTTAAGATTAGTGAGATTAAGTGACTTACCCAAGATCACACAGCTAGTAAATATCTGAGGTTGGATTTAAACTCAGGTCCTCTAATTCCAGGATTGGTGCTCTATCTGCTGTGCTACCTGACTGTTCCCATACTTATTATTGCTTCTTAAACATAGAACTTCATCTCTCACCTCTGACCTTTCTTCCAAAAGCAGTCCCTTTTGGGCTTAAAATACATTTTCTCATCTGTTTTACTTTTTTTAGCATCTCTAACTTCCTTCAAAGCTCAGCCTATGTACTATCTCCAGCAGGAAGCCTTTCCTTATCTCTTTAGGCATTAGATTCTTTCCTCCACCTCCAAAAGAAAATTATCACATATGTATTTATATGTGTAAATATTATGTAGGAGGTACTTTTCACCAGTAATTACAGTTGTCTCTTCAGCAGAAAGAAAGCTCCCAGAGGATGGGGACTGGGTTTTTTTTCCCCTTTATATATCTATGGCTTTGTACATATGGTAATAAGCCCTTGGTGTTTGTTGGACCAGATAGAATTGTAACCAAGACTCTAATACAGGTTTTCAGACTCTAAGTCCAGGTCTTCACATACCATGTGCTTGGCTTGAGATTCACTCTGAACTCAGGGATCCTTTTCTACCCTATATACATGTGATATTTGGATAAGTATATTTAATTTGTCCTTTCTGTTATCTAACACTTGATTTGTTATCAAACTCTTTTATAAAACATCAATGCTATTTGAACAGAGATTCGATCTGTAAGTCAAAATTGTTCCAAAGAAAAGAAGCCATGGAAAGAGGTAAGAAAAAGAGAAAAGATATAATAGCAAAATTATTCCAGTAAAAACTAGACTGTGGTATTATTGGATATGATCAGGTTCTTTTGAGACAAGATTTCTATCTGCTCCCAGAAAGAACCATCCATAAATAATATAATATTGAATAATGAATATTGAAGACCTTCTTAGTCTTAAATTCATTATTCCAAAGGTCAAGAATGTCTGAGGTGTTATATGTCTGTATACATGTATGCATGCATGTATGTATACATATATTTATATGTATATGTATATGTATGTTGGATTTTTTCAGGGAGCAAATAAAAACCCTATTTCTCAGAGATCCTGATTATATCTCTTTCTGTGTATCTCTGTCTCTCTCTCTCTCTCTCTCTCTCTCTTTCTCTCACACACATTCTCTCTCTCTCTCTCTCTCTCTCTCTCTCTCTCTCTCTCTCTCTCTCTCTCTCTCTCTCTCTCTCTCTCTCTTCCCCCTCTCTGTTTGTCTGCCTCTCTGTCTCTTTTTGTCTCTCTACCTCTTTGTCTCTTTCTATCTCTTGCTCCCTCACACACATATACAATACATATGTATATATAAACACACAAATGTTTATATATATATATACTTATATCCATGTAGGCATCCACACATGTCTGTATATACCTGAATTTATGCATATACAATTGTGGGGAGTTGGGAATGTATAGTATATATGTCTTAGTCTACACTCTAAGTCCATCACCTCTCTATCAGAAAGTGTATACTATGTTTCTTCATGAGTCCTCTGGAATAGCAGTTAGTCATTGAGTTGATCAGAAATCTTAAGTCTTAAAAAGTTGTTGTGTTTACAATATTGTTTTTATTATATAAATTATTTTCCTAATTTTGTGCATTCCGGTCTATATCATACAAGTCTTCCCAGGTTTCTCTGAAACCATCCTAGAGTGTTTTCTCCCCTTTTGAAATTTTTTTATTTCTTGTTCAATTTCTTTTTCTAAGATTGGTTTCAGTTTTCTCTTTTTTGTATTGTTAATCTAAGTATTTTACTATTTCATGACTTCATTTAATTTAAATTATTGATTTTGTTGGCTTATAATTGAGTAAATTAGTTTCTAATCATAAATTTTATTTCCCCTTCATTTATTGTGAATTCTTTTAACGAAATTTGGTTTTTCCTTTATTTAGGAATCAGATTAACCAATGATTTATTTATTTATTTTATTGGTTTTCTTTAAGTTCCTATTTTTATTTATCAGTTTAATACTTTTTAGTTTCAATTTTAACCCCACTGATTTTTAGAACTTTGATTTTTGTGTTTATTTGGAGTATTTCCATTTGCTATTTTCCTAACCTTTTTTAAGTGGCATGACTAATTCATTATTTTCTCTTTTATGTGATAAAGTCCTTAAGACTGTTTTGGTTATATCTTAAAGATGTTGACATTTTGTCTCTTTGCTGTTACTTTCTTTCTAATATTTCTGTGATTTTTTTTGCATACTAATTTTTAAGATTTAAACTTGATCTCCATTTAGATTTTAACTTTTTATTCAAATACCTCTTATTGGTTATATCTTTATTACATTGTGGTCAAATAAATAATATATCTAGTTTTTCTGTTTCTCTGAATTTCTTCAAACCATGTTGCCTAAACCCTGGACGTACTCCTTGTACAAGAAGTTAGATTTCTACTTCTGAATTCTGGGCTCTGGGAAATGAACTTTCAAGTATTCTATGCTGAAACAAAACCACTAACTTCCAGGACATCTGCAAATATACTGAACAATATAGTTCTCTTCCCCTTACTTTTAAAATTTAGCACCTTTGTATATGTTGTCTTCTATTAGAATGTAAGTTTCTGAGGGGCTCTCTGGAGCCAAGATGGGAATGTTGAGAAGTATTTTGCGGAGATCTCCTCCAAACAACTCTAAAATAATGCTTCAAATCAAATTCTACAGCAACAGGACCCACAAAAGTTTGGGTGAAAAAATTTTCCAACCCAACCCAACTTAAAAGATCAGCAGGAAATGTCCACATCGCCAAAGTAGTGGTTGAGCCTGGAACACAGCAAATAACATGCTGAGGAGCCAGCAGTAGCAGCTTGGGAAGATGTCAGCCCATAGAGCTTGGTGGCAAAGTGGAGTGAGGGGGTTGAACAACTGATTGGAAGGAGATTGCAGGGGACTTGCACTGACACTGCTGTTCAAGCTGTGATTGACACTGGGTTCAAGACCCTATTGCATTGCACATATGCAATTCTGGGTTGGATCACAGTCCTAGGCCAAAAAGGATCAACAGCATTTGTAACAACAGGGGAGCAGGGGCCCTGATAGAGAAGAATGTCATACACACACTGGTTGCTCAGTTCTGAGACAGAGAGGAGCACTAGCAATTGTAATTGCAGGAGAGTGGGGTTCTTAGTCACAGTCCCAGAGTCAGGAAGAGTGCTAGGGCTCTGGCTACAAGGAAATAAAGTCCTTTCCTTAGTAAAGATTACAACACAAGCCAGGAAAGCAATGACCATGCTATTTCATTTAACTTAGAAGCATCAAAAACTTACATATCCACAAAGGTAGCTTTGAAAATATCAGCACAAAAGGCCTGAAGCTTTGAACAATGTCCTCTCCACTCTGGGAATAGAACTTCAGCATAAAGTTGAAAGTCAAGAAATGTGGAAAATGAGTAATATTTTCTGTACATGTTTTTTATTTAATTATTTTTAAACAAATAGAAAAAAAAACAGAAAAAAATTGTCATGTGTATAGTAGAATGAATGAAAAGATTTAAAATATGTAACCATAAATTTCCATTTCAATAAAGTATATATAATAATAAAACACATTGTATTCATAACTGTCCAATGAGCAATTTTTTTTTAAAGAAGAGCCTGATCATAACATGTTACTATGGTGATAGAGAGGATCAAGACAGAAACCCAAAAGAATATAAAGTAGGTACAAGCAAAACCTTAAAGAAAAAATGTAAATTATTACAAATCAAAAAAGAGTTTCTCAGAGAACTCATCAAAACATTTAATTTAAAAATTAAATAGGAGAGGTAGAGGGGAAAATGAGAAAAGAAATGAGAGTAATGCAAGAAAATTATGAAAAGAAAGTCAATATAAAAGGAGCACAAAAAATTACTGAAGAAAATATCACCTTAAAAACCAGAACTGGTCAAATGAAAAAAAGAGATACAAAAATTTACTGAAGAAAAAAATTCAAGTTTCTTATAGCAGGGAAATATGTTGGTTATTTGTATTTGTATCCCCAATATTTATCACAGTGCCTGACACAAAATAAATGTATTATTCATACATTAATCATTATCATCATCATAGCTAGTGTTTATATAGAACTATAAATATCATTTCATATTATCTTTACTATAATCCTGGGAGGTAAATGATGTTACTTTTCCCATTTTACAATGATGAAACTGAGCCAAAAAATATTAAATGACTTAGAGTTACACAAAGAATAAGTGTCTGAGGATAAATTTGAAATCATATATTCCAAGCCCACCATTTTTTCCACTGTACCACCTAGCTGCTTCTACAGTCATTCATTTATTAATCAGATTTTTAATGTCCTACCATACAGTCATGTTTTGCAAAGTAAAAATGTATATTCCTCTCTATTTACATTTAAGAAACATCAGGAATTTTTCATAACTAATTTTTAAAAATTGTACTCTAAATTTGTAAATGTTTTTGTGTTTGTCCTTTTGTTAGATTTGTTTAACTCTGAAAGAAACATATTGACGTTCCCAACCATTATAATTTTGCTACTTTGTTCTTCCTGTAATTATATTAACTTTTCATTTTATCCTTTAGATGTTATCCTATTTGTTGTACTTGTATTAAGTATTGACATTATTTCATTGTTTATAGTCACCTTAAGCACAATGTAGCTTTCGTGCTTATCTTTTTAGCCATATGTATCTTTTACTGTTGCCCTAAGATGATTGATTTTTCTATTTGTAATAATTTTCCTGAAACATAATACATCTGAGTTATCAATAGTCACATAGAAAAATTTTATAAATCACTAATAAGTGATAATAATAAGAACACTGTTGATAGAGTTATAGTTTGATCTTGTCTTTCTAAAAAAAAACAATTTAAGACTATACCCAAAAAGTTACTAATCTACCCATTTTTTTGACCTAGGAATGCCACTACTAGACCTATTTTCTAAAGATGTAAAAAAGGAGAATATTCATATGTGTGAATTATGATAATTATACATACATATATATTGATATCAGCTTTTTTATTATAGCAAAAGACCGGAAACAAAAAATGTGCTCATTACTTATGGAAATCCTTGAATAAATTATGTCATATATATATGATAATTATACATACATATATATTGATATCAGCTTTTTTATTATAGCAAAATACCGGAAATGAAAAATGTGCTCATTACTTATGGAAATCCTTGAACAAATTATGTCATATATATATAATAGAATATTATTGATGATATAATGATATCATCATTAACAAATGATAAAAGGGAGACATTCCAAGAAACTTAGGACTAATAAGAATTGAAACATATTGAAAGGAGCAGAACTAAAATAAATTAAGGTAGTAACAATGACTTTGTAAAGAATAACAACTTTGAAAAACTTCACAACTTTGATCAGTGCATTGATCAGCCAGAACCCCAGAGAATGATGATGAAGTATGCTCTTTACCTTTTGATGGAGCAGTGATGGATTCAAGATGCAGATTGAGACATATGTTTTTGAACACAGCAAATGCATGGATTTATTTTGGTTGACTTTGCTTATTTGTCAAAATTGTGAGATTTTTTTTTTCCATTGGAGAGTGGTAGATTTGGTAAGGAGAGAAGCAATTAGTGTTCCTTTAAAAAGGAGAGAGAGGCATCAAAGTATATTTTTTAATGCACAGAGCAGAAAGAAATTCAAGAGACAAAAAGGACAATAATATGTTGAATTTATTGTAAACTTTTCCCAGAACTTAACATATATATATACAAATCTCTATTATTTGCAATTTCCCAGGTAGCCCTCTTTTTCTGTTTCCCTTGTATAAGGAAGTATTCTCTCTTTTTTTGTTTCTTTTTCTCTTTTTTTGAGTTCTGATTTTTTGAGAAGATGTATGCAGAGCAGCTTAAAATGGAAGGTCACAATTAATAGGCTAATAATTAGAACAGCTGGAGAGAGTGGAGTCTCCTGCAGAAAGGATCATTGTAGCCAAATGTTGAAGTTAGCCCAGTCTTCTAAGAGTTGGAAGTGAGAAGAAACATTATTTCAGGTAAGGAGAGCAGCCTAGGAAAATGGAGGGATATAAAAGTCTGAGTATTATTATGTGAGGAATAGCAAGTAGACCAGTATAAGTTAAATTTGAGAAATGGAAGGAGAGATTTTATAAATGATTTCAGATGCCAGAGGGTTTTAAAATAATAAAGGTAATAGGAAATCACTGCAGTTTGCTAAATAGAGGAATGACAGGGTCAGATCTGTAGTTTAGAAGATCCTTTTGACTGAGTGGAGGATGAACTGAAGTGAGGAGAGACTTGAAGAAACAATAGTCCAAGTAAGGGATGAGGACCTAAACTAGGGTGATGGTTGACTGATTGGAAAGGAGACCTGTATTATAGATGCGAAGGTAAAAGCAGCAAGAGTTTACAACTGATAGAATGTAAGGTGTAAGTGCCTGTAGGAGGAAGCTGTGTCATCTTCTTCTGGATGTTGGGAACCTGGATATTGATTGAGCTAGGCACTAGGGATAGAAGTATAAACGAGGAAATTCTCTCTACAAGCAAAGAACTTGCATTTTAAATAATAATAGCTTTTTATTTTCAACATTCACCCTTGCAAAACCTTGTGTTCCAAACTTTTCTCCTTCACTTTCTCCTCTCCCCTCCCCCAAATAGCAAGTAATCCAATATACATTAAACATGTACAATTCCACTATACATATTTCCACACTTATCATGCCACACAAGAAAAGTCAGATCAAAAAGGAAAAAACGAAAAAGCAACCAAAAAGCAAGCAAACAACAACAAAAAAGATGAAAATACTATGTTATGATCCACACTCAGTCCCAACAGCCCTCTTTCTGGATGCAGATGGCTCCCTCCATCACAAATCTACTGGAATTTTCCTGAATCACCTTATTGTTGAAAAGAGCCACGTCCATCAGAATTGATCATCACATAATGTTATTGTTGCTGTATACAATGTTCTCTTGGTTCTACTCACTTCACTTAGCACCAGGTCATGTAAGTCTCTCCAGGCCTTTCTGAAATCATCCTGCCGATCATTTCTTATAGAACAATAATATTCCATAACATGCTATGTCATAACTTATTCAGCAATTTCTTGATGGGCATCCACTAAATTTCCAGTTCCTTGCCACTACAAAAAGGGCTGCTACAAAAATTTTTGCACATGTAAGTCCTTTTTCCTCTTTTATGATCTCTTTGAGGTACAGTCCCATAGAGACACTGCTGGATCAAAGGGTATGCACAGTTTGATTGCTCTTTGGCTATACTTCCAAAATGAGGAGCTTGCATTCTAAAGGGGGGGAAGGGAGAGAGAAGGAAAAAGACGAAAGGATGAAAAAGGGAGAAACGAATGATACCTACTGTGAGGAAGACCACCAACAGTGGTCCTAGTGGTTATGCCATAGATTGTTAAGCTCTCTTTAAACTTTGGTTCCAACCCTTGGTGCCTTACCTCTGGGCTCTTGACCTCTGAAGCTACTTTCCCTCAGCTTCCCCACCCCCCTCACTCCCCAACCAGAAGCTGGGTAGAGCTGTCCAGAGAGGAGGTGGGGAAAGGCAGAGAGAGGACTGGGCCACTGCCTGCAAAGTGGCTGGGAGGGAAGTTTTAACGAAACACAACACAACACACAAGGGGGAAAAAAAAGAAAAAAGGAGAGAGGGGGAAAAAAAGCCAAGGAGGGAGGGGGTGAGGAAGAAAGACCTCCTGCCAGGCCCGTTGCCAGGGAGACGGGCAAGGCGGCCTGAATCAGCCCTGCTCTTTTCACAGTCGCCTTTAAGCATCAAGAGAGAGAAAGCCGCCGCCATAAAGGGGGACATGTGTTGCTGGGTGTGTAAGGGCTATCCTCGGCAGTTAGAGAGAGCCCCCTGGCCCCCAACCCCCCTGCAGTTAGGGCCAGAGAACCCCTCGCTCCACCTCATACCCCATCTCCCCTCTGCCTCCAGGGGGGTTAGGGATGAATGAGATCTGAGTGGAAAGCAACTGGAAAGGAAAGGGAGGGGGTGAGAAGGAGGAAAAGATGAAGGAAGAGGAGGAGGAAGGAGCTTGGAGGAGCTTCAGCTAACTGCCACCAGAGGGAGGCAGGGAAGGAAGCCTTTAAGGTCTCCTCTCAATTGTCTGTACTAATGGAAGCAGGCTAAGGCACACAGAAACTGAAAGCAGCTGATCCAGAAATCATTTGGTTTTGGCTTGGAGATAGATTGGCAGGCTTCTCTTGAACCATGGCTTACATGATATTCTGGGAGAACCCTATAATAAAGTGCAAAGAGTCTTTCTTGGAGTCAGTAGATTTGCTGGCATTCTCCTACTCCATGGAAATATCTTTGTAATAATAATAACAATAAAAATAACAATAACTAGGATTTGAATAATATTTTTAGGTTTATAAAGCACTTTACAAATGTTATCTCATGTCATCCTCACAATACCCTAGAAGGAAAGCACCTTTCATCCCGGTTTTACAGATGAAAAAACTGAGGAGCAGAGAGGTTAGGTACCTTTCCCAGTATTGCACAGTCAGTTAGTGTCAGGCAAGATTCAAATTCTTGGCACCCCAAGTCTAGCTCTTTATGGATACACTTTACTATTTCTCCATCTCAGGATTTTGTGTAATGGAGTATTCCTAAAGTTTTGGTGTGATTTTAAGTTTAAAAACATATATTTTGCTTTTGTTTGTGTGTATATTCCTCCTCTCCCTCGGTACTAAGTGAGCTCCTTAAGGACAAGAACCCTTTCATTTATATTTTTGTATCTCCATGGCCTAATGAGGATAAAAAAGGAAGGGGATAACATTTGTTCAAAGTGACATTTTACAATTATTAATTCACCAAATATATATATATATATATATATATATATATATATATATATATATCACATTGCCTGGCACATAGTAGGTGCTTAAATGAATGTTGAACTGAATGGAACTGAACTGAAGTCCTGGGCTCATTAAGATTCTGTCACCTATTCAGACTAGTTACTTTATCCCCTTCCAAACCATGATGATATTAATAAGGGTAAGGGATTGATTTAATAGCTGAATCTACATTAAGACTTTTGGGACATCTTGTAAAGCACTTAGCAAAGTGCCTGGCACATAGTAGGTACTACATAAATGTTTATTTCCTTCCCCTTTCCTATGCAATGACAAAGCAATGAAGCAATATAACAGATCTGGGAAAGTTAGGAAGCTAACCAAAGACTTCATTCTGACCTCTCTAGCTCCTCATTGGCCCAAAATCAATCGCTCAGTCAACAATCATTTTAAAGCACTTACTATGTGCCAGGATTGCAGTAGGCAATACAAAGGGATTGTACAAAGACAAAAGTGAAACAATCCCTGTCCTCCAAGAGCTTACCAAAAATCATGGAAGATAACATAAGCATATATATATATATATATATATATATATATATAGTTGTTCAGTCATTTTCAGTCATGTCCCACTCTTTGTGACCCTATTTGGAGTCTCTTGGCAGAGATACTGGAGAGGTTTACCATTTCTTTCTCTAGCTCATTTGAGGAAATTGAGACAAAAGGGTTAAGTGAATTGCCCGGGGTCACATAGCTAGTAAATATCTGAGGCCAGATTTGAATGCAGGAGTCATTCTGATTCCCACCCCAATGCTCTATCCACTGCACCACCTAGGAGCATATTTATGTAAGTAGATGTAAAATTTATGAAAGTAATTGGCACTTGCAGCTGGGAAAATCAGAAAAGTCCTTCTTCTATAAAAGATGGTACTTAAGCTGAACTTTGAATGAAACTAAGGGTTTTAATTAAACAACTAATCAATAAGCATGTATTAAAAAGCTGCAATGTGCCAGGTACTGTGCTAAGTTATGGGGTTACAAGTACAAAAAATGAAACAATTCCTGTCCTTAGGGAGCTTACATTCTTAGAAATGTTAGGAGAGGAGGACTGAGGATATTCTAGGCATGGGGGCAGTCAGAGAAAAGTCTGGGAGATCAAGTAAGACCTGTGAGGAGCAATAGGAATGCCAGCAAGGTGCAATAAAGCTGGAAAGATAGGTTGGGGTCAGGTTGTAAATGGATAAATAGACCATTATGTGGTGGGAATAGATAGATGGTATAGTGAGTGGAGTGCTGGGTGTGAAATCAGGAAGACCTGGGCTCAAATATGCATTTATGACCCTGGATCAGTCACTTAATCTCTGCCTCAGTTTCCTTAATTGTAAAGTGAAGAGAATAATAGTATCTACTTTGCAAGATTGTTGTGAAGATCAACATTTTGTATTTGTAAAACATTTAGTAAGTGCCTGGTGTATGAATAGGCACTATATCAATGCTTATTCCTTCCCTCCTCCCCCTAGTGAAATTAGACTTTTCCAGACCATCAACAATATCCTCAACGAAGGCATATGAGTTTCAAAGAAGAAACCCATTATAGTGTCCTATATTAATAAGACCAGGGAAGCCTTATGGTACAGTAGACAAAACTAAAAGCCAGGGAATTCCAATTTCAAATCCAATATCAGTCACTTACTAGCTTGTGTGGCCCTAAGTCGGTCACATAATCACTCTATGCCTCCATTGCCTCTTTGTAAAGAGCTCAATAACAGCAGCATCTATCTGTCAGAGCTATTGTGGATAAAATGAGAAAAAATCTAAAGTGCTATGACAATGATAGCTACTATTATAATCCAGTGTAAAACAAATAGGAGTACCCTGTCCACTGAAATCAAAAGAAAGCAGATGAAGCAGAGTAGTGATGGGGTTGACTGTCACTAAATACCACACATCTTCCAAAAAATCCTTCCCTCCTCTCTTCAGAGTCTACAACAGGAAAAGTTCTTGGCACCTTCTATTTCCAGCAGGAATATCCACTAAGCAAATAGAGCTACGCAAAATAGAAAGAATAGAGGGAGGCAGACAAGCATTTATTAGTCTTTTTTTTGGGGGGGAGGGGAGGTGTATGGGGCAATTGGGGTTAAGTGACTTGCCCAGGATCACACAGGTCTGAAGTGTTAAGTGTCTGAGACTAGATTTGAACTCAGGTCTTCCTGACTTCAGGGTTGGTGCTCTATATGCTGCATCACCTAGCTGCCCCCCAGACAAACATTTATTAATTGCCTACTATGTCCTATGTCCTATTCAAATGTTACTTCATTTGACACCGGGGTCACCCAGCTAGTAAGTATTTGAGACTGGATTTAAACTCAGATTTTTTTGACCCTCAGGCCCAGAGTTCCATCCACTAAACCATCTAGGTGGCAACAGGCCCTTTGTTTTCATGGGAAGGTTGGAGTCAGCAAATGAACTTTGTAGTTTCCAAAAAGAATCCATTCCTTGGTTCCCCTCCTTTTCCATTCAACGTCCAACTCAGTGTCAGTCTATGCTATTGGTTCCAAATATGTGTGTATGTGTGTGTGTGGGTGTGTGGGTGTGTGTGAACAAGCTCCTGTGAATGGATGCTCAGGCAAAATACTTGCTGAATCTGGGCAATGGCTATACTTGGTCCATTTAATCTCTCCTGTATAGATAGCAGACCAAACTCTTTTGAAATATAGACTTCTTTCAATCAACTCTGCATTATCTTGGAGCTTGGCACAATTAAGTCAATGTCATGCACAAATAAGGCAATTTGGAGACCTTGCCACCTACAGGGAATCCCCCCTAAAACTGGTTCTCCTCTAGCACAGTAGCAAATACCTTTGACAAACAAAACATCCCCCTGTTTTTATGTTTCATCTGATATTTGTTTGTTTCTTTTGTCAGAAGATCATTATTTCTATTTTGACATTTTCCAAGGAATTCTGAATGGTTTTGTTGTACAAATGAGAGACTATAAAAGTATCTGTAAGGGCCAAAAAGCCTACCATTCACCAAGTGGTTAGCTGACCAGAGCAAATTACAGAATGTCTACACCAGAATCTCTCTAAGGTATTTTTACCAAATACATTATCCCATCTGTTAAGAAGCAAGCTTCCCAGGTTCTGCATGTCAGAAGTCAGGTCATTTGAACAAGGTGACACATTGCATATGTGCCAGAGTTTCATTATAACTCTGATGAATTGGTAGTCTGACTATCCACAGATAGCTGACTCAGGGGTAACTCCCATCAATAGTAAGTTTTTTCCTGTCTGTTAAAAGAGTCACTTTTGTGCTTTGTGGTGGTAGTTAGTGCTTGCCATAGTCATTGCCCTCCCCATTTTTTTTTAAGAAAATCTTCATAGCAAGAAGGCACAAATTTTCTATATAGTCTTTTTCATTTCCTTATTCAGAACCATTTATGGTTCATAAAGAACATAAACCATTCAAAAAGTTCATAAACCATTCATAAAGAACAAATGAATTTATGTAGAAGTGCTTTGAAAAAGTATTTATGTGTGTGTGTGTGTGTGTATGTGTGTGTGTGTGTGTGTGTGTGTGTATCATCTCTAAGAACTATATGGAAGACATTGAAGGCCAATTCTCCCTTTTGGGAAGCAAGAAAAATTCTCTAGTACTTGTGTGTAGGAGCTTTTGGAAACTATGGAGGCCACCAGGAAAAATCCAGCTTTTTCTTCTCTTAACTTGAAAGACAGAAAACTTGTGATAAGGCAGTTATGAGACATGGGAGATTGGAAGTCAGAAGAGAGAACAAGAACGCAGAATGGAGTCTGGAGAGACAGATTAAAGACAGGAAACAAATGGTATTCCTGGTGTTTAAGGATATCCAGCTCCTCTGTTGCCACTACCACCTTGTTCACCATAGCCTGAAATTAGAGAGACTTATCCTATCAGTATTGAACTTTCTCTTTATTCTATTGCTTCCTTTTCCTCCATAACCCTCTTTCTCCTCCCCAAGAGAGTATACTCCTGATCCATGTACTTAAAAATATGTTATAAAAGGGAAGCCAAGGACAAGATGACAAGGGAGATGAGGACAAAGTATATAGAATAAAAGTAAAAAGGAGAGAGGTTGGAACACGTGTAATTTATAGAGAGGTCATCTCTTAGCTGGGGGCTCAGGAGGTATAAGAGAGAGAAGCTTGTTGATTTTAAATACTTTTATAAACTCCCAAGCAGTCAGACAAACCAAGTAAACTTCATGATTTCTCACTGGTTACAAACAAGTTAAAACAGTGAGATCAGGAGAAGAAAGGACTCCTCAGGCAAAATATTCTTTTCATTGTTCTCTCCTGGCAGACTCACAAACTCCATCTAACCTTGAGGGAGAGAGTAAATAAAGGCAGGGATGGAATAGAAGCAACTGAGTAACCTCCAGGGTCCTCTAAAGGGAGGAACTGAGAATAGGTGGCCCAGCCCCATTAAGGTGAAGGGAGGAGCATCCAAGGGGGAATAATTTATTTCCTGCTATTAGAACCACACTTCTAATTCCACCTTCCTGGTAAAAATCCAAAATTTAGCCCGATACTCTGGTTGCTTCTACTGTGGTTTTAACTAAAAATATTACCCAAACAAACATAACTTGAAAATAGGCACCCAGAAGAATGGAAAGATGATATTGGTCAATGAAATGGATTGATGATCCCCAGTTCAGAAGCTCTGATTTCTCTCTTTTGATCTAATTTGTTTTGTGAAGTGTGCCTTTTTTTTTTCCTTTTTGGTTTTTATCATACACTTTTTATTCCTTTTTTATTCTTTTTTCCCCATTGTCAGACTCTATATTTCCAGAGATTTTTCAGCAGAGGATCAGGATTTACCAAAAGATCATCCAACATTTTCTAAATGACCAGTTTTAGAAATGTAGATTGTTAGAACTGGAAGAAATCTCAGAGATTATCTAGTCTGAGGACTCTCAGACCCAGGGCCAAGACAAGAATCCGCAGACTGCAGCTTCTGAAGGTATATTATGCAGCCCTTTGTCTCTTTGTTCAAGGAAATATGTAATAGGATTAACATCTCTTTGTGAAGAGAAACAAAGATTGAGAAGTAGTAGTGCAAATAGATTAGTTATAAACTTAACAAACATGCAATTTGAGTGTGAGACCACTGACCTAGTCCAGTCCTGGCATTTTACAGATCAGGGAACTGAGGTCCAGGGAGGACAACTAATTGTTTGAGGTCATCCAGTGAATTATCCTAGCCAGGACTAAGAGCCAACCTTCCTGACCCTAATGGACAGTGCTCTTCCCACTACATTATGAATAGAGGAGACCCAAGGAACCTTGGGTCAGCGGTCAGTGAGGAGGTGGAAAGGGGTACTTACTGAAATATATTAAGAATATAGTAGAGGGATGGGTAGGAGACAGATGAAGAAAACTGGATTGAATCAGAAAGGAGACAAACATATTCAGAGAAAGAAGGACCAATCAAAAAAAAAAAAAAAAAAAGGAGATTTTAGTGTAGAAATTCCCTGGAAAGTAAAAACAACTCTACTTACAGAAAATACAATGGGAAGGAGAAATACCCATATATTTGAAAACCTTTGTGAGCAATTAATTGAAAAGTTTTTAAAAACTTCCTATATTGTATTGCAATTTGATTAAACTACAGCTATAATTAAAGATAACAATTGGACAATATGTATATAGGGGGTGTGTGTGTGTGTGTGTGTGTTGTCAGTGTAGCTTATGTTTTTCTACAAGAGTTTGTCTAAACACAATATACAAGAACCAGAATAGATATCTCTGGAATCTTCCCCACCCATCTCTAAGGGAGGGTTTGAATCCTGCCTGGAGGGGAGCAGGAGACTGGAGACATGAACCTGACTTCTCTGTTCTGGTTAGATAGGGGGTACCTGGCAAGAATTTTATTTATCTTTTACATCTTCCCCCAATAATGTTATTCTGAGGAAAAATGACTTTTAGTTTATGCTGCTCTTCTGGCTATTACCCCTACAGAGGAAAGATGTAGAGGCTGATCCTCTCTTCACTAAATGTTAGTCACACACATTACACAAAGACCATCACAAATATTGAATATGCCTTTTTTTACTGGAGATCTTCCATTTTCTAATATTTTTCTTTCCTCTAACACATTAAGTACCATCTTTTCTAGAAAATCTTCCTTGACTACTTCTTCTTTATCTGAAATTCCACCCCAGAAGTTCCTATTATATACAATGTATTAAGTTTTAGGCTGAAGATACAAATTTGAATAACTGGTATAGTGCTTGTCCTCAGGGAGTATAGTTGGGGTGGGGTGGGGAAGTGAAGCATGTATACAAACCTGCAATACAAGCTAGAATATATAAAGAAGTCAAAAAGAGTAGAATGAGTATTGGTCAAGGGTGAGGCATTTCTTCCAGGAAAGATTTCATAAATGAGACAGTCTTGAAGGAAAAGAAAGATTTCAACAGTTGGAGTCATGTTTTAGGCATGATAAATTTTGGCTAAAAATCATACCCATTCTGCACATTAAGAATACCACCATGATAATTATGTCTATAAGTCAGAAATATGAAAATTCTCAGGTATTTTATCCATCAATAAATATGTGCATGTTACATCATTTTATGGTGTTTGAGATTTGCTTGTGTGCTGTTAAAAAATTGTAGTGAATTCCCACTTTTAAATAAAATATGAGCTGAGAGGGCGAGTAGGATTTGTGGTGTATGTGTGTGTTTTGTGTGTGTGTGTGTGTGTGTGTGTGTGTGTGTGTAGAATGCAACAATAGTTATATGTAATCTAGAAACCATCGGTGTAGAGAAAATCATTCCTGATTCCAAAGTTGTTGAGGGTTCTCCCTCCCTAAATTGTCCTGTATGTATTTATCTGGGTCAATACTCTATCCTCCAGATATAATGTAAACTCCAGGTCAGGAAATGTTTTGTTTTCTATCCCCTATATCCATCACAATGCTTATACTTAGTAGGCATTTTGATAGATGTGGGTTGAATATAGTAGATTTGAACAAAGATGTGATAAATGAATGAATAAAAACCAAATTCCCCAATTCTCTGATTTATTTTTAATTACTAGAGATAGATTACTCTGCCATCTAAATCTTCTTATTAGGGGTAGTTTATCATCTTTCCCTAATCCAGCAGTTCTCAAAGTGAGGTGTGTGGTCCCTTAGGGATCTCCAAGACCCTTTTGGAAAGTCTATAAAGCTAAACTATTTTCATAACAATACCATAATATAATATAATATAATACATAATGTAATGAAATGGTATGATACAGTACAATGTAATGTAACATTGTATATGCAATACAATATAATATAATTAATATAGCATAATATAATATATGATGATTTAATACAATGCAATACAATATAATATGCATCACATAATGCAATATAATAAATATAATACTTATATTAGTTCTAAAATTTACATAAGGAAAATGTAGTTTTGTAAAATGTAAAATATAAAGAAAATTGAGGGACTTTGATAATTTTAAAGAATGTAATGGGATCCTGAGAACTAAAGGATTAGGGCAACCATTCTAAAACTTTTTAGCTTTAAAAGTTTTCTTAATCCTCTCCCTAAAACTATACTGTAAATTCTCTGAAGACAGAGACCTCTTCCCCACTGTTCTTGGCATCTTTTCCCATCCCTATCATCTGTAAATGTTTGATCTTGGTCCTCTTTAATTCATAGTGGACTTGTAAATTCTTCCTATTCTAGACTGGGATTCTTGGGTATTTGAAGGTTGGAATTATGGGTGGGACACAGTAATTGTCATATTTCCTTTTTTTAATCCCCCATGATCACCCTTCTCCTTCTGCTCTCCTGCTGTATACCTATCTGGGAACTTAGAATTTCACATTTTTTTTCAGGGCATTGTATGGAGACTCAAAGATTCTAGATTGGGGATGAGGGAGGGTCCTTATTCTGGAGTAATGTGTGTTATGTATGTAATAACCAGGTCTTTGATGGGAAAAATACATAGTTCACACTCTTAATTTTAATTTACATTATTAACATTTTCTCTATTATTTTTTAAGTCTAGACTATTCAGCAAAACAATAAATCAAGCCCTGATTTATAGCATTTGATGATTTCCAAATTATAAATGCTCTATATTATAAAAGCTATAAAAACATAGCTATCGGCTTTCTGAAGTGGTTCAAACCTTATGCTGTTCTTTTTCTAAGAGACAAGAAGATATGGTGGAAAGAATCCTGACTAGAGAGTCTGAAAACTTGGTTCTTATATTATTTCTGGCACTAAACTCCTATCATTTAGGGCACAGCATTTTCCTTCTCTGGAAAAGCAAGTTAGACTCAAAGATCTCTAATAATATCCTTTCCAATGAACTGCCATTCTTTGAGACTAGATGTCCCACAGATATCTCAAACTCAATTTGCTCAAAACAGATCTCAAATCCACTCTAAATTATCCTCTGTGTGGAGAGTAATACCATTCTCCTAATCAAAATGTAATCATGAGTACTCTTTCACTCATCCCTAATACACAATCAATTGTTAAATCTAGTCAATTCCACTACCTCAGTATCTCTCCACTTGCATCACAACCTGGACTTGGCCCTCATGACTCCTGCTCCAGTTTACTGTAAAAACTTCATAACTTAGTGCATGCAATGTTTTCCCTCCCCAGCTTAAATTTATCCTTCACACAACTGTAAAATTGATATTCTCAGAGCACAGGTTGGCTTGTGTCATTCTTCTGTTCAAGAGACTTCTCTTAGTAGTTCTGAATTGTCTCTAAATAAAACACAAATGTTTATGTTTGGCATTTAAAGTTCTTCACAGTCTGCATCCAGTCTCTCTTTCTGAGCTGATTATGCATTATTCGCCCTTATGGGACTCTGGGCTCCAGCTGAAGTGATATATTTGTTGGTCCTTATATACAATATTCCAATTCCTGCTTTGTCTAATACAACTTCTTAAACTGTGGGTCACAACCCCATATGAAGTTTTATAAGTGAGTGAGGGAGTTGTGAAATTATCAGTAATTATTTTGTTGAAAAAATTTCTTGGGCAAAAAGGGGTCTTGAGTGGGAAAATTTAAGAAGGTCTAGAGTACCCTTTAAGCCAGGAATGCTTCCTCTCCTCATTACGGCTCCTTAGCCCTCCTTGTTCCCATTAAGGTTTAGCTCAAGAGCCACCTACTTTAAGAAGCCTTTCTTTATAACTTCAGTTATTAGTTCTGTTCCCCCTCTCCATATTATTGTGGATTTATATTATATTTGTTAATTATATTATATGCATGTATATCATGTGTATATGTATATAATATAATTATGTTATACATATAATATTAATATTTATCAATTATATTATTTGTTATAGTTACATTACATTAATTATATTATAGTTAACATATGTAATTTTATACTGTTTACTAATTATATTCATACTATAACCATATTGTATTTATAGTTATATCTGTTAATTATTTTAATACCATAACCATTAGTCAGATTATATCCACTAATATGTTATATTCATATTATATTTATCCTATTTTTATTTATCTGAAAATAAGTTATATCTGGATCCTCACAATAGAACATAAACTCCTTGAGGGCGAATACTATCTTACCTATGAGAATACAGAGCCTGGCTCATGTTAGATAATTAAAAATCTTTGTTAGTTGATTGAATACTCATGGGGAACATTCACATAGTTTCCAACCAGTGTTGCGGAGACTCTATTTCTAAACCAAGAGTCAGTGAGAAAAGAGGGGAGGGAGATGGAGGATCAACCCCTTCCCCCAACCTTGAAGATCTGAGATCATGGAAACTTCCCAGGCCAAATGACTGCCCTTTATCCTCTCAACAATCTCACAAATGAAAACTGGCCCACTCTCGCTGGGGAAGCTTACAGAAAGACTGATCTTTTCCTCTGTGCCTGCCCTAACTTCACCACCCTTCCATCACATCCTTCGGTGGAGAAAGGTCAGGGTCCTGGCAGGAAGGGAATTTCATGGACACAGACACACAGAGCCCCCACCACAGTGAAGAGGGTGAGACTGGGAACCCAGCTGGGTGCAGAACCTGCAGGGCAGGACACCTCGAAGATGGTCTGTGTCACACTGACACCTGCTGGTGCCAAGAAATAGCAGCAGCCACAGAGATGCCAGAAACCCAGGTAGAGGATGTACTTTTTTCAGAATTTTCATATGCATTGCCTGAGAGCAGGGTACTAGAGTTCTTGGGAAGTCTGTGCAGAGGAAAGGAAGGTGACTTATTCAAATTGATGCTGAAGGAATCAGTACCTAAACAAGGTCCATAAGTTTTAAGTGCATAGGAATCTTAAAAATCAACTAGTAGAATTTGCTTAATTTGTTTTTTTGATTTTTGATTTTTTTAATAGGTGAAAAAATCAAGGCTTAACCACTGTTAAGCATCTTTCTCAAGTCACACAGCTAGTAAATGACAGAATAGGATTTAGAGTTCAAATCCTTTGACTCAAGAGCTCTTTTCAATGTAAGTTTTTTTTTCTCCCTACTCCCCTACTCCCTGTCCATTTATGGCATTGCACTATTTCCCCAAAATGGCTTTAGCAATGCCCTGTACCACCACCATCCTTAAAAGCAGCCATCTAAAAGATCTCTCATCTTTTTGTAGAATGAATCCAGGGTGCTAGTGACCTCTCAATCTGTGGACTCTGAGATAATGTTTTCCTGGAGAATTCTCTGATGATTAATGTTTATTTAGTGTACAGGTATATCCTGCTTAAATAACCCCAAAATGTGAAATGAATTTTTCAAAATCAATAAAACAGTGTGTAATCATTTAATTTAAAAAGTATGCTTTACTTTATTCATAATCTCAACACAGCACTCCCTATTCATTTATTCATCCATTCATTTCTATGTTTTTCAGTTATATCTAACTCTTTATGACTCCATTTGAGGTTTTCCTGGTAGAGATACTGAAGTGATTTGCCATTTCCTTCTCCAGATCATTTTATAGATGAGAAAACTGAGGCAAACAGGGTTAAGTAATTTTCCAAGGTCACACAGCTATTTGTCTGAGGTCAGATTTGAACTCAGGAAGATGAATCCAATTCCTTACTTCCTACAATAACCATTCATTAAGTACTCTTCTGTAAAACACTAAAATAAAATGGCAATTAAGACAAAAAGGTAATTAATTAAGATCTCTTTCCCTCAGAGAGCTTACAATCTTGTTTCTTTAAAATGAGCTTCCCTGTGCGACTAAAATTAGAAAATTCATCTATAGAATGAAGAGGTTGGACTTCCAGCTCTCATATCCTAGGATATTAATTCAATTTGCAAGTAATTTAATTGACACAATTTTTTTTCTGGAATTTAACTGTATAAAAATTGATTCATTTATAATTAGGGAGAAAGGAACAGATAACTGGGCCATTCTACAGGATGCTCTGTTCCTTTTCCTTCTACCCTTCTCCCAAACATACTACCCAAAGCATAGCAAATTGATAATTAGAAAATTTATATTTCTATCTTGGCTTTTCATTGGGGACTTAGAGTTTCTTTCATTTTTGCTATGTCTAATAAATTACATAGACATAATATGTTGATTGTCTGGTCTATGAAGTGATTTAAGGGTGAGAATGATTTAACAGAACCATATACAAGGTGACAATGAAACCAAAGATTTTTCTATTTTCAAAAAATAATTCTAAGTAATAATTCGTATTCTTTGTCTGAATTTATAACTCATCCTGTGCTGGTTTTAGTTGGGAAGAGTTTTGAGGTATAGAAGTATGGTAGGTTCTCCCATGGACAAGCCAGAGAGATTCTAACAAGATTTCTTAGCTGGTAGCATGATCTGGTAAAAGAGTAAAATAGAAGGTGCTCTCCAGCATTGAGGATCTTCTCTTTGTTCAATCTCTGCTTCTGCTCCTCTTCTGATTATTTCTGCAGGATTGGTCTCCAATTTTAATCATTTAATAAAAACAATAATAATGAAATGGAAAAGCCCAAATCCTCTGTGTCCAAGTACAACTTTTAAAATTTCTTGGTGTCCTACAATTTTGTTTTTCCCCTTCATTTCATTTCAGTTTTCACTGAGAGGAAAGAATGTTGCAGTAACACTGTTACATTTTTTAAAAAGATATCCTAGATATGTAAAAAATGAGAGGAGAGAAATGTATTTTTATTGGACAACAAATGACAAAAGATCTTGGGATGGACCCTGAAACTGGCAGAAAAAGAGCCTGTGCATGAGATAGAGCAGACATGGTTCTAAGGGCAAGGGCAGAATCTTGAGGATCTCATGATAGAAAAGTATTACTATAATGTACCAGGACAAACATTATATTTGAAATCAGAAGTCTGCTATATTCTTTTGAACAAGTAATTAACTTTCTGGGCCTTAATTTCCTTATGTATAAATTAAAAGGTAATTGAGTTCAATAATCAGTAAGGTCTCTTCTAGTTACAAATCTTACAAAAAATACTATGAATTCTCTTGGGAGTGTCATGATTGAGGAGCTCTTCCCTAAAAATAGAGAGTGGTGACTGATGGGCATGGCAAGAGAAAGCAAAGGCATGATCTGGAAACACCGATTAATAAATCTTGAAATCTTTTCTGTGAAAGTAGGAAAATCAGAACATTCTCATTTAGAGTCTATAATGTCCCCAGACCCAGCAGTCTCATTCTCATATCTTCATAATTCTCAGAATCCCAACCAAATGGGACTGCTGATCTTGCCTTGTGCTCTCCCACTGCCATGTATTTTTCCAGACTATTTATCATGCTTAAAACATGACTCTACCTGTTAAAATATTTCTCTTCCTTTAAGGCTGCCTCATTCATGAAATTTTCCCTAATCATCCCACCTAGAAGCAATCCCCCACTCTGGCTAAAGCTCATGCTACTCTACTTTTCTTCTTTGTACATTCTAGCTTGTATTGAAGGTATTTGTATACATATCTCACTTTCCCATTCTTCCCCCTCCCCCACTAGATTAAAAAACCCTTGAGGGCAAGAGTAATACCATTTTCCCACATTTGTATCCTCAGCCTATAACTTGATATATTGTATATAATAGAAGCAATAGGATTTCAGATAAAGGAGAAATGGTCAAGGAAGACTTCAGGAAGAAGGTGGCACTTGATGTGGGTCTTAAATGATAGGTCAGATTTGGAGAAGAAAGAAAAGATGGAAGAAAAAAAATCCCTAGCAAAGAGGAATCTTTCACATAGACCACCATATCAATGGTGAAGATATTAAACTGAACAAGAATTCCCTGATTTAGAAATTCTGTTGCCATTTTGAAGTTATATATATGATTCAAAGTATGCTTCTTGGTCTGGGAGTTAGAATTCTTGGGTTTTAGTCCCGACTTTACTGTTAACTTGGTGTGTGATATTAGGCAAATCATTTCCCCTCTATAAGGGGAATTCCCTCAGTTTTCCTGATCAGTAAAATTAATCTTTGTATTAGATGGTCTCTATGATCTTTCCAATCCTGACATTCTAGGACTCTGTGTTCTGTGTAGATCTTACTGGGAGCTCAGATGCATCCAGAACTCCGTGGCTGGACCTGAGCAATTCCCCCTGATATCCAGCAGGAGGAGCTCCTGTAGAACATGAAGTTCCATGTTTGTAAGCTAATGGGGAAATTAACAGTCCTTTTTCATTTTCCAATATGACCAGGTGACCAGTAGCCTGGAGTGGATAAGTTGAGGCATTCCAGTCAAGCCTATCCTTAGGACAATCTCTATTTGAGGTGTATGCAAAATGCTAAAGCTCTCCTCCACTTGTAAATCCCATGACCTTATGATTTAGTAAGTTACCAATCCTACCAAAGAAAGCATGACCAGGACTGAAGATTTCAACCTACAGTCTCTGTAAAGAAGTAATGTGGTATCATAATAAGAGGACTGTACTTGGAGACATCTGTTTTTAGATCTGTAACCCAACCCAATATACCTAGAGACAAGTTAAAGCATCTGAGATCCCGAGCTGAAAGGGAGCTTGTCAATCATCTTGTCCAAGTAATTCTCTTTACAATTGAGGAAACTGAGGCACATAAAAGTTAAGTGATTTGTGCAAGATCACATGAGTAGGAAATGTCAAGAGACAGGATTCAAATCCAGATCTTCTTACTTCAAATTCAGCATTTTCTTCATTGTAAATTAATTGAATTTTCCTTTTTATGGTTTATTACTTTGTTAAACATTAACAGATTTGATCATTTCCCTCTACAAAGATCACAGATGAAATGATGATTATCTGGTCTATACAGTTTGTTTAACATTCTTTCTGTCGATGCCTGCAAGTCCCCTTTTGTCTCATCTGTAAGATGGGGAATATCATGCCTATTGTACTTATCTCACAGGGCTATTAGGTTCAAGAAGATAAAGTGTTTGGTTTGGGTGTTTTTTAAGATTAAATATTGGCAATTTTCTAAACATTTCCATATTCATCGTGTTGTGCAAGAAAAATCAGATCAAATGGGAAGAAAACATGAAAAGGAAAAAAAAACACACAAGCAACCAAACAACAGCAACAACAAAAAGTCTCCATAGTTTTCTCTATGCCTATGAATGACACGTTCCATCCCAAGTCTATTGAAACTGCCTTAAATCACCTCATCGTTGAAAATAACCAAGTTTGATCATCACATAATCTTGTTGTTGCTATATACAATGTTCTGGATCTGCTCATTTCTCTTAGCATCAGATCATGTAAAAGTCGGTGAAGTGCTCTGCAAACTTAAGAAAACTGAAGCTAAGAAGGAAATGTACTATTTAAACACTGGCTATTACGGAGTGCTTACTGCCATGAAAAGAGACCTGAATTTCAGCCTTGGCTCTGTTATTACCTTATTGTATGATGTTGGGCAAGCCAATTTCCCTCCTTGATTTTCTACTGTATAAATGAAGGGCTTGGATTCAGTGGTCCTTTCCAAGGCTCACATTCTTTTATTCTCTGAGAGGTGTTACCTAGCATATCTGGAAGTAGGGAGAATCATAGTTTTTTTTTTTTTAAATTATAACTCCTTGGATCCTTGACATCCCTATCCTTATGTGAAAGTCAGACCTGAAGGGAAGCAGCTATTTCAGGAGTTTCAGTAGCTGTAGAAGTATACCACCATTCTCTCTCTCCTCCCATGGCACCTCACTCTTTCTTGTGATGTTAAGAGCAATAACCTCCAAAATTTATCAGCTATGTGATGGCTCCAGTGATGTAACCTTCCTCAATTTCAATTTCTTCATCTGTAAAAGAGGAGAATACTATCTTCTATGAATACCTTATCGAATTTGTTGTGAGAGTTAATTAGGATAATGTATGTTAGATATTTTTCAAATCTAAGAGTATTACATGAATTTAGGCTATAATTATTTTCTTGAGGGGTGTGGCTGAATCAAATTCTGCTGCTATCAGCAGAATTGTAGATTATACCAGTTGTTCCTATTTAGTAGTTTTCAAATTTCTTTTGGGGTTCCTGCTAAAAATTCTTTAATGGTGCCTAAAGCAGTAAATAATTACATGATCATGTCACAAATATTTTTACCACCATCCCACCCCTGAGGTTCACAACAAATTTTATTCTTGTTGTTGAAAAGGATTCAAGAAACAAAAAAAAGTTGGGAATCATTGGATTATATAAAAGATAGGAGAGGGAGAAAGTGAGGGGATAGAGTTGCAGGTAGTTTAAAATTTTCATAGGAGGGAAGGGACACAAATGAATATTATTCCAGCTCCTACAGAAAGGCACTGTGATGTGGAACTCCTGAGGACCTGGTTTCAAATCCTGACTGTCCTCCTTTGTTTATTCCCTTGGATAACTTCCTTCTTTCTAGACCTCAGTTTCCTCATCTGTAAAATGAAGGGGTTAAACTAGATGGTCCCTGATATCCTTTCTAGATCCATCCTATTCATGCAACTATGGATGGGTTGAATTCTGCTTTGGTAAAGGGAATACCAAACATTGATGTCATGATTGCATCAAAGTTCTCCATATATTAATCAGGTTTAGGGAATGTGTCATTCAAAAGCACCCTGTAAGGTATTCAGCCCAAGTTACTGGTATCCCTCATTTTACATAAATTCACTTTATAAATGCCTTAGCATGCTGAATGAATCAAGTAGAGAACTAATGCGTTTACTGGACCTAAAGTCTTAAACAGCATTCATTCACTTGTTTGTATATTCTTTCATAAAACAATTATTTATTAAATGCTTCCTATAGGCAAAAATCTGGCTTGGAGGGGTAAAGAGTGGAAATGCAAGGATAATTAGGATCTGACTTCCACCCTCTTAGAGCTCACAACAGAGGAGTAGAACCTGAGTGTGGGATCCCGGCCATAGAGAAAATTTCAATGGGAGGCTTTAGGGACTTAGAAACTGGAAAGGGAGAGCCTGAAAGTTAAAGAAAGTGGCCGTTACAAAGAAAGATGGTGAAACTAAGATCCCAGGATTAGTAATATGCTCTGAAATACTGTGCTGCAAATGTATTCCTTATATTGTAATACTCAATACTATGAAAATTCAGAGAACAGATATTCAGAGATAAAGGGGATCTTAGCGATCGTAGTCTAATTTCTTCATTTTACAAAGAAGAAAACTGAAGCCTAGAGGACAAAGCAGGGTTTTCTGACCTACCTAAACCAGTGAATACTATACTAATGTTTTAGGATTTTAACTATATTTTCCTCCCCAAAATATCAATCAGTTGGTTGGATTTGGCCCATGAGGATATATATACTTCCAATTTTACAATAGAAGTTTAGTGAGATTATAGGATGCCTTTTCAATCACTAGCTTTATATACAATCTGTTTCAGTAGATTGAGAAATGAGTGCCCCAAAATAATAATATAGTTGGAAGGAAATGTTAATATTGTGGCAGAGTGGACTGGTCATCCAGATTTTAGATGGGTTACCTTTATATACACTATTCTCCAATGATAAGCCTAGATTTTTGTCACTTTTCAATTACATATTAGCTCATAGAGGCATCTTGGACCCACACATTAAATGTGTTAATGGACAATTCTGTCCAGGAAAGGTTAAAGCTCTTATAGAGAAGGCCAAATTTGGGCTTTTCAAAGTTATGTTGTTCATCTTTTGTTTTCAAAGAGGACCAGTAACATCAAAAGGTAATGTCTTGACTTGAGCATGACGCGTATTTAAACGAGGCAGAATTGCACAAAATAACCTCATTCTTTCTGCAGAGTCATCAAAATCCAGTGGCAGGACAAAAGTCAGGACAATCATTGATGGCCCAGGATGCAGTAGATAACGTTGGTATCTTTCCACACCTTGAGGATCATCAGAAAAATTGCTCTCATTAACTCATTCTGCCAGGGAAAGTCTTCATATACACATCCTCCTAACTAAATGACAGGTTTGAGGCTTGTCTTCCTTATAGTTAGAAGTATAGCTAAAGCACAGGAAGTACCAAATACTGAATACTTGAAGACCTCCAGGGTAACGAAATCCAAAGTTGAGCTGAGTCTGAATATTGAGACAGAGTCAGATTGGTGCACTCACAAATTATAGAGGTCAAAGAACCATTGATAATAGGATTATAGTTGCGCATATATAACCTATATCAGATTACTTACTATCTCCGGGAAGGGGGAGGGAAGGAAGGAATAGAATTTGAAACTCAAAAGTTTTTTTAAAAATATTAAAAATAGCTTTTACATATAATTATTTTTACATTATGATAGTAGACTCATAAGTTATGGAGATCAGAGAATCACAGATAATAAGATCATAGTTGCACATATATAAGTTATATCAGATTGCTTACCATTTCAGGGAAAGGGAAAGGAAAGAAAGGAGGACTAGAATTTGGAACTCAAAAAAAAATTATTAAAATATATTAAAATTGTTCTTACATATAACTAGGGGGAAATAAAATATTTTTAAAAATAAATACTATCTCATTTAATCTTTTTAAAAGAAAGATAATAGGATCCTAGAAATTAGAATTGCATTGAACTGAACAAATCAAGGACCAAAGCCAGAGTTGTGAATGCTTAGACAGCTATTATACAAAAGGGTCAGAACTAGAGGCAATAACAATAATTCACTTTTCTCTAGTGTTTTAAGGTTAATGAGCCCGTTCTTCAAAACAACCCCATGAGGTAAGTAGTACAAATACATTGTTCTCATTTTGCTGATGAGAAAACTGAAACTGAGAAATTGTGAGTTGATGGAATCATATAAGTAAAATTTGAACTGAAATCTTCTAACCTCAAGTCAACTATCCTTTCCATTTTGTACCATGTTAGCAAAATACTAGCATTATCAGTGAAGCAGGTTGTACCCTGAAATTTTGCATTTTTGGAAGATGTCAGCTAAAACTGCTTTAATGTAGCTACTGCTCTTTCTTTTTGCAAAACCTTCAAGGACCAACTATCCCAAACTATACAAGAATTCTCTACTAATTATCACTTAAAATTCAACAAGGCTAAAGTGATATGTAATTTTAAAAAAACACAATATTAAGATGTTTCTCTAGAGAGAGGGGAAAAAAAGAAAAAGAATATCCATCTGAGCCTAAGTTTCCCTGTTTACAAAATAAGATAGTTGAAACAGTATCTACAATTCCTTCCTTCCCTGGAGTTCTAGGATATCATTTGCCCACTTCTAATATTTAAAGAATTTGAGTTTTTCTTCTTTTTTTCTTAATAAAAAATGCGGGATAGATGAGAAAAAGAGATAATATTTTCTACAGTATAGACTTTTAGGTACATGGCAATATACATGGTAATATAATTACTCTAGTTCATATGTGCTAAAAAGAAGCCACTAGGTTCATAATGAGAGCTTTATAATGTTCAGAATAGGCTTTCTAGTGTTTTGAATTGGATTTTGAAAGAGGGTATAAACAATAGATTGACAAAAAAAAAAAAAGAGAGAAGGGGAGAAGTGGTGTTTTTGAAATAGAACTTCTTCATGAAGATCCTCTACTGACACTAATCAGTCTTCTGGCTGAAATACAGATCAATCAACTATATTTTCTCCCTTAGGGCAGATAATTTTGCAGTTAGCTATCTCTGAATAGATATTTCAACATGCTTGGCAATTTGGGATTTTCCAGGTCAGGGCAATAAGTATACCTCCAGAAATAATCAAATAAATAGTCATACTTTTCCCACTTCCCTCCTTTGATCATTCATAATCCAAGAAATCTACATTTGTGGTATATCATGAAAGGACAGACTTCTATCCCACCCAAGGAAAATGGGAAGGGAATTTCTGGAAGCTGAGAGAACCAATGACAAATTTTTTTTTGTTTTGTTTTTTGTTTTTTTCTTGAGGCAATTGGAGTTAAGTGACTTCAGGGTTCCACAGAGAGGAAGTGTTAAGTGTCTGAGTTCAGATTTGAATTCAGGTCCTCCTGACTTCAGGGCTGGCACTCTATCCACTTCCCCACCTAGCTGCCCCATGTACCACCTAGCTATTGATAGATCTTTACTTTGGTTTGCAGGTAGGAGCAATGTACCCTGTTATACTGCAGGTTAGGGAAAGACCCAAATCAGATGAAGTTCAGGCTGGATGGTTCCCAGTTCGACATATCTACAATATCTATCTGACTCCAAATGTAACCATGAAAGTTTCTAAGAAGCAGCACAATGATTGTCATTGAGCAAGGGATGAGTGGATAGGGCATAGGATGGCGGAAGGGAGCTGAGAGGAGGTAAGCAAGCTTTGTGGGAAGAACAGAGAGAATCTTGTTAGCTCTGAAACAACCATTCCCAAGAAAAATAGAGACCCTAGTCATCAGCCAAAAAGTGGGCTTTGGGACAGAGATAGGGCCAAACATATGAACAGACAGAATTTATAGTCACTTATGAGAGATGATTTCAAGAGCTGAGTAAGCTACACCTTTGATGCCTGAAATTCTACCATTTTAGGATCATTTGGCATTAAATTCATTCACTTGTGAGCATTCTACATGAAATGAAGGATGGCCTTGAGGTACTCTTTTCAAATGCCTATGGAATGGGGTAAGCATAAATTCTTTGAAGTTTTTAGCATGAATGAAATGATCAAAAGCTTCCTTCTGACAGAATCACAGATCCTTAAAGAGTTGTAGAGATTTAATAAGGTTACCTATTCTAACCCATGTCTGAGCAAGATATCCCCAACCCATGAAGCTGGAAAGTATTAGGTAGCACATTATTTCACAGAATTAAGATCCATTAGTCTCCATAGAATAAAGAATGGGACAAACAATCAGATGAAATTTATCAAAGACAAATTCAAAGTTCTATTATTTAGGTTCAAAAAAAATCAATGACAATGAAAAAGAGCAGGGAGGGAATTTGGAACTCAAAATTTTAAAAACAAATGTTAACCATCCTAACTGTGTGACCCTGGGCAAGTCACTTAACCCCAATTGCCTCAGCAAAATAAACAAACAAACAAAAAACCCACAAATGTTTAAAAAATGTTTTTTACATGTATTTGGGGGGGGGGATATATTAAACAGAAAAAAAATCAACTGCACCAGTATTGGACGGAGGAAATATGACTAGATTTCAGACTGATTCTGGAGAGGGGGGCAATTCTTAGGAGACTGCAAGTTCAGTGGGACTCAACAGTATGATCTGATAGCCAGAAGAAGCAAATGGGATTTTAGGCTGCTTTAATAGAAGTGTGATGTCCAGAATAAGGAAAGTGATAGTTACATTGTATTTTGCTGTAGTCAAACCACATTTAGCATTGTTGTTATTGTTATCATTTTTCAGCCATGTCTTTCTCTCCAGGACTCCCATTTGGGGGTTTTCTTGGCAGAATGATTTGACATTTCCTTCTGCAGCTCATTTGACAGATGAGGAAACTGAGGCAAACAAGCTAAAGTAACTTGCCTAAGGTCATTCAGCTAAGAAGTGTCTGAGGTCAGTTTTGAACAAAGGAAGATGAATTTTCCTAACTCCAGGTGCTCTATCTATTTCATCACCCAGCTTAGTTGTGGGTGCTTCATTTTATGTAGAATATTGACAAACTGGAATATTTCCAAACTAGAGGTGAGGATCATAGTGATATATCAGCAAAGCAAGTTTTATGAAAATCACCCGAAGGAAAAAGAGATGATTCTTTCACCTAAAGAGGAGAAGACTGAAAGGAATATATGTGGCAGCTGTCAACAAGTGTCTGAAAGGTGATTTATCTAGAAAGCTTCAATGATCTCTAGACTGGAACAGACCACGTCCTGATATTCATTAGGCTTCCCTACCAGCCATACATTGCACCAAACATTGCACTCACTGCTGAGTTCAAACCCTCACCTCACACATACGCTATTTCACTAGCTTTCTGGTTGGGCTTACTTCCTCAAGTCTTTCCTCACTCCAATCCATCCTCCACTAAGTGGCTATGGTAATTTTCTTCAAGTGTACATCGAGCCATGTCCCTCTCCTACTCAATAAATTCCAGGAACTCCCTATTATCTCCAGGATCAACCATAAAGTCTTGTTTGGCATTTCAGTGTTTGTTGATTGATTGATTGGTTCTGCTTGGCCCCACAGGAAAGAAATAGGAACATAGGGTAAAAGCTGCACAAACAGAGAGATGCTCAATACCAGGAAAAACTTCCTAACAGTTAAAACTGTCTTAAAGCAGAATGGACTGCCCTGGGAGGTGGTGAGTTTCCCATTATTGGAAGTATTCAAGCAAAGACTGAATAGCAGTATGTTATAGAAGGAACTCCTCTTCAAACAGGTTATGTTACATGATCTTTATGGTTTCTTCTGGGTTCTGTGATTCTGTGGAATTCTAAAATGACTGAGGAAGGGGACAGAATTTCCTTAATCCCCAACCGAAATACCACATCCACAGTTTGCCTGGAGCAGGGTTTGAGAAGAGGCAGCAAGAGAATGTCTTGCCTTGTGCTTGGAATAGGTGTTGCTTCTCAGGACTACAGGAGCAATGTCCTGACCCCACTTCCGGTCCTGTCCACAGACCATTTCCACCCCCTCAGTCATTTGGCCTGAGCCCCATTGGTGATTACAGGAAGATAGCAAGGGCTTAAATTTCTCATTTCCATTTGTAAATGAACCCGCCTGTTGGCCTAAAGCCCAGGTTAAAGGCCTCACAGTATTTTCTCACACGGGTGGACTTCGGGAAGGAGTCTGACAGGGTCTGACTTGGACAATTCATAGGAATATTTATTGCCAGTATATTCTCAGCAGAGTGACCTGGCTTGACTAGAAGAGGCCAAATTAGACTGTGGGTTTATTGGACACTGTCCTTCCACTCGTGTTTTCATATCATATCAAATATCCTATTTGATATCAAATCATGAGGCATTTGGGTATTGCAATATATAGAGTGCTGAACCTGGAATAAGGAAGACTTGATTTCAAATTCTCTATCAGATACTATTTGTGTGACCCTGGGCAAGTCACTTACCCTGTCTGCCTCAGTTTCCTCAACTATAAAATAAAGATAATAATAGCACCTACCATCCAGTATTGTTGTAAGGATCAAATGAAATAATAATTATAAAACATATATAGTTGGCACTTAATAAATAAATGCTTTTCCTCCTCCTTCCTTTTTTAAACTCCTTGGTCTCCCTAGGAGCACAGGACCACCTGTTATCCTTGCAACAGGAATTTGCTAGAGGCAAGTGTCTATGCTTAATCAGGATATATCTGGAGAGGGTTCAACTTTGTGTCTGTGAATTCTTCAGTGGTTGTGGAGATGTATCTATGCAGGCAAGGCTACTACCTTGCGAATGCATAAGTATCTATTTATCTATATATGTATATACATATATATAAACAATTACACGTAAGTATATTTTTCCCATTTTTAAAATTTATTTCATTAACTATTTCCCAATTACATGTAAAATTTTCAACATTCATTTTAAAAAATATATATTTCTCCTTCCTACCTCTACCATTCTTGAGAAGGCAAGCAATTTGATGTTGATTAAACATGTGAAATCATGCAAAACACATTTCTATATTAATCATGTTGCAAAAAAAAAAACAGATTCTCCCCCCCCCCAAAAAAAAAAAAACAATCCAAAAGTAATATTTTCAATATTCAGTTGAGTTAATCAATTCTCTCTTTGTAGGTAAATAGAATTTTTTAACATGGGTCCTTTGGAATTGTCTTGGATCATTGTCTTAATCAGGATAACTAAACTAAGTCATAATCACAGTTGATCACCATATAATATTATTGTGCAATGTTCTTCTGGTTCTGCTTGCTTCACTTTGCATCAGTTCATATAAGTATTCCAGGTTTTTCAGAAACCATTTTGCTCATCATTTCTTATAGCACAATAGTAGTATACTGTCATAATCATGTACTATAACTTGTTCATTCATTCACCAATTAATGGGCATCTCCTTGATTTCCAGTTCTTTGTCACCACATATACATGTGCGTGTGCGTGTGTGTGTGTGTGTGTGTGTGTGTGTGTGTATACACAATGAGAGCGTAATCATCTTTGGGATCCTATTTGGGTTTTTTTTTTTTTTGACAAAAGATGCCACAGTAGTTTTCCATTTCTTTCTCCAGATCATTTTACAAAGGAGGAAATTGAGGCAAACAAAGTGAAGAGAGTTGCCCAGGGTAACACAGATAGTGAGAGTCTGAGACCAGATCAAATTCAGGAAGATGAGTTTTCCTGACTCCAGGAATAGCATACTATCTACTGTGCTACCTAGCTGCCTACAATTCTGTATCATTATAAAATTAAAAACATCCTCTCCCCACAAACAAAGAGGGCTAGTGCTTTAATTCTTTAAAAACAATTTTTTTCTAAAATTCGTGTATTTTCCCCCCTACTTTCCCCTATCATCAATCAATTTCAAAAAGTATTAGAAAACTCATAACAAATATTTGTTGTCCAGCAAAACAAATTTCTATTTTATCCATATCCAAAAATGTATGTCTCATCCTTCATCTAAGTAATAATGAAAATAATTATGTCATAGGAGGACACAAAATAAATTGTTATTATTAATAGCTTGAATTTATGTAGCATTTTAAGCACTTCATGATATTAAAGCATTTTATTCTCACAACAATTCTGGGAGGTAAGTACAATTATTACCCCCATTTTACCTATGTGGAAACTGAGTGGCTAGAGACTAAGTCATTTGTTCAGCATCACACAGCTAATAAGCATTTGAGGCAGGATTTGAACTCGAAAGCTCCTGAATCTGGATCCATTAAGTCTATCCTTTGAACTACCTAGACACAAATGTATTATTTTTCTAGCAAGAGGTAGTTATCATATTTCATCTTTGGTTCTGTCACAATCTATTATTGTCTAATGTCTCCCAAAATTATATTTTTGTCATAAAATTTTTCTCCTACTTCTGTCACTTCATTCTAAATCAGTTAAGATAGGTCTTCTTGTTTCTTCTTAAACTGCCTACCTTATCGCTGCTTGGGCACAATAATGTAATATATTTATATACCATAATTTATATAGCCCGGCAGCCCCCTAGTTTCCAATTTGTTTGCTATTTCAAAAAGAGCTACTATAAATATTTTTGAACATATGGGTTCTCTTTCTCTATCTTTGATTTCTTTGGAATATAGACCATGGCTGAGCAAGGATCAGTTCATTGATTTTTGAGGCATAGTTTTGAATTGCTTAGAAATAAACCTTAGCAATAATAGATAAGAGTTTGTGCTGCGTTGTTTCAACAATATTTTTAACCCCAAGTTTTACCACAATGTAGTGGAGGGAAGCAAATGATCCTCATTGATCCTCATAAGAACTATGGGAAACAGATGCTATTGTTATTCCCATTTTCTTTTTTTTATTATTATATATTTTATTTTATTTTATAATAACTTTATATTGACAGAATCCATGCCAGGGTAATTTATTATTCCCATTTTCAATTGGGAAACTGAGACAAAGTGAGATAAATAATTTGCCCAGGGACACACTACTAGTAGATCCATACAAGGCAATCAAAAGAAATAATTTAATTCCTAATCCCAGATTAGATGAAATAAGTGGAAATTGAGGAGACACAAATCTGAAGCAGAAAAATCTGAAAAAGCTGAAGGCATTATAATTTTACATAATAGAAATTCTAAAAATGCTGCCTAATTATAAGATGGATGACCAAAATAGTGTTAATGTCATGAGCAACTTTGCAGAAGACATAGATATACTTAGAAAATAATTTTGAAAACCCCATTTTGGATACCACTACACATCTGTCAGATTGGCTAGAATGACAGGGAAAGATAATACTGAATGCTGGAGGGGATGTGGGAAAACTGGGACACTGTTACCTTGTTGGTGGAATTGTGATACATTCAGCCATTCTGGAGAGTGATTTGGAACTATGCTCATAAAGTTATCAAACTGTGTGTACCCTTTGATCCAGCAGTGTTTCTACTGGGTTTATATCCCAAAGAGATCTTAAAGAAGGAAAGGGACCTGTATGTGCAAAAATGTTTGTGGCAACCCTTTTTGTAGTGGCTAGAAACTGGAAACTGAGTGGATGCCCATCAATTGGAGAATGGCTGAATAAATTGTGGTATATAAATGTTATGGAATATTATTGTTCTGTAAGAAATGACCAGCAGAATAAATACAGAGATGCTTGGAGAGACTTCCATGAACTGATGCTGAATGAAATGAGCAGGACCAGGCGATCATTATATACTTAACAACAATACTATATGATGATCAATTCTGATGGACAATTTCTTCAATAATGAGATGAACCAAATCAGTTCCAATAGAGCAGTAATGAATTGAACCAGCTACACCTAGAGAAAGAACTCTGGGAAATGAGTACATAGAATTCCCAATCCTTCTATTTTTGTCTGCCTGCATCTTTGATTTCCTTCACAGGCTAATTGTACACCATTTCAAAGTCCGATTCTTTTTGTACAGCAAAATGACTGTATGGACATGTATACATATATTGTATTTAACATATACTTTAACATATTTAACATGTATTGGTCAACTTGCCATCTGAGGTGGTGGGGGAAGAAGGGGAAAATTGGAACAAAAGATTTTGCAATTGTCAATGCTGAAAAATTGCCCATGCATGTATCTTATAAATAAAAAGCTACAATAAAAAAAGAAAACCACGTTTTGTATTTGGTTAATAAATGAGAAAAGCATTTGGTTGGAGTAACAAATAGAAAAACACAGTCCCTACTCTTATGTTCACTTTCTAATAGGGGAAACAACACAACTAAATAGTAATGCATTTTCTTTAGGGCAGTTAGTGGTTCAGTGTGAGTGTGAGGTCTGGAGTCAGGAAGACCCATCTTCTTGAACTCAAATCTGGCCTTGGACACTAGGGGTGTGACTCTGGGCAAGTCACTTAACCCCCACTTGTTTTAGCCTCCTCTTCTGTCAAATGAGCTGGAGAAGGAAATGGCAAACCACTCCAGTATCACTGTCAAGAAAATCCCAAATGGAGTCCCAAAAAATCAGACATGACTGAAACAATTGAAGAACAATCTTTAGTACTTTTTCTTATAAAACCACATCCATTTCTTTTGTTGATCTATTTGGCAATATCAATGACTTTGGCAGCAAGATCTTTATTTTTCTGGTCTTCATAGTTTATAGCTATGGAGGAAGCAGAGCTGTAGCAAGCAGAGAAATAATTGCCTTTTTTTATTTCTCCAAAAGTTGCTTCTCTGAATGAAGGCTGAGAATTCTGGGCTGAAAATAGGGTCAATAGTCTTTGGATCCTTTTACTTGGGTGTTTGAATTCAGGGTCCTCAGCTATCTCCATCAGGGTGTTGGGAGGTAGAGATCAAGGCAGTGATGGTGGCTTGACTTGCCTGGCACATGCTGTTTCCTGTCCCTCCCTCGGGGAGCCTTACTGCTTTATGATTCATTATGGCATGAATCCAATTAATAGACCAACCATACAAAAATTGAGTCATTTTTTAAATATAGTATCTGATCTAATCATCAAGAATGTATACAATTTTTTGGTGAAGCTATGAGTTAATTTAACCATTTTGGAAAACAATTTGGAATTAATCAAAGTGATGATTTTTTCAAATCTTTTAATCCAGAAATTTCTTTACTAGGCGTATACCCCAAGGAAGACATTGATTAAAAAAGACTCCATATACGCCAATATTTTAAAGGTAGCACTTTTCATAATAGCAAAGAATTGTAAACAAAGTAAATTTCATTGATTGTGGAATGGCTAAATTATGGTACTTAAATGCAATGCAACATTACTGTGCTAAAGGAAATAAAAAATAAAATGAATGCATGGAAAGATTTTACATGAACCAATTCAAAGTAAAATAAGCAGAACCAGAGAAACTATATATGTGTGTATATACATATATAATAACTGCTACAATGTATATAAATATAATGATGTAAATGGACAATGTAATCATATACTATGCAGGATGATCACATACAAAATACCATATACTATATTGAGAGGACACAGATACCCACCCCCAATGGCTAGGACATAATATTAACTCATAAAATTTTAGAATGATATTTTTAATATTTGTCACTATACCAAATACTCAATTTTCCAAACAATATGGAATAAGAAAATTTCAAATTATAGAAATCTATTGGTAGAAAGTAAAACCAAAAGAAAACATGAAAAGTATCTCTTTCATCTCTTTCATCCTACTGTTACTAGTTGTCCAGAGGTTGGTGGATGATATAGTAAGCAAGACTCCACTTGACTAGGAGTCAGGAAGATCTGAATTAAAATCCCGTTATTGAAATTTAATTCTTATGTGACCCTGGACAAATCACTTAACTTCTTAGTCTCAGTCTCTTCATCTGTAAAATGAAAATAACAATAGTACCTACTATATAGAATTGTTGTGAGGATCAAGGGTGATAATATATATATATATATATCAGTTTATAAACCCTGAAGTAATATATAGATAATGACATAATGGCTATTATTGGAGTGATCCCAAAGCTACTTTCACTGTTTATAGAAGATGAACTAAATAGCCCAATATTCTTTTTTTATTATTTATTATAGCTTTTTATTGACAGAACATATGCATGGGTAATTTTTCAACACTGACTCTTGCAAACACTTTTGTTCCAATTTTCCCTTCCTTCCCTCCACCCTCCTCCCCTGGATGGCAGGCAGTCTCATACATATTAAACATGCTAAAGTATATCTTAAATATAATATGTGTGTTCATATTTCTACAGTTCTCTTGTTGCACAAGAAAAATTGGATTTAGAAAGGTAAAAATAACCTGGGAAGAAAAACAAAAATGCAAGCAGTCCATACTCTTTTCTAAGTGTATGCTGGGTGTAGCTAGTTCTATTCATCACTGATCAACTGGAACTGAATTGGATCCTCTCATTGTCAAAGATAGCCACTTCCATGAGAATTCATCTCATATAGTATTGTTGTTGAAGTGTATAATGATGTCCTGGTTCTGCTCATTTCACTTAGCATCAGTTCATGTTAGTCTCTCCAAGCCTCTCTGTATTTATCCTCCTGGTCATTTCTTATAGAACAATAATATTCCATAACATGCATATACCATAATTTATTCAGCCAATCTGTACTTGATGGGCATCCATTCAATTTACAGCTTCTGGCCAGTACAAAGAAGGCTCCCACAAACATTTTTGCACATACAGATCCCTTCCCATCTTTGATATCTCTTTGGGATATAAGCCTAGTAGTAACATTGCTGGATCAAAAGTTTGATAACTTTTTAGCATTGTTTAAATTGCTCTCCAGAATGGTTGCATTCATTCACAACTCCACCAACAATGCATCAGTATCCCCATTTTCCCACATCTCCTCCAACATTCGTCATTATCTTTTCCTGTCATCTTAGCCAATCTGAGAGATGTATAGTGGTATCTCGAAGTCGTCTTAATTTGCATTTCTCTGCTCAATAATGATTTGGAACACCTTTTCATATGATTAGAAATAGTTTCAATTTCATCATCTGAAAATTGTTCATATCCTTTGACCATTTATCAATTGGAGAATGGCTTCATTTCTTATAAATTAGAGTCAATTCTCTATATATTTTGGAAATGAGGCCTTTATCCTTTAACTGTAAAAATGTTTTCCCAGTTTATTGCTTCCCTTCTAATTTTGTCTGCATTCGTTTTGTTTGCACAAAAGCTTTTTAACTTGATATAATCAAAATTTTGTGATCAATAATGATCTCTAGTTCTTTGGTCACAAATTCCTTCCTCCTCCACAAGTCTGAGAGGTAAACTATCCTATGTTCTTCTAATTTATTTATAATCTCATTCTTTATGCCTCAATCATGAACCCATTTTGATCTTATCTTGGTGTATGGTGTTAAATGTGGATCCATGCCTAGTTTCTGCCATACTAATTTCCAATTTTCCCAGAAGTTTTTGTCAAATAGTGAATTCTTATCCCCAAAATTGGGGTCTTTGGGTTTGTCAAACACTAGATTGTAAATAGCCCAAAATTCTTATTCAACTACAAAATAAGTCATTTCATTCATTTTTACAAAAACTGGTAAAGCATCAAAGATAAAAGAGTGATATCAGGATAGTGGTCTGTCTTTGGACCATTTCTATATCATTTTGTTTTTGTTGTTTTCTTTCTTTGCATCAATTGCTGCCTAGCCTTAATCACTGAATGGGTGTGACTTTATCAAACTGAGACCTGTTGAAGATCTTAGCTTTAAAAGGCCAAGGGCCTTTGCATCTAGGGCCATCTCAAGTCTTCCTGATCTGTATTTTGCCATTAGATCCAGATGGCTCTGGAGAAGAAAGTAAGGCTGTGACATTGCAGAGCCCTCCCTCACTTAAATCCAATTCATTTGCGTGTCATAGCATCACCTCCCTGATGCCATGGTCCTCTTCAAAAATGAAGGACAAACAACAACATATGAATATTATCAAAAATAGCGAGTGAGACAACAACACTAACAATGATGATGATAGAGATTTATATAGCAGCTTTAAATTCACATTATTTTGCATGTATTATTTAATTTGATCCTCTCAATAAACCTGTGATAGGGACAATTTTGTCCATTTTGCAGATAAAATTTGAGATAGAGACTATTTTCTCCATTTTACAGATTTAAAAAAACCCAAAATTTTATGACTTGTCCATAGTCACAAAGCTAACAAATGTATAAATCAAAATTAAAACACAAATTCGAGGTATCAACTGACCAAAAGGTAGAAAAATTAAAACTTTTCTGCTTGCTTTCTAGCATATAGTCAGGATATGGTGCCAACTTGGTATCTATTACCAGACTAAATAAAAGAATTTGCAGAGCCAGAGCAGGGTCCAGGCTCATATTGCTTATGGTCATTTAATTGTTTATGGCTATTTCATTGTTTATAGTCATTGCTGTTCTTCCTTTTTTAGGTGTAGCTGGAAAGCTCATTTCTAGCCCAGCATTTTTTCCATAATAGCTACATATGAAAGACTATTCCTTTGTAATTGTGATTGCCATTGCTGCATGCTAACACTATCACTAGATCTCTGATTCTGATCCCTCATCTTCTGTAAAGTTCATTCTATTACTCAAACTGGAATGGCCTTCCTGACTCCTCATCTATCCACATTTCACCTATCTCTTGAAGTCCAGTTCAAGTCCCATCCCATTCACGAAGACTTTCCAGATATTGTCCTTCATGATCACTTCCTTCCTTGAGCCTCTATGATAATTACTACCTCCACTCTTCATGTCTTACTTCATGAGGACATCTGGACAGCTTTAAATTCACATTATTTTGCATGTATTATTTAATTTGATCCTCTCAATAAACCTGTGATGGGGCAATTTTGTCCTATGCTCAGGAACTATGTCTTCTACTTCTTTGTAGCCTCCATAGTACTTACATAGTACCTTGCATAGAGCAGTTCCTCAACAAGTGTTTTTAGGCAATGGATTCCAAGATTTTCAATCTGGGTTCCCTTTCCCCACCCCAAATTTAGACTACAACTAGCTTAATGATAGATAAGGAAGGATTGGTCCTGTGATTTTGTGGATACAAAGAGCTCCCAGGTAAAGAAACTACCTCTACCAATGCAAGTCAGCAACCTGCAGACTTAAAAAGTTGTCTAGATCACTGAAAGCCCGATTGATTTGCCCAGAGTCACACAACCAGTATGTGTCAGAGGTTGAATTTAAATCCAAGTCTTCCTAGATTTAATAAGTAGTTAAGTGGTTCAGCAGAGAGAATGCCAAACCTGAAATCAGGAAGACTTCTCTTTCTGAGTTCAAATCTATCTTCACTTACTAAGTGGGTGACTCTGGGCAAGTCATTTCATCCTGTTTGTTGCAATTTCCTCATCTGTAAAATTATCTGAAGAATGGAAAGTCAATTCTTTATATATTTTGGAAATGAGGTCTTTATCAGAACCTTTAACTATAAAAATGTTTTCTCAGTTTATTGCTTCCCTTCTAATCTTGTCTGCATTAGTTTTGTTTGTACAGAAGCTTTTTAACTTGAATAATCAAAATTTTGTGATTAATAATAATCTCTAGTTCATCTTTGGTCACAAATTCTTTCCTCCTCCACAAGTCTGAGAGGTAAATCCTCTCAATCCTAAATGAAAATCCTAAATGGGGTCATGGAGAGTTGGACACAAGTGAACAACAACCCATTAAAAAAATTGATGATACTTCTGGTATCTGACCAAGGCACCAACCACGTACCTCTTCTAAGGATGATCCTAAACTAGGTACTTTGAGTGTAGAAGGGGAGAGAAACAAAATAAATAGAAGATGGAGTTAGGAATGTTGGGAAGTGATACTTCATGCCTACAAGTATTTTAACTGTAGATGATATGTGTGTATGTATCTTTCTCCAGAAAGATGAGAAAGTGAGAGGTCAAAGAGTCAGAAATACAATGGCATGTTGCAAATGAACTGTTTTCCATGACAATGGATTAGTCAAAGGATGCTGACACAGAAGCAAAGATTCTCCCTGCCTGGACCCAGAAATTGCTGCTTTGTCCAAGAAAATTATTGATGATGAAGGTAAAAATGATGATAATATCTAAAATAACTAAAAATAGTTAAGGTTGGCAAAGCACTTTACAAATATCTTTTTATCCTCACAACAGATCTGGGAGGTAGGTGCTGTTATTATCCCCATGTTGTTGTTTGTTCTTTCTTCTCAGAGGACCAATGACATCAGGTATCTTGACTCATAAGTGAATTGGATTTAAGTAATGCAGAACTGAACAAAGTCATCAGTCCTAGTCTCTTCTCCAGAGTCATCAAAGACCAGTGGCAAGACATAAGACAAGATGATTGAGATGGTCCAACATCCCCATTTTACATATGAGAAAAATGAAACAGCAGGGATTAAGTGATTTATCCAAAATTATATAATTCTTTGCCCAAGGTTATACAACTGTTTGAGGCCAGATTTGTAGGAGAGTCTTGACTCCAGGTCCACTATTATGTCTCTATCTAGCTTCCTAGATGCTAAGTGACAATGGGATGACTCAGGAAGACTCAGAACTGGTGTTTCAGGGTTCACAAGATGCATCTAGAAGCATTTCCCAGCCTTACCTCCCTTGTAATATCCCCTATGCAGTTCTGATCCCTTGTAACTTACATTCGAAGAGATACTAGCATTAGAGGTTTTGAAGGGTCTAAGAGGACATTTAGTCTCACCTCCTACATAATGCAAAAATTCATTTAGTTTCTGCCAGAATACTGTTTGTGCTGGAAAGCTCACTCCTGAATTGAGGCAACCAAATACAACATCCCACATAGAAGTTCTATCTATTGACATCTCCAGGGAGTTCACACACATAAGTCCTGAAGTCACATGGAACAAGTTTTCTTTCTCTTCCATATGACTGCCCTTTAAATGACTGAAGACATCTCTCCTATCCCAATTTCTCTCTTCCTGACCATACATTATTCTTTTGTTAACTTTAATTCATTCTGTATTGGCTCATACTGAACTTGCAGCCAACTAAAACATATCTTTTCCACATGACCTGCTGTAAAGCCATTTTTCCCCCAACCAGTACTCATGCAACTATTTTTTAAACCTATATTCAAGACCACATTCATCTTAGTTGAATTCTATTCTGTTGCTTTAGATCCTTACTTGCCAAGGAATTCTTGATTCTACAATCCATCCTATTATAGTTATCCCACCCTCTTTGTGTCACCCATAGATTTAATAAGCATAAGTTAACTACTCATGATAAAATTTTCTTTTAAAAGTACAGGCTCCATAGAATGCCTTGTGGCCCTAGGGTTCTATTGATCCATTAACCTTATCTCTTTGGCTACAATTATTCAACCAGCTAGGAATCCACTTAATTGGCCTAAAATCCAGCTCACATCTCTTCATCTAAGTGTAGGACATAATGAATGTCTTGAGAGAGTACTATGGAATGGGAAGGGGGGGGGGAGAGAAACATTGATTTGGAGAGGACCAAAGAGAACTTGAGTTTTGAGGCTAGATTTCTTATTTTTTTACTTGTGTGTTATTGGACAATTCAATTAAGTCCTCTGATCCCAGTTTCCTAATTTGTAAAATGAGGGGATTGAACTAGATCATCTCTAAGATCCTTTTTTTGCTTCAAAAATATGATATTGTGACCCCATGGCTGCCACATCTTTCAGAAATCCAGATACAATCTTTGGCATTTCCATGATTTAATCTTTGTCTCAATTTCCTCTGTAAAATAGCACCTATTTCTCAGATAGGTGAGGAGCAAATGATATAATATTTGTAAAGCCTTAGCAGAGTATTTATCATAGAAAACACTTAATAAATGCTTGTTGTCTCCCTTCCCACCTTCCTTTCTAGTCTACAATCACTTGCAGGTCACTGTTCAGCTCAGTAAGTTAAACAGAAAGCCGGTATGTCCAGGTGATTAACAGATTTATAATCACAAAATGTTAAATACAGTTGAAAAGATCTTAGAGGTTATCCAGCCCAATTTTCTTTTTCCATAGGTGAAACGGAAATCACACACCTAGTAAATGGACTTCTGAGTAAGGCAGGACTTTTGAGGTTTTTGACTCCCAAGTTCAGAGATCTCTCCCTAGTAGCAGGGATCCCTCTCCAAAGTAGCAAGACATTTGGCCTGGGGTAGGGCAAGTCATCTCTTAAAATCCTCTCCAGCCCCTGCCCCAATTTCCAAGTTTCGAAACCTTTTTACTTTTTTAATCCCCAGTCCCCAGACCTCAAAGATGGTCAGAAGTTGACCACAATCCTCACATTTCCAGCCCGCAGAGTGGGAAGGGGGTAAAGCTGTCTGCAGGGAAGTGTTTCAAGCTTAAAGCCTCAGGGTAATGTCCCAGCCTTTCTACTCCCCCATCCGCTGCCCCCACTGACCCCCGCCCAGGCCTCCCCACCCCTTCCCCCACTTCCATCTCCTCCCCGGGGTAACAGACCCCGCCATCCCCCCAGGCTCGTCGGGCGGCGCCAGGTGAGACTCCCTCCACCTGCGGAGAGGGAAGCTCGACAGGGGCTGGGCGCGGGATGCGCGCGGCCTCCCCTCCCGGGGAAAGAGGGCGGGGCTGCGCGCGGCGGGACCAATGGGGAGGGGGGCTAGCTGTCTGGAAGAAGCGGCTGAGTCCGCACCCCTCTGCTCCCGCACCCCCACTCACTCTGTCTTAAAGCCCCGCGGGGAGCAGGTGGCGGCGTGGATAGCCAAGCTGAGGAGCCGCCGCCGCCGCCGCAGCAGCAGCAGCAACAGCCGGGCGCCCAGGGAGGAGATGAGAGCTGGAGCGGCGCCGCCGGCACCATGCGCCGCCCGCCTCCGCTGCCCCTGGCCGCACTCTGCCTCTTGGCGCTGCCAGCAGCCGTCGCCGCCTACTTCGGGTCAGTCCCTTTCCCCCCTTCTTCTTCCCTGCCCCACCCTCAGCTTCCTCTGACTTCTTCCTTTTCTCATCCTTTGCCACGCCAACAGCAACTTTCTTTGCCCAGTCAGCTCTGTTCTTGCTCCTTTCCCGGTCTCAGTACCCATCTCTGTATGGTACTCTGCCCCATCCTTATCTTGGTCTACCAACTATGTCTTGCCCCGGTGCCTACACAGAAGTGTCAGACCCTGATTCCTTTCTCTACTCTGTGGCCTCTGATATAGACCTGCATCTGTCTGTCCTCGGTACCCCACTTTCTCTTCAACATCTTCGTTCCACTTGATCTTCATCCTGATTTTTCTCTTGAGATTCTCTGATCCCATCGTCTTCCCTTCCGTCCAATCTTTAACTCTCATTTTTGTCTCTTCTAAAAGATCTTTTCCTTTTAATCCCCTTCCCTAGCTCTTCACTCGACACTCATCTCTAACCCTATTCCTGTATTTCTCTGATCTTTGGCCCCTCCCCCCTCCATTCCTGTCTGTTCTTCCCTCGGGTTCCTCTCTCTGATCCGTGCTTGTATCTCCATCCCGCTTCTGCTCTTGCCCCTTCTCCTGCTGGTAGTACCCCTGTATTTGCCTCTTCTCTGCCCTGTTTTGCTTGGGATTATTGTTTGCTTAAGGACAGGTTGGGGAGATGCGGAGATGTATAGTTAAAAAAAAAAGTTCTGGGGACTTGAGATGGGAACAGAATCACAGCCGAGAGAATAACTAAAAAGGGGAGTGAGAATGAGAAGGAATTCAGTATAGCAGTGAGGAACGGAAAATTTGGAGAGGATTTTCTGGGTCTTATCTGCCTGAGAAGTCACTTGGAGTCTAGGGCCGTAGAAGAATTGGGTTGCTTTTGTTGTTCAGTCGTTTCAGACTCCTCTTGACCCCATATAGGGTTTTCTTGGCAAAGATATTGAAATAATTTGCCATTTTCTTCTCCAGCTCATTTTACAGTCAAAGAAACTGAGGCAAACCGGGTTAGTGACTTTTCCAGACTCATAGATACAGTTACTAACTCCAGACCTAGTACCCCATCCACTAATCCCTTTCAAAAGTATAATGGAGCGGGGAGAAATCGGGTTGGGTAAGAGGGACTTTGGTAAGAAGAGACAGACAGAATGAGGGAGGAGAGATTCAGAGAAACATGTGGAGGGAGAGGAGAGACAGAGATAGAGACACGGAGACAAAGACAAACAGAAATAGAGACAGAAGCAGTCAAAGTTTCATAAGGAAGGATAAAAAGATTAGGTTGGAATAGGAGAATTTAGGTAATGACTTTTTTTCCCCACTTCGTTTCCCTTCATCTTTGTCCTACTTGGGTTGGCAAAAAGATTCCTTGTTGTTTTCAAGGAGTCTCAGAGGCAGAAATCCTCCCTCTCTTTGGGGCTCTGTGACTGGGCTGCCCCAGGTCTGTATTTTCACTTTCTTTCTTGCTATCCCATCCCCCATCCTAGTACCTGGTAGACACCCAGAGTTCTCAATATGCAGAGGGATGGAAATGAGAGAAGATAATGAATTTGAGGAAGAATCTGATTTAAAGAAGTGTCCCTGCTTCAGGCACCTGTCATGAATTAGTTCCAAATTCACTTGAACAAATCATCCTAGTAAAGGAGTTTGTTGATTTAACAGGAGAGGTTTGCTAGACTGGCTACATTAGGGATAAGGAATGAACTGCTGGATGCTTTCAAAGAAGGAAACTTGCCAGTGGGGTGATCAAGATACAGGCTGACAGTCCAGCCCTCAGGGTTGGAGGTGAAGGGATGAGAAGCTTGTGACTGGGATCTGAAGGGGCCTTGGGCAAAAGAGGGTATTTTCTTTTCTTTTTAAAAAAGGGTAATTTATTTTTCATGGTTATTGAACTATTACTCTGATATGAGATGGCTTGTTATCAAAAAAATAATGAAGGCAACTCTGGGATCTCTAAGATCTCTACAGCTTAAAATGTGATTCCGTGATCAGGTGGGGGAGGTGGGGAAACACCACCTCATATAGTAATTACATGTAGCAGATGAGAAGCCTAGTATGGTTCGGTTGTAATACAGATGCTAGTATAATTCATTAACCACAACATGGGGAGGGAGTGGGGAGGGAGTGGGGATGGAGGGAGAAGAGTTGAAGGGTGTGCCATCCTATCCTTTTTTCTTGATACTCTATTGTGTAAAGAGCACTGACCTAAGGAGCAAAAGATCTAATTTTAGTGCCAATTGGTAAGTGATCTTGGAGAAGTCATTTCCCTTCCCTAAGCATCAGAGGAAATCATGTGTAAAATGAGAATATTAGAATAAGATTATGCTTAGAAGTCCTTTTGGTTCAGATATCCTGTTTTATCATTAAATCTGATGGATCTTTGAAGAAAAAAACAGAATAATGATATTGAATCATAATATTCGTGATGCCTTATGTGAAATAGATAATAAATACACATTGAGTTGACTGACATAGTAGGAAGAGACTTTAGAGATCCTCTCAATCTAAATATCCCCGTTTTACAGAAGGCAAAAACTGAAGTCCAGAGAAGGGAAATTAGGATTCAGTAGAGGCAAGAGGTTCATGGATTTACAGATAGAAGGGACCTTAAAGGTAATCTAGTTTGATGCCTTCATTTTAAGTGAGGAAACTGATTTAGATATAACACATGGCTTGCCAAAGGCCACATCGGTAGGAAATGACAGAATAACGTCTTCCTTTTTATGGAGGTATCAGGTGGGAAGTGACCTACAAGCTTTTGTTATTATTGCTGGAACCAACCTTAGTTAGGCACTTGGGAACTATTCTGACTAGGGATAAGGGAGAGGTTTAGGGGAAGGGAATAAGCATTTCTTAAGCACATACTATGCACCAAACACTGTACTAAGTGCTTTGCAAATCTCATTGGATCTTCATGACAATCCTGTAAGGTGTAAAGGGAGAGGGGGAGAAAGAAGGTAAGAGGGGGATCCTTGTGGGGACAAGATGGGTTCCTGATCTTAAGGGATTCTTGTTTACATTTATGCTGGACTGCCCCAAATCAGTCACTGGTTTCTCTGAATCTCCACGAAAAAGATCCTCTAAGGATAATATTTCATTTTTCCTATATTAGCTTCTTACCCCCCTTACTCTGGAGGTAGAAACAGCTATGTGGTGCAATGGATAGAGGACTGGGCTTGGGAACTGGAAGACCTCAGATTCATATTAGCTGTGTTATCCTGGACAAGTCATTTCAACTTGTTTATCTCAGTTTCCTCATCTGTCAAATGAGCTGGAGAAGGAAATGGCAACCCACTTCAATATATTTGCCAAGAAAATCCTAAATAGAGAGCTGGACAACCAAACAAGAAAATTCTAGAGCTTTTTGTTTTCAATGAAGACTAATTATTTCAAAAACAATGAATTTCTTTAATGAACACATGTCCCCAGTACTCAGGGACAGTCCTTGAAAATCCCAGCAAGTAGACATTTCTCAGTTTTAAAGCAGATGTCAGAGAGAGATGTTTCTGGTGATAAATGCAATTCCTTGGTCATTTGGTAGTTTGTGTAACACATAGCACTTGTGTCTGCAATGGATTGGGGTGATGATGTTTAGAGCCTAGGAAAAGTGGTTGTCCCGAGGATACAGGATTCTGGGAGTCATTTATAAAGGCTTATTTGGATAGTTGACGGTGTTTGTTCAAATTAGAATTAGAGACATCCCAAAGTGGAAATGGAAGGTATTAAGTTCATTGTTCCTGAAAGTCTTCAAGTACAACTTAGATGGTTGCTTGTCAGGTGTCCTTGAGAGTACTCCTGCTGAGATATAGGTTGATCCTATCTCCTCTTAAGGTTCCTTTCAACTCTTAGTTTCATAGGCTAATTAATATAGGGTTTGATCTCAGAGACCATCTATGTAATTCATTCTTCAAGTGAGGAAACTGAGGCCTAGAAAACTTAAAGAATTTACCCATTATCAGTAATGATAATAAGAATAATTAACATTTCTATGATACTTTTTATGTGCAGGGCACTGTGCTAAATGTTTCACAATTATTCTCTCATTTGATCCACATAACAAGCCAAAGGGGTGAGGTTAGGGGCTATTATTATCCCCATTTACAGATGAGAAAACTGAGGCATATGCAGGTTAGGTAAGTATCCTTCATAGAGGTAGTAAAGTTCTCTAACTCCAGAACCAGTTCTCTTTTCTCTCTACCCCGTAAGTCTATAAATTCTGGCATAGTATTTGCTAATGTGTCGTTTGACTTAGAAAATCTGAATGAAGAGAAGAAACCTATCTTTTCTATTTTTCAAAATGAAGTTAATATTGGAATAGGTTTTGTTCAAAGCTGAGACAGTTGCCAAATAAATCAAATAATACATCTTACAGAAATAAGTCTGTTACTTGGATTAGGGGACCCTAATAAGGTTCTAGTTCTAGAGTTGTTTTGGGAATAAAAAACTTCAGATAGAAGAGGGTGGAGTTTAAGCAGAGTTTTGAAGAAAATAATTCCAAGACGCAGAAATGAGGAGAGAGCATTCCAGATGTGGTGGATGGTCAATACAAAGATTTAAAGGTAGATTGGCACATGAGGAAGAGCTGGCATATTGAATTTAAGAAGGAGTTCAATGTATTATATAAGGTCTGGAAGAAAATGGATAGAGCACCAGCTCTAGAATCATGAAGACCTGAGTTTAGCTCTGTCCTGAGACTCTTTGATACTTATTAACTGACCCTGGACAAGTCACTTACTCTCGCTTGCCTAAAAAATTAGGAAAAATCTATATTTGTTTGTAAAAGTATTAAGTAGGGAGACATTTGAATTTATTTAATAGAGGAGTGATGTGGTAATAATACCTGTCTGTTAGAAAAATCACTTTGGCAGTTGAGTGGACGTTGGATTAGAGACGGGGAAAGACTTGAAATGGTTCAACCGATTGGAAGACTTTTGGAATATTCCAGGTAAGAGGTAATGAGGAATCAAAATGGAGTGGTGGTAGAAAGAAGGGGATGAATGCAATAGATACAGAAGGGGCAGAAATAACAAGATTTGGCAACATGTTGGCTATATGGACTAAAGGAAAGGGAGAACAGAAGGGACAGTCAACACCAAGTTTGCAGACCTAGGTGGCTAGAGGGATGATTGTATTCTTGGTAGTAATAGGAAAGTATGGAAGAGGGGAGGGTCAGAGGGGGACAGATAACAAGTTCTATCTTGGATATGTTGAGTTTGAGATATCCATAGGACATCCAGTTTGAAATATCCAAGATAAGTGGTAGGAAGTACAGGAATAAAATTCTAAATCTATACATCTAAAATTCAGATCTATATATCTTGGGGTTTTTCTACACTAAAATGATAATTAAACTCATGAGAAGAGATGAGATTAGTAAATGACATGATATGTATAGAGAGAACAAAAGAGGAGCCAGGGAAGAAACATGGGGAATACCCATAGTGAGAGATCTTTATATGTATGTGGAAGCAACAAAAGGGACCGAGAGACTGAGGAGTCAGGCAAGCTGGCAGGAGGAGAGAAAAGAGAACAGTGTTAGGGCAGCTTAAGTGACACCATGGATCAACTTCCAGGCTTGGAATCAGGAGAACCTGAATTCAGATCCACCTCAGATACTTACTAGCTGTGAACCTGGGCAAGTCACTTAACCCTGATTGCAGAGAGAAAGAGACAAAGAGCCAGAGCCACCAGAGCCAGCCAGACAAACAGAAAGAGACAAAGAGTGATGCAGGGAGAAGAGGATAGACAGAAAGCGGGGAAGAGGGGATTCTAGAGTAATACTGCAGAAGTCAAAAAGGAAGACTGATAAAAGGTCATGAGATTTGGTGGGTAAGAAACCATTGATAACTCTGGAAAAGGAAGTTTCAGTTTAATGATGAGGTTGGAAATCATATTGCAAAGGACTAAAAACTGAATGAAGGAAGGAGAAATGAAGACAATGACTACAGATAGCTTTTCATAGGAGTTTGACTATGAAAGAGAGAAAAAGAAATTTAGAAAAATAGTTTTAAAGGAGAGTAGAGCATTTATTTTTTGTGGAATCATTTTCAGTCATGTCTGACTCTTTGTGACCCCATTTGAAATTTTTTTGGCAAAAATTTTGGAATAGTTTGTCATTTCCTTCTCCAGATCATTTGACAAATGAGAAAACTGAGGCAAAGTAAAGTGACTTGTTTAGGGTCACATAGCTAGTATGTATCTGACTCTGAATTTAAATTTAGGTCTAACTGATTCCAGGCCCAGAGCTCTATCCATTGTGCCACCTATCTGTTCTATAATAGAGTATAGTTAAAAGGGTTTTTTGTTGTTGTTTTTCAAAATTTGGGAGAATTATATTTAAGGAAAGAACCAATAGCTAGGGAGACAGTGTAGTTTAGAATGGAAGAAGATATGATTATGGAGGGCAATTTGCTGAAGCCATCTAGAGGAATTAGGATAAAAGAGACATGGAAAGAAATTGGTCTTGACAAGAAGGATCACTTCCTCAACTTAAATAAAATAGGAGAGAATGATGGAAAATGTGACAGGATTTTGAGAGAAAGAAAAAGAAAGAAGAGGAAATATGGTGAATGGTCTCCATTTTTTCAGTAATGTATGAGGTGAGATCTTTGGCTGAGAGTGTCAGGGGAGAAGTCATTATGGGAGGCTTGAGTTTAGAGCCATCCATAACTCATGGAATGGAAAATTCATTAGTGAAGAGACTACCTAACTGAAGTGAGGGTCCAGCTGGGATTAGGTAAATTTTGGGAGGGTCTGGTCAGCAAGATTACGCAAAAGAGCAAAGTGAGAATAATCCAGAACTGGGGTTTGGCAGAATGTGAATTTCAGGACAGGAGATCAAGGAGACTCAAGACTAGAGCTAAAATAATAATTGATGATATTTATATAATGCTTCAATGTTTGCAAAACAAATTACATATATTATTTCAACTGGTCCTCAAAACAAACCTGTTAGGTAAGTATTAGTTTGCTAGCCGAAGATCAGATAGCACTTGGAGTTTCTCGAAGTATTATTGTATTATAAAGGATAGTATAACATCAACCTGATTAACTATACAGTAGAAATTGACAGGGAAGGAAAGTGAGATTAAAAGCAAGGGTGACAGCTTGGGAGAGTACTGGGATATGAAGAGATTGGAGATCTCCGGGAAGACAAGACTAGCTTTAGATGAGGTAAGTCATAGAGAAAGGAATGATAGGAGGTTATGATCAATCTGATAAAAAAAATTTCAGAACGTTTGATCATTGAAGTGGAACACTTGTGGGTGTGACCATCTGCATATGTAGACTGAGGTGGAATCGAGGAGTAGGCTTGGGAGTTGGGAAGATTGAGGAACTAGGTGTTTGAAGGATATTGAAATTGCCTAGTATTATAGCGGGACAGCTAAATAGTGCTGTGGATAGAGCACTGGACTTAGAATCAGGAAGACATGAGTTAAAATTCAGCCAGAGATCCTTGCTAGCTGTGGTGACCCTGGGAAAATCATTTAACCCTTATTTGCCACAGTTCCTCAACTGTAAAATGGGGACAACCTGGAGAAGGAAATGACAAACCACTCCACTATGTTTGCCAAGAAAATCCCAAAGAACATGCCTTTGAGATCATATCATATCAATCTGACCTAACTGAACAACTGAACAACAGTATAATGGGTGGTAAGAAAGACAGTTAGCCAAGTACTGAACCCCTTGAAAAGAAAAGGTAAAATTACTTGGAAACTGATAGGTAACTGATCCTAAGGTATAGATTGGGTGATACATTTGAATGAACTGACCCTCAAAGCAGGAGGAGCTGCTGAATGATGATAGCAAAGGGAAAGTACTGACACAGGGACATTAAGTAGCAAGAAGAATTCTGATTTCTCCTTCAGAATTGGTAGGTACAGTATTTTCTGATTTGGGCCCGATGCAGGCCAATTCCCTGAGTTTAGGCTCAATAATTGAATGATTCGAGACCTCTCTGAGACCATTTAATAGTTAACAAAAGGAGTTCTATTTAGTAATAACAGAAGAAGGATATTCAACAAGGATATGAATTGAGGATACTTTGAGTTGCTCAACTGAGTGAAGCTCCCTCTCTGAGTTACCAGTGGTGGTTTGCCAGCCAAGTATCACACCTGAATTTTCTTGTGGCTATTTTGTGCTCCGGCTACAAGGAAGTTTTGGAAGTAGCTGATTTAGTTCTCTGAGCTGATGAGAATTTAGCATGCTTTTAAGGAAAAACTAGCCTAAATTAAAACAAGAAGGAACAGAATGTTAGGATATTGTTCTCATCACCAGGTTTGAGAAAAAGTATAGTTTATGCTGGAGAAGATGGCTAGGGGTGCATTGTCATTAGGGAGATGTGAGAATGAGAAGGTAGATGGATCCTGAGAGGAAGAAGCCTAAAATTAAGAGTGCTTTGTTATCAATGGAATGGGAACTCCAGAAGACACTGTGGAAGGGGCAGGCTAGAGTAATATATAAGAGGATAGGGCTGAGATGAATACAGATGAAAGAATGGGATATAGGCTTTGGGAAGGGATAACAATCTGGGGCAAGTCTAATTTTTCATCACAAGGATTGGGAGAAAAGAAGGTGATATGAGTTTGTTAGACAAATCGTTAAGTTCAGGAAGAAGGCACAGAAGTATTCCATGATCTTGAAATATTTGATATCTCACTTCCTCTTCTCTGTATCTCAGAGTGTTATATGTATTGTCAGACGCGATCTAATACAGATCTAGTATGTGACATATACTAAAACACATAGTGGGGCTTAATAAATATTTGTTGAATGAATGATTCTAGCCTGTAAGGAGGACTCATCTAACTACTTAAAAACTTCTAGCACACTAAGCTTTGTATTTAAGTTCTTTGGGGAGGGAAGAAGATAGAAAATGATGAACTCTTTTCTTCTCCCTCCTCCAAGAACCCCACAAGAATCAAAATATGGTTCCTATTTTCTTTTTTACATTAATTTTTATTTTTATTTTCTTAATTACATGTAAAACAAACATTTAAAAGATTTTTCTTTAATTTTGAGTTGCATAGTCTCCTCCTTACTTCTTACACCCCTTCCTCCCTGAGAAGGCAAACAGAGCGATAGAGATTATACATGTTCAATCATGCAAGACATTTTCATATTAGCAATGTTGCAAAAAAAATAAATAAAGACTAAAAACCCATCCCAAAATAATAATGAAGTAAAAAAGTATGCTTCATTCTGCATTTAGACTTTACAGTTCTTCCTCTGGAGGTAGATAGCTTTTTTCATTGTAAGCCTTCAGAATTATTTTGGATTGTCTTATTTCTGAGAATAGTTAAGCAATTCACAGTAGTTGATCATCATAAAATATTGTTGTTACTGTGTACAGTTCTCCTGGTTCTGCTCATTTCATTTTGCATCAGTTCATATAAATCTTCCCAAATTTTTCTGAAAGTGTCCAACTTATCATTTTTAATAGCACGACAGTATTTCATTACAATCTGGTTCCTACTTTCAAGAAATTTCTAATCCAACTGGGAGATACAAAGATACAACTGCATATATCCACTACAACAAATTTGCAACATATCAACAACAAATTGATCTAAGAGCCAAGGAGAGTGGTAGGAGTGAGAGATTAATCCAGAAAGCTTTCTGGAGGAAGCACGATATAGAGATAGCACAATGATTAGTCTATTTTAGCCTTGTCAGGGTATGTTAGGTTTTCTTTCTAGCTTTCCCAAACCATCTCTTCTTCCCTGTGACATGCTCCATGCCTCCATTGTGGCTCCAGATGCTCATTGCTCTATTCTCTCCTCATCCAAACATGCTTTCAGGAAAGGAAGCAGCACAAGTCATTCCCTAGTCAATCTCGGTGCTTCTTTTTTCCAGGCTTTACAATGAAGTCTGACTTCTCTTTGTAGTGAGAAATGATGAAGAATTTCAGAACAGGGAATGGAGAAGGAGTTGTATGGCATCTTCCCGAGAATCTCTCAGCCTCATGCTTAAAGACTTCCAGTGAGGGGGAACCAACAGCTTTCTGAAGAAGCCCATACTTTTGGACAGCTCTTATTGTTAGGAAGTTTTTCCTGACCACAAGTCTAAATTTATCCCATTCAAACTTCTATAAGTGCTTCTAACTTTGCCTTCATGTTTGAGTAAGGATCTATCTGGTCTCTTTTCCAAATGAAAGCCCTTCTGATACTTGAAGACAATTTTTTTTTCTTGCAACAGAATCATATAGCTAGTAAGTGTCTGAGGATAAAGTGCTGGGCTTGGAGTCAGGAAGTCAAGTTCAAATCCAACCTCAGACACTAGCTATGTCACCGTGGGCAAGTCACTTAATCCTGTTTTTACCTCAGTTTCTTCATCTGACAAATGAACTGGAGAAGAAAATAGCCAACCCCTCTAGGATTTTTCCTAAGAAAACTCCAAATTGGGTTATAAAGACACTGACATGACTGAAAGGAATGTACAAGAAAAAATTTATCTTGTTTATTATGTTTTCTCTTTTTTAGACTAAATATCTCTATTTCTTTCAGTTGATCTTCATGCAGCATGATCTCAACTCCCTTGCTCATACTGGTTATCTACTTCTGAATTGTCATTTATCAATGTCCTCTCTCTAAGATTATCTTTCTCTCTCTGGTATAGGAACTGTGATTGGGGTGAGTTTATTTCTATGAACCAATTGAAAATGTAAACCAACGAACATATGAATAGAATGGGAATGGTCACCATCAGTGCTCCTAGAAATCAAGCCTAGAACAAATCAGTAGCATATGAATGCTTCCATCTATAGGGAATTAAATAGGAGAGTTTTTATCTGTTCATTCCATTTACTCCTTTCAGACAGAGTTCTGCTGTTCCATCTAAGGAGTAGGTGAAGGGAAAGACAGAGACTGTAATGCTACGTCAAGACCTCCTAAAAATACTTCATGCTTCAGACCTTTCTCATCCAGACATCCAAAACTACTTGTCTTGTATTCCCATTTCATACTAGGAGCAGAGTATTATAGCTTTAGAATTAGAAGGAAGGGGCCTTAGAAGTCATTGAGTCCAACCCCCTCTCTTTACAGATGGAGAAGCTGAGGCTGAGACATGATAAGTGACGTGTTCAAGAAGAATCTGAGACAGACTTTAAACTCAGTTCCTCCTGAATGTAAACCTAATGCTCTAATCACTGTACCTTGGAGTTGTTCAGGCTTTCCTAGGCCTGTAGCTAATGTTATTTTAATGCTTACTGAGTTGTTAGCCATTACCGATCTCTAAGGTAACTGGTTTTTAACAGGGATCCTCAACCCAGAGGCAATATAACATGAACAGAACCCTGGGCTGGGAGCCAAAAACTCTAGGTTCTAACCTCTTCCCTCTCTGTATTTCAGAGGGTCCATCTTAGACTCAGCCTAAAGATTAGTCCTTACCCTCATAGAGAGTACTTAAGTAATTAATGCAAAATAATGTGAAATGAGTACAGAGAGAAGTCAAAGCAAAGTGTTATGTGGTGTTTGGAGAGGAACTGAAAAGAGGAGATCAGGGAAAGAAGTGCTGGAGGAGGTAATATTTCAGTTGGACTTTGAAGCACCAGTTGAAAACAATTTTGCAGAGAGAGGAGGGAAGACACTCTAGGAATAGGGCACAGTATGAATAAAGACTTGGGGTGGGGGAGGAGGGAGAATTGGGAAGGAATATAGAATTCATGGAGGTGCATAGTACTGAACAAAGTTAGGAAGGAAAGCAGGATTAAGTTATATTTCTTTGATGAATATGGCAAGCCTTAAATGAGCAGAGGAGTGACATGATCAGATGATGCTTAAGGAAGACCACTCTGGCAGTGGTATAAAGAATTAACAGACCATAATATGTCTGCAAAAATTTCAAGACTAGTAATGTTTTGGTATGTAGCAAAGATGTATATGTATGACAACTTTTCAGTATGAACAAAAGCTCTATTGGTTCCCAAATTTCACTGATTTCCCTTTAGATTCTGAGTTTTCCATATTACTAAGTTCAGCATTTATAGGTTCCATTAATATATTTAAACCCTCAAAATGAAGTTTTAATTAATTTGGGCAACACTAAATTAAATGACCTATCAGATCTCTTTCTTCTCAGCATAATAGAGGAGATAGGATCCTCCTATACTGCTCCTTTCACAGTTCATTCACAGAATGTAGTGATTCATGATGAGATTTTAATGTGTTAACAAGGCATAATATCCTGTGATCCCTTTATGAGGAAGGAACATTTCTCTGATTGAGTCAAGTAAGTAACAATTTAATTGGCAGAGCAAGCAAATTAGCCAAAGTTTCTAAGGGCTTTATTTGGTTAAGTCCTGGATAAATATTAGAGTCCCCACTGGTGTAATTGCTATTAGCAATCAGCTAGAAGACACAATCAACTCTTAGCAAAAGCATTTATTAAGATGGCATAGTAAAATTATAGCTAAAAATATTACCCCTATAAACCTGGGGTACATTCTCCCACAAATACTCATAAGTTCCTGGGAAGAGTGGGCTCAAACTTAAACTGTGATGATAGTGAAGAACATATATAGAATACAAATATGGCAATAGCAGTTTACAATTGCTAACATTTCAGGGCCTGGAAGGTCTTTTTTCTCTTTGTAGAATCTTTACAAAATTCAGTTTGGGTTCACTGTCTCAGCTAGGGAGTTGCTCAATTGTTTTTTCCTCCAGTAGGTACTCCTTTCAACAGCTTCGCTCTCTTTTTTGCTAACAGGACTTAAAATCCTTGAAACTGCTTCCTTCTTCAAATGACTGTCTCTGTTTCTGTTTCAGTCTGGAATATGTCTCTTTTCCCTACTGGGTACAGTGCCACTTACTAGTCGGGTAGCTCATTTCAAAGTTAGACGGCCTATTGGGGAGAAGAGAATAATTTCCCACTTTCCTCCCTTGCAAGGATCTTTTTCACATACTGACCCACAGGTGTAGGGCTTTCTCCCACTATCTGCTGAAATTCCTCTAGTGTTTTGCCATTCAAAACCTCTAGGGTCTTGGCTAATTTATTTGCACAGACAATCCCTTTCCTGATTAAATCTGAAAATGTTTAGTCCTCATAAAGGTGTCATTGGATATTCAATCTTGTTAACATATTAAAATCTCATCCTGTGTGTGGCTCTATTATGTGGCTATATCAATTAAGCTTTAAAGGGGGAAAATGGAGAAAAAGTAGTATGTATCACATCCTTTCCATCTCTAATGACAGGAGCTGGGGACATATGGTAGGTCAAAGTGGGAGACTTTTTATTGCTCTTTAAGTCATAATCCTTATATATGGCTACCCCTAAATGGGATAAAACCAGAACCTGATCAAAATCAAAATTGGGCTTTCTGAGAAGACTGACCTGCTTTCAACTTGAGCCTTTTCTCCCCCACTCCCTCCTACCACTGCCAGAGGAAAGAGAGAGAAGGAAGAATGGAGGAAGAGAACCATTTCCTCTGCAGGTGCTAAACTACCCACACTCTAAATACTGAGAGTTGTTGAGATGCAAAATATGTCCATCTGTACGGAACTGCTGAAGTGTTTTGTACATATGCATATTTCTTTATTGATGCTGCTGCATACAGGATAGGAAAGCAGTTGAGCCTGCTGGCTTTGAGACAAGAAATGGATCTATTCAGCAAGGAACACAAAGCTCACAGCTGGGATAAAGCCCATTTCCCCCCTTTACAACTAGATGGTAGGAGAAGGAAACATAAGAGGATTGGGGGATTGGCAGTGAGGGCCCACATGCCAATCTTGGGCATAAGGGCAAAATCCAGTGACTTTTAAGAAAGTAGTGGGAGGAGCACTGGGCTTTTTCTGCCTCTTATTAGCCAGGTGATCTTAGGTAAGTCATTTAGCTTGTCTGAACCTCCTATGTAAAATGAATTAAAAAATACTGGTGCTGTTTCATGAGGTTGTTAGAAAATTGCTTTGTAAATGGCAAATGCCATATAAATGTGGACTAAATTATTGTTATTGTCATAATTTTTCTTATAGTGTCAACCCAGTTGGGAGATGGAAGGAGGGATTGTAGGGAGAGTATTGACTACCTAATTAAGGAATATAGAGAGGGTACATTTGGAGTTGGAGAACCCTGGAGGGAATCCAGGCTCTGTTAGTAGCTGGGTGACTTTGAGTAAATCACCACCACTGTCTGGACCTCAATGCCCTCTTCTACAAATGGAGATCTGTATCTATAGGATCCCTTCCAACTCTAAAATCTGTGCACCCAAACTATTTCCCTTCTGAGGTTATAGATGTTAGTAACTCAAAGGAAAGTAGATTTAGATCTAGAAGATAACTTAGAAGTCATCTTAGAAGTGAAGCTCACTCTAGCCTTGCAATCAAGAAGTCTCTTCTTCTTGATTTTAAATCTAGATTCAGACAATTAACTAGCCGTGTGACCTTAGATAAGTCATTTACCCCTGTTTGCTTCAGTTTTCTCATCTGTAAAATGAGCTGGAGAAGGAAATGGCAAACCACCCCAGTATCTTTTTCAAGAAAACCTTAAATGGATTCACAAAGAGTTAAACACAACTGAAAGTGACTGAATAAGAACAACAGAACAAAGTTCATTTTATAGTAGAAAAAATGGAAGGAAGAGAGGTAAGTAGGATTGTGTCTACTATTAAGTATGCATAATGCATATTTTAAATGAATAAGTAAACATTTTAAACTTTTATTAGTTTTTATTTCTTATATGGTAAATATTAATAGGTATAAATCACATAAATAGAAAGCTCTTTGGGGTTCTTAGTAATGTTTAAAAATGTAAAGAGGTCCTGAGACCAAATAAAAATAAAATGGCTTGATTCCAGTAGGTTCCTCTTCCTTGAAGATCTTTAGGCAGAAGTTGGACAATCCCTTGGGTATATGATAGTGTTGTAGTGTATGGTACAATGGTTAGAATTTGATGTAAGTGGACTCATCTATTTGACTTCAAATCTGGCCTCAGACACTTACTAGCTAAGTGAGCATGGGTAAGTCATTTAACCCATTTGCCTCAGTTTCCTCATCTGTAAAATGAGCTGAAGAAGGAAATGGCAAACTACCCTAGTGGTCTCTGCCAGAAATATCCCAAATGACATGACTGAAAAATTACTGAATAACAAAAGTTCAGGAAAGAAACAAAAAGGTCCGTCTCTGTCTCTTGATAACCTTACATTCTAATAACGGAAGACAATACACAGAAGAAAATTTTAAAAAGCTCTGGGAGAGAGGGAATGAAAGGATGCAGTCCTGAAGTTCAGAAGTCAGGAGCAAAATCAGGAGGGGAATGAGAGCTGGTTGGTCCAGAGCTCTCCACAAAATGGAGGCCCCAGAAGGAAAGAAGGGATTGGCCTGGGATATTCAAGGGTGAGAAGAATACATGGATGAATTAGATATTCCAAGGCAAGATGGCCCTAGTCATTTGAGAGAAGTTCCAGGATGAGATAGTTGCTAAGGTGTGAGTTTGTTGTCCAGATATAATAAGCAGGGATAGGAGGGGAATGGAGCTAGTAAAATGACTCAATATTGCATAGATAGTACTAAAGATTATGACTTCAAATCCAGTGGTCTTTCCACTGAACCATACTCCCTCTCAAAGTAAGAGGAGAATCAAAGACCAGGAAAGGCAATAGGACAGAGAAAGAACAGATGGGACCAGATGGGAACAATGGGAAGAAACCTTCAAGAACAAGTGAAAAATTCCTGATAAAAATAGAAATCCATTAGTGGGTTGAGACTTCAGTCTAGTCTAAAGCCCTGATGAGGGTCTAACACTAAAACTAGAAATAGAAAGTTTAGAATATATTGCTTAATATTTTTATCAAGGAATTGGATGAAGGCATAGGTGAAATGGTCCTCGGCTTTGCATATGATACTAAACTAGGAGAAATATAACAGATGATCTATCACCAGAATCCAAAAAATCTTGACAGGCCAGAGAAGAAATTCTCAGAATGTAATTGTATTACAGGACAATGGGGGTCTCTAAAAGTCTTTCAAGAGATCCTTGAAGAAAAAAATGATTTTCATAATAATATTAAGTTATTATTTGCCCTTTAAAATTCTCTCCCCTTTCCAACTACATATCAATGTAAGACCAGATATTCTTCATGGACTTTAAGCAAAATGGTAAGACATGACAATTTGAATGCAAAAACAGATAAAATAATTCTGCTACCTTCTATTATGTCAAATATTAAAGAAATTTGCAAATATATATATAAAACAGCATCACTTTTCTCACTAAATATTTTAATTTTGGAAAATATAATTATTTTCCATTTAAATATTTATGTTAACAATAAATTACTTTACATGAATAAATATTTTTAAATTTATTGATTTTAATTTCTAACATGGCAAATATCAGTAAATATAAATCACATAAACAGAAAGCTTTTGGGGGTTCTCAGTAATGTTTAAGAATGTAAAAAGGTTCTGAGACCAAACAAAAATAAAATGGCCCAATTCTAGATGCAGTGGAGGGTCTTCAGACAGAGAATTGAACAATTCCTTAAGTATTATTGCAATTGTAAGTTGGGATTGTAATCAATCCACCCCATTTCAGTGTTGATATTTTGGCTGGGGGGTTACTGGTATTGTTTGTGTTGCTGGTGGTTCTTGGTGTTTGCTGTTACTGAGTCAAATCCAACTCTTCATGAATCCATTTTCCATAGCATACCATCCCCTTCTATCCTCCATATCTCTCAGTCTATCCAAGTTCATGTTTGTCATTTTCATGATTCTATCTATCTAATCCTCTGGCATTCCCTTTTCCAACAAAGTTATAAAAGACCTTTAAACTGGAATGATGCTGCACAAAGATGCAGGAAATTAAGCCATGCTCCTGGCATTGTCCATTAAGTTGAGAAGGGAATTTCAGAAAATGGAGAAAAAGTGGAGTTTTAACTAAAGCTCATTCAGAATGACCTTGGTCATCTCCTTCCTCTCCTTTCCTGTGGTTGGAAGAGACCATAAGAGGTGTGTGTGTGTGTGTGTGTGTGTGTGTGTGTGTGTGTGTTTTTGTGTGTGTGTGTTGGGAAAGGGGGAAGAAGAGCACAAACAATTTATGTCATCAGGAAAGACCTACTTTGTTTAGCTGGAAACAAAGAAATCTAGGAGATGTATTTAAGGAGGAAAGTAAGATTGAAAGACTATGAGTAGTCAGGAAGGCTTCATGGAGAAAAAGAGTTTTACAATAAGATCTGATGTTTATATAGCACTTTAAGGTCTACAAAGAGTATACACACATATGTATATGTGTGTGTGTATGTATATATATACACATACATATATATGTATACATACCTATATATATATGTATATATATACACACATATATATATATATATTATATATATATATATATATATATATATATATATATATATATATATATATATATATATATATATTCATTCTCCCCCTCAAATCCTGTGACAAATCTTTGAGGTAAATGTTCTCACCCCATTTTACAGATGAGGAAACTGAAGCATTGAGGATTTAATTGGCTTGCCTAAGATCACACGGTGAGTCCCTGTGGGAGAATTTAAACTCTAGTCTTTGCTGACTCAAAGTCCAGCACTTTAGCCAATTCCTAGGTTTCGGTTAGCCTAAGGGAAAGGGAGAACTGACTAGTCAAGTGAAACCTGTGAGGTGACTTAAATTTTAAGTCTTACCAAGATAGAAGAAGTGAGCCTCTCTCCCCCCAGGCACCTATAATCTCTTAGGGGTTTGGGTAGTAGGAGCCCCCTATCTCAAAGGGGAATGTGGTATGGCTAAGTTATTGGTTCTTCCTGTTCTGGGAGGGGGGGCAGCCACTTTGGAGCCACTCCCCAGACTAGGGGGTGAGGGGCAGACCAAGATTTTGGAGATGAAAGCACACTGTGAATGCTTTCTATGCAAATCAGCCCCAGTAGAGGAAGCCTGTTATCTGGAGCATCTAATGGGTGTTTTTTAGCCCACTGGGTCCAGGCATTAAACTCCGGACACAACAAGGAGGCTTTACTAGTTTCTGGGTGTCAGCCCATGGCTGGCATGGGATCTAATGCCAGGCAAAGCTTCTAGGCCCTCCTGACATGACCTGCACCCGTGAGAACATTGCCTTGGTCCTCTTCCAACTAACCTCCTACCTCCTGGGAAACCCTCAGCAGGGATACTCTAAGGAGTCTAGGATGCCCATTTCTCAAAATGTAGTCCAGGGATGCCCAGGGGTCTGGAAGATCCTCTGGGGGGTGTCTATAAGGTCAAAACTATTTTCATAATAATACTAAGTAATTATAACACATATAGTATTATAAATATATAATACATAGTAATACTAAGACATTTCAATTTCTAATATGAAAAATACCAATAATTGGGCAACTAGATGATGCAGTGGATAGAGCATCAGGTCTAAAGTCAGGAAGACTCAACTTCCTGAGTTCAAATATGGTCTCACATTTCCTAATTGTGTTATCCTGGGCAAATCACTTAACCCTATTTGTCTCAGTTTTTCATCTGTAAAATGAGCTGGAGCAGAAAATGGCAAACCATTCCAATATCTTTGCCAAGAAAAATCCAAGTGGGATCGCAAAGAGTTAGACATAATGAAGTGACTCAACTACAATAAAAGGAGCTTGAGATCAGAATTTGTTTAGGGGAGAGTCAGGTACCTAGAAGTTCTGGAGTTAGCTAAAAGGTGACAAAGTCTACAAGGTCCTTTTGGTATCTTAGTTTTCAACTTGATGGATCAAAGATAAGTGGACTTGGAGAGATAAAAAATAGATTAAAATATTTGAATCAAGTTAAATGATTTCAAATTCTATCTCAGACACTGTGTGACCTACAGTAACTCAACCTCTCTCTATCCCAATTTCCCCATCTGTAAAATGGAAATAATAACACCTACCACACAGGATTGTTGTGAGGATCAAATGAGACAACATGTAAAGAATTTTAATATTATTATTGCTTATAATAACAAATACCTACTGTGTGCAAGGCACTGTGGTCATTGCAAGAGATACACAAATAGATGTGTTCATTTTCACAATGTATTTCTTTGTCATTTGTACACATATGAGTGAAGTACAAGGTAGGATATAATAAGGAGGGTGGAGAATAGATGTAGATTTCAGGAAAACTGAGGAGAGAAAGAACATTTTCAACTGGAGGTGGGGTTTAAGGGTTAGGAGGCAGCAGGAAGAACCTCAAAGTTCATTGAGGAGATATCAGCTTAGTGGGCCTATCCCTAAACCTAGAGTTTTTTTGGTAAATTCTTTATCTCTCACTTTTTCTCCAACCCCATTCTGGTTGGGACCATTTTTGTGTTAGGTAGTTTTCTTTGGATTGCCCCATTCTTTATGCACTCATAATCAAAGTAATTATATCATTCATATTTCTAAATATTCTCGTAGAACTTTTGAGCAGTTGCAAAGGCTCCAAGCCTATCTCCAAATATTCTTCCAAGAATCACGGTGGTTTTAGGGGCAGTTTTTTGGCCCATCTCTCCTTTCCCAACCACTCTATCCTCTAGAATTTGGGGCTGCTTTAAGAAGACAATCAACCAATTGAAGGCCCAGAGAAATTAAAAGACCAACTATTGTCCATTTGAGGCAACATAATGTTTCGACTTCTCTCTCCATAACCTTTCCAAGCCCTGTTTCTGTCTCTCTCCCAATAGAGCAGAAAAAGGTTACATTGGGGAGGCCTCTGGAGAAATAGACAGTATTTAAGGGATGTGGGGAGAGAATGAATAAAAAGAGAGAGTCAAAATAAAAATGGGAAGCTGGCACAAGATGAAAATTGGGGAAAATAGAGACTTGGGAAGGAGGCTGTCTTCTCTATTTGGGGGAGAGAGAGTTGTTCAGAGGGAGCTGTTCAGATTCAAAACTGATGAGATATCTAAGAACGCAGATTATTTCCGGCATAGGTGACAACCTGAATCCCTGGGGATTATGGAATGGGAAGAGGGTCACCGCCTTGACTGGGGAAACAACATAGCCAGCTGAATTAGCAGGGTTGATTTCTTACGTCAGGGAATAAATCACTGAACAAGACAGACTGGAACTCAGATTTGGGTCCAATAATTTAGATCTTGAAGAGCACTTAAAGTCTCTCATATCCAAGGGAAAAAATTAACAAGTTCATGAACCTCTGAAAGTTAATTGTTTACCTAATAGCTTCTAACTTAATAATAATAGTTTACAAAATATATACATTTTAGAATTCAGTTTCCTCAGAACAAGGGATGCCTGATATACAGAATTAAATGAAGCTTAATGAGTCACAGAAACCAGCAAGTGAACTGATAAAGGATCTTTGATTTATCATAAAAATTGTAGGAAACCATTATAAGGGCTTATGCTTTTAGTAAATAATTCTGTTATTTAAATTGACATATCCTATGTTCAGTCACTTTGTATAATAATATAATGTTTAGCAACAAATAGACATCAGTAATAAAAGCAATTCCCAAAGGGAAAAAAACAACCCAATGAGGTATTTGGTATAAATATGTATAGCTTCTTTTTACAGATGAGGAAATTGAGAATTAAGTGATTTAATTCATGGATTACAGTTCGTGTTGATCATTAAAAGTTAGTTTGCAAACATATTTGAATGCATAAGTTTTAATTTCCCTTATTTGATAATTACTCCCTGTGTGACTTAGGGCAGTTAGGTGGTACACTGGATAGAGCATTAGCTCTGAAGGCAAGAAGACTCATCTTCCTGAGTTCAAATCTGGCCACAGACACTAACTGTGTGACCCTGGCCAAGTCACTTAAACCTGATTGTCTCAGTTTCCTCATCATTAAATTAACTGAGAAGAAAATGGCAAGTCACTCTAATATCTTTGCCAACAAAACCCCAAATGGAGTCATGAAGAATCAGACATGACTTAAAAATGACTGAACAACTCTGGCCAAATCGACTAAGCTATCTTAGACCTCACATCCAAGTAAATATAAGATGAGGAGATTGGACTATATGAGGTCCCTTTCAGTTCCAAATCTATGAACTATGGGAAACTCGGTTAGTTTGTTTTTATACTAACACTCAAATAAAACTATTGAGATGGGGGGCAGGGAAGAGGGAAATGTGACCTGGTTAGAAACAGAGCACAGATGGAAGGCTGGAGAACCAGTGAGGGTGGGGTTTGGGAGTAGGAGGGAAATTGTCTTCTCTGTTATATTTTCTTACTTCATCCAAGAATCGGGCATAAGATCAGTTGGATGGAATGTGTAACAAATCTAGAATGCCAGGGTCCAGGACCTTTACACTAATACTTAGTAATTGGTAATGGTGTTAAGCAAGTTGATTCTCTGTAACAGCTTTTGCCTTAATCTCCCTCCCTAAGGGAAAGGTCTTCTGGGCAGCTGGCAGAGCAGGGGCCAAGTATCTCCTGAGGCCTCTGTCCGGTTGGTTGCCTTTGTTGATCATTAAGGGCTACTAGACATCATTATTGCTAATAAAATTAACTCACTTTTTATTGGACTCCTACGGTCAGTCACAAGAGTTCCACTTAATTTAGTAAATGACAGATATTTGTTTAAGAGCTTCTTTAAAACCTGAACATAGATTTTCTTGTTGACAGCTTAAGATTTAGGATTTCCAAGCACAATTTGACTTATTTTTATTTTTGTGTTTTCTCTTTTAAAAATTATTTCAATGAAAAAAAATTATTTCATTGGTGCTCTTTATTTTAACATCCCTATCATATTCCTAAACTCTCCCTTATCTATAACACTATGATAAATCTCTCATAACAAAAAAGTACAGTAAAGCAAAATGAATCAGCACATTGATCTGAGCCAACCATGTAAGCCCAGTTCTACCCTTATCCTCTACTATTTCTCTGCCAAGGAAAGAAACAAACATTAATTAAGCATCTACTGTAAGCCAGGCACTGGGCCAAAATGCTTTACAAATCTCATCTTATTTGATTCTCACAACAACCCTTCTTGGTAGGTACTATTATCCTCATTTTACAGATGAGCAAACTGAGGCAGATAATGATTATATAGCTATTGTCTGAAGCTAAATTTAAACTCAAGTCTTCCTGACTTCAGGTCTACTGTCCACTTAGCTACTTACAACACACTATCAATTCTCTATCTATAGTTCACCATCTCTTTGCCAAAAGGAGTGAAATATATTTCATTGACAGTCTTTTGATATTACACTAATTCACCAACAGTTTTGATCTATGAACACATAAAGATACATATGAAATGCATAACCCATATAGAATAATAGTTTGGCTAGACATAAGAGAAATTCAAAATTTGGATAAGACACAAAGGTTGCTTTTCTTCTTTTTATTTATTTATTTATTTTAACATTCATTTTTAAAAATAATTTTGAGTTCCAAACTCTCTCCCTCCTTCCTGCTTCTCCCCCACATTATGAAGGCCAGAAATATGATATCAATTATATATGTGAAATCATGCAAAACATATTAACATGTTATCCATGTTGCAAAAAAAAAACCAACAAGAAAAATAAAGCAAGTGAAAAATTTATGTTTCATTTTGTATTCAGACTGTATCAGTGCTTTCTCTGGAGGTGGATAGCATTTTCCATCACAAGTCCTTTGAAATTACCTTAGGTTATTGTATTGGTCAGAATAGCGAAGTCATTCACAGTTGATCATTATACAATATTAACGTTATTATATACAATATTTTCATGGTAATGTTCACTTCACTTTACATTTGTTCATATAACTCTTCTCAGGTTTTTCTGAAACTATTCTGCTGGGCATTTTTTATAGCACAATAGTATTCTATCACATTTATATACCACAACTTGTTCAGCAATTCCCCAATTCATGGATATTCCTTCAATTTTCAATTCTTTGCCACCACAAAAAAAGAGGTGTTATAAACATTTTTGTACAGATAAGTTTTTTCCCATTTTTTATGATTTCTTTGAGATGCAGACCTACTAATAATATTGCTGGATCAAAGAGTATGCACTGTTTTATAGCCCTTTGGACCTAGTTTTAAATTGCTCTCCAAAAATGGTTGGATCAGTTCACAACTCCACCAATAGTGCATTAGAGACACAAAGATTTTTAAGCTAACCATTGGATGTGGGAATGGAAGGTAAGACTCATAAGGCTAATTCTTCAAGCTTTATACTTCTTTTCACAATTCTGGTTCTAGGTGTTAAATCAGGATACTACAGAACATTATTTTCTTCTGTATTAATACAGTTTTTCTTCCAAGTTTCTAAGCATAGCAGGAAGGGAAAGGTTTTTTTCTTTTATAGAGAAAGGTTTTTTTTTCCTTTTACAGCTGGGTTCATAAAGAAAAAAGATATGTCAGTAGTATATCTTCCCTTTTGGATGTGACTTCAGGGCTCAGGGTAGGGAAGGAGAGCTTATATGGAAGGGAATCCCATGAACTCCTGTCCTCTCACTGGATTTTCTCCAGAACGGTGCTCCTGGATTGCACAACTTCATGGTCCCTTCAGCTTCTCAGTTGCCTCAGAACCATCTGAGCCAGAGCACAATGTGCATAAGGGCCAAACTCTTAAAAAAAGGTAAAGGTCCTTAGAGGTCATCTAAGTCCTACCCCTATTTGAATCACAAATTCTCTCTTCAAAGATGGGGATGCAGCCTATTCATAGCCAGACTTTTTTCTGGAAATTAATCTCCTCAGCAGTTCAGTTGAAGTGGGTACCAGTCAGTTGAGGTGAACCATGGCTTTTACTGGGGATCAGGGGAAGATCAAGCAAGAATCCTGAAACTCTGAAGGTTTTCTGCCAGGTTTCAGGGAAGAGTTTTGGTTTGGACAGCAGTGGACTGGAAATTTACCCATTGGCCCCCAGCTTAATTATTAGCCAGCTCCTTCCCTCCCCTCAGGTTGGGATTGCCGCCCAGGGCCACGGCTGGCTGGGATGGAGTCCGATAGGATCTGTCCCTGCTTGGTGGTTTTAGAGATTAGCTCCCCACTGAGTTGGCTGCACCTGGTAGATTCCATCCATGGGAGTTCTCTGAAGGTACCTGCATGGGGGTGGACTTGTCCTACACCTGCCTGTGGGGCTTTCTGCATTATGTCCAGCAGAGAAGGTGGCCATTCAACAAGTCAGTCTTAGTTGAGCAAGGTCAGAACCAGCCTGGAGCTTGGTCGTCCATTCCTTTGGATCTTTGCCCCACTGTTAAGAAAGTGGCTTAAAGGTTATGGGAAGACACTCGATGTGGCTGAAAAGTAAGACTGTTTCGTTGCTTTCCAGAAACTGCTCAAGGAAGGAGGAAATATATCTTGGCTTTGGAGTCTCGTGGGTCCCTAGTTTGGATGACTTGGCTTCAGGAACAAACCTTGTTAATCTTATTATAGTTAATTTTATTAATTTCTTGATTCAATAAATGCCTGTTCTGAGTATCTGTTATATATACACAAGATATTTTGAAATATGGGGCAGCTAGGTTGTACTGAGCCTCAAGTCAAGAAAACTCCTCTTTGTGAGTTTAAATCTGATCTCAGACACTTACTAGCTGTGTGATCCTGGGCAAGTCATTTCATCCTGTGTGCCTCAGTTTCCTCAGTGAGCTAAAGAAGGAAATGACAGACTACTTTAATATCTTTGCCAAGAAAAACCCAAAATGGAGCACAAAGAGTCAAACACAACCAATAATGGTCATTGCAGAAGTTCAGAGAAGCAAGAGGTAGTCACTGTGGGGTCAGAAAGACCTTCAGAGAGGAGATGGGACTGGAAGCATTTATAAGGTTTGGGTAGTTTGAGCAAAGGCAGGGAGAAATGTGTGAGGAAAGCGGCAAAACTGGGGATATGAAAATATGTTTATGGAACAATAAAGCTCTATCTAGGTGGACTCTTATTAATGTATGAGGGAGTACTGGGAGATAATCCTAGTAAGGTATCGGGGAACCCACTATGGAGGGCTTCAGATGCCATGCCAAGGATTTTGGCTTTTATATTATAGTCTTTGAAGGACTGGCCTTTGGGCAGATAAAGGATGTGATGATAGAAGCTGGGTTTAAAAAGATTAATCCAGCTGAAGATTGTGGGGAAGGAAGAAAGGAGAAAAAAGCTGCAGATTTCCTCAGGGAACTGACCCTATAGAGCAATGATTCTTGGGATAGGGTCTAGGGGACTGGAACCCACCCATAATTAATGTCTTATTGAGTGTCTAGGAGAAAGAGAGAGCCCTGGTGCTGGTGGAGTAAAGGAAGAAGCATTTTTTTTTACACAGAGCAATTTTACTTTTTTATATATTTATGATTTTTATATAGCCTTAGAGGCAGCTAGGTGACATATTATATAGACAAAGTCAGGGTAACCTGAGATTGTATTCTCCTTCAGATATTACCAGCTGCGTGATGTGGGTCTCAGTCATTTAATCCTTCTCAGCCTCTATCTCCTCCTCTATAAAATGGGAGTGCTCTTAGCAGTACTTTACAAGTTGTTTGAAAGATCAAATGAGATGACATTTAAAGAGTTTTGCAAATCTTAAAGGACATTATAAGTGCTATCATCATCATCATTATATCGATAAATACCCATTGCAACTGCAGTATTCCTTTATTCAAACCTTGCATAAAGTATGATGGGATCATACCATCTCTCTTCTCTAGATCAAGGTGAGGAAAATCACCCGTACGTATAAAAAGGAGGCACAGCCTCCCTATAGGATACCACAGTTGAGGTTCTAGACTCTCTCCTTATAGGTGACATGACAGAATCAGGTGGAGTTGGCTAAAGTTATCCAGTTGCTCCCTCCAAAATTTTGTTGACTTTTGAGGATAAGGAGTAGAGGACAACAGTGGGTCTCTGCAGGTGTCTTACTAATGTGTCTGGTGGGCCGCTAAGGGGAATGGGACCAGGAGTCAGAAATACTCAATTCAAACTATGCCCCAAATACTTAACCATCTGTGAGACTTTGAGTTTCCTCAGCTGTAAAATGAAAGCAATAATAATAATAATATCCACTCCACTCCCTCCAAGGTTGTTGTGAAAATCAAATAAGATAAAATTTGTAAAGCACTTTGCAAACTTTAAAATGCTATATAAATGCTAATTATCATTGTTATTAATAATATTATTGAAAGTCTTGCAAAGCACTGCCATAGAAAACCAGGCACAGCATAGAGAATTTCATGAGCTTAGGTCCGAGTTCCTTCTTTAATATAGCCAAGCTGTCTTTTAGCTCCAGGCCATACATAGCTGGACAGAGGTCCCATAGCACCCCTATGGTCATTGAAACCAGTAATAAAAATTCTCAGAATGCTCCTTGAAGGAAGGAGAGGAATTCCCTGGGAGAACCTACTTCCATCTCTCACCTATATAGCTGGCTAATCTCCTCTCTCTGTCCATCAGCCTCATTTAAAAGATCAATGCCTTTTCAGAGAACCTTTGATTTTTTAAAATACAGTCAAGTTTTGCAAAAGGATCGATGGAATGAAAACTGGGTATTCAAAAGCCTCAGGCAACCAAGGATAAAATCCCTGTAAAAGCGAAAGGAGGAAGAACTGAGCTGCCTGTCTGCACATACAATCTCATCCTAGGTCCTGTTCTTGCAGTCTTGCTTTCAATATCCTGAGGACTCATTTTCTATTGTGATAGCTCCAGAAATGGGAAGAGATAATGACAGCTTACAAGGGTATAGGTTTGGCTCCCTTTCTAGGCCTTTCCTTAGCCAGTCTAGACCTTTCCCCCATTGCTATAGGATCTATTGCCCAATTTATTTTATACTTTTCCAATATTTTGGAATATTGGAATATTTCTCCTTCAGGAGAAAGGAACAGACTGAAACTCTTAAGTTTATTAATTCACATATCACTGGATGATCAGCATTGTGCTAGGCATTGTGGAGGGAAGGGAGAGGAAAAAGATTAGAAGATAAATGTGAATAATCAAAGATCCTAGCTGGGGAACACAAGCAATGATTATGCAATTAAAAGTCTTAAAACTAACCTTATCATTGGTCTTCAAAAAATAGTCTCCTTTTCCCCTAAGCGCCTTATGTTCATTCTTACTATTCCCACTTATGTTTGATTCTCCACTTGTTATTCCATTTATACTTATGCTCTGGTATACTGCAAAAATCTTGGATTCAGTGGATTTGAAACACAAATTATCAGTTCTGAAAGGGCCTTTAGAGATAATCTGGAAATGAAAACTGAAATCCAGAAAAAAGGAAATGATGCAGCTAATTATTGACAGAGTCAGAATTGGAACCCAGGTCAGTGGATTCCCATTCCAGAATTTTTTCCACTCTCTCTCACAACTTCATAACTTTATGACCAATCATAGTCACTCTGGACTTCAGTCCCAATTCAGCGAGGAGGATCAGTTTCAGTTAGTGTTCTGGTTCCATCTCTTCAATCAAGATGTGTCCTTACATAGATCATCGTCACTTCCTAAACCTCAGTCTGCTCATCTGTACAATGGGGAGACACTGTGAAATGGAAAGGATCAAAATGAATATCACCATTTACAGGAAAGGAACTAGACAACAACTGTTCTACATTGAAAAAAGCCTCAAGAGACTAGACTGCAAAGAACTAGTACTTTGAGAAGCAAGAGAACATTGGTTCTGAGATTTACCCTTTGGGAAGTCCATTCCATCTCAGCCATGATAATATTTTAAGAGGCTGAACTTGTGCTTTAATCAGTATAAGAAACTCAGCATGGAATCTCTTCCAATGTATACTGTCAACTCATCTGCAAATTATAGTTTTAGCAGATTGTCTCAGGTAGAAAGGGTTAATAATCAGTAAGCTCATAGGTGCCAAAAGAAGGAATTTGACTCCAAGACTAATTCTCTATCTTATACTCTGTATTCATAATACTGACACTCCACATTTATATAATTTTTTAGGCCTAAGTATTATTACTCTCCCCACTGTAGGCCTAAGTATTATTAGTATTTTATTAGTTAGTCAATTAATTAGAAATTTATCAATGAACTAATTAATTAGTATTGGGTGTTATTAGTAATTCTAAGTATTATTAGTCCCTTCTCCCTATACATACACACATTTTTCATAAAGAAAATTTATGCTTCAGCAAGATATAATGACTTATCCAAGTCTATGCAGCTTAAAAGTGGCAAGACAGGGAATCAAACTCATGCACAAGGCCATCATGGTTCAATGTCCCCAGACTGGTGCCATTCCCCTAGTTCCCTTTTCCTCTTGAGAGTTAATCAAACTTTTTGCTCAGTCTTCCTGCACTGGTTCCACTTCACTCATTCCTTTCTCCTCTTAAGACTTAATCAAACTTTTTTTTCTTCCCTGGCTCCCACTAGCCTGACAGGAAGAGAAGCTCTAACTCCTTTCCCTGGACTGGGTTCAGCCACGGCTCCCCTGCAAAACAGAGCCCACCTGAAACAGTGTGACCTGTTAAAACTTTCCCGCAAGCAAAAGCAATTATGTCGGCGAGAGCCGGGCCTAGCTGAGACCCTGTATGATGCTGTGCACCTGGGTGTCCTTGAGTGCCAGGCCCAATTCCGCCATGAGCGCTGGAACTGTAGTCTGGAGGGGAGAACAGCGCTCCTAAAAAGAGGTATGTGCTTCCTTCAGCCTATCAACAGCCTTGTATCTAGTCATAGTGAAAGTGCTAAAGATCTACATGAAGTCTGTAAAAACAGGGTCCCTGCCCTCAAGGAGGTCATATTCTAATGGGGAAAGACCCTGCAAATAACTATGCAATATAACACATAGATATATCTATGTAACAAAATATTATATAATACTTATAATAACATATTATTATAATATAATATTATGCATTGTAATATAGTAATTATTATATTACTTTAAGGCTGCTTATTGGTGAGCCCTTTCTGGGCTTCTATTTCCTTCTCTGAAAAATATCCCCAATATTTTGGGGGGATAATAACATTTGGATTTGAAACATTATTTAATTATGTTGTTTAATGTCATATATATGTTGTATTAAATAGTTATTTGTAGCTATATAAATGTGCTATCTATTTATTATATGTATATATGCAAATATATTGTATACATATATACATGCTTGTATATATGACTTTGGACAAATCCTTTCTCTTCTCTTCAGTTTTCTCCTCTGTTGGACCAGATTGTCTCTAAAGATCTTTATAACTCTGACATGCTATGATTCCAGTCCAGCAAATCTCAGTTCAATAATTTTTTTCAGGATAGCAAAGTATCAATTAAGTGGAATAATAACAATAATACAAATACAAATAATAACAATAATAACAAGTGGAATAATGGTAAGAATGAGAATGGTGGGCATAGAAGACAAAGGAAACCGACTGCATATGTGTATGTAAATATATCTGTAGATATATGTATGTATTTACATAATACAATAAATATAATACACATGCACATATAAAACATATGTATATAACACCTATAATAAGGATTTTTATACATAAAAATATACATAGTTACATTTATTTGGTAAATATTTATTAAGTGCCTTCAGGCACTGTGCTAAGCACTATACAGAAAGAGGCAAAAGATAATCCCTGCCCCATAGGAGTTCACATTTAATGGCTGAGACAACATGCATACAAATCTATATAAAGCAAATTATATATAGTATGAGTAGTAAATATTTTATAAATAGAAAGTAATCTCAGAGTGACCCCTTATCAGTTCCCTTTTTTCTCCCTAAATCTATTAATTATTTTTTAATTTTTAAAAATTCTGAACCTAAATACCTATAAAACAAGCATTTCTCTGCATGAATACAAAAAGATAATTGCATATGAAACCATGAATCCTCATCACTTAGTATTTTAAAAATATGTAATAAAGTTCATGTTAATTTCAAAACTGCCCTCTTAGTCTGTGCTTCCTTCTGAATTTTCTATTCCTCTCTGCATTTAAAAAAAGTTTTTAGTTTTCTTCTTTTTTTATATCACTATTGCTAATTCCTCACTCCAATTAAAAAGCAAAGAAAAATACTAATCACTTGTGACAAATAAGTATGGTCAAGTAAGACAAATACAGAGTGATCATTTCAAAAAATGTATTTCCTTCTGCACCTTAAATCTGTTACCTCTCAGAGAGAAGATCCATGGGACTATGGGTCCTCTGGAGACATGGTTGTATATTGCTTTGATCAGAGTTCTTAAGTCTTTCAAAGATATTTTTAATTACATTGTTGTTGTCCTTGTATATTTTATTCTCCTAGTTCTACTCACAACTTTCTGTATCAGTTCGATACACCCAATTCTCTAAAATTTTCTTTTTATCATTTCTTTTAAGAAAACACTAGATTCCCTATCTTTCTCACTTGTTTCTTTACATGCAACATATTTTTATACCAAAAGGGTGTGTAAGGGTGGATGTGGGTATACGTGTACCCCTGCCTGTGAGGGTGTATGTTTGTGTTAGACTTTCTTCTTTTCAGAGAAGATGATGTTCATCTTATGCCAGTTGCTCTACTTCTCCCTCTATGTATGTACATTTTTCTTCTCTTATATTCTATTTGCTATTATGAGAAATAGTAAATTCCAACTTTAATGTCTTCCTTTTTATAATAGCATATTCTTTTTACACTCCCACTCTCCTTTACCATTCCTCTCTTAAAATCCTCAGAACAGAACTAATCCCTGCCCCAGTTCTTCTGTATTTCTTATATAACTGCCTGAATACCCTTTAAAATATTAGAGTTCTAAAGAGACACTTGTTTCTTCTCCCTCACTAGTAGCACTACATCATTATATATAACCCCAGTCACTTTCAAACTTGCTTACATACAGTTATTGACTTTTTGTGTTTTCTTTTCCATCAAAGGCCCATTTTTTCTCTTGTAGGATGGCTTGAGGTTATCTGTGCAGTAGGACCATATCTAGATCTTTGTATTCAGTTCTAGAGGCCACAATTTAATAAAGACACTGATAAGCTGGAGGGCAACCAAGATAGGGAAAAGTCTTAAGTCCTTATATGAAGATCAGTGAAAGGAGCTTGGAATACATACCTTGAAGAAGAAAAGATGAGGGGGACATGATATTAGTCTTGATATATTTGAAGGGCCATCATACAGTCACCAGTCAGATTGCACATGGAAGAGTTGGTGACTTCAAATCTCAAGAACATCAGAGTCAAAGTACAAGACAGAAAGCTTTGAGAGGAACCTCCAATGTCAGATCTGGGCCAGTAGTAACCCTGTTCATAGAGGGTGGATGCTGTTATTCCATCTCTCCAGAGTTTAGGTTCAAAGATATAATTTGCACATTTGCTCTATGTCACATCTTAGGAAACAAGGAGATGGGTGAAAAGGAAACATTTTCAGTTTTCTGGTTGGAGTCTTACATGTCCCTGTAGTTGCTGTTTTGCTGTTTGGCTATGGACAAGTCCCTTCCACTCTGGGTCACTGTAAAATGAAACTGTCACCAGTTCCTGTAATACTCTTCCTCTTCAACTTCTCTTTCTGACTTCCCTGGTATCCTATAAATCCCAGCTAAAATCCCACCTTTTTCCAATTGTATTTTATTTTTCCAAATATATGTAAAGATAGTTTTCAACATTCACTTCTGGAAATGTTATGTTTCAAATTTTTCTATCCCTCTCCCTTACCTCTTTCTTCCCCAAGATAGCAAGTAATCTAATATAGATTTAAAATGTGCAGTTCTTTTAAACATATTTCCAAATTGGTTATAGTCAAGAAAAATCAAATCAAGAGAGATCATGAGAAAGAAAAAAACAAGCAAACAAACAACAACAAAAGTGGAAATCCTCTGTTTTGCTCCATATTCATAGTTCTCTCTGCAGATGTGAATGGCCCTTTCCATTGCAAGTCTATTGGAATTGCCTTGAATCACTGAATAATATTTTATCTTCCACAAGAAACCTTTTCCACCCCCTCTTAATTCTTTCTTCTTCTTTCTACTAATTATTTCCTATTTAATCCATATGTCACTTGTTCATGCATTTTTTTTCTTATTTCTCATCCATTAGATTATGAGATTTATGAGACTGTATTTTGCCTCTTTTTGTATCCCCAGGGCTTAGCACAATCTGATATGTGATAACTATTTAATAAATGTTTATTTATTGATTGATTGTTTAGTATAATTCACGACTACTCTGATAGTCTGTGAGTACCTTTCCTTTCTGCTGTCATTCCCTAAGAGGATCAGATGGCATTCCTTTTTCCAGACATATACTGTTAGGACCTCAGTTTTTTCATTTCCTCTCCCTCTCTCTCTTCCCTTTCCGGTGTAGGTTTCAAGGAGACCGCCTTCCTCTATGCAGTGTCCTCAGCAGCCCTCACCCATGCGTTGGCCCGAGCCTGCAGCGCGGGCCGAATGGAACGCTGCACCTGTGATGACTCCCCTGACCTGGAGAACCGCCAAGCCTGGCAGTGGGGGGTGTGTGGGGACAACCTCAAATACAGCACCAAATTCCTCAGCAACTTCCTGGGGCCCAAAAAGGGAAGCAAGGACCTTCGCGCCCGGATGGATGCTCACAATACCAACATGGGCATCAAGGTGGGCATAACCTCGGGCAGCCTCCGTCTCTCTCGGCGCACGGGATCAAGCAGCTGGGTGTCAGGGCTCTTTCCCACAGGGCTGTCTCAGGAAAAAGCTTGAGCACCGGCTTAGGAACCAGCAGTGAACTAAATTGCTTCAGGACATCATAGAAATTCCTGTATTCCCACCTCCCACTCAATACACAATTTTCAGTATAGGTTGTATGATGGAAAAGATGCTAAGTTTGGAGACAGAATAGATTTTGAATTATGACTTTACTACTTAGTGACATTGAATATGTCATTTTCCTTTTGTGGACCTCAACTTTTTCCTTTGTCAGATAAAAAAAAATAGTTTAAAAAAAAAGCACTTTAAGGACAGCTAGGTGGTATAGTGGATAGAGTATCAAGCATGGAATCAGGAAGACCTGAGTTCAAATTTGGCCTCAGAATTAATTAGCTGTGTGTTCCAGCAAGTCATTTAACCACTTTTGCCTCAGTTTCCTCATCTGTAAAATGAACTGGAGAAGGAAATAGCAAAGCACCCCAGTCTCTTTGCTGAGAAAACCCTAAATGGAACTGCAAAGAGAAGCACAAAAGCACTTCAGATTTGCAAAGTGCTTTACATATGTTATCACAACCATTCTGGCAGCTAGGTACATTTTCTCTATTTTACAGATGAAGAAACTGAGTCAGTGACTTACCAAGATCGCATAGCTTATAAAATATCTGAGGCAGAATTTGATCTGAAATTCTCTTGATTCCATGTCTCTACTACTGAGCCACCTCACTGCTGAAAAAACTGGCTGTTCTTTAAGGTTTCATCTAGTGGGAAAGCCTATGAGCCTTTGAGCAGAGGTAGGATTTAAGGCAGAAAAAGGAAGAATGTGGGTAGTTTGTTTCAGGTAAAATTTTAGTTGTGCTCCTTCTTTTATATGTTTGCACAGAATACTCTAGAAAGTCCCCCTCTTTTCACTTAGTCTTTATTAAATAAATTCAACAAGCATTTATTAAGCACTTATCATTTACATGGCACTGCACTAAGCACTGGGGACAGAGAGACAGATAGCATGATGTGATATAGAGAGTACTGAATTTGGAAGCAGAGCATCTGGGTTCAAATCTCATACTTGGTTTGCTAGATGCCCTCAGCAAGTTATTTTACTTCTGGGTCTTCCTTTTGAGCTAAGTGACTTTGGAGATTTTTCTCTTGCTAATGATCAATATCCTAGTTCTGATACTTAACTGCCTATATGACTTTGAAAAGGTCATTTTATCCTTCTCAAGGGTTATCTATTAAATAAGGAAACTAAGCCAGATGACCTCTATAATCTGTTGCAATTCTAAAATGATAATTCTATGAATGAAAAAAGTTTCTGTCCTCAAAGAGCTTACATACTCCTGCGGGGGTTTTAATGGGAACATATAGGGTAAGTTGAGGAAGGAGATCCCCAACAAAGATCAGTGAAGGTTTCCTGGAGAAGTGTGTCCCAGGCAAGTCATTTAACCCCTTTTGCCTCAGTTTTCCCATCTGTAAAATTAACTGAAGAGAGGAATAAAAAAAAATCACACCAGTAACTTTGCCCAAAAAAACCAGTTCAATCCTGTTTGCCCCAGTTTGCCCAGGCTCCTGAGCTGAGCCTTGAAAAAAGTTTCTCCTTTCTCTGTCTTTCCTCCACTTAGCTCCCTCCTCCTCTCTCTGGTCATATTTCCAGAGAGTGGTGCTATGGCCCCTTCAGGGAATGTTAGGGGGATATAAAAGGTGTCTTTGGATGGCTCTGACAGGAGAAGGAAGCCCAAACCAACAGGAACTCTTCTCTCTCCCTTCCCACCCAGGCTGTGAGGAACGGTCTTAAGACAACATGCAAATGCCACGGTGTCTCGGGGTCCTGCGCCGTCCGGACCTGCTGGAAGCAGCTCTCCCCGTTCCGGGAGACCGGCCAGCTGCTAAAGCTGCGCTATGATGCCGCCGTCAAGGTCTCCAGCACCAGCAACGAGGCCCTGGGGCGCCTGGAGCTGTGGGCCCCGCCGCGGCCCGGGCGCCCGGCGAAGGGCACGGCCCCGAGGCCCGGAGATCTGGTGTACATCGATGACTCCCCCAGCTTCTGCCGGCCCAGCAAGTACTCCCCGGGCACGGCCGGGCGCGCTTGCTCCCGGGAGGCCAGCTGCGACAGCCTGTGCTGCGGCCGGGGCCACAACACCCAGAGCCGGCTCGTGGCCTTCTCCTGCCACTGCCACGTGCAGTGGTGCTGCTATGTGGAGTGCCAGCAGTGTGTGCAGGAGGAGCTGGCCTATACCTGCAAGCAGTAGGCCCGCGTTCCCCTCCCGAGCGTGTCGGGGATCGGAGACGCTCCTCCTGGCCCGGCTTCCGCCCGCAGCCGCCCTGCTAAGGGCGGGCACCTGGATGGACGCTTGCTCGCTCTGACACCTGCCTGCTGCTTTCTACCTTGGCTCCTTCCCCTTCCTGCCCAAAACTTGTCAAGGAGGAGCGGGGAGACGCGGGACCTCCAGTCCGCCTGTGTGAGTGTCCGTGATGCGCCAAAGGATCCCATGAGGTTGGAGGACCAGAGAAAAGGAGGCTGTAGGACAGGGGTGACCAGGAGGATGGTGAGGAGTCTAGGATGAATGAGGTTTGGGAGCTTGAGCAGTCAGGAGGAATCCCCAAAGAGAAATGAGTAAAATTCACAGAGGGGAGAGTTTAGCTGTATTAAATACAAAGGTATTTGTATTTATGCAAATGCAAAATGCAAAGATAGGTCTTCGTGGACCACAAACACTGGGAATCCACAGAAGCTGACAGTCAGTTACAAATACCTAGGTCCTGGGGGGGGAGGCGGGGGGGACTCTCTATAAAGAGAATTCCTGACACTTAGAACTGTCCATAAGTGGCTACCTTAGAAAGGGAGTGTCCTGTCAGGGCAAGGTAAATGACTACTTGCCAGTGATGTTGTAGAAAATGAATGTTCCTATTCAGGATTAGATGACCCCTAAAGTTCAGTCCAGTAAAGTCAGGAATTTTTAATTCTATATTGAGAAAGGAAAGGAAGCCAGTTGCTAATAGGAGGGAAAGGAGAGCTTGGCTAGGGTGAGTCAATAGCTTTTTCAAATATTATTAGCTGGGTTTGCAGTGATGTTATACTGCTGGGACAGGGTGCCCTTGCCTAGGATCTGGTTTGATCTTTTATAATAATACCCAAATGGTAGTAAGGAGAAAGACCTAGATAATAGGAGTTGCCTTGAACAATTTTCAAACAAAGAAATTCTAATTTTTTTTTAAAAAGTTGATTCCTATATACTTCCTCTGATGTACAGCTTCATTTCACAAAGACTCCAAAGAAGATAAATACCCAAGTGCCCACCCACCTGGTGGTCATCATTAATGGTGGCACTTTTGGGGTATGTGATAAGAAACTATGGGTAGTTATTTTTTGTGAGATATTGTTTTCAGAAGTTATAGATTTAGATCTGGAGATGACTCCTCTAGCCCAACTGCCTCCAACTTAAAGATGAGAAAACTGAGTCCCAAAGAAAAGTGATTTGCTCTTAATCACAAAATGGCAAAACTAAGAGTTGAAATCCAGTTCCTCTAGACACCAAATCTAGAACTTTTCCTTCTCTGCCATGCTGTTGAAAGATGAATACTAGCTTTCCCAAGTTTTCCCAATGAAGGTGGAATCCTGTGGACTGTCTATAGGGAAGTAGAATGACATGAACAGATCCTTGTACTTAGATATTGTTTTCTCATGAGTTCCCAGAGAGGAAGGGAAAGTGAACACGGGAGACTTGCCTTGAAGAAGACTAACTTCCAGCCCAGAGCTAAAGCCCTCTCCTGAAAGATTAAATTAATATGGGTTCTGGGCTGCTTCAATTGAGGCAGCTGAGGCCAGTAAAGTAGACTAATAACACTGGTCCAAATCTTAAATGCAAATGTTACTTGTATATTATGTGTGAAGGAAATAAGGAACTCATATTCAGTGGACGTATCCATGGGTGTGATGGGGCAAAGGTAACTGTATGTGCAGTTATGTGGTGTGGGGATATTGTATGTATGTATATGCATACTCATGTGCATGTATGTATGTGTGCACAGTCACCAAATCAATTAATCAATGAACATTTATTAAGCACTCACTATCTGTCAAGCACTATATGAAGTGCTGGAAATACAAAAAGAGGCAAAAGACAGTCCCTGACCTCAAATAGCTTACAATCTAATGGTTTCACAGCTAATTTACAAGTTCTACTTTTGGTTCTCTAGCTTTTTAACCTGATCAGATGTTAGATGCAAATATCCTTCACTTGCTAATGGCCACAGTCAAGACAAAAGCTCTCATTTAGATTGAGTGGTGTGGGAGAGGAAGTTATAGAGAGGGAAGGGTCTTAGTTTTAGAATTGAGGACCTGGTCTCAATCCATGCTCAACTTCTTGTTACCTGTGTGAGAGTATTCTAATCACTCCCCTTCTCTGGGCTCAGTTTCCTCATATATCATATAAATGAAGGTCTCTAAGGTCTATTCTAGTTCTGAAGTCTATGAGTTACCTATGATAATAGAAGTTTAGGCAGAAATACAGTTCTTGGTTTTCTCATTTCCATCATCCCTTGGATGTTAATCATGGGATAACAACTGAGAGACAGATCATACACATATCTATCTTATGCTACTAAAATCTAGAGTTGCTCATAAGCAAAGGAAAACTATTCATCCAGAATTGGGGTCTTGAAATGCTCGTGTGGCTGAGTGAATGCTCATTTCTACCAAATAAGCTATAGGAAAGTGGCCTCTGGAAGACTTCTTGTTCTTCTCTTTCCTGTTTTTCACCTTCCCCACGTGGCCATGGTTGAAACCAGGAAATTAATATAATACTCAAGGGAAGCAGAAGTATTAGAAGTGTACTTGGTACCATCATGACAGGAAATACAAGGGCATCTTCCTCATGACCTGCTCTGGAGAACCCAGGAGCTAAAGACTTGCCCTTTGTGACAGTAATATATGGGCTTGGTTGATTATTGTATCTTTAGGACTATAGAATGAAATGATAAGCAGAGCTAGCTTTGAAGGCAGCCAGAAACTACTCTATAAAATCTTCAAATACATGGATGGACACTATTGCTGGAAATCAACCAACCAAGCAATAACATGAGTTGGGAGGAAAAGGGATTGAAGGGGAGATTTTTATGTTTTCCTCCATCAGAGGAAAAGTCTACACAAACTCAATATGTACCTCTCACCCTCCTCCACTGTTGACCAGTTTCCAGATCAGGGCTCTCTTGTTCCATCTAACCCAGCAAAAGCCCTCATCAGCCTTTCACCTGGAGTTTATGACTTGGACTCACCAAATAGGGAGAATGTCGGGATGCCTGATGATCATATCTCCTACCCACTCTCATCTCACTCCTTCTGAGTAATTGCTATGATGATGGATGACTCCATCTCCAAGGGAAATTGATGGGAAAGGCTGAGTGACAAGACAGGATGGCATTCAAGTTGACTTGTAAGCAATTGGCAAATGATGGCCAAGGGACAACCACCAAGATATACTTGAAACAGTTATTGGTGATGCTCTCTTCCCACTTGTTAACATCTCCTGCATTTTTCTCTGACTCAGACCTGACACACTGGAGCCCTCCCAACTAAGAGGATTGCTTTTCCCATTCTGGCGCTTTAAGAGAAAGTCAGACAGGGTATTTTTTCTACCTCACATGTACAGCTTTTAGGGCAAAAGAGAATAATTTATATAGATAAGAAATATAAGAAAATATTTATATTATTTATATCGTTTCTATATTTCATGGGGGGGAAATGTTGAGGGGTATGTATGCATGTGTACATGCCTTAAGAGAACTTCCCTGTTTCTTGTTACTAAACAAGAATATTATTATTATTACTAAACTTTACATCTCATATCCTTGTAAAACAAATGTCTAGTTTAAATATCTTTTGTGTGTGTTCTATCCCAGAGATGAACTTCATTAATCCACTCTGTTCACCTCTTTGGTAACTGTGATTCTTTGTCCATTCCCTATCACACCTTTGTCCTTGATCCTGTCATTCTCCATATATGTCTTTCTTGACTATGATAATAATAATGATAGTCCAGATTTGCATAGCACTTTTAAGTTGTTTTTTTTCCAAATTTGATTATGGAGTTGTTGGTCTGCATTGAAAGGGGTGAACTTTTCATGCTAGAAACATACCACACTGTTGGATCAATGATTGAATCTTATTGCTATGTCTCCCAGCCAAAAACCAAAAAAATCTCTATAATAGACTGGTGGGTAGGGCTGTTGCTTATTTCAATACTTCAAGAACCTATGATTTTTGACATTTGCAGGGTGCTATCCACCAATGGAGATCACAATAATAAACACTCAGAAAGCATTTGAAAGTTACAGCATCTTTAATATTAATCATCCTCTGGTCACCTGATAATGAACATCTCTGAGCTTAGACAAGCTGGTCTTAAGAAAATAGCTGCCTTCTGGCAAGGGGTTCACATTCAAAACCTTTTAACTTTCTTTAAACTGCCAGAACTCACACTCCACTGAAATAACTTTTGAGAATGCAGCGTCACCTGCAGATCTGCATTAAAAGGCACTTTTAATGAAGGAGGATTGGTATTCCTTTTCTAGAACTACTGAGAGAAAAAGTTGCAGAATCGTGAAGTTGGAAGGGATTACCTAATCCAAGGACTCTCATCCTTGAGTCCATGAATTTTAACAAAATATTTTATATTTCAGTAGAATTGGTTTCTGTTTTTATCTCTGTATGTTTTATTTTAAGCATTTAAAAATTTTATTGTTAGAAGGGGCCCATAGATTTTGCCAGACTGATACCAGACAGTTTATGACATCAATATATATGTATGTATTTATATATATATAATATGTCATAATATATCTCAATACACTTATTTTGTAAAATCGAGGCTCATAACAATAAAATGACTTGGTCAAAGTTGTGTTACTTGCTAGGGACATAGAGACAAAAATGAAACATTCCTTGGCTCCAAGATGCTTACATTCTATGGAAGAAGACAAAATATGTATGTATGTGTGTATATTTGTTGTTGTTCAATCTTTTCAGTTGTATCCAACTCTTTATGACTTCATTTGGGGTTTTCATGGTAAAGATACTGGAGAAGTTTGCTATTCTCATCTCCAGCTCACTTTATAGATGAGGAAATTGAGGCAAATATGGATATGTGACTTACCCAAGCTCACATAGCTAGTAAGTATCTGAGGCCAGATTTGAACCTTCCTGACTCTAAGACAGACTCTCTCTCTCTCTCTCTCTCTTTCTTTCTCTCTCTCTCTCTCTCTCTCTCTCTCTCTCTCTCTCTCTCTCTCTCTCTGTCTCTCTCTCTCTGTCTCTTGTCTCTCTCTCTCTCTTTCTTTCTCTCTCTCTCTCTCACTCTCACACACACATATATGTGTGTATATATACACATAATATATATACTATATATATGTAAATTCAAAATAAATATAAGATAATTTAGAGAGTAGAAAGCATGATCCTCAGAGGATCAAGAAAGACAATGTAGGTGGCACTTGGGCTGAATTTTGAAGGAAACAAGGAATTCTAAGATATGTGGCTAAAAAGAATATATTCCAGGTATCAGGGCCAGACAATGCAAAGGTATGGGGATGGAAGATAAAGGGTTATGTATAAAGAATAATCAGAAAGACAGTTTGGCCACATTGTAGAGTGTCTAGTTTCAAGGAGCCCCTACTTTTATAAACTTGGAGATGCGATTGTGAGACATTGTGGTGTAGAAGGATTATTTGGAGTCATGGGATCATAGATTCTGAACCTGGAAAAGATTTGAAAGATCATCTAATCAAAATGCCTCACTTTAGTATTAAGAAAGGTGAAGTGACAGGTCCAAAATCAGGCAGGTGGAAAGTGTCTAGGGCTTGAATATATTATGTTTACCTACATCTCTTAGAATTTAGATCAAATGACATCTTGGTCTTTACATTTCCAGTATTCTTTTGAGCACATCACACATCAGCATTCCCCATCCCTTCCTTAGGAATGGGTTTGTTTCTGGGAAGGAGGAAGCCATAGCAACAGCTTTAGGGGAGTCACCAGATAGCGCTGATTCCCATTCAGAACACAGTATGGCATCATGGGGAGTAATGATAAACAGGAGAGTACCAACTGGGGAATTGACCAGTTAGAACATTTGTTGCCAACCAAGGGCAAGTTGGGAGGACAATGTGGTGAACATCTTCTTCTTCTTTCCTCCAGGAAGAAGTTGGGCTTCTTTATTTACCAATTAATTCCTTCACTTCCTGTTTTTCCATTGTTTCTACCCAACTGCTTCAGCAACCATTGAGAATTTACATTTCCCCATTTCATTTTATATTTATGTCATTTAATGGGTTTTCATTTAAAAATAGAAAACAAAAACCCACTGATTAATAAAATCAGCTATTTGCACTGGGGCCCTATTCTTTTATAAATGTCAGCTGGTTTCCCCTCATTTTAACCTGGGAGTAGTTCTAATGTAAGGGAGTGAATCAATCCAATATTTACATAACTCTGAGGATTACATGAGTCCCAGATTGAATCAGAGGCTGACTTTTTTTTCCTTTTTTAAAGAAGACTGAAGACCAATTGAATTGTGCAGCTGATGAGCAAGTTTTGCTCAGGATAATCTGGTCCAAAGATGGAGGGATGAGGACTTCATACAGTTGCAATTGGTCTAAGATCCAGAATCCAAAACCTCAGGCTCTACCTCTATCCAAGCAGTCAGTGCCTGGAGCGAGAGGACCCCTGGCCTTGCTCGGGAGTTCCCCCTGGTGGTTAGACGTGAACGCTCCTCTGGGATGTAATATTTTTGTTTCATGCTATATAGTATCACTGAAGCCACTGGACTCTCTCATTCTGCAAAATACCTTTTTTTCTTTATTTTTTAATTGGTTCAATATTACCTGATTGTTCTTCACCTTGCTTTTCATTTTTAAAATGCTCAATTTCTAAAAATTTTGTTTATTCACTGTTTTATTCCTAGTCCTAATTTTTTTTAAATTAAAGACATAATTAAGTTTTAATTATTTTGTGCTCTGGTATTATTAGTCTCTTCAACTCTCCAACTGATAAACTCTTTTCTCAGGATCAATCTGCTACAAACATAAAATGATAATAAATTCCAAGAATCTGTTTCAATCCTATTGACAATCGCCTTAATATCTATTGACATGGTATACATGTGCAATTGAATGTGATTTATTGGGTGTTGCAATTTAGTTAATATACCAATTATTGATAGAGGAATACAACTACTGTATCTGTTACATTGCCTCAAATTTACATACTTGCTAAATGTTTACTGAATGTTCTCTGCTTACAGCCTTGCTTCATTGGGTTCTGGTGGTATGTTCCTGCATGCCTAGTGTTAACCTAGCACTACTGGTTTTCCAAATATGGTAAACATATGGTAGAGCAATTTCTTTTTCTAAAAAATGGGGATTGACTTGATTGAAACATAACATAGCATTATGGGCATGACTAACCATACTGAGTGGATACAGAAAGTGAAAATAAGCACATTATAAGACATTGCAAAAAAAAATGTGAGAGTTAAGAGATTGCAAGGTAATATATAGTAGATTGGGCCTGCAGACACTACTTAGGAAGTACTCTGTGAATTCTTAGATTCGTATAATCATTCAAAATTAACTGATATAATGACAATGGGAAATCACATCTGGGAATTAATCCTTAGAGCTTTACTCTTGTTGTGAATGAGCAGTTGGTCAGGAGAACAAAGGTCTTAATGAACAAGAGGCCTTGAATGCAGAGAGATAGATAGGAGTATTGAAGTGGGAAAAGGAAATCTCCTTGAGAGCTAGATCCCAGATGGCAGAGAGAGAAACCTCAGCTGTGGACAGATATCTCAATTCAGAGAGATATAGGATTAAATTAGGAATTTTCTCAGAACAGGATACTTGTCTGCCTGGAAAATAATCAATAGAGGTTTGACTGACTATGCATCAGAATTTACTAAAGGGTTCTTAAGCTGGATAAAATGTGGCATTTGATTAGTGTCAGAGGATCCAATTTGTATAATCTCTGAAAGCAGAAAACCTTGAAATTGCATTTCATAAGTGCTTTCAAGAGAAAGAGATTTGCCACTTTCTGGTCATCTTCATCCTATGCTATTAAACTATGCTTGGCTGCCGCCTTCAACTTGGCTGTCTCTTTCTGCCCTGAGCTTCTGACTGGTGAGCATTCGCCATTACTGTTTCAGAATTATATTCATGTTATGCCATCACAAACCACCACCCATCAAACCCCCCCCTCACAAACATGTAAGCATATTTCCACGCGTGGTTATGACTTTCCCCATGTGTCTTTTCTTCTCTCATTAGAGTATAATTTCCATAAGAACAGGGAATTTCTTAGTTTTTTTTTTTTGTATTTATCTTTGTATCCTCAGCCCTTACATAGTCTTTGGTATAATAAATGCTTGTTCATTCAATCACCCATTTATTCAATCATTCATTCATAGAGTAGTTCTATGACCTGGTTTAGCTGCTGAGATGATATTAAGTTCACTATGATTATTTAACAGGAGGGAAATCATCCTCAAGATCTGGGGTATGGATGGATAGCCTTTTATTGAGACTGATAGAACAAGGAATAAGTAAGAATAGGCACAGTAAGGATGCCTCTAATTGCCCAAGAACTACAAGTGTAACCTGATTTAAGAACACAGCTAAGAATTTTGTATTGAAGGATAATTTGCTAAGTCAGCAACTTATAGGTAATTTTTTTTTTAAGTAGAAGCATTTGAACAGTAGGTAAAGAGTATACCACAAAAGCTTTGCCTTCAATTACTCCTGGGACAAATTCTAGAGCAGGACCACGGATGCAAAGCAAGAAAACTGTACTGACCACACAAATTGAAAGGCAGAAAACCACATAAATCTTGTTCAGAGATTAAATCATAGGACCCCTACTCACAAGATAAAGGGCCAAGAAAATGAATGTGACATCCTCATACGTGAACAACACCAACAGGGCAGAACAAGGAAATAAAACTAGCAGAGCTAGTGTGTAAGAGATTTAATTTCAAGACTGAGCAATTGGAACAGTTCATGAAATGGAGCCAGGGAGGGAAGTCACTCTAGACCCCCAGAATAATCTTATGATCATTTTCTAATGGGTCAATTTTTATCTTACTAGATGTAATGGTGAACATTGAAAATAAGCAATGTGATTCTGGAAAGCATCTCTCAAGTTACTACCCTATTCTAATCATTTTATTAAATATATTTGAGAATATCTTTGTATCCTGTGGAAGAATTAGAATATGAAGGCGTAAAAAACAAAGATTATTCATATCTGGTATTTGGTACATATATACTCGGGTATATATCAGATTAAGTTTGAAATGTCATAAAGGAAGTATTGGTAAAACAGGAAAGTAGATGATATGGTTCTGATAATTTCAGATCTACCAACCACTACTGTGAGCACTGATTGGAAGAAGCCTGTTGAAAATACTCTCAGGATGCTAAGTAGCAAACTGGAATTCAGTATTTTGCACACTTTGACCATCTTTGCAGCTTTCATGGAAGCCCATAGGAGAAGAAAGACAAGAGTTAGCAGTGGAACATCACGAAAGTGCTAGCTCTTAAAATTCAGAAGTGGATCCTGAGATGGTGACTAGTACTAGAAAAAAAAATCTTTAATTTTTTATCACTCTTTTTTAAGATTTTCCAAATTCTCTCCCTCCCCTCTTCTTGGCAAAGCAAGCAATTTGGTATAGATTATATATGTGAAGTCATATAAAACATATTTCCATATTAGTCATGTTGCAAAAGAAAACACAAACAAAAAAAGAAAGTTTAAAAAAATTATGCTTCAATCTGCATTCAGACTCCATCAGTTCTTTCTCCAGAGGTGTATTTTATTTTATCATAAATAGGAAGTGCTCTCTGAAATAAGCCTTGAGGAAAGCTGGATATATATTCCAAGAGACAAGTGATCAAGGAGGGCAAGAGATCAGCCTGTACAAAGGTTTTGAATTGGGAAATGTAATATCAAAAATAGAGCATAGTTAAGAGGACATTTCTCTCTGTGCATTTTGCGTTCCATTGCATACAAAGTCTCTGAGAATAGTCTACTTCATCTTTGTCTTGTATAATGCTTAAAGGTGGGCTTACTGGTTTACTTTTTTTTTTATATTGTAGTCTCTGAGTTTAGTCAGAGTCCATTTGATTGGTGCCTCAAATCACAAGTAAGACTCCAACCACTTCACAGATTAAAAGTGTATGGATGGATGGATGCTTCAGTTGCTAAAAGATATACAATTTCGTCAGTGAATATGTTCTTTCTACTGATCTGAATAGTTCTTTTGCAGAGTTTATAATTTAATAAGTTACCTGTAGCTGAAAAATAATGTATAACTTTCTGGCCACCTTTCCCTCTAGTGAGGAGCTCTTTGTACGAGATACTAGTCCTCCTAAACATCTCATACAATTTCAAGCCTTTTTCAAGGTTGTTCATCCACCTTTGATAGCCAATCAATCACCTAGCTCTCACCTGTGGTTCCAAGAAGCTGGAGCATATCACATCCCAGGAAAACTATCTCAGCAGATGAGTTAAACCAGGTTGAGGGTAACAGGTCTCAAACTCATCACTGAGTTAGGGGGACATCTATCACGAGCATGTGAAGATTTCTCCCATAGAATAAGCAGATGAAAAAAATTGTTGTGATGGCTATGAAGATGGCACTTAGAGCTTAGTCAAACATTGAAGACACCAAGGTCATTCACTGCATCCTAAGTCATTGCCAATCATCTAAACTTTTGTCTGCCATTGTGTATTTCCATGACTGGAAGAAAAAGTGAGACTATTGACTTTGCCTCACTTAAATCCAGTTCACCCTCAGTCAAGACATTACCCCATGAGTCATTGGTCCTCTTTGAAAACAAAGGATGAACAACAACAGTTGTAGAAGAGTAGAAAGATCAGTTGAAGCAGAAACCCAGCCAGACGACAGAAATAAATTCACTGTGTGATGTGGAATGTACCCTCGACTAACTCCTATAGATAGATAGCCTATAGATATTGACTACAGCAGTGGTTAGGAAAGAAGAGGGAAAAGATATGGCTGTGTAGAGACTACCATATTTTGAACAAAAGGATTCAAGTGAACAAATATGCTCTGCCAGGGGTTCAAGAGTTAGGCAGCCCTTGGTTTGGGATGTTGGATTTGAGCAGTCAATACTATCAGATTTTTAAGATGAGAAAAGACAAAGGGAGGATAGTTTTTATTTGCAGAAATGATTGTATGCTGGTGACCAGGATAAGGAAGGAAATTAGCCTGGCTCACAAGCATCCCCTAGTGGTTAGAGTACTCTGCATTCAGATTCATTTTTTAGCTCTGATCCTAAAATACCATCTTTGTGGGATTCTCCCAAGGGTCATTTGCATAAATTTTTAGGATTTATCTACTGACCTTTAAGCTAATGTGTTTTACCCTGCTGTAAACACTCTGGGGAAAGGGAGGGGGTGAGAAAGGAAATAATAACTTTTCCTCTTCATATTTCCCTTAGGGGTGGGAGTGGAGATAGTGAAATTATTTCCAGCCTGTAAAAATGTCTTCTGAGCTGTTGGCTTTGCACATGGAAAGGTCTTTAAGATGGATGACAATGAAGTTCAAAACTCCCTGTTCTTTCTTTGAGTCTTTGGTTCTGTCCTCCAGAATGGCTGGGCTAGATAGAATAGTAGAGGGCACAGCTGAGTGGGCATAGTGGATAGAGTACCTGGCTTGTAGTCAAAAAGACCTGAATTCAAATCCAGCCTCAAACACGTATTAAATATGGCCTTAGGCAAGTCACCTACTCAGTTTGTCTCAGTTTTTTAATCTGTCAAATGATCTAGAGAAGGAAATGACAAATGATTCTAGTATCTCTGCCAAGAAAACCTTAGAAAGAGGTCAGGAAGAGTTGTACAAGACTAAAACAACTAAACAACAACCAAAAATTAAAAAATACCTAAGAGCAGATCATATATAGATTGGAGGATTGAAAATGGGGATGATCCTTAGAGATGTTCTAGTTCAATGATGTCAAATTCAAGAAAAAAAAATCCTTGTAAACTGCATATTGATTTAGAAAATCACAAATTGACATTATTTATGTTGTATTCTAATTTATTTTGTTAAATTGTTTTTTTCATTCTCCTGACTCTTTCTGACCCTGTTTAGGGTCTTCTTGACAGAGATACTGGAGTGGTTTACCATTTCCTTCTCCACTCATTTTACAGATGAGGAAAAGGAGGGATAAGTGACTTGCCTAAGGTCATATAGCAAGTAAATGTTTGGTTTGAATTTAAGAAGACAATCTATCTGACTTCAGGCCCATCACTCTGTCCACTGCAACAACTAACTGTTGTATTAAACAATTCCCAATTGTATTTTAATCAGTTCAGGCCTGTCTTGGCCTTACAGACAGCCTGTAAGCCATAAATATGGCATTTCTGATTGGTTCAGTAGCCCCATTTTACAAGTCAGAAAACTGAGCAATAATATAAGTTGGCCTAAGTCACACATGTAGTAATTAGCAGAGTCAGAATTTTAACACAGAATCTCTCCCCAGAAATCCAGAGCCACTTTCACTATATCACTACTTAATTTTGTATCTCTAAGGATTTACCAAGAAGGATACACCCTGTATCTTCTTTTCTCCACTGGGGTAAAAATAATAATAATAACCAAAACATATCAAGCACTTTTAGTTTTCAAAACATTTCACATATATTATCTCATTCTATTTCTGCAACAATTTTATGAGGCAGATACTATTATCCCCATTTTACAGATTGGAAAATGGCCTGTGAGGTTAGTTGATTTATCTAAGATCACACAGTAGTAATATCCAAAGTAGGACTTGAATCCATTTCTTTTCTAATTCCAAATCTGTTCCACTTCATCATTAGACTGAAATCTAAAATTCCAAGTGATTTTTCTTGATTCTATATTAAAAAATCTCTTAGGACAATCTTCTCATAATTTGGAGAAACTAATTAGTAATATGACATCTTACGATTTCTTCTTAGCCCTTTCAGCCCTTTTCCTAGGTCACTTTGGATTCTGCTGCAAAAGAATTATAATGGAGGTTGAGTAACTTGTAAAGCAATCCCATTTTGAGAAAGGCACTTTGTACTGACCTTCAGTTCAGTTCAGATCCTGCTGCCTTGCACCATCAGGCTTAGAGACCCATACCATTGTGCCAACAACACAGGTCATGGCAAGTCCAACACAGTTACACTCAGAGAAACACCAGAGAAACTCTCTGGTCCATACCTATCAATCTGCTGCCCAACTATTACCTTTCTTCCCAAGGTTTTCTTCTGTTTCTGGATGACAGCTCATGAAATATGAATGACAAGCTCCTGGCCAGGGATAGAGCACACCTAAAAAGAACTGGAAAAAAAACAACAACTTGTTCTTTTTGAAGTCTTGCTTCAAAATTTAAATTATCATAAAATAATTTTATATAGAAAAGGAAGAGAAAAAAGATTGCTTATTTATATTTACTAAGTTAAATGTTATATATTGTTGAATAGCAGGAGACAACTTGGAAAACCACAATAAAACCCATGACTTTTATTATTTATGCACAAAGATAGAGTATAGGTAGGAAAGAAGATAGAGATTGAAATTTAGGGAGGCTAATTTCACCACATAGGTATCATTGAGACTTTGTGTGATAAGAGACTTTGTGGAATATAATCTGGGAATGTACACCCTGGATAATATATTAAGAAAATCTGTAATTATGTCCAAAGAATAATAAAGCTGCATATGCCCTTTAACCACCAAAGCTACTATTAGTAGCTTCTTAGTGCTTCTCCATTGGATGCATCCCATGTCTGGAATAAACTCAATCCTCACTTCCATCTTTTAGAATCCTTGGTTTCCTTTAAAATACAACTCGAGTACCATTTTCTATGTGAAACTATTCCACAATACCTCTTCAGTGGCTAACTTTTTCTAATGTTGATGCCTTTCCCTCCTACATTACATTGTATATATTTTGACTGTTTTAACATATACATATATACTTTTATATGTATACATATTGTTACCCTTACACAATAAGTTAAGAACAGGGATTGCTTCATTTTAATCTTTGTATCCTGAGAAAGTGACACAATGACATATGTATTGATTAACTGATTAATTGATAGGGGAACCAACATTGGAACTTCTATCATGACCCTGATTCTCAATAAGGAAGAATTGATTTCTGAATGGAAATTATAGTGCACTAGGATATGGGGAAGGTAGAAAGAAAGGAGGTAGAAAGAAGATGGAAGTAACCACTCCATCTTAGGATTTGTGATAGAAGAGAGAAAATATGAACATAGTTTGATATGCCTCCTAAATTTTGGGACAACTTATTTTCATGTGTTCAGGGAAAGGTTTGAGGATTCCATGGACTTGAATTTTATGGGAATAGTCACCCCAGGAGAAATGAAAGGCTTTCAAAATGAAATTCTGACCACACAAGAAAAAATAAGTGTAATGCTAAGGAAAAAGAGATAGTTGTTTGAAAAGGCCAATATAGATGAACAGGAAATTCATTAACCAAGAGGGGATACACCTAAGACAGAATCTAGGGCCAATAATGAGGGATGAATGTGAAAGTATGGGATGGTCTTGAATAGCGTCAGAAGTCATAAAGCTCAGAATATATTGAGACTAAAAAAGAATTTTTAAAAAATAATAGCTTTTTATTTTCAAAATATATATGCAAAGATAGTTTTCAACATTCACGCTTGCAAAATCTTGTGTCCCAATTTTGCTCCTTCCTTTCTCCCTTCCTCTCCCCTAGGCAACAAATAACCCAATATTTGTTTTAAAATGTTCAGTTCTTTTATACATATTTCCACATTTATCATAGTGCACAAGAAAAATCAGATCAAAAAGGAAAAAAAATGACAAAGAAAATAAAAAGTAAGCAAACAACAAAAACGGTGAAAATAGTATGCTGTAATCTACATTCAGTCCCCACAGTCCTCTTTCTGGATGCAGATGGCTTTCCCCATCACAAGTCTATTGGAATTGGCCTGAAATATCTCATTGATGAAAAGAGACACATCCATCAGAATTAATCATCTCACAATCTTCTTGTTGTTGTGTTCAATGTTCACTTAACATTAATTCATATAAGTCTCTCCAGACCTTTCTGAAATCATCCTGCTGATCATTTATAGATTATAGAACAATAATATTCCATAATATTCATATACCATAACTTATTACCTGGACTGTTGCATTTACCTTCTGAAAGGTCTCTCTGTCTCAAGTCTCTCTTCTCCAGTCCTTCCTCCATTCAGTTGTCAAAGCGATCTTCCTAAAGCTCACATCTGATTATGCTACTTCACTGCTCAGTAAACTCCTGTTGCTTCCTACTATCAGAATCAGATATGAAATCTTGTTTGGTTTTAAAAGTCCTTCAGAACTTGACTCGTTCATACCTTCCCAGTTTTTTTTCACCTTATTCCCCTCTGTCATCCAGGAAACCAGCCTCCTCATTATACCTCAAATAGGACACTCCACCTCCTGACTCTAGACATTTTAAATAATTTACTCACATGCCTAGAATTCTCTTCTTCTGCATTTTTTGGCTTTCTTAATTTCCTTCAGTGAGATGTCAATTAAAATCTCAGTTTCTTGGAATAAAGGGCTTAGCCTAGATGACTCCTGTGATCTCTTTCCCCTCTAAATCTATGATCCTACCATTATGGAAGATCCCTTTAGTTCAGTTTATGCTTATAAATGTTTAATAACCAGCTCTCAAAAAAAAGACATTATGAATACACTTTAAATTTTTTTTATAATAGCTTTTCCCAAAAAATACATGCAAAGGCAGTTTTCAACATTCACCTTTGCAAAATCTTGTGTTGCAATTTTTTTCTCCCTCTCTCCCTTCCTCCCCTAGATAGCAAGCAATCCACTAAAGGTTAAACACGTGCAATTCTTCTAAACATGTTTGTCATATTGTGCAAGAAAACTGAGATCAAAAAGGGAAGAAAACACAAGAAAGAAGAAAAAACAACAAGCCAACAAATAATAACATACTATGCTTTGACCCACATTCAGTCTCCATAATTTTCTCTGGATGTAGATGGCTCTTTCTATCACAATTCTAAAGAAATTGCCTTGAATCACCTCATTGTTGAAAAGAACCAACTCCATCACAGTTGATCATCACATAATCTTCTTATTGCTATGTAAAATGTTCTCTCAATTATAGTCACCTCACTTATCATCAATTCATCTAAGTCTTTCCAGGCCTTTCTGAAATCAGTCTGCTAATCATTTCTTATAGAACAATAATATTCCAATACATTTATACACCATAACTTATTCAGCCATTCTCCAAGTGATGAGCAACTATTCAATTTCCAGTTCCTTTTCACTACAAAAGGGCCGCTTCAAATATTTTTGCATATGTGGGTTCTTTCCCCTTTTTTGTGATCTCTTTGAGATACAGATCCAGTAGAGATACTGCTATATCAAAAGGTATGCCCATTTGGTACCTTTTGGTCATAGTTCCAAATTGCTCTCTAGAATGGTTGGATCATTTCACAATTCAACCAACAATGTGTTAGTGTCCCAATTTTCCCACATCTCCTCCAAACATTTATCATTATTTTTCCTGTCATTTTAGCCAATCTGAGAGGTATGAAGTGGTATCTCAGAATTATTTTAATTTACATTTCTCTAATCAATAGCTAACACTCATCTTTTTTTTTAATATAGCTTTTTATTTACAAGACCTATGCATGGGTAATTTTTCAGCATTGAACCTTGCAAAAACTTCTGTTCCAACTTTTCCTCTTCTTCCCCAACCCCTTCTCCTAGATGGCAGGTATGCCAATACATGTTAAATATGTTAAAGTATATCTTAAATCCAATATGTGTATACATATTTATACAGTTATCTTGCTGCATAAGAAAAATCAGATTTAGAAATGAGGTAAAAAATAACCTGAGAAGGAAAACAAGAATGCAAGCAGATAATAACAGAAGGAATAGAAATGCTATGTTGTGGTCTACACTCATTTCCCAGAGTTCTTTCGCTGGGTGTAGCTGGTTCTCTTCATTTCTGAACACTTGGAACTGACTTGGTTCATATCATTGTTGAAGAAAGCCATGTCCATCAGAATTGATCATCATATAGTATTGTTGTTGAAGTGTATAATGATGTCATGGTTCTGCTCATTTCACTCAGCATCAGTTCATGTAAGTCTCTCCAAGCCTCTCTGTATTCATCCTGCTGGTCATTTCTTACAGAACAATATTCCATAACATTCATATACCACAATTTATTCAGCCATTCTCCAATTGATGGGCATCTATTCAATTTCCAGTTTCTAGCCACTACAAAAAGGGCTGCCACAAACATTCTTGCACATATTTTTCAAATACTTTATATAATATTGGAATTAATTCTTCTTGAAGTGGTTGGTGGAATTCACTTATAAATCCATAGGCAGAACCTTTTAATTTCTGATGCAGACTAACTGTAAATAATATGAAAAGGCTCAGAATATGTTGAGGACATACCTGTCACTGACCCTGTGAAGCCAAGTTATCATTAACTCCTCTGTATTCTCTGTTCCCAAAACCTCAAGTTTTTGGTTACAGTACACCCATGTTTATTAGGCTCCTAGATCCAAATACCCTGCTTTGACATAAAGATACTTTTTTGCTTTCACATTCTATTATTATCTGTATTTTCTTGGTGTTCATCCAGTAACACATCATCTATATGTGGAATCATCAGTTAGAGCAAAGGGGAAAGTTTTGATTGTTCAGGATAAGTTCACCTACCTTGGCAATACACTTTCCAAGAATATCCATATTGATAATGAGGTTGATGCATTGCCAGAGATAGGTCAGTATTTGGGAAGCTCTGAAGGAAAGCTAGGAGAGGAGAGGTATTTAGATTGACTACCAAACTGAAAGTCTACAGAGCCATTATGTTGACCTCATTGTTGTATGCCTTGAAACCTGAAAAGTATAACTGTGCCATGCCAGGAAATAATCACTTTTATTTGAAATATCTTAGGAAGATTCTGAAGATCACCTGGCTGGATAAGATACCAGACTCTGAGATCCCTCCTTGGACTAAACCAGCAAGCATTCAGACTTTACATAAGAGAGCATAATTCTGTTGGAGACTCTGGCACAGGATTGCCCACATGGTGTGCCCTCATCAGAGAAGGTGTTCTCTCTACGAGCATAGAAGACTTGAATTAGCTCAAAAGAAATGTGAGACGCACAAAGTTCGAAAATATTCATATGGACTATTTGTGCCAGATCTGTGGCACACAGTTTGTATTGGTCTGATTAGCCACAGTTGGATACACACTGTAACTATAACATTCTAATATTATCTAGAAACTACAATATAAAAGATCAGCTTGAAGAACAAGACCAGTCCAGAGATTCCAGCTCCACTTGTTTTTTGTTACCTATAAGCATCCTCATAGTGGGAGTAAGCCTGATTGTTAGAGCTGTTGGCAGTTAGGTCCAGTATAAAGAGCACAAATTCTGGAATCAGGAGGACCTGGGTTCAAATTATATTTCAGATACTTACTAGCTATGTGACTTTGGTCAAGTCACTTTACTCTGTTTGCCTCAGTTTCCTCATTTGTAAAATGACTGGAGAAGAAAATGGCAAACCACTTTATTATTTCTGTTGAGAAAACCCCAAATGGGATTACAAAGGATCAGACAAAACTGAAATGCCTGAACAATGTATTCTTTGAAATCTTCAAATCGGTATCAATAAGAGTTGCTATTATTATAGTTCATCCTTCATTTTTTAAAAGAATCAATGACATCATGAGGTGAAGTCTTGACTAGAGAATGAACTGGATTTAAGAGAAGCAAAAACAACAACCTGCTTTTCTATAGCTAGGTGATTCAGAGGATAGAGCAATGAACCTGGAACCAGGAACACCTGAGTCCAGATCCTATTTCCAATACTATCTGGTTTGGAGCAAGTCATGAGGTTTTCCGCATCTCTCAAGTGGGAATAATAAAGAGTGTTTCACTGGTGAGAGTTGAATGAGATAATATATGTAAAGCTTTGCAAGCTTGGAAACATAAATAAAAAGCTCATGCTTACCTTGCCACCTTGCAAGGTTGAAAACACTTCTCCAGAGGTATTTCTCTCCTGCTTCCTCCACTCTTCTCCATGTTTCCCAACACACACACACACACACACACACACACACACACACACACACACACACACACACTAGCACTCTAAGCTGATGGTCATGAATACATTCTTTTAGAGATGTCAGACCCATTAGTGTGTTTATGCTGCCGATGTCCCTGGGGATCTGAGGGCCAGGACCTCCCAATGGAAACTGGACAGGTGAGGAAGGGAAGGGACTGGTCAAAGATATAAACCTGACACGGCCACCGAATTCCTGTCCCTCTGCCTGAACAAGTCCAGGGCGGGTGGTAGAGCTGGGTAGGCAATCTTAGATGACTGAGGGCCTGCTCCACTCTTCCAAAGCTCCCTCACAGCAACAGACAATCTCTAATCTTTTTCACTTGTCTTCATCAAATCAGGCCTCCAACCCCAGGGGTCACTTGACACCAACACATTTTAATTCAGAACCTGATTTCTTCTTTTCGGCAACATGTCATTTTTGAAATTGCTTTCTCTCCCCAGAGGCACGGAATGTCAGAATGAGCACAGGTGTGGTGAATACTCTCTGCCCCGCTCCTCCTCCCCAGCTCCCTGATCCCCACCCCCATCACCACCAGCAAGTTCAGAGAAAGGATTAGGAGATGACTTGGGGGAGGGTGGTACCCATTAGAGTCCTGAGCTGCCAACTTTGCTTCTCATGTTTCCCTGGAGTGATTGGGGTGGGGAAAGGAGGGTGGAGGGAAACTAGAAATAGTCTAGGAGTGTCTCCCCTGTTAGGGGTCCAAAACTGGGATAATTCCAGCTGGGCAGACTATGGCATGGAAGACAGAGCCAAGGAGTGAACCCCTGAATTAGGAAGGAAGTTGGGGATCAGGACCCAATCTCACAATTCTTGAGGTTTCAAACAAAGTAAAGAGAGCATCCTTCATTAAGTATTGGATGCATTACACCTGGGGTTTTCTATTCCCACCTAGAATTTCCTACTCCCCTCCCTAACCCCACCCAAGTCTCACTCTGTTACAGAGACACGGAGGTCTGGTAAAAAGAATATTGGATAGGAGAAGCTAGTTTTGAATATTTGCTACTATTTCCTATGTGTGTTAGGGTAAATTTCTGCATCTCTCAGATCCTCATGTTGTTACTTAGACGATCTCTAGGTTGCCTGCTAGCTGTAAATTCTATTAAGAAATTCCTAGCCAGAGTTACAAGAATCACTCCTGACTTTGAAGTCCATAAGGAGAGGTTCAGTTATCTTTTTTTTTCCCAATCCTCAATATCCAATATAGTACTTTAAATAAGATAGATGCTCAGCAAATATACATTGAATGAAAGAATGAATGAATAAACATCCTGTCTCATCATCTTGGAAACCTGAGCACTTCATCAAGAGAAGATCTCTGATTCTGAATCTGAATTAACTTCTGGATCATGGTAACTAAGGTGGAGCAATCAACTTTTGCCGCAGGATACTGAATTCAGAGGGAATTGATACTCTTGAATTCCTTCAACAACATACTAAAAAATACCAGAACTTAGGACCTAATTAGCAAAAAACAAAAAACAATTCCTCAAAAAAAAAAAAAATAGGAAGTCACCTAAAAGAGAGATGGGGTAAATTCCCATGCCCTGTCGTGATTTGCCCCACCCAAATTTTTTTTTTAGTGGAGGCCTTTAAACTGTGGCCTTGTTCCTGACATGGTTTGTGGTACATGTTTTAGGCACAAAAATTCTTAGCTGTAGCTCTGCCACTGGAAGTGACTAAAATCTTGCTTAATGTATAAGATCCACAGATACAGATGTGCCTTTCTTTGTGTCCCTAATACTCAGTACAGAACCTGGAATTGAGGACACCTTTAATAAATGCTTATTGATTGATAGCAAACATAAAGCCATCAAGGAGAAAGCTATGGCAATATATGAGATATATTGGAATCCTGAAATTAAAGCTTAATGGGAAAAACATATATGCAGCAATTGATACCTGATGCAACATCAGCCTTAATATAGACTTTTAATCTAATAAAAGTGCATACCATAGTAATAAAACATAGGCCTCATTATCCTATGATGACTATAGAAAGGCTAATGTTCCATTGTCAAAAAGTAAAAATAACATTGATATACATTTTTAAGTCATAAATTCTACAGATAAGCTTTTGGAATCAACGTTCTTCATACCATCAAACAGTAGTAAAAGCTAATAATGGATGGGTATTGTTGGGTATCTCTAATGTAAGTGATTTATTTTCATATGGAGCCTATAAAACAACTAAAATAAATAGATATGTAAAGTATTTATGTATGTACATTTATGTTGTTTATGTAGGTTACATGCATACACATGGATCTCTCTAGATGTGGCTCAAACAGAGGCTTGAATAGATATCTTTGGAGTCTCCTCTCCTTATCCTTTTCTAAGGGAGATTGATTCCTGCCAGGATGGGAAGAAGATTGGCCATTCCTCTCTCCTCAGACAGTAGTACCAGGCTGGAATTATACCTGCCACCCTACTAAATTTTAGTTTAGGAGAAATAATTTTTAGATCTAAGCTGTGTTCCTGGTCACTATCTTTTTTTGGCAAAGCGATTGAGGTTAAGTGATCTGTTGAGGGTCACACAGCTAGTACATATTAAGTGTCTGAGATTAGATTTGAACTCATGTCCTCCACTCCAGAGCCAGTATTCTAGTCACTGTGCCATCTAGCTGCCCCAAATGGTCCCTGTTCTTTAAAAAGAGAATACCTGCCCCAAGCTATGTATTTAGAGGCTTGACTCTTTTCCTACCAAATGTCAGTTCCACAAAGGCCACACATAGAAAATAGGAAATAAATCCATATCCAAGTTAACAGCAAACATAAATTAAAGTAGATACATAGATGAAAATATAGTAGAAAATACACATAGTGAATGAGCTTTCCCATCAGTATTGAGATAACTCAACTCAACCAAAAAAAAGTTCCAGATCTCAACCAAGGAGAAATTCCTCCAAGTCTTTGATGTGGTAACCTGGAGACAAGAATATGATCAAGGTGGGAGCTCCTCTATATGTTGGCTTCTTCCCAGAGTCTTTCTTTTTCTTCATTGGATAGTACCATGTATATTCTCTCTTGAAGTTGAAAACGAGAATGCCAGAATTTCTCTTCTCCCAATCTCTGTCCCTCATATACATGGAGCATGAGACGTGGATCTCCTCCAATGAGGAGATGTTATGCAAATAGACTTTGAGTACCATGTTTCAAGTATATAACCACAACATTTACTAAAGGCCTTCTATAAACTTACTGTGCTATTAATCAAGATTTATTAAGTGCCTATTATGCTAAAGCACTATTGACAGTCACTATGCTAAGAGAGGAGGATACCAAAAAAACAAACACATACACACACACACACACACACACACACACACACACACAAAAACAAGTAAAAAAGTCTTTCCCTTTATAAGGATTCTATAATCTAATTGGGGAGATAAAATGCAAACAAATATATACAAAGAAAACTATATACAATGTGAATAGGAAATAATTAAAAGAAGGAAGGTACAGGGTGGGGGAAGGTTTCCTGTAGCAGGTGAGGTTTTAGTTGTGACTTAATAGAAGCCAGGGAGGTCAGCAGTTGGATCAGAGAAGGGAAAACATTTTAGACATCAGAGACAATCAAAGAGAATTACCAGAATTGAAAGATAAAATGTTTTATTTGTGAACCATCAAGGAGGGCAATGTCACTAGACCTAAAAGTATCTTTTTTTTGGCTAAGGTCATTAAGGTTAAGTGACTTGTCCAGGGTCACACAGCTAGGAAATGTTAAATGTCTGAAGCCTGCCCTCTAAAAGTATCTTTCTAATAGTAAGGTATAAAAAGACCGAAAGATTGGAGGGGGGTAAGTTATGAAGGACTTTGAATCCAAATGGAGCATTTTGTATTTGTTCTTGGAGCCATTGGAGTTTACTGAGTAGGGGTTTGCTAAGCATTGGGGATATACAAATAAAAGAATACAAGACAATCTCTGCCTTCAAGAAACTTACATTCTAATAGGGGAAGAGAGCACATAAAGGAGATGGTGTAGCATAATGGGGAGATGGCTGAGGATAGTACAGAGGCTTTACTCCTTCTAGTTAAAATAAAGTGAATGCTTACTTGGCAAAGTCTGAGAATCCAGGGGCAAAGTGTAAAAGTTTCAGTGTGGAATTTATTTGTGTGAGAAATGGGGATCATGGTCAAAATAGAAATAGTATGGTGTGGATGAACTCAGTCATCAATATGTTACAAATGTTAGTAATAAAATAATTGAGTCATGCAAATTTGTTTATGGAAACAGGTGGTAATTCAGGACCAAGTTCTTGCATCTTCTTTACAGACAGATTCTCCCTAAAAATTCTAGACTTATGAGTCAATACAGATTGTGCAAAAAGACAGTAGTAACTGAGCAATCTGTGACTCCTGGTTATAAAAATTTAGCATCTTCTGAATATTTGATAAGATATTTCCTGGTAGCTAGAAATTGACATCAGAAGCTTTCATAAAATGATAAGTGATAAATTCTCATCTAGTGAGCAGCTAGGTTGTATACTGCATAGAATATTGGGCCTGGAGTCATAAAGTCTCATCTTCTTGGGTTCAAATCTGACTTCAAAGACTTAGTAGCTGTGTGACTCTAGGCAAGTCATTTAACTCTATTTGCCTCATTTTCCTCATCTGTCAAATGAGCTGGAGAAGGAAATGGCAAAGCATTCTAGTATCTTTGCCAAGAAAATCCAAATTGGGGTCACAAAGCATCAGACATGACTGAAAAATGACTCAAGTGTACAGGTTGAATGACATATCCCTTCCTGCGTTCAGGAAACCTACAAAAGATAAGTTTGCATCCCTGTATTTCATATTCAATTCCAATAAGCAGTCATTTTGTCGATCTATGCAATTGTCTGTGGAACATTAACTATTATTAACTATGAGTATAATAACTGAATTATGACTAGTCCTGAGGCATTTTTATCTGAATACCACCAAACAATGTGAAAAGAAGATAATAACAAAACAACAATCACATCATTGATCATAATAAGGGGCATTTATATATCTCTGACTACAGGCAGCTTGGTGGTACAGCGGTTATAGCATTTGACCTGTAGTCAGAAAGAAAGACTCAGGCAAGTCATTTAATCTCTTAAATAAACCTCATCTGTTTATTTCTTCCCTTCCCAGAAAATATAAATATATATTTTCACCTTTGCTCTTTGTCATAATACTGCTAAAAGTATTACCATATTTTACAGATAAGGAAACTAAGATTCATGGAGGTGACATGACTTGATCATAAACTACTAAAGATCAAAGGTGAGATTCTAGCTCCAATCTGCTCTTGCTCAATCCCATTTCTAGTTCAGAAGTTGTCTCACTAAGAGAACTTTAAGATAAATAACAGACGGAAAGGAAGTCAAAATGAAAAAAAATCAATAAAGCATTTAGATAATTGGAGTTTTTAAGTTTTTTAAAACTTCTCATAGAAAAGAATATTTTTGTTTATTCTATATATATATATTTATTTAGAGGCAGGTAGGTGTCATAGTGAATGGATCGCTGAGCCTAGAATCAGAAAGATTCATCTTCCTGTATTCAAATCTAGCCTCCAACATTTACTAGATATGTGATCCTGGCCAAGTCATTTACTTCCACATGCCTCAGTTCTTCATTTGTAAAATGAACTGAGAAGGAAGTGGCAAACCACTCCAGTATCTTTGCCAAAATATATTTCTTTATTAATATATTTAAAATATTTGCTATAATTTTATATAATAATTGCAATATTAAAAATAACTAACATTTACATAGATCTATAAGGTTTAACACTCTCCCCCCACTGTTACCCAGATGCCTTTAATTGTGTTCATTTTATAATTCTACAATATATCCCAAAATTTTCAGTGTAGTTTTAATCTTTAATAGCTTAGAAGGTTACTAAGACTTTAGGGACATCCTATATATAATTTTCTTTTCAAAAAGGCTTTATTTTAGGGGATGTGGCCTGGCCAGGGAAGTGCCAATTCCAATAGAAGCCATTGTTAAATTTTCAGTTAAGACATTTACACCTCAAGAATCAGCTATAGCTACAAAACATAAATTGATTTATTGTTTTGTTGGTTGTCCAGACTTTTAAAAAGTAATAGAGAAAATGTTAATAATGCAAAATAAGCTTAAAAGTGTGTCCTAGGTACATTTTTTAGAGGAAAGAAGGTTGTTAAATATTTATTAGCCTACTCCTAGCTGTGGCCTATATTGAGAGAAAGCTTACTATATATTCTGATCAATGCAACATTTATTTAATTTAATTGACTCTGAAAGATAAACTCTGATGTCCATCAACATAGTAAAAAAAAAAGGAAAAGATGGTTCTACATGAATCTACAGGTTTCTATTGGGTGCAGTTTGCTTTGCTTTTTAGTACCTAATATATTCAATCTGTAGCTTTTAAAATTAGACCTTTGACTTTTGAAAGGCAAGATCCCTACAAGGTCACTGCCTAACCCATTTTTGTGCTCCTGCCAGCTGGTTCTGGCAGTATTTCTCCTAAGTCTCCTAGGAGAGATTTTCTTCCACCTGGGAAGAACCATTAATCCTGCCTGCCACTTTCCCTCACTTGGTATCTGCCACATTCCCAGATCCTCCTATCTCCCCACCCCGCCCCCCTTCTCTCCTTGTTCATCCCTGCTGCTCCTCTGCTCTTTTACTGGCTAATAATGCTCCTGTCAATTCAGATTAGAGCCCATTACGTTCCTTCATCTCAGCTTAAAATATTTGTGGTTTCCTATTTTGCCTAAAGAGTTACATCCAGACAGAGGACACTTCAGGAGGAGGAATGCGTTTCTGTGAATTCCTGAGGTGGTCTCTGCTGGATTCCTAGTAGATTACAGAAGGGCAAGAATCAGGGAAGAAGGGGAGGAGGATAATAGCTCCTTACACTGCTATTCTCCAGTAATGAGCCCATCAATAGAGTCAGCTGTGCCAGTGTGACAAACTCAGAAAGCAAAGTCACCGATTTTGGTGTTTGGTCCAGCTATATCGAAGGCTTGGGCACGGAATCATTACATGTATTATCTCCCAGGTCCTTGAAAAAACAGGTATTGACAAGTTCCAGAGTCTGAGAATTGGTTATAGAATCATAGAGTCAGAGAATCCTATCTCTGTATTGCAACACTGTTACGGAGAAGAGACATGCAAGCAGATACAATATCAAACACATTTTTAAAAGTGAAAGCCAAACTCCTCTTATTCTATGTTAAATCTGTACTCAAGAGGACCTAGAGAGATAGTGTGGCTCAACCTCCCTCCTTCGGGCAGGTAATTCAATCCAACAAACATCTGCCAAATGAGGGGCTTGAACTAGATGACCTCTAAGGCCCCTTCCAGCTTTAAACCTATGAGCCTATGAACATGTATTAAATGTCTACTCTGTGAAATAATTGACATTTATATAGTCCTTTCAAGTTTGAAAACTGTCTGACTTGCATTGCCCTCTGCTAAGTCCTTCTCTGACACGAGAGCATGGAGGCAGCCCTGGATTCTTGATGGCTGTGCCAGTGGAATTTAGGGTCTGCTGGATCCTGCCAAGGCTTCGAAGTCAGGTACAGGGATAAATTATTTAGCTGTCATTCAAGAAATACCCTAATATGTCTCCCAAAGACATCAAAGAAAAAGGAAATGGACCTATAGATACAAAAGAATATTTGTATCAGATCTTTTCATAGTTTTTCCAAACTGGGAACTAAGGCATCTTCTACTGGGGAGAGACTAAACAAATTATAGTATATGATTAATTGAATATTATTGTGCAATAAGAAATAATAAAATAATATATATATAAATAACAAAATGGACAGTTTCAGAGAAAACTGGGAAGACTTCTGTGACCCAATACAGAAACAAGTGAGCAGAGCAATTTATGCAAAGACATTAATATTAGAAGAAAAAACTATTATTAATCTACTGATCAACTTAATGTCAAAACATGAGTCCCTAAGACCAGAAATTAAACATACCAAATGTCCTGCCAGGTGGGGATGGGACTAAATATGCAGAATAAGATAGGCATTTTGGCCATGGCCAAGATGAGAATTTATTTGGTATAACTATGCATATTTGTTATGAGAATTGTATAATTGTGCCTATTTGTTATCAGCATTATATTTTTCTTTTTTTAATTTTTGCTCATTGGGGGGTGGGTGGGAAGAAGAAAAACTAAATGCTTCTCTTTCTGTTGTTGTTTGCTTGCATTTTTGTTTTTCTTCCCAGGTTATTTTCACCTTCTTTCTAAATCCAGTTTTTCTTGTACAGCAAGATAACTGTATGAATATGTGTACATATATTGTATTTAACATATACTTTAACATATTTAACATGTATGGGACTACCTGCCACATGGGGGAGGGGGTAGAGGAAAGGAGGGAAAAAGTTGGAACAGAAGTTTTTGCAAGGGTCAATGTTGAAAAATTACCCATGCATATGTTTTGTCAATAAAAAGCCTATAATAAAAAAAACTAAATGCTTGATAATCATAAAAATAAAATTAAGTTTTGAAGAAAGTAATAATCTGGTTAAATTCAGAGAGGTTCATCTGCAGGTAAAGAAATGTTTTGGCTATGCCAACTTTGGAAAATCATCTACTAATCTGAAATAAGGTAACACAAGGATGCAGCACTTTTGGTCAAGAAGACTGAGTTTGAATCCATGTCTTAGATACTTAATTAGCTGTGTAATTCTGGGCAAGTCACTTAATTCTGAGCTTTTACACCTCCATCTGTAAAATGATGGTAAGAATAGTATCTCTTTCTAGGATGGTTGTGTTTAAACTCAGCTCCTCCTGTACTCAGGGTCAGTGCTCTATCACTGCACCATCTAGCTTCCCCTTTCAATTTTTTTATGTAGTTTGTTTGCTTTTCCCCACTTTCTCATGGGTTTTTTCCCCTTTGATCTGATTTTTCTTGAACAACACAATAAATATGGAAGATATTTAAAATAATTGCATGTATTAAACCTTTATAAAATTATTTGCTATCTTGGGGATGAGGGAAGGAAGGAGAAAATTTTGATACACAAACTTTTCTAAAACTGAATGTTAACTGTGTGACACTGGGCAAGTCAATTAATCCCAATTGCCTCAGCAAAAAAAAAAAATGAATGTTAAAAACTATCTTTATATGTATTTGGAAAAACAAAATACTGTTAAAGTAAAAAAAAAAAAAAAAAAAAAAAAAGCACTGAGTCAGGAGATGGATTGTCTCATTCAAGGATGTAGAGCAAATGAAAGGGAAACAAATGTAAGAAGACCAAAAGGTGGGAAGTAATTTTAAATGCCAAAAAGGGGGTTTATATTTGATCATGGGGGCAACAGGGTATAGGATCCTTATTTTGCAGGTACAGCAGCTGAAACTCAGAGATGTTAAGTAACGTGTCCAAAGCCACATAATAAGTATCAGGAGTGGAATTTGGGTTCAAATTCCTCCTGCCTCCAAGTCCAGTCTCATAGATTGCACAAAGCACTGGGCTTGCTACTCAGTAAGGGGTATACAAAAATAATTTTGACACAAATCCTGTTCCCAGGGAGCTTTCAACATGTTAGATGAATATCTAAACCAATCAAGATTTAAACTGTGCTTTATCCTCTAAGTGAGCTTCAGAACAAGAGATTTTATTTCTTTCCCAGATATCTTATTCCAGGATTTTGTTCCTCTCTCTTTCAAAAATGTTTTCTTTATGTCCAAAGTCACATCTCCTCATTACAGTGACTTCTCCATTCTCTCAGGCTCAGATATTTCTCTACCTTTGAGGAAGGGATGGTTATTGGCATCTGCGTTCTCCAGTTTGTGTCTGTTCCATCTGATTTTCTTCTGAACCTCCTCATCAATATTTTTAATATGTTCATTACAAACCAAGTACCATCAAAGAAAAGACAGATAGTTAGATGGCACAGTAAATAGTGTCAGACCAGAAGACTCATCTTTCTGATGAATTCAAATTCAACCTCAGACACCAACTAATTGTGTCCCCTGGGATCTCTGTCAAATGAGCTGAATTAGGAAATGGCAAACCACCAGCTGTTTGACACTGGGCAAGTCACTTTGCCCTGTTTGCCTCAGTTTCCTCATCTGTAAAATGAGCTGGAGAAGGACATGATAGACCACTCCACTATCTTTGTCAAGAAAACTGAAATGGAGTCAGGAAGAGTTGGACAACTGAAACAATTTAACAAAGCATAACAAGCCAGACTTCTTTCAACTTGACCAAGAAGGCTTTGTTTCCAACCTAGGATAAAGAAGATAATACCTTTGAATTACATTCTCTATTAACTGGTGAGGAGCAAGGCATGTATAATGGGTTATTGATTAACCCAGATTCACAGAACTTAAAGATTCCTCCAAGCCCATCAAATTCAATCCATACAGAAATAAGAACTAACTTCTTCTATGCATGATCCTCTAGACCTTGTCTAAAGACCCCCAGCAAGGTTTAACTTTCCACTACCTGAGGCAATCCATTCCACCCAGGGACAGCTCTAATTGTTAGGAAGTTTTTTTCCTGACATCAAGTCCAAATTGGACACCAACTGCTCCAAGTTCTGCCCTCTGGGGCCGAAAAGAACAAGCCTAATCCTTCTTTCACATAACAGCCATTCAAATACTTAAAAACAGCAATCATGTTCCACCCACCTCTCCTTCCCAGCTCCCCCTCCCCACACATTCTCTTTTCCAGGCAAAATCTCCATTATTCATTCAAGTAATTTTCACTTGGCATGATTCTGAAATAAGGAGTGTGTGGGAAGAATCAGTGGCTGAAACCACCCACAAATGCAGCACTTCCCTAGGACTCAGGAACCTCTCCAACTTTAAGGAGTACCCCCAATATCACTAAAAAGAAAGCCCCATGGGTACCACTGGCAGACATGAAACACAGGCAGAAGAGAACAAAGGAGGAAGAACTAATAATAGTTGACATTTCTATAATAACAATGAGAACAAAAACAACAATAATAACTAACATTTATTCCAGACCCTGTGTTAAGCACTTTACAAAATATTATCTCAAAAACTTTACAACAACCCTGAAAGATAGGTGTTGTTATTGTCCCCATTTCACAGTTAAGGAAACTGAGGCAGAAAGAGATTAAATGACTTGCCATGAATCACACAGCTAATAAGTGTCTGAGGTTATATTTGAATTCAGGTCTTCCTGATCCCCAAACTGGTGTTCTGTCCACAACTCCTCCTAAATAATATAGCATAGAGACTAGAAAGCTGATGTGGGTTCAAGTCTTGCTTTTGATACTTACTAGCTCTGTTACATTAGGCAAGGTATTGAATTTCTAAATGATCTTGGTAATTCTTTCAGTTACAGAGGAGATGATGATCTTCTTTGGCAGGAGTTCTCCTCATCAGGAGTTCTCTTTATCACAGCTCCAGTCCCTGTCTTTTTTGAATAATAGTTGAAATACTGTGTTGATCCTCATAACAGCTCTGTAAATTAGATGTTAAGGGCATTATTATATCCATTTTACAGATGAGGAAGCAGGATAATAGGTTAAGCCACTTGCTCCAGGATCATGCAGCTAATAAAAGTCAAAACCAGTCAGAAAAACATTAAACATTTATTAATCTCTTATTGTTCACTTGATCTCAGACACTTTCTAACTGTGTGACCTTGGGCAAGTCACTTCAACTTGTTTGTCTCAGTTCTCTAATCTGTAAAATGAGCTGGAGAAGGAAATGGCAAAACACTCCAATATCTCTGCAAAGCAAACCTCAAATGTAGTCTCAAAAAAGCTGGATAAGACTGAAAAAAGGACTGAACAAAATTTATCAGGCACCATAGTATTAAGCACTAGTATTAAAAAGAAAAGAAAAAGACAGTTACTACTCTCTAGGAGTACAGAACCTAATGAGGGAGACAAGAAACAAAGACAAGAAACCATGTATAAACATGTTTTAATGTGATTAAAAAAGTGCCATCCACATCCAGAGAGAGAATTATGGAGACTGAATGTGGATCAAGGTATAGTATTTTCACCTTTTGTTGTTGTTATTGTTGTTTATTTACTTTTTTGCCTTCTAGTATTTTTCCCCTTTTGATCTGATTTTCCTTGTGCCACATGACTAATATGGAAATATGTTGAGAAGAACTGCACATGTTTAACCTATATAAGATTGTAGTTGTCTTGGGTAGAGAGAAAGGAGGGAGAGAGAAAGAAAAATTCGGAACACAAGGTTTTGCAAAGGTGGATTGATATGGAAAAATTAAAATCCTATAAAAAAAAAGAAAAGAAGGAAAAAACATGCTATAGACAAGCTAAATAGATAAACAATCAAGGGAAGGCATTAGAATTGAGAGGAATGAGGAAAGGCTTCTTCTAGGAGGTTGGATTTTACCATGGACTTGAAGGAGTTCAGGAAAGATAGGAGACAGAGATGAGGAAGGAGAGAATTTCAGGCATGTGGGATAATCAGTGAAAAGGGCAGGAGTTGGGGGATGAAATATCTTTTTGGTGAAATAGTAAAGAAGTCAATGCAATGCACTAAAGAGTGAAGTAGAGGGGTTTGGTTTAGAGTGTTGTTATTGCTGCTGTTGTTTGTCCTTTGTTCTCAGAGACCACTGTGTCATCATAGAGGTGATGCAATGATATGCAAGTGAATTGGATTTAAGTGAGGGAGGACTGTGCAAGATCCAGCCTCACTTACTCCTCCAGAGCCATCTGGATCCAGTGGCCAAATATAGATCAGAACGACTGGAGATGGCTCTGAATGCAGCAGGAGACCTTGGTCTTTTAAAACTAAGGTCTTTTTTAAAATAGTATTTTATTTTTCCAAATACATGCAAAAGTGGTTTTCAGCTTTCACGTTTGCAAAACCTTGTGTTCTAAATTTTTTCTCCCTCTCCCCAACCAAGACAGCAAGCAATCTAATATAGGTTAAACATGTGCACTTCTTCTAAACCTATTTCCATATCTATCATGCTGTGGCAAGAAAAATCAGATCAAAAGGGGGAAAAAAACACAAGCAAATAAATAACAACAACAAAAAGTGAAAATACTTTGATCCACATTCAATAGTTCTCTTTCTGAATGCAGATGGCACTTTCCATCACAAGCCTATTGAAATTTAAGCTAAAGTCTTTTATAGGTCTCGGTTTGACTGAAGCAACACTTATTCAGTGATTAAGGCTGGATGCATTTGAGGCAGGTTTAGGGTATAAGAATACAGGAAAGATGGGGGAAAGGGAGCTGGGTTATGGGGGGCTTTGAATGCCAAATAGATGTTTTTGTATTTAATATTGGAGGCAATGGGATAGGCCTAGAGTTTGACTAAAATAGTAAATCAAGTCTCTTCTGACTCCATCCCAGTTTGCTTTCCATGCCACCATGCTACCATTTTTCAAAGTGAAAAAAGAACAGGAAGAGAAGAGACAAAGAGAGACAGAGAAAAAAAAAAGATGAGAAGAGGAAAAGCCTTGGGTACTCACTTGGTAACTGTACCCATGTAGTAGGAATAAAACTCTAGGTTCATTTTTTTTCATAAATCATTTTTAAATTATTTAATATTTTGTTTTTCTCCCATTACATGCAAAACAATATTTAACATTCTTTTTTTTTAAACTTTGAGTTCTAAACCCCATCCATGTTTTTTAAAACATTTGAGCTGTAATCAGGTCTGCTAGCCTCAGAGATGAGACCAGTTCAGAGATATTTCCATTGTGCCTAAAGGGGAGAAAAGACTACTGGAGTAATTCTTTTATTCCCAGTCACACTTCAGTCTACTCATTTCAAATACAAAATTGTGATTTGTAAAAATGTTTAGTTGTTTTTTAGTCATATGTGTTTCTTTATTTGGCAAAGATGCTGGAAATTGTATTGCCGTTTCCTTCTCCAAATTATTTTTCAGATAAAATAGTCTCCCTGGTCCCAGCCTAAATCTTGTCCATACTCAAGGACATTACAGAAAGCACTACAGAGACAGGGATGCCTCCTCCAGTCATCCTATTCCTCACTGCTTACCAATAATGACTTTCTGGAACCTCTTTATCTGGTCAGACTGCTCCCTACATTTATATAACCCCTTTTCTTCAAGAAAGCCCTTTTCACTGATCCCAATCAATAGAATATCTTTAAAAGTTTGAAGAGGATTGTTTTATTGGGTCTACTCCCTCCCTCCAGTCTTCTCTTCTCCATATTAAATAACCTTAATTCATTTAATCTATCCTGGGGTGACCATTTATTACATGTATGAAACTGATCAAGTGACTTTCCCTTTCTGTGTCTCAGTTTCACCAGCTATAAAAAGAGGCAATGGGATGAGATGATATTTAAGATTCCTTCCAACTCTAAATCTATAATGTTCAACAACTACAATAATTCTTTATTTGATCAGAAGATTTTATCATTGCCTCTCTCTCTCTATGCCTTATTACCCCTAATCTTATTCTTCTTTACCATAACCTCTAACCCCTTCATACCACACACAGTACTTCCCTCAGCCATCACCCTCGATCTAGTTCCACTATCCTCCTTTCTTTCCACTCCTTTGTGAGTTCAATTTTACACACACATCTTGCCAAATTACAACCCTCAATTGCTCCCTCCCTGTATCTCATTTGCTTCTACTCATGAAATGGGCTGGAGAAAATCATGCGATTATATTGATTGGTATCCATTACAAATTTATGTTACTTAATTCACAATGGTACTCTCCATACAACAGGGCAAGCTTTCTAGTACCCCCTACTTAATTCTCTTATCTCATTCACCATAGTAACCATTGTGGTACCTCCCATAGTTCCCCTTTCTTCTTTTCTACCTCCTCATCTGAGGACCTCACCTTATGGAGGTCATTCACCATAAATTCCATCTTCTCCCCACCCTCTTACACCATCCCCCCACTATTTACTCTAGTCTCTGATGAAGAGTTGGCACTTCTCCTTGTTGAGGTCAACCACTCTACATAAAATCTTGATTCCATATCCTTCCATCTTCTCCAGTAAGACTTCTCACCATTATCCCTATTCTGTATCTAATCATTCTTCTCTATCTACTGGTTCCTCCTCTGCTACCTACAAACAAATCTATATCTCATCCATTCTCAAAATACTCCCACTTGATCCTACTGTCTTTACTAGCTATCATTTTATTTCTTTCTTTCCTTAACTCCTTGAAAAAGTTCAGTTCTATGTTTACATATATTGGATTATTTGCCATCTAAGAGAAGAGGTAGGGGGAAGGGAGGGAGAAAAAAAATTGGAACACGAGATTTACAAGAGTAGATGTTGAGAATTATCTATGCATACATTTTGAAAATAAAAAACTTTAAATAAAAAAAAATTCAGTGCTTCTACTTCTTTTTTTCTCTCTTTCTTTGAAATCCTCTGCAATCCAGCTTTTGCCTTCATTATGCAAATAAAACTCTTCTCTCCAAAGTTGACAATAATCTCCTAACTGATCAATTTAATGCCCTTGTCTCAGTTCTCCTTCCTCTTGATCTCTTTACAGCCTATGAATTATTGGCCACTTTCTCCCTTAGATCTGGGGTCTCCTAAATCTCTTCTCTCTTGGTTTTCCTCCTATGTTCAGTTCCTCCAGTCATGTCTGATTCTTCATGACCCCATTTCATGGGTTTTCTTAGTAGAAATCCTGGAATGGTTTACCATTTCCTTCTCCAGCTCATTTTACAGATGAGGAAAGTGAGGTAAAAGGGTTAAGTGACTGTCCAGGATCACACAGCTAGTATAAAGGGCTGAAACTCTGAACAGGTGTATCGGAATCAGACAACAAGAGCACTTAAGGCTAATTGCCTATTGGGCAATACTTTATTAGCATATGCTTGGAAAAATGGCCCTTCCCAGTATTCTGTGTAGGCTTGATCTTTCAGTGTATACAGATAATCGTAGGAGGGATTAGGGGGTGGAGTAAGACAAGCCAGAGCTATTTTAGGTGGAAGAAGAGAAGGGAGATTTATTGATGGAGAGTGTGAGTGATCCCCTTCACTTCTTTCCCTAAAGACCAAAGACTTTCCCTTATCCTGACTCTGGCTGATCCTGAGGTCAACAGGAAGCTAACTCGGACTTCACAAGCTAGTAAGGGTCTGAGGTGGGATTTGAATTCAGGTCTTCCTTATTCTGGATCCTGCCACTCTATCCCCTGTGCTGTTATTCTCCTCCCATCCTTCTAACTATTTCTTCTCAAATTCTTCTGCTGGATTTTCATCCATATCATACACAGTAGCTGAAGAGTTCCCCCAAGACTCTATCCTTGACCCTTTTAATCTATACTTTCTCATTTGGTAACCTCATCAGCTTCCATCTTTATGCAGACAATTCCGACATCCAACCCTTGTCTCTTTTCTGATCCACAATCCCACATCACCAAATATATGAGACCTATGCACCTCTCCATTTATAGAGCTGCTATCTTAACTCATGCCTTTAGATTACTGCAATGCCTTTCTAATTGGGTTCTCATCCTCAAGTCTCTCCCCAGTACAGTCAGTCAGCCAGTAAAGTTGATTAAGCAACTACTGGGACAACTAAGTGGCTCAGTTGAAAGAGTACTGAGCCTGCAGTCAAGAAGACCTAAATTCAAATCTGACCTTAGACACTTACTCACTAATATGATCCTGAATAAGTCACTTAACTCTGCATTAGTTTCTTCATCTGTAAAGTGAGCTAGAGGAGGAAGTGGCAAACTCCTTCAGTATTTCTGTCAAGAAAACCCCAAAAAGGATCACGAAGAGTCAGACTTGACTGAAAAATGATTAAAGAACAAAAATGGTCAAAGTCCCAATTTTTCTTCTCTTTAGGACTTCTCTTTCAATTCAACAATAAACATTTCTCTATGAATTATGTGCAAGACCATAAAGCTACAAGCAAAGCAGTCTTTGACCTTCAAAGAGCTTACATTCTACTAGGGCTACATAATATGCACAGCTAGGACACTAGCAACTGGGAAGAGATCAGGGATAGCTTCATGGAGGAGGTGGCACCTGAAATGAGCCATGAAGGATGATAAAGAAGTTCAAGATGAGGAAGGAATGCCTTCAAGGCATGAGACGGACTATAAGAATGAAAGCAGGCAGGGAATGGCATGTGGAATTTGAGAAGCATCTAGATGTTTGGAATTCTCTTGAATTTTCCCCCCTTTATCTCATTTGTGAAGCCCAGTACTATATGCTGCATTCTTCCAAGAAGCAATGCAGAGTATCCCAAAATCACCTTTAAGTTACTAAGATTGAGATTTTTATATCAGACCAGACTCAAGCTTCAAACTACAATTTCAGCTGGAAGTCCATCATGTATCTCAAATATTCTTCATCCTGATTTGCACAGACTTTATTATTTCTCTATCTTCTATCTGAGTAATTAATAGACTTTTTTCCTCTCTGCTTCTTTTGTTTGTTATTGATGCAGTTTTGCACTAAAGATCACTCTTCAGATACCCAAAGGGCAACAAACTGTGGAATTTGATGATTCTGGAGGAATGGATGAAGCTGATAACTTTGCCTCACGTAAATCCAATTCAGGGACAAGTCAAGGCATCAACCACATGAAATCACTGGTTTTCTTGCAATGAAAGGCAAAAAACAACAACCTCTTGTTGGCGCTCAAGAGGGACCCCCAAAAAATCCGCGTCACGAGGTATTTCAAAAGAATTTGCACACTTGGATCCATCTCCAAGTCAAGGGGCAGTTTATTATAATTGTAATGCCAATTAAAGTGGACTAAGTTCTTAAAGATATTAGCAAAGAACCAGGGGCAAGAAGATAAATTTATAGGAAAAAGTTAGAGAAAGCAGGTGTTTCATGCCACTGATAGGCTAATTTTATGACTTAGAAGTAGAGTTGAGGAGTGATCTGGTTCTGATTTTGTGTGCAGATACAATACTCATAATCCTCTGGGCAGAACTCACAGGGAACCTTCTGGAAGTGTATTTTTAGGCCTGAAATGTCACTAGTTCAAGTGGAAGGAACCCAACTATTGATCTATAAAGTGGGTAGTTTGAGCTAGATTATCTTTCCAACTTGGCTAACACCTATGTCCTAATTTCATCATGTAGAACAGGGATTTGGATCTCCTAAAGAAAAAGTTCCAAATAACCTTAATAATTCTAACAATAGGATTGGATAGGAATATCTTTCCTTGGATCTTTAAGGGAAAATTGAGAGAATCTAGAGTGGAGGGTAGGAAACCAAGAAGCAAAAGTTTATACAAGACTAGAGAAGGGCAGGATATCCATGCCTATGGACCTTAGTCATCCTATTTCCTCTCCAGAGACTGACTGGTAGAATGCAGCCAGAAGAGGTGGCAGCTGAGGAGAAAAGCAAACCACCCTGCCCCATTCCCCCACCCTCATCTCAGGAATGGGACAAATGTTCGGCTGAGAGATCTAAAGTCTGGGCCACCTACCACAGCACTCTCACCCCCTCTTGAGAGAGGATATGGCCTACTTATTTGAACAATCTCAGCCCATTTGCTCAGCCACCAGCTTCTCCTTTCCTCCCCTTCTTGTTTAATCTTTAATGTGGCCCCAAGTGCCCCAGGGCTGGACCCATCAACTCACCAGGTCTGATAAAAGCGATAATTAGCTCCTTTTTCAACTTTCCACTTTTTCTTCCCCATCCACCCTGCCCCCTCCCTTCCACATACTTATTTATTTCTCTGATGTATGTAAGTGTATTGGGAGGTCTAGCTAATGGGCTAACTAGCCCTCAGCCAATTTTTCAACCCACAGCATTCTGGAATGTGGTCAGTCATTAGTAGAGCCTTATAGGGGGTCTCCATGCATACTTTCTATCTCATTCCCTATCCTTAGCACACCCAAGAGCTAATGGAGGAAATGGGCCTAATCTAAGCAGATTGGACCTGCCCAGACTTGCTGAATCCTACCTTCCTCAACCAAAGGGAGGACTTAAGAGCTACCTCCCCTATCCAGCTCCAGTCATGTCATCAGCTGCCTCTCCCAAGAGCAGTAGCCAGACAGGATCTGGGGCTCTCTTGCATCCCAAGAGACCAAAAAGGGAAGGGAAGGGGACATTTTTCTAGCTTTCTAAGGCAATGAAAAAAGAATTGGTTAAAGTTCAACTACAGGTCACCATAGTAATGATGGCTCCTTCCTCTGGGATGGATGGGTCAAGAGGAGAAGCGAATACTTGTCCAAATTAACTGGGAAACTAAATTAATCTATGCATCTATCTCAGTTTCTAATTCCCCAGAGTAAGAGCTAATCTGAGAAGACAGTTAGGTAATGTTATATTCTTTCCCAACACATGGCAACTAGTGGGGCAACCAATGGATAAGGTGAAGGCAGATCCCGCCAGCTATTAGTTAAAAGAGAAAAAAGACTAAGTCTTTATATAAATATCACTAGCCTATGAGACTCTTCCCAATTCAGAGTTCTCACCTGAAAAATGGTGGGATTAGACCAAATGATCTTTTAGGTCTCTTCCAGTTCTTGACTATATGAGAAATCCCTCTACTGATACCCTCAGAGGACAGAGGTGATTTCTTCCCCTCCCCTGTCTTATAATGCCCTCAGGCTGCATGCTGACCTTTTTGTGGCATCCCCTTAAGTCTGATCTGGACTATCACTGTAAACCAACTTCATGTTCCCTGATTAAGAACGGCCTTGGGCCCTATAATTTCCAACAATAGCTCTTTCCAGGATGCTTAGAACTTCAGGACATTTTTGTGCTGAAAATGTTTAATAACCGGCTTCCCAAGTGTAAAACAAAAAATTGCTTGCATGGCATATTCTTCCCCCTCCACTTGATAGGGTTCCCCCCCAAATACATTTCAACATTCATTTTTGTAAGATTTTGAATTTCACATTTTTTTCTCCCTCACTCCCTCTTTTCTTCCCTTTCCAAGACAGCAAGCAATCTGATATAGATTATACATGTACAATCATATTAAACATATTTAAACATTAGTTGTATTGTTAAAAAAGAATCAGAACAAAAGGGGAAAAACCACAAGAAATTTTTAAAAAGTAAAAATTGTATGCTTTGATCTGCATTCAGATTCCATACTTCTTTCTCTGGATATGGATAGCATTTTTCATCATGAGTCTTTTGGAATAGTATTAGATCATTGTATTGCTGAGAAGAGCCAAGTCTATCAAAATCATCACACAATGCTGTTGTTACTGTGTACAATGCTCCCCTGGTTCTGCTTACTTCACTCAGCATCAGTTTATATAAGTCTTTCCAAGCTTTTCCTGCAATCACCTTGCTCATCATTTCTTATAGCAGTAGTATTCTATTACATTCATATTCCACAATTTGTTCAGAAGTTCCCCAATTGATGAGTATCCCCTCGATTTCCAATTCTTTGTTATCACAAAAAGAGCTGCTACAAACATTTTTTACATATAAGTTCTTTCTTCTTTTTTATGATCTTTTCGGAATACAGATCTAATAGTGGTATGGCTGGATCAAAGGCTATGCAGAGTTTTATGGCCCTTTAGGCATAGTTCCAAATTGCTCTCCAAAGTGGTTAAATCAGTTCACAACTCTACCAATAATACATTAGTGTTCCAATTTCCCCCCATTCTGTCCAACATTTATCATTTTCCTTTTCTATCATATTAGATAATCTGAAATACTTGAGTTAATACCTTAGAATTATTTTAACTTGCATTCATCTAATCAAAAATGATTTAAAGCATTTTTATGACTATAGCTTTCATTTCTTTATCTGAAAACTGCCTGTTCATATCCTTTGATGAGCTAACAATTGAGAAATGACATGTATTCTAATAAATTCAGTTACCTATATGTTTAAGAAATGGGGCCTTTATCAAAAATATTGACTGTAAAAATTGTTTATCAGATTTCTGCTTCCCTTCTAATTTTGACTGCACTGGTTTTGTTTATGCAAGACTTTTAAAATTTAATCTAATCAAAATGATCCATTTTGCATAGTCATAAATTTTTCTCTTCTCCATAGATCTAACAAGCAAATTATTTCTTACTCTCCTAATTTGCTTATGCTATCACCTTTTATGTCTAAATCCATGTACCCATTTTGACTTTATTTTGGTATAGGGTATGTGATGTTAGTCAATACCTAGTTTCTATCATATTATTCTCCAATTTTCCCAGAAGTTTTTGTCAAATAATGAGTTCTTATCCTTGAAGCTGGAGTCTTTGGGCTTATCAAACAGTGGATTACTACAATCATTGACTACTGTGTCCTGTGTACCTAACCTATTTTACTGATCCACCATTCTATTTTTTAACCAGTACCAAATAGTTTTGATAACTGCCACTTTATAGTATAGTTTTAGAGCTGTTTGTGCCCCATTTTTAAGTCTAATTTGTATTATTAACATTTTCTCCATCATTTTTTTAAAACAACAAACAAAAGAAAAAATCAAGCCCTCATCTGTAGCATTTTCCAATTTCTAGCATATAAATCTAAAAATTAACAATCAGCTCTCAAGAGCTATAAGCCTGCCTATGGCTGTATATCTTAAGTGTTTTTCCTTTAACTGAAATCTTCCACAACATGGATCCAGCAACCTAACAGACTGAAAAGACTACCATAGAAGCTCTTGAGTTCAGTGTTTCTTAGTGTAAGGTCCCTAAAGGGTCAGTAAGTACTCTGGTGCAGTGGGTCAGGATGGGCTGGGCTAATGCCCAAGTTAGACGATCTAGTATAGAGAAGAAAGAAAGACTGTGAGAGGAGGCTGTTAACTCTGAGTGGCCTGATTGCTAGAAACTCTCAATTTTCAGATAGAAAGAAGGGATAAGACTTTATTCTTATATTGTACTCTGCTCTTATCTCATTTTCTTCTTGCTCAACAGCCCAGCCTCAAACACCCAGTCCTCACAGTGAGAAACATTAAGAGTTAAGGATGGGTAGAAATTCAGTGGCCCCATTATTTGCTTGAATATGAAAGAAAGGGCAGATGGCAGTCCAGGCATATGGTAATGGTAAAATTAAGGAAGTATTCAAGTGATAGTCATCCAATTTGGAATTTTAGGTATCCTAGAGTGATTAGGAAGGGGCTATGTATTGTCATATATATGCAGATGCATTTATATAAAAAATATATAGATGCTTTTATATAAATATATATGTATATATGTATTACGTACAGCATCTGCATCATATAGTTAAGTTGAGTAACTGAACAGAGGATGAAAGCACCTTCCTGTCCCACCAACATTTATACTCAGATATAAGTACTCCCAAAGTACATATATAGTATGACTATGACAGTGTCTTCAGGGCCCATGCTGTGACATTAATTACAAAAAACAAAAAACAAAAAAAAAACACTACTCTATATTTGTGAAGCTCAAAAATGCAAAGCACAATAAAATAAGGTTAAGTTTGTACATATGCACAGATATAAATACACATATGATATATACAGTATTTAAAAGTTTTGGAGAAATTGTAACCTTTTCAAACTTAAATATACCATATTATATAAAAATATGGTAAATGAGTGAGACTGATAGATATAAAGCGGGATCTGATTCACCTTTGTGGAAAGGAGGAAGAGAACCATGCTCTAAATATCATCAATAGCCTAATTGGGGGAATTGGAAAAAGAAGGGCAGACAGGATCCAGCATTGCTGAAATTAGTCAATTTCTCTTATTTCCAAGAGGAATTTGATTTCAATTCATAGATAGCAATTTGCAACCTCTCAAATATCTCTAGGACTGCTAGGTGGTACAGTGGATAGGATGCAGATCCAGAGTCAGGAAGATTTGATCTCAAACATTTATTAGGTTTGTGACCATGAGCATGTCACTGAACCTGTATATTTCAGTTTCTTCATCTGTAAAATGAGCTAGAGAAGGAAATGGCAAACAACTCTAGTATCTTTGCCAAGAAAATCCTAAATGGGATCATGAAGAATTGGACACAATTGAAAAACAACTGAATAACAACAAAATAGTCTAGGAGAATGAGTTTGGGTTCCTAATAAAAGCCACTTTTCTGATCATTTCCAAAAGAGAGGATAATCTTTAATTTACATTTCCCAGTTTAGCTGCATCCACCAAACAATGATTGTATGAAAGAGTATAACAAATAGCTAATAAATCTATTTTTCAAGAAAGCAGCAAACAGAAACTGGAGAAGCTATGCAAATTAGAATATACAGAAAGAATGTATAAGGAAAATTTAACTCTAACTAGGAGCAAGATAAAATCTCTCCAAGAGGAAATATGTTCTGTTCAATTTCTTGTAATGGAAGTTAAGGGACAGAATGAGGACTGACCCCTATATACTTCTACAGTTTTAGGGCACCAGGTCACCATCTAAAATCGATGTTTTATATCTCTTTCAATCTGTCTCTCTCAAGATCAACAAACTGTGTTCAACAAGCTGAAGCTAAATCTTTTCTCCACCCAGAAAGCTCAGAATATATTTCCTTCACATAGATAAGTAACTGAGTTATTCTTGAGGAAAATTACACCAAGTTTGGTCAAAAGTAAGGTTACATACAGGCAGTTAGATGGTATAGTGGATAGTGCACCAAGCCTGGAGTCAAAAAGACTGATTTTTGTAAGTTCAAATCTAGCCTCAGACACTTATTAGTTATGTGTCCTTGGACAAGTCATTTAACTCTATCTGCCTCAGTTCCCTTATCTGTAAAATGAACTGGAAAGGGAAATAGCAAATCAGTCCATTGTTTTTGCCAAGAAAAATCTAAATGGAATCACAAAGAGTAAGCCACAACTGAAACGACTCATCAACTAATACAAAGTATTACATAAATACTTATATGTCAACATGTTTCCTTCTCTGATAAGAGAAGGCAAGAACTGTATGTATCATTTCTGTCTCCATATTCTAGTCTGTCTCTATAGCCAAATACTACTTCTGGTATAAAGTAGATGTTTAGTAAATGTTTTTGTTTAATAATTAATTGATTAATCTTATATCCCCTAAGTTAGTTTATAAAGGACTAAGTATAAAACTGATGTTAAATAATTACTGTTTAAATTGGATTAAATCAAATTAAGGATTATTTATTTAATTTTTTCTTTTTAAATAGTATTTTCCCCAATTACATGTAAAGACAATTTTTAACATTCATCTAAAAAAAGATAGGGTTCTGAATTTTCTTGATTCCTCTTCCTAAGACAGTAAGCAATTTGATACAGATCATATGTGCAATTATGTAAAACATATTTTCATATAAGTCATGTTGTAAAAAAGGAAAAAGCCAAAAGAAAAAAAAACATGAAAAAATAAAGTAAAAATAATATGCTTCAATCTGCATTTATCAATTTTTTTTCTGGATGTGGACAGCATTTTCCAATTTTGGAATTGTCTTGGATCATTGTATAGCTAAGAAGAGCAAAGTCATCCACAGTTAATCATTGCAAAATGCTGCTCATATTGTATACCGTGGGCTTACTTCACTTTCTATCAGTTCATGTAAATCTTTCCAGGTTTTTTTGAAAGCATTCTGCTTGTCATTTCTTATAATAGTATTTCATTACATTCCTATACAATTTATACAACCAATACCAATAGATGGACACCTTGAGGCTTATTTAAATCACAAAGGTATCCTTCATTTCACGGAATTGTCCCTTGAATAATTTCCCCATCCTCATTCCATCCCAGTTTATTTTCTATGCTATCTTACAGGAGAATGATGGCATAGCAAGTAGGTAGAGCAACTTAGAGCTTAAGATCTGATAGAGATGAAAATGATCAAAAATGATATGAGCACATGGAAAATATCATTTACTTTATAAAAATTTAATTTGCACATGCCTTTTCAGAAGCCTACTGACTGTAGAATGAGGCCCACCTGTATTGAGATGGCCATTGGCCAAGAAGCTTTGTACCTGCACTCACTCCCAGACGCTGCAAATTTTCTCTTCTATTTAATTTCATGCTTGTCATAAAAGCAGTCATTAAGCAGCTGAGTCTTTAAGGGGGAGAAAAACCTCCAAACACTTTGCTTCGGCTTGTCAGAATCTCTTCCAGGACCTATGTTTCCCCCATACCACACACACACACACACACACACACACACACACACACACACACAGCTTTGTGTTTCCCAGTGAAGGGAGACTCATAGAATTAAATCCAGCTTTCATAAATAGGAAAAGTGACTAACAAAAGTCACATAGCTAATGAGTAAGTCAGAATTCAAACCCATGTGTCTCAACTGTTAATTCAATGTTCTCTTCATTACTCCCAAATGCTCTATGAAAAGGATGTGCTGCTGCTTATTGTTGTTGTTGTTGTGTGTGTGTGTTTTTATTCTCAAACAGTATTACCTGACTTAATCCCTCGTTTATTTACTAATCAAGGCTCTTAATATTTTGTGTTGCTATTGTTCATTCATTTTCAGTCATGCCCAACTCTCCATCACCCTATTTGGGATTTTTTGGGCAAAGATAGTGGAGTGGTTTGTCATTTCTTTCTCCAGCTCATTTTTACAAATAAGGAAATTGGGTTAAGTGAGTAGCCTAAGTGTCTAGGTGCCTGGACTCAGGAGGTCCTGCGTTCAAATCTGGCCTCAGATACTTATTAGTTGTATGACCCTGGGCAAGTAATTTAATTCCCATTTGTCTCAGTTTCCTCTTCTGCAAAACAGGAATAATAACAATACCTGCAAGATTGTTATGAAGATCAAATGAGATAATAATTATAAGTGCTTAACGCAGTGCCTGGCACAGAGTATAATATAAATGTTAGCAATGATTATCATTGGGAAAAGAATACAATCTCCCAAAGTACCATTTGCATAATAATAGCTCATTTTTACAGATCATTGTTTTTCATTTGTATCTCACAAATATGCCTCCATATATTATCATTTTTTAACTCATTATTATTATTTTTTGCTGAGGCAGTTGGGGTTAAGTGACTTGCCCAGGGTCACACAGCCAGGAAATATTAAGTGTGCGAGGTGAGATTTGAACTCAGGTCCTCCTGACTTCAGGGCTGATGCTCTATCCACTACACTACCTAGCTACCCCTTATTTTCATGTCTTTTATAGATGAGAAGATTAAAGCTTAATGAAATTATCTTCCCAGAGTCACACAGCTAGTTAGTGGCAAATGAAGAACTTGAATTCAGTCTTTTGACTTTAATGGATTAAAAACTGAAGAAGTGAATCCAAGTTTTGCCTCTAACACATATTGAAGCTTTAGGTGATGCTCTAAGATTAAGTTGGGGATAAAAGGACAGTAGGTGATACAGTAGATAGGGTGCTAGACTTGGAATCAAAAAAACCTGAGTTCAAATCTAACCTCCAATATCTAGCTATGTTTCCCTTAGCCTCTGCCTCAGTTTGTTCAACTGTTGTTCATTTGTCCTTCATTTCAAACGTGATTAATGACCTCACAAGGTGATGTCTTGACTTGTACACGGCAAGATAAAAGTCAAAATGATTGGCAATGGTCTGGGTTGGCAGTAGATGACCTTGGTGTCTTCATTGCCTGATCAACTTCTAAGTGTTCCACAGAACCTGCTTTGACCTCTTCGGTAAATATTGGAACAAATTGTTCTCATCCTCCCATTCTACTAGGAGAAGTCTTCACATGTTCAGGGTAGATACTCCCCTAACTCATCAACAGATTTGCGACCTGTCAGTTACCCTCAACCTGATTTAGCCAGTCTGCTGAGACTGTTTGCCAGGATGTGGCTACTGTGAATGCCACAGGTCTAGTTGAGTGCCAGGTGGACCCCAAAGGTAGATGAGCAGCCCTGAAAAGGGCTTGGTAAGCCTTCACATCAGAGGTTCTAATATTCTCTGACCAGCCCATAGACCTCTCAATTCAACTGTATAATGGGGATGATAATAGTGACTACCTCCCAGAGTGATTATAGGGATCAAATTAGGTAATACTTGTAAAGTGCTTAGCATGCAGTACCTTGCACATAGTAGGTGCTACATAAATGCTAGGTAGAAGGAGGAGTTTCCAGCCTGCATTGGTAGAAGGAATTTCTTCATGTGGGAATTTCCCATGCCAAAGAAATCTTAGATCCGATATCTCACATCCCTGTCCACTGATCTTCAATGCATTTATTTCTAAACCCTCAAATTGTCCTTTTCAGAAACAGAGAGTCAGAGAAAACAATGCTTGAGGCAGGCATTTACCTGTCATATATGTAGGTTTAAGTCTAGGTTAACCTAAAACCAACCAAGGTGTGTGTGTGTCTGTGTGTGTGTGTGTGTGTGTGTGTGTGTGTGTGTGAGAGAGAGAGAGAGAGAGAGAGAGAGAGAGAGAGAGAGAGAGAGAGTTTGTGTACATGCACACACGCATCCCACAACTGTATCTGTCAGGACAGCTTGTGCCAGGAAGCTTTCATTCGATCAGGTTTTAAAAACAAACATGGAACAGTTTGTGGTGGAAGGGTCAATCTACCAAGGAGAAAAATAAACAGAACTGAAATTGGAGATGAATTCTCTGTCTTATATGCTGGGGGAAAAGCATAAATGATACTATGTCATTCACTTAAGCAGTTCAATGATACTCACTCATTGACCAAAGTTTCTTGTTTTCATTTTACCTGCAGAAAAAGTCAATGGGACAAATTCAGAATCCTGAAATCCTGAGACAGCTTCCCTCCATCTCACATATACTAAACCTATGATGCAGGAAACATTCTCATAATCTTTTCACAAGCATGATATAGAAGTTTGAGGACTGAATTGAAAATTTTAAAAAATTATTTATACCTTATTTAATATTTTTGTCTCTCCTTCCTCCCCACTTCATTATCATGTCCTTAGAGCTTTTCCATCCCCCAAATCCAATTAGTGTCTCACTTCTTCTATGAAGATTTTCTTGATCATCTATAGAATTACAATCTGATTTTAATTTAGAAAGAATGAGGTCATCCACTGCCTCCCAGGCCATCACTGGTCATCTTAATTTTTGTCTTGTCAGCGGACTTCAGTGATTCTGGAAGAGAGAATGAGGCTGCTCACTTAAATCCAATTTCATTCACAAGTCAAGACATCCCTTCATGATGTTACCAGTCCTCTTCAAGAACGAAGGATGAATAACAATAATGCATTGGGACTAGCACACAGTGCTGGTTAGCCTTTTGTGCTCTTTTACCTTATTTTTCCAACTATATGTAAATTTCTTGAGAATAAGGGGTAAAGAGTAGTGGATTTGAAGTTTGAGGTCATTGTTAAGATGTTTTCAATCATACCTAACTTTTTGTCATCCCGTTTGGAGGTTTCTTGGAAAAGATACTAGAATAGCTTGCTATTTCCTTTTCTTGTTTATTTTACAGGTGAGAAAACTGAGGCAAGCAGGGTTAAGTGACTTGTCATGGTGACAAAGCAGAGGCCAGATCTGAACTCAGGAACATGATCCTTCGTTACTCTAAGCCTGGCACTCTACGGCACACATTCCCCTCACTGCGCCTTGGAGACCAAGAACCTAGTTCATCTGCTGATCTTTCTATTACATTTGGAGTACAGACACTTCTAAGAGGCCTTCAGTGGAGTACAATCTATACTTGGCTCTACACTATGTAATCATTTTATTAATGACTTAGATGAAAACAATAGATTACATGCTTATCAAAACTGTAGTTAATAAATCTGGGAGGCATAGTCAACATATTAGCTAATTGAAATGGGATGCAAAAGAGGAGAAAAGGAACAAGCATTTATTATACACCTGCTGTATGGCAGGCACTGTAGTAAATGCTTCACAAATATTGCCTTGTACTTGGCTCTTTTCAACATGAAGTAATTCAAGGTAATTCCAATAGACTTGTGATGGAAAGTACCATCTGCATCCAGAGAGAGAACTATGGAAACTGAATGTGGGTCAAATCATAGTATTTTCACCTGTTTGTCTGTTTGTTTTCTTTCTCATGTTTTTCCCTTTTGATCTTTTTTTTTCTTGTGCAGCATGACGAATATGGAAATATGTTTAGAAGAATTGCATATGTTTAACCTATATTGGATTGCTTGCTATCTTGGGAAAAGGGGAGTGGGGAAAGAGGGAGAAAAAAATGGAACACAAGGTCTTGCAAAGATGAATGTTGAAAACTATTTTTGCATGTATTTGGAAAAATAAAATACTATTTAAAAATAAAATAAACAATTTCTTGTTACTTTTCAATACGGTAGGACACTAGACCAAATAAAACAAGACTACATTTAATAGACACAATATAACATCTCATATTTGGTTTCAAAACAATCGATTTCACTAGGTGGAACCAGGAAAACAATATACATAAAAAACAACAACACAATTCAAACTGACTGCTTTGAAATTATTATGACCAAACTTCGCTCTAAAGAAATGTGAGAAGTCATTTCCCCTACTTTACAGAAGTGAGGAACCATAGTTACAGAATACTATACAGAATACTTCATCTTTCAATCTGGTATTTAGTTTTCCTGGTTTTTTTCTCTTTATGTTTTGTCAAAAGGAATGTTATAGGGGGCAGATAAATTGGAAAATGCCTATGATCTAAAAATAAAAGACATCAATAAAATTTATGTTTTAAAAAATCAACTTCATGAGTACAAGATGAGAAAGGCATAGGTAGACAACAATTTGACAGGAGGAAAAAAACCAGAATTTTGGTGGATTGAAGCTTCAATATGACTCAATTATTACATGATATAGCAGCACTAGTTATTAAAATCTTAGGAGGAATTGAGATGCCTAGTTTCTAATAGTACATAGTCTGCACATTGAGGAGCTACTGATATTTCATACTAATCAGGCCATCTATGGATTATTGTGTTCAGTTGAGATAAGAAATGGAAAGCCTTTGGAAAACCTTAAATTCTACATAAATGCTAGTTGTTATTATTTTCATTATTGTCTTTATTGTTATTTGCTCTGTAACACTTCTTCTTCTTCTTCTTTTGCTTCTCCTTTTCCTCCTCCTTCTTCATCTTCTTTCTTCCACAATGGACTCATACCCATGCTCTCCATATAAAGTCTCCTCCCAATTACCCTTATGATCATCAAATTCTTAGGGGACACATATTAGAGACAGTGTAACCTTTCCAAATATCTCATTATTTCTCACTCATGTTTACCTTTTTATGCTTCTCTTGAATTTTGTGTTTGTATATCAAATTTCCTATTCAGCTCTAGACTCTTCAGGTATGCTTTAAAATCCTCTACTTCAGTAAATATTCCATTTTTGCCCCGATAGATCATGTTAAGTTTTACTGAGTAAGTTATTCTTAGTCTTCTGGCAGATCTTTCGGAGCTAATAGATATCTGAAGGAGCCAGGTGTTGTGGTGCACATCTGTAGAACATGCTGCTGCAGAGGTGGATCACCCGACTTCAGAAACTCTGAGCTCATAGCTAAAGTTCAGATCAACCACAGCTGATTAATTGGGTATTTACATTCAGTTCAGCACCAATACCGTGAACAAAGGCCACCAGGCTGCCAAGCCGGGGCAAGCTGGCTGCTTGTGCCAATCAGTTAGGATCAAGTCCATGAATTGCTCCGAACTACATTTCCAGCCTCAAAAACAAAACAATTAGTTGACTAATTGACTAATATCATTCCTGAAAAATAGTTGCCTAGCCTCCACTTAAAAACCTTCCAAATCAATAACATTTAATCTGGACTTTTTCTTAGGAAACTTAATAGACAGCATTTATGCAGTGCTTTAAAGTGTACAAAACACTTTACAAATATTATCCCATTTGTTCCTCAAAGCAATGCTGGGAAGTAGATGTTATTATTATCCCTATTTTACAGATGAGGAAACTGAAGCACAGGCTTGCACAGGATCCCATAATGTGTAAGCATCTGAGGCTGGAATTCGACTCCGATCTTCCTGACTACAAGTCCAAAATTCTTTCCAAGATACACTTAGTTGTCCAAGAAGCTCTAAGGTGTTAAAGGGAGTAACTCCTTGAAAGAAAATTTCATAACTTGAAAAGAAGGAGAGAATGGAGTTGGGTTTTTAATGATTTGGCTCATGTATTACCAGTCCAAAGTAGTGTCCATCACACCACAAAGTCTGGCATTAAAATGGGGGTTGGGGAGGGGTCCTGCTGGGGAGCCTGGGTGGCTGACAGCCAATGTCTGCTTGGGCTGAGCAATGGAGGAAGGCATCCACCCAGTGCTAATGAAGCTACCAGGACATCTTTCCATAGGATCTGGGGAGGAACAGGCAGGGCAGGATGTGAACTCTTGGGGCTTCTCCCTTCCTCCCTGAGAGGAAGCTCCTCCTGCTTCCACCTTTGGACTGATTGTCAGGTTGGTTACAAATGAGTTCTCCTGCCTGTCTTCTTTTCCTGATTAGCAAAAAAATATATATGTATACCAGTACACACACACACACACACACACACACACACACACACACACACGCACACACACACACACACACACACACACTTCCCCTCCAAGAGAAAAGGATCACAAGGGAAGAAAGAATTGTCTCTGCCCTTGCAGCAGAGTGACTGCCAACTAACAAGGAAGGGGTATTTGGATCATTTTCTGAATCCATCCAAACTTCAAACTGGGATTCAAACTATTGTCTCTGTCTCCATCTTTCTCTGTCTCTGTTTCTCTCTGTCTCTCTCTTTCTCTGTCTTTCTGTCTCTCTGTCTCTGTCTTTCTCTCTCTCTCTCTCTCTCTCTCTGACTGTCTGGCTCTCTCTTTCCGGCTCTCTCTGTGGGTTGTGTCTCTCTCCCTCTCTGTGTGTGTCTCTCTCCGTCTCTTTTTTTCCTCTCTCTTTCTCTCCCTTTATCTCTTTTTTTTTCTTTCTTTCTTTCTTTCTCTCTGTCTCTCTCAGTATCTCTCTATCTCTCTGTCTCTCTCTGTGTCTCTCTTTCTTTCCTTTCTTCTCTCTTGTCTCTGTGTATCTATGTCTCTGTCTTCATCTCTCCCTCCCTCCCTTTGTCTCTCTGTCTCTCTTTGTGTCTGTCTCTCCCTCTATCTGTCTCTCTTTGACTATCTCTGTCTCTCTGTCTCAGTTTCTGTCTATCTCAGTCTCTGTCTCTCTTTCTCTGTCTCCCTCTCTTGTGTGTGTGTGTGTATGTGTGTGTGTGTGTGTGTGTGTGTGTGTGTGTGTGTGTTTTTCCACTGCAGTCTATGCACTGGGATATCCAGCATCCTGCTTTGCTCCCTAACAAGTCACAAAAGTTCATAAAAATATTTTTCTCTGCAAACAAGACAGCATACAGCAATAACCCTAAAATAGAGTCGGCAATAGAACCTTTAATAGATGCCTCTAAGGTCTAAAATCTGAGAACAGGTCTGGCCCCCTTTCTGGGTTCAAGTATCCTTAACTATATGTAGCACATAAAAACTCTGGAACAGTTCATCCAACTCACTTTGGCTCTGGCAAGGCAGTTGCCCAGAGAATGATTACTATGTCTCTCCTCAAGGCTCTAGAGGATAGCCCTTAGGACTGGAGGGTATTGATTTTTCAGAATTATAGCTTATAGTCTCTCCATGAGTGTGTTTTTTACCAAGATTATCAACTGATTTCAGTTAGTCAGACTTAATAATCTTTTAAGAAAAGGATATTTATTAAGATGATACAAGCAAGAAGAATTGGTATTTCTTTAATCTCCCAAAAGACTCCCACCAATGCATACAAAGGCCAGGGAAAAGTAGGCTCCATGTTAAAAAAAAATTGTGGAAATCCTTTTGCTAGATTCCTTAAGATTTTCCTGTTAAATATATTGTAGCTTTTTTTTTTACTGGATTCTTGGTAGAACTCTAAATCTATATCCAGTCTGTTCTTAGCTCCTGATGCAGACAGGACTTTCAATTAATATAAGGATGGGGCTAGGATGCTATCAGAAAAGCAGAAAGTCCAAAATTCTCCTAATATTATGAAGTTTGTAGGTAAGATGGGGGGGGGGACACCAAAGCGATATGCCTCTGCTTTTTTTACATGTTTAGTTGGAATGTTCCCTCCTCTCTGTTGCCAGATTCAAGTCCGCAAATTCAACTAGCCCAGTCTTTTGTCTACACTCCCCAGAGGGTCCAACAGAGTCCCTCAGTCAATTCAACAGACTTCCTGTCTTACTTAAGAAGGTATCTAGGCCTAGTTCAAACCCAGTTAGATGTGTTCTCACCAATAAATATATCCAGCTTAGTATGTTTTCACCTGCTGGTAAGCAGGTTGGTTTACCTATGTTACATGTAAAATATTACTCATAAAATAATGAAGTTAGATTGAGTGATTTCTAAGGTCTCATTCCACTTTAACATTTTATGATATGGGAAGCAAGTCAGTGTTTTATTATCTGTATTTGAGCAATTCTTTTGGATCTGTGGCAAGTTTATTTTCTTGTTTGTGTTTTTTTTTAGTTTTAAAAATAACAGAATTTATTACTTCTTTATTTTTCTCAATAGTATTTTATTTTTTCCAAATTACATATAAAGATAGTTTTCAACAATCATTTTTGTCAGACTTTAGTGTTCCAAATTTTTTTCTCCTTCCCTCCCCTTCCTCAAGTCATCAAGTAATCTGATATAGGTTAGATATATACTTTTCAACATATTTACATATTATTAATTTTGTGCAATAAAAATCAGATGAAAAGGGATAGAAAAAGCAAACAAAAAAAGATAAAAATACTATGTTTCAATCTACATTCAGCTCTCTCTCTGGATGTGGATAACATTTTCCATCCCAAGTCTATTGACATTGTCTTGGGTCACTGTATTGCTGAGAAAAGCTAAGTATCATAATTGATCACATAATCTTGCTATTACACTGTACAATGTTCTCTTGCTTTTGCTCACTTCATTCTAGATCCAAATCTGAGAGAAACTCAAATTAGAGTCCTCCTGAAAAAAAGACTATCTTGAAGTATAGTAACATTTGGCCTGTAGCATTCAGACACCTGAAGGGAGAACTCTGCCATGAAATTTCTCTATGAATTCCCTAAAGGGACTGCTTTGGTAGGACAGATCCATTCATTTGGAAGGCCAGCAGGGGTATTTTGGCAATAGCATTGCAGATTTGGCCTGGAACACCAGTCCAATGCAGGATAACTGAAAGTGACAAGATGGGGGAGCAAGGGACTCTATTTTCTTAGGGACTCCTTCCATAAATTTTGAACCACCAGGGAAGATACCCCCCATACCTCCTACCTCCTTGATCCTTTTCCCCCCACTAATGGATTTATTTTCTTAAACTCCAAAGCAAAAGAGTAGACAAAGGGGACCACGATTTATACTTTGCCCAGGGCCCCTTAACCACAGTTGGGGGGGAGGCACAGTGTCTGAGAACTGTGGGGATGCAGCTGGGGGCTGGTGCAACTTGGGTTGGCAACCCTGTAATCCTTCTTCAGGTAGTGGAATGTGCTTGATTCAGAAAGGCTGAGGCTTTGGGGGGTTGGGGGGATGGGGGCAATGAAGCCTCCTTTAAAAAGCCAAATGCTCAGAAGGGCCGATCCATTGCTTTTGAAAGCTCCTGATGGATGAGCTGCCGACACTCTTGTCAAGTCTCCTCTGTCTCTAGGGCTCCTCTCTATTCTCCCCATCTCCCAGCAGTCCCCATCATTACCCCCAAGTGCTGCCAGGCACTCTGTGAGGTCTGGCTTGTGTAAGGAAAGACTGTCAGTGTCAGGACACGTCAACTCCATGGCCTGCAGCAGGATTGTGGCAGGAGCTTCCATCAGAAATACTGTCTGGCCTTCCTTCTCCATCTCCCTCTCCCTCACCTTCTCAAGCTCTTTCACTCATTCCTGCTCTATGCCCTCGGGTCCTGCATGCCTTTGCTTTCAAAGCTACAACATATTGCTATTAAGGTGGCTTGTCTCCAGGAGGTCTTGAAAATAGGGGCTGGAAGACAGAAGGGGGGCACAGGTAAGAAGGGAATGTATGGGGGTGGGGGGCAGGGTGGACTAGTTAGATTAGAATCACAGATTCCAAGAGCTGGAGAGAACTCAAAGACTATCTAGTTCATAAGTTACCTGAGCAAGAAGTATCCCCAACACACACACACACACACACACACACACACACACACACACACCCTGGACAAGTTTCATTCATTCAATCTCTGCTTGAAGACCTGTAGTGAGTGGAGGACTCATTACTTCCTGAGGCAGCCCTGAGAAATTCCATGGCAGGGAAGAGAGAGAAAATAAATTTGGCACAGTAAGGAGCAGAGAGAGCACCTGGTGGGTCAAGGTGGCTACTGAACATTGGATTTTTGTTGGGAGAGGAAGTGGTGAGAAGGAGAACCTCAATGAACAATTGGAAAAGGCCACTGCAAGCTTGAGAATGTATGAATGGCTTCACAGAAAACTGGATTTCTCTGCTCTTACCCCCACTAGATGTAGAGATCTGACTGGGAAGGTAGGGTTCTGCATACCCATCAGCTATAAAATCTTAGGGTCAAAGGGGACCTCAGCTTGGTGGCACAGTGGCTAGAACAGTGGGCCTGGAATCAGGAAAATCTGAATTCAACTCTGACCTCAGATACTTATAAACTGTATGACCCTGAGCTAGTCACTTTACCTCTGTTTCAGTTTTACTAACTGTAAAATAAGGATAATAATAGCATCTATCTTATAAGATTGTTGCAAGGATCAAATAAAATGTTTAGTCATTTATTTAGTTGTTTTTTTAAGGGCTTAACACAGTATCTAGCACATGGTAAATGCTATATCAACGCTTATTCCCTTCTTTCCTTCTTTCAGAGTCCAATTCCTTCATTTTTACATATAGGGAAACTGAGACCCAGAGACAAATAACTGACTTAAAATCACATAGATTGTTAAGTCCTCACTTATGTAGCTAGATTAACAATCAATAGAAACCTTTGATTAATTAATATCTCTGAAGATGGGACAAGGAGCTCAGCTCAGAATTTTAAAAGAAAGAAAAAAAAGTGAAAGGGAAATTAGGTGATACAATGGATAGAACACTATCTTTGGAGTCAGGAGAACCTGAGTTCAAATCCAGCTTCATAAACTTACTAGCTGTGTGATCCTGGGCAAATCATATAATCCCAATTATCTAAAAAAAAAAAAAAAAAGAATTTAATAGGACATGTGGTCAAGTAGCTGGGTAGTATAGTGGATAGAGCTCCAGGACTGCAGTCAGGAAGACTTGAGTTCAGACATTTATTAACCATGTGACTCTGAACAAAAATCATCGAACTACTTGAGCCTCAGGTTCCTCAACTGCAAAATGGATATAATAATTGTATGAAGCTAGATGAGGCAATAGATGGTAGTCAGGAAGAGTCATCTTTCTGAGTTCAAATCCAGCCTCAGAGACTTACTAGTTCTGGCGGCCCTGGTTAAGTCACTTAATCTGGTTTGCTTCAGTTTCCTCATTTGTAAAATGAGCTGAAAAAGAGAGTGGCAAACCATTCCAGTATCTTTGTCCAAAAACTCCCAAATGAGGTTACAAAGAGTAAGACACGACTGAACAATAACACTCTGCTTTTCTACCCCAACAGATCAACTATTGTAGCTAGGTGATTCAGAGGGCAGAGCAATGGAAAACCCTAAATGGGGCTACACAGAGTATGGCCTTACTGAACAACAGCAACTTCTAATTCTTAGTCTAGGAGTAGCCCTAAGGGGAGGGGAATAGTAGGGAGGGCAACCAAGACACAATACCAAGCAATGGTTTGATTTGATAGAATGAGTATCAGAAGAGTCCAGGGTGACCCTGAAGTTATGAGTGTAAGAAACTGAGAGGATAGCAGAGAAGTTTGGAAAAGAAGAACTTTTGGGAATAAAGGCAATAAGTTGTTTGTTTGTTTCTTTTTTGAAGGTATTGAGTTTGATATGCCTACAGGAATCTAGTTTGAGATGCCCAATAAACAATTGGTGATATGAAATTGGAATTCAGGACAGATGATAAGGTTGAGAATTATCTACATAGAAGTAATTGAATTGATAGATTTGTAGTAATGATGAGATTACCAAGGTAGAGGAAATGGGGAAAGAGAGAGGGGAGAAGGAAAGAAAGGGGGCGGAAGAAAGGGAGGGTGTGAAGGAGGGAGGGACACAGAAACAGAGAGAAAGAGAGCGAGAGAGAGAGAGAGAGAGAGAGAGAGAGAGAGAGAGAGAGAGACAGAGAGACAGAGAGAGTTAGAGAGAGACAGAGACAGAGACAGAGAGAAATAGAGACAGAAAGAGACACAGAGAGACTCAGAGAGAGACACAGAGAGAGAGCCAGAACTCCATATCTATACTATACTTGTATGTACTTTTCTCTACCAATAGAATATAAGCTTCTTGCAAGCAGGGATAGTTTCCTTTTAATTATTTTATCATAATGTTTGGCATATAGGAAGCACCTGACAAATGTATGGTTTTGTAGAAGCTGGCTCTTGTGTTTATTCTGCATCATATATATATATATATATATTATATATATATATATTATATATATATATATATATAATATATATATATATATAATATATATATATATACAGAGAGAGAGAGAGAGAGAGAGAGAGAATGAACATTATTCTTTGCCTGGAATAAGCTTTTTTGGAAGACTGGGTTTCCAAAAGTGAATAATGGAAAAGCAGCTCTTTACCCCCATCTCCTCAACTCCTCCCTGTCCCTTAGAATCTCTACCTTTTTTCAAGGCCCAAATCAGGTATTATCTACTATGAAGAACTTTTCCTGATTTGTCCCACTCCTATCCCAAGTAGTTAGTGATCTCTGCCTTCTCAGATTACCTATGTTATCAGATCCCACTAGTGGAAAGTAAGGTCCCTGAGTGCAGAGTCTATTTCAGTTTCTTTCTTTTCCTCTTAATCTTAGGAGCCTAGTGTCTATAGTATTTTATTTATAATAAGCACATATTTATTGTTTGTTTGTTTGTTGAACTGGACTGATTTCCTGGAATTGATTAGATACTTTCTGTTTTTAGAGATCACTTGCACACTTTAGTCTGATCGGGAATTTACCATCCTCTGAGGTGGGGAGCTAGAAAACCTGGTATATTTGGCTGATATTCAAGAAGATAACCAACATTCTTCTCCTCTTGTCCCAGGATGAATTATCAGCCTCCTGGATCCCAAAGAAAATCTGGGCCATGTTTTTGTGCTTTGGATTCTTCCTTCCCTAGGATTTCAGGACAAGAAAGCTGAAAGGGGGAGGTGAGGTCAGAGGGGGTATAAATCACACTTAGGAACCAGAAAAAAATCTTAGAGACTATCTAGCCCATCATCTTCATTTTACAATTGAGATATTATATGTAAAGCACTTTGCAGACTTTAAAGCCCTACATAAATATTAGCTAATAGTCTTCTGGGGGCACCTAGGTGGCCCAGTAGTCAGGAAGTCAGGAATGTCCATCTTCCTGAATTCAAATCTGACCTCAAAAATTTACTCAGTGTGTGACCCTGGCCAAGTCACTTAACCCTACTTGCCTCAATTTCCTCAACTATAAAATGAGCTGAATAAGGAAACGGTAAACCATTCCAAGATCTTTGCCAAGAAAACCCCAAATGGAGTCATGAAGAGTCAAAAGCTATTGAAAAAAACAACTCAATAACAATATTATTCTTATAGATTGAGAAACTGCATCCTAGAAAGGGCAAAGGAAATGCCCAAGATCATAGAGATAACAAATTCTGGATTCAAATCCAGGTCCCCTCATTCTGAATTCTCTTTTCTATTACCCCTTGCCCTTCCACCTTGCCCCTAACACAAATATACCCATCTCCTTTTGCTACCCCGCTCCTTCTCTCCTGGCCTCCCTATGCTTCTACCTTTCTCATACTATTCACTATTTCCCAAATTGTCTGATCTGCAAGGCCACGGTAAGAAGGAAGCCCTAGCAATATCTCCTCTACATCCAGATGACTTTTGGCTTCTTAGCAACAGTGGAAACACCTGAGTCCTCCTAATGACCCTGGGAATCACTTAGCAAGAGGAAAATTGGGACCTTTGCCCTCCCTCCGTTTACAAATGACGGGGTTAATAGGGAATCCTCTTTCCTTTCCTCAGTGCTACTAGTGGGGGTCCAGCTCCAAAATGACCTGGGGACACATCAGACAGTGATAAGTTGTGATTCCCATCTCCTTTTATCCTGTTTAGAATACATTGGCTTTCCTCTCGCAAAACCCCCTTTGCCCTTCTTGCTCCTGGCTGTTGTGGCTACACAAGACAATTTGCTGATAGTTTCTCCCAGGAGGGAGGGTCCATTCCCCCATTCCCATACCTCCCCTGCAGAGCTCTAATGTCTCCTTTCTGTAGCTCCCTAAACCAACATCTCCTCCCTCTGGCAGGTACTGGAGAAAAACTTTACCTATTCCAGCCCACAGTGGATCATGCAAATAGTCTTGCAACACTTTCTCCTATGAAAAGTCATTGCCCTTTAAGGTTCTTATATCTAGAGGGAAAGGGATCGAGGAAAAGAACAGCAGAAAAGTTTAAGAGGCTTTTTTTTAAGGTTTTTAAAAATTATTCTTTTTAGATAGTATTTTATTTTTCTCTATATATGCAAAGATAGTTCTCAACCTTTGCAAAACCTTACGTTCTAAATTTTTCTCCCTCTCTTCCCCCTTCTCCCTCCAAGCAATCCTATATAGGTTAAATGTGCAATTTTGCTAAACAATTTCCTTATTTGTCATGCTGCACACACACACACACACACAAAATCAGATCAAAAGGGGAAAAAAAAAACAGAAATAGGGGAAAAAACAACAACAAATTGTCGATATTGTTGTAAATGTTATAAGTCCCTGAATTTAGGAAAGACCAGATGCTGATCCTCACAGGAACTAAAAAATGGGAAAGTAAATACGCACTATCCAGCAAAGGGAGGATAGTTGTATTCTGTCCTGGCCAAGACATACTGGGATATTTTGTGGCACTATAGTTGAGAAAGGATGTTCTGGAAGATGGAAAGTTCCCAAGGAAGGCAACCAAGATATTCTTCCAGGGGTCCTCAGACTTTTAAAATAGGGGGCCAGTTCACTGTTCCTCAGACTGTTGGAGGGCCAAACTATAGTAAAAACAAAAACTTTGTTTTGTGGGCCTTTAAATAAAGAAACTTCATAACTCTGGGTGAGGGTGATAATCGTCCTCAGCTGCTGCATCTGGCCCGCGGGCTGTAGTTTGAGTACCCCTGCATCAATGCAGTATGAGAAACAGTGGAAGGAATTTTAAATAATTAGCATAAAGAAGACTCAAGGGAGTACAGAATAAGTAAAGGGTTCTCTTAGGAAAGAGGGATCAGAATTGTTCCATATGGTCCTATAGGGCAGAACCAGGAACAATTAGCAAAAATTATAAAGGCAAATTTTGATTTGATGTCAGGAAAACTGTCCTAATAATTAGAGCTGTGCAAAAATGCATTGGATTGCCTTAGGAAGTAGGGGGCTGTCCCTTATTAAAGGTCTTCAAGCAGAGATTGAATAATCACTCAATAAATATATTTTAATAGGGATTGATTTTTTATTGTGAGTTGGACTAGATGAAGATTAAAGTCTCATCCAATTCTCAAATTCTATGGCATTCCATGATTCTAGTGTATTACTCTAAGAGCCAGCTGACCTTAGCTCTAGTCTATACTCCTAACACAGGATTCAGAGCTGAAAGAATCCTTGGGGTCCGTTTAATCTAGCCTTCATCATTGTACAAATGAGGAAACTGAGGAACCAAAAGGTTACATCACACTCACATTCATTTAGATTAAGCAAGTCACTTAATTTCTTTGTTTTATAATAGCTTTTTACTTTCAAAATAAGGCAGAGATCATTTTCAACATTCACCCTTGAGAAACCTTGTGTTATAAATTTTTCTCCCTCCCTTCCCCTCATCCCTTTTCTCTAGAAAGCAAGTATTCCAATCTATGTTAAACATGCAATTCTTCTATAAAGTCACTCAATTTCTCTCTCAATGTTCTGTTTCTGTAAAGTAAGAATGATAATAATACCAATTTTTATGTTTTGAGGTTGTTACTTATAAACAACATATTGTTAAATTCTGCTTCCTAAATCATCCTGCTATGCTATATACCTGACTCTCTAAGAATTAGTATTTAGCAAAATTACTCAATGACTCTAGGAGACAAATCGAGCTTGAAAAATCCCCTATTCTATTTTAGGTCTATTTTACCCCATAGGATCATACAGTTTTACAAAGTAAATTATTCTTGGTTGTAAGCTTTTTTGTTTTGCCTTTTGTTATAACATTCAAGATGTTATTTCCTTTCTTGCATTTTTTCTTTAATCTTGATTGCGGTTTCTTGGTACTTGATCTCTTTCTTCTTCAATTTTTGTATTATTCTTTACTTGATCTAGAAATTCTGAATCTTTATTATAATATTTTGTTTGTATTTAATTTGATATTTCAGAAAGTAGTCGGTGAATTCTTTTTATTTTCATTTTGCCCTTTGGCTTTAATTGCTCTGAACAGTTTTCTTTTATGATTTCTTTATATCCCAATTCTTCAAATTTGTCATGGTTTTCAGAATTTAATGATTCCTAAATTATCCTTCCTTCTTCTGTTTTCCAGTTATTTGTTCTTCCAGACATTTAATTTTATTGTAATATTTCTTGTTGACACATCAAATCATTGAGTTCTATTTGCTCCATTCTATTTTTCAGAGAAACATTTTCTGGGGAAAGTTTGTCCACTCTCTGCTCTCAGCTATTTATTCTCTAGTATTAAAATCATTTGTTTCTTAGTTTTTCCATCATTCAAAGAGTCCTTGTTATTAATCTTTTTTCTATCCTGATTTCTGATAATGATTTTAGAATTATTTTCTTTCTCAGGAATTCTATCATAGGGTTCTTTTAACCCATGACATTTTTTTTTTATTGGTATGAGATTTATGGCAGCAGCTTGGATATTGCAACAGATGGAGCACTTGGTTGGGAATCAGGAAGACTTCTCTTTTGGAGTTCATGTGACCCTGAGCAAGTCACTTCATCCTGCTTGCTCAGTTTCCTCATCTGTAAAATGATTTGGAGAGGAAATGGCCAGCCACTCTAGTGTCTTTGCCAAGAAAATCTTTTGTCCATGAAGACTTGGACATGACTGAAAAACCACTGAGCAATCATATGATCAGTTTCAGTTCTTGGATTGTCTTTTTTTTTTTTTTTTTAAGAGCAATTTTATTTTATTTTATTTTTTTAATTTAAATTTTATTTTATTTAATAATAACTTTGTATTGACAGAGTCCATGCCAGGGTAATTTTTTACAACATTACCCCTTGCACTCGCTTATGTTTCGTTTTTTTCCCGTCCCTCCCTCCACCTCCCCCCACCAAGATGGCAAGCAGTCCTATATATGTTAAATATGTTGCAGTATATCCTAGATACAATACATATTTGCAGAACCGAACAGTTCTCCTGTTGCACAGGGAGAATTGGATTCAGAAAGTAAAAATAACTCGGGAAGAAAATCAAAAATGCAAATAGTTCACATTCGTTTTCCAGTGTTCCTTCTTTGGGTGTAGCTGTTTCTGTCCATCATTTATCCATTGAAACTCAGTTAGGTCTCTTTGTCATAAAAATCCACTTCCATCAGAATACATCCTCATACAATATCGTTGTCGAAGTGTATAATGATCTCCTGGTTCTGCTCATCTCACTTAGCATCAGTCCATGTAAGTCTCTCCAAGCCTCTCTGTATTCATCCTGCTGGTCATTCCTTACAGAACAATAATATTCCATAACATTCATACCACAATTTACCCAGCCATTCTCCAATTGATGGGCATTGGATTGTCTTTTTAGCAGAGCCAGTAGTATCTATTCTCTCCCTATAGGATAATGTATGATAATGTGTGGGATAATTAGGTAGAGGTACTATCTTTTGCTACAGTTTTAGAAGGGATGATGTTATATAAGGGCTATGTTCTTCCTTATTTCAATCCAAAACTTGCTTTTCTGTGTCAGTTTTTTTTTTTGGGCAGCTGGGTTTTGATTCAGTCTCTCCCACTGTAATTCCTATATCAAAATGTGAAATTCCACCAGAGACAGAACTAACTTTAAGCATATCTCCTGGGGGATTCCCCATATCCTTAACTCTGCTTGCCTTGATTTCTTTTTTTAAATTTTATTTTTTTATTACAGCTTTTTATTTTCTAAACATATGCATGGAAATTTTTCAGCACTGATCCTTACAATATTTTATGTTCCAAATTTCTTCCCCCTTTCCCCACGCCGTCCCTAGATGGCAAGTAACCCAATATATGTTAAACATGTTAAAAATATGTATGTTAAATCCAATATATGTATACATAGTTATGCAATTACCATGCTGCACAAGAAAAATCAGATCAAAAAGGAAAAAATGAGAAGAAAACAAAATGCAAGCAAACAACAAAAAGGGTGAAAATGCTATGTTGTAATCCACTCAGTTCCCACGATCCTCTCTCTGGGTGTAGATGTCTCTCTTCCTCACAAGATACTGAAACTTTTCCTTGATTTCTTTACATCATCACCTATGAAGAGGCTTTCACTCCTGGAACAGCCCTAGCTCTAGGTCATATCACTTTGTGCAGTTCATTATGGGATGGTCTTTTTATTTAGTTCTGATGTTTTATTAATTATTAGTAAATATTTTTCAAGGATACCTAGAAATTTTTGTCATCTTAGCTAGAACTTTCAAACATGTTTCCCAATATAATTTTTTTATCCTTTCCTATGTCTATTTTTGCACTGAATTCACCTAATAAATATAAATGGGAGTGATTTGGTTTGAAGGATTTTGTTAAGTTTATTTTTGGAAACAGACATTGGTACATAAGCTGCAATTATCTTTACAGAAGACTTTTTGCTTAGGTTCACCATGAGCATTGCAGAATAAAATGACCAAGTGTTTCATGAAATTGTTTTTTGCTGCCTTTAAACACAACATGAAACCAGCTCTTTTTATTTGTCTTTTCAGAGATGACCTGCAAACCATGCTTCTACTTTTGACTTGTAGTTTCATTTATAGGGAAAATATCAGTATTTGTTGAGGTAACATGGCATAATGGATAAAGAGCCAGACTCAAATCCAAGAAAGACCTAAGTCCCAACTTTGACATATATTAGTTATATTACCCCCGGAAATCATTTAACTTTCAAGTACTTTAGACAACTCTGTAAGACTATGTTCAGCCACTCAAAGCATCCCGGGTATCGGCGCCGAAGGCGACCGCCCCATTGAGGGGCGGGGCTAGAGTAGAAGACAAGCGCTCCCCGCCTCCTCGCCTTCTCGTCTTTTCACTCAGGACCCATGAGGGTCCTCCAAGACTACCTGTCATAATTGCCTGATTCAAATATGTCATTTATCCTCGACATCTCTTCCTGAATGAACTAGGCAGCCTTGCTCATTGCCATAGTAGAGACCTATAAAAGACCTTTTTCTTATTTCCCTTTGGCATACTTTTCGGTCCCATTCTCCGGGTAGTTTATCAGGTATCCATGTGATCAACCCAAAGTAAGGACCGGAAATGGTGTTGGGACCTAAACCGGAAGACGGAAGTGGGTTTGTGGTGGACGTGTTCAGGGGAACCGGGAGCCGGCGGGACCGAGCTATGGAGCCGCTGTACCAGCAGACCCACAAGTGAGGGCCTGATGGGGCCGGGGCGCAGGACTCGAGGAGCCCCGGATCTAGGGGTGGGGTGGTGGGTCGAGGGTATCGGATGTCGGTCAATCGGTTCCCGAGGACGTCGGGATCTCCCTCCCTCTCTTCGTTACTCCAGGCTGGGCTCTCTGGCCAGGCTGACCTGTCAGCCGTGGGGGGCGTGGTGGGAGGGGCGATCCTCGGCTGAGCTCCCTTTGCTCTCCATATTGGAGGACCCCGGCCTGAGCTCACTATTCAGAATTCCTGGTCTCAGAGTGGGTCTTCATTGGAAAGGGAAGCTCCGTACTCTCCGCCCAGCTCAGCCCCGGGCTTTGAGCTCAGCAGACGCCTAATAAATGTCTGTTTCAGGGAAGAACTTGGAGGTGTCATGCATTGCGGTGTAGTGAAAAGAGTGCTGGATTTAGAGTCCAGAGATCTAGGTTCAAATCCCAGTTCTCCTACCTAAGTGACCTCACTTTTCTGGGCATCAGTTTCCTCCCCTGTGAAACGTAAGCATCTTAGGCAAAGTGGTCTCTTAAGGTCCCTTCCCGCTTTAAATCCAGTGATTAGTTGAAGGCAGCTTGTACCACAGGCGCACCTACTTTTTGTAAGTTTTTTTCACTGCCGTGCCTCAGTTTTTCCTCTCCTCCATTCTTTGGTCTTTTTTGTTTTTCTCTATCATTTCCTTTTCTGTCTACTTTCTTTAGGCTTTTTAATGAAACACAGTGTTTAGTCAAATGGGAACCTTTCGTGATAAAAGATGTCACTAAGCACTGGGTTAGTCTTTTCAAGCTAGAGTAATTAAAAATGTTGCAGTGTGTTAAGATAATGTTTTAAGAAGGCAGAGGAAGGAGAGAATATTGCAGTCTTCAGTCCTTGATAGCAAATATTAAACATCTGTAATATTTCAGGTAACAATTGGGAAGGTTTGAGAACTATCTAGGAGTCAGGAGGGGACTTTGAAAAATGTGGCACTTAAGGTGAAGAAAGCAGGAAGTAGAGGAAATGAGTGAAAACATTACAGACACAGGGCACAACCTTTGTAAAGAAGTTCAGAAATGAAATATTGGCTATGGAAAATAGCAAGTAGTCCACTTTGGTTGAAAGTTAGAAGAAAGGTGAGGGAGTGGTGTTTCATTAAAAAGCCTAAAGAAAGTAGACAGAAAAGGAAATAAGCCAAAGATAGATTGAAGCCAGGTTATGAAGGATTTTAAATTCCAGAGGAATTTGTTAGTTTATCCCAGAGGCAGTAGATACCATTGGAGCTTCTTGAGCAGGGTATTGACATGATCAGACCTATCTCTTAGAAATCTCAATATGCCACTTTTGAGGAATGGATTGATGAAGAAACTGGATGCAGGGGAAATAGTTTGGATGAAGTGGAACTGAACTGTAGTTATGGCAATGTGAGGAGAGAGGAGAGACTAAAGATGATGAGAAGTTAAAATCAATAAAATGTCTTTCATAATAACTAATAATTATAACTTAAGTGACTCCAGTGTAGGGAAATTGGAGGTGTCACCACACTGATCACCCCAAGGCTTCCTGAAGCTAAGCTGAAATTTGTCTTATACAACTATTTTAACTAGAATTAAAATTCTTAAAGGAAAGATCTAAGGCTTTTTTTACTTGGAAATGATAGATTTTTAGAGCATTGACCAAGTATTAAGTGATGGCAGAATGGGTAAAATCTCGATGACTTCCAGAAGACCTCTAAATTGTGTGATAGTAGAATTTTGTTTTAATGTGTATATCACTATATGATTCATTTCCCTTCTAGAGGATTGGGAAGTAAAGCAAAGAAATAATTTGGATTTGTCAAGGGAAAGAGTACTCACTCTTCCTTCTTTTGGGATCATGAATTTTTTTGTATAGCTTTTTAACTCATTAAATAGATGGCTTGGCAGGTGGAATGTTCTGAGGAGGAGAAAGCTGGGCAGCAATAAAAGTTGCAGGTGATATAGAGACAGCTAACAACTATGCAGCATTCTGCCTTGGTAGACATCCCTCTTCTCTTTCCTCCCTTGCCCCAGTCTGACAAGAAGATGATTCTGTGTTTTGTTCTTTTCCTCAGATCTATGCTTGGTTTTTCACTTCCTCAGTTTGCCTTCTCTTTAGTGATCTTTTCTTCTGCTTTGTCATAAGTTTCTAGTTATATTTTGAGTAATCTTATTTCAGCCTATCAATTCATACAAATCTAAAAATTTTTCTCCATAGTTCTCTTTATTTTTAATGGCACAATAACATTCTATTACATTAATATGCCATAGTTTTAAAGTTATTCGTTAATTGATGAACACCCACCTTGTTTCCAGTTCCATGTTTCCACCCACCATGCTTCATGAAAATATCTTGATAAATATTGGACCTTTGTTCCTGCCTTTGACCTCTTTGGAATCTATGCCCTATACTAGAAACAATGAGTTAAAGGGAGTGTAATTTAATCACTTTCCTTGCATAATTCCAAATAGCTGGGCCAGTTCCTATCTCTTCCAGATATATCAGTGTGCTTGTCTTCCTGTATCCTCTCCAACATTTACTGTTCCCATTTCTCCAATCAGTTAATAAAGGAGAATTGTGCTTAACACGAGATACACATATAAAGAGGGGAACAATCCCTACCCAAGAAGCTTTATATTCTACTGGGGTTGACAAGTACATATATCAATCTGTACAAATTAAATATAAAGACAATAAATACAAGACAGGGAAGGAGAACATTAACAGTGTGACCAGGAAAGGTTTCACAAAGAAGTACTTCTTGAAGTAAGAGAGGGATTCTTTAAGCAAAGAATGCATTCCAAATGTGAAGAATAGCCAAAGGAAAGGCACAGAGAAAGCTTATTTGACTGCATAATAAAGTGCCTTGGGAAGTAAATACCCCAGTGTATGAACAGCTATCATTTTGGTTTCCTGGGTTTAAAACAACTTCAAAAAGAAGGAAAGTACTAGCATATCAATTAAAGAGAATCTCTCCCAAGGAGAATAATATTTTATCTTGCCCTGGTTACCATAAACAAAGTGTTGTTGTGTTTTGTTTTGTTTTGTTTTTTCCTGCTTAAAGAAAGGAACTAAGAGTTTTCAACATTTAAGATTCACATTCTGGTGAAAGCTGGGACTGAAAAGATAGGTTGGGATCTGGTTATGAAGCACTTTAAAAGCTAAACAAAAGTTTTAGCACTTTTTTTTTTTTTACCAATTTTCAATATATAAGGTAAAATCGGAGAATTACTTTAGTTCAACATTTCATATTTTTAAGAAAGTTCATTGTAACCTAATCAGTATAAAACTTTCTATGGATAATCCATAGAGCCTTCTTTTTATTCAAAGTAGTAGGATTTGCCTCTGTTGGGAATCCTCGTGCTAAAACAAATTATGATATAATCTAAAAGATAATTATTTTTAGTGATCCAAGATAAGATAATTTCATTTCTACTAAGGATTTATCTTTTACAGGAGTATGGCTCTTAAGAGTTTATTAAGACATCTCACGTAGTTACTCTTATTTGGTTAGAGAATGCTATTAATGGGTCTGTAGTCCATTTTGTTTTGTAAAAAGAAAACCCATTCAGAGCCCTTCAGATTATTCTGTACCAATTGTCAGTTTTCTTTAAATATATACAACTGGTCTCAAAGTTAGTATGAGTACTCCTCCAGTAGGGAGAAAAAAACAACTAAAAGTGCTCCATAATAAATATCATGGAGCATAAGTGCTGAGATTATATTCTAGCAATTGCCAGAAAATCTTTATCTGAGTTCACTTGGATGGCCTGAATTCATATACCACTTTGCAGATAGTGAACAGAGGTAAGAGATCTCTGTTTTAGTCTTGGCTCTGCTGCTAACAGTGAAGCTAATGTGCCAACTGGATGAAAACAAGGCATTGTATCTCTCCAGGGCTTAGGTTTTTTGTCTGTAAAATTAGACTGAATGGTATGACCCCATTAATCCCAGCTCTAACATTTGTGATTCTTAGTATCTTTTAAAGAGGAAGAAAAAAAAAACTTTCTTAGTCATATTGTATTGAACCATACAAATGCCAGCCCCTAGTTTTTGAGGTTGCAGAAACAATTGTAGTAAATGAGAATAGTTGAAAACATATGATTGAAATGACTTATTTGTTTTGCTAGAACTTTGAACTCAAACTTGTTATCTTTTGCCACGTCTGAAGGAGCACTGAAATTAGTTACGGTACTTGAAATCTGTACTTGTCTAACTTGATTTGAGTTCAGTCAAACCCATATAGAGAATAAATTGGGCCAAAAAAAAAAAAACAAAACTTTTTTACTACATAATATTGGACTTGGTCTTCTAAGACCAGGAGTTAATATAACAATATAACATATATGTTAGGGTAAAATTAATAGACTAGTTTTATCTACATTTGTTAGATTCTGATATATGTAAAAGATTCTCATTTGTTCCCTATCATGACCAGAAAGTTTTTCTTTTTCAAGTTTTCTTTGGGGAACAGTGTCCTTTGACAAGTAGGCTATGTAGAAGCAATAGAATGAGATACAAGAAGTGAATACATTTATAGATCATCTATCTTTCAAGCAGAAGGTGGAATGGGTTATTTTGTATCGATTTTGAACTTTGGGCTACAAGGCAAAATGGAGATTGTATTTAATAGATTTCACAAAATCAGTTTTTAAAATTCTTCTTAAAATCTTCATTCAACACATAAACTAAAAGGCCTCAGACAGTGAAGTATTTCTGTTTTCCTTTGTTGCTCTCCTGATTGTTTCACTAACCCTTCAATCCCCATAGCTTCTGTTATCAATTAAGCATAGTATGGATCTTTAAAAACTTCCATTTCAGAGTACTTCACAATTAACAGAGTTCTAATGTCTTATTCTCCCAGATAGCCATACGTTTTGTTGTTTTGGGGGTTACCTGTTTGGTTTAAAACAGACTTTCTGGATATAAATCAGTTGTTCCCATAAGAAATTTTTTACACTCCTTATTTTGCAGTTTTCAGATCTGTAGATTGTGGAATTTTGAATTGGAAGGGAATTTAAAAGATCCTGTAATCCAGGTGAGGAAATTGAGACTCAGATAGGTTATCAGAGGCTGTACAAGTAATAAATAGTAGAGTGGAGATTAGAATTCAGGGTATCAGATTACATATTCATATATTTCCATTATGCCTCATTGATGCAGCATCAAAACTAGAACCTCTTATTGACTATCTTTCCATTGGACTGTTCAAAGCACCTTAAAGTAAGAATAGGAAAAATCAGTGGTATTTTCCCTGCCATCTTTTTTTTTTTTTTTTTTTTTAAAGCAATAGCCTTTCTAGACTAAGATTTAGTTAATATAACAAACAGAAATATGGTGGGGACCTATGATAAAGGCTTATCAGTGGTGATACTTTGCTTTCTCTTCCCATGCCTAGAATCCAAAATTACAATTTGTAGTGATTTTAAATGATATATAATCTATCTACCTACTACCTCTAGTCTTGCTATTTTCCATGGCAGAGTCTTTGTGAGGCAACTCATCCCATTTCTGGCAGCTAGACAGTTTCTCTTTATATCAAACTAAAATCTGTCTCCCGTTAACTTGCCAATCAAAGGATCAGAATTGCAATTTTTTTTAAGAGTTTGATATACTCATACAAATTATAACATACCCAACAAGTGATTATTTAACTTCTGATCAAAAACATCCATTGAGGAGCAATCCTCTACTTCTCTGGCTATGACATATTTTTGGACAGGTCAGATAGCTGAAATTTTCTTTGGAATGCCACTCATTATTCCTGGTTCTAACTTCTGGGATTAACAGAATATGTAATCCCTTTTCCACATCATAGCCTTTCAACTATTTGAATACAGGTAACATGATCCTTGAGCTTCTTTTTCCAAGTTAAATTTTGCCAGTTCCTTCAACAGATCTTCCTATGAAATGAACTCAGTGTTCTTTATCATCCTAATTGTCCACTATATGCATTGTACCACATCTCTGGACTCTCCACCTCTAAAATGGAGCAGAGGGAATAGTCTAATATATTCCCTTTATGAGCAGGTATTCTAAATAATCATCCAGCTTTTACTTTCACTTTTTTGTGGTTCTTTCCATTTATATTATAGTTATATATATTGTTTTCTTGATTCTGCTTACTTAATTTTACATTCATTCATGTAAATTTTTCTATGCTTGTGTTCATGTTCATCATTTCTTTCAGCTTAGTGATATTTCTTTACAATTCATGTGCCAGAGTTTAACTCTTCCCCATTCCATGAGCATTTGCTTTGCTTCCATTTCCTTTTTTACCTCATTAAGTGCTCCTATAGATATTTTCATATAGACCCTTTCTATCTTCTTGAGAGTGTATATCTATCAGTGGAAGCTCTATCTCAAATGTCATTTTAATCACTTTATTTGCATAGTTCCAAATTGATTTCCATCATATTTGTGTCAATTCACACCTCTTCCAAGTGTGCATCAGTTTTTCCACAGCCCCTTCAGTATAAACTGTGTTCCCATCTTTTGTCTTCTTTGCCATTTTGCCAGATGTGAAGTAAAACCTCAGGGTTATTTTTATTTCTATTTCAATTATTAGTGATAATTTTACAACCAATCTTGCAAACATCACTTAACATTGACTTAACAGTCACAACTGGTAATTCTTTTAAGTACCTGATCATTTGAGCCAGTTAACTTGAATTCATTGAAGTCACTCAAGTATTCTTTTATATTTTTTTAATTTATCTTGGTTACTAAGTTCCTATTTGTAATTTTGGTCCTGCCATTTCCAGTGCAAAGATCATTCTCTTGCAGAGAAAATAGAAACACAATAAAGATTAAACAGCTTTGTCTTTTCTAACTTGTCTGTTACCTTTGTTCTTTCCTCAAGCAAGGGCCCTGCCCCTTCTTTGATCCTCCCGCTTAATATCCCCCTTCTCCTGATACAGTCTTAAAACTTTTTTGTTGTCTAAATTTCCATACTAGCTTCCACATTGATCTCTTTGAACAACTTCCATTTTTTTCCCCTCCTTATCAGAATTGTTCCTTTTTATAGTCTCAGAATTTCATTCTTTAGAGTTTACCATTTTTTTTTCTTCTTTTACCAGTTTCTTATTGCTTCCTCTACCTTAGAAAGTTGAAATTATCATTAAGGCAAGTTAATAAACATGTAGCTACTATCTTTTTTGCAGAGAGTATTTCAACAGAGGTCTGGATAATTGAAATTCCCCATCACTACTGTATTCCCAAAAAATATAGTCTTGTGGCCTGTTTCTCAAGTTTCCATTTCTTTCTTCTCCCTGTCCCTATAGTCTATACCATATACCTGTGGCAGTTTTGCTTGTTTTTCCTTCTGTTGTTATTTACCCAAATGCTCTCTACTATAATTCTCCTTTCTAGTTAACTGATTTTCCTTCTGTGACTGTGTCTTTTTAAAATGTAGTGCTACACTTTAATTTCACTTTTATTCATATAACTTCTTTTGAATAAAATGCAGCCATTCAAAACCATATTCTAGTTACAAGCTTTATCCCATTTCTCAGTGATAGCTATGGGGTATATTTGCTTACTTGCATTAGGACCTATGTAGTTGTAGTTGCCTAAACTTTGAGCATTTGTGTTTAGACATTGGAAGCCAAGGGTTTTACTTGCCATTTTTTTCTGTTCTCCCTTATGGATCAATAGTGAATAAAATCCGCTCTCTTGCATATGATGATCCTGGCTCCCTTTTTCCTCATGGCTGTCTAAGTCTTTGCTGGGCTACACATCTTCTCAGGCAGCTCAATATGCAGTAATATTAAATGCTTCCTGGGAGGCTTGATGCCCCACATCATGCTATTCCTAATTTTGAGTTGGAAGAGGTCCAAAGACCAACCTTCACCTGGATAGAAACACTTTTGTAGCATTCCTGACCAGTAGTGATCCTGTTTTTACTCTCAGACCTCCAATCTAAGGAAGCCCATGACCCCTGAGGCAGCTGTTCCAACCCATATTGTTCAGAAGCTTCCCTTCCATGGAGCTTAAATCTACTTCTGTCATTTCCACTCATCACTCTAAGTTTGACTTTGTGGATTCTGCAGAACAAATTAATTCTTTTTCCACGTGACAGCCTCTCTGATGTTTAAAGACAGCTATCTTGTCTCCCTTAAGACTTTTCCAAGTTCAACATCCTTAGTTCCTTCAGCCAGTTCTCATTCTGTGGTCTCTCGTCTCTTCATCATCCTAGCTCCCTTCAGAGAATAATCCCTAGCTTGTCAGTATCCTTTCTAAAATGTCTTTTCCAAAACTGAACTCTTTAAACGTTTCTGACCAGGACAAAGAAGTGCAGGACTATCTTTAGTCTTGGATACATAAGCCTCTCCTAACATAAGCCAATGCTGCATTTCATTTACTGGATTCCTAAGTATTTTTTAATCTTGCTTGCCCCCACCTTGCATTTGTGAAATTGATTTTTTTAACCCTAATATAGCACTTTGCTTTTATTTCTGGTCAATTTCATTTTTGTTGATTTCATCCTATTATGCTAAACTGTCAGCATCTTTTTTGGATCCTGTTATCTACTGTTTGCTGTCTTTCCAAACTTTGTCATGTTCAAATATCAAAAGTTTGCTAATTCGGCTTTTATCCAAGTCATTGACCAAAAAATATTAAGCAACAGAGGCTAAAAGCTTTTCTGGGCACTAATTCTAAGTTGACATCATGCCCTTGATGACTATTTAAAAAATTTTAGTGCTCAACCGGTTTCTGTACTATGTTCCAGGCATCGGTTGCTTTAAGTGCTAATTACTGCAACAATCTCCTACCTCCAAAGTCTACCACTGTATGCTGGTAGACTATATGCTATCCTCAAATCATTAAATTGCTGTGGTGTTTTGGGACTTGTTAGAATCCCACAGAAGCTCCCAAATGTTATGTGAAGTCCAAACTTCATTTACTGTGCAACAAGATACTGAGCTATTTCTTCCTATTCCCTCCCTCCCTCTGCTGTTTGTATTAGCCTCTTCTGCAGTTTCATACATTTGCTTTCTACCATCCTTACATGACTTGCTCACTTTTATCACTGTATTCTCACCTTCTTTTTCAAGTCATGGTGTTTCCTGCCTTTAGGTGGGTATTCAAAACCTCTTCCTTCCATGAAGGTTCCCTACCTAATCATCTTGTGCATCTCAAAACTGTGTTCCTTAGACTTTAACTCATTGCCAATGTATACAGAGTCTTAGCTATTAACTAGTTTGTCAAGTCATCAAACAAACTTTATATTTAATGTCTGCTATATGTACAGCATTGTACTAGACTAGGAATACAGAGATTAAAATGAAGAAATTTCTGCCCTCAAAAAACTAATATTCTACTAGGAGACAAGGTACATACACAGATAAAAATAATGCAGAGTTAGATATTGAAAGAAGCAAATGAGAGATTAAACAACAGGCTTTAAGAATCAATACTTAAGAAAAAAAAATCGGAACAGAAACGAGTGTCAATATAAAGTAATTATTAAATAAAAATTTAAAAAAAAAAAGAATCAATACTTAAAACAGCTAGGGGAATCTGGAAAGGCTTCATAAAGAAATCTGAATTTAAAGTGAAGAGAAAAATCTAGGCATGCAAAAGCACAGAAGTTGGGATATAGGATTCCCAGTTGGAGGATCAGCAAGCATGCTAATTGACTGAAAATAAAGTGAACGAAGGGGAAAAATGTGAAATGACCTTGGAAAAATAGGTCAGATCCTGACTGGGTGGAATTAAGTGCCAAGCTAAGCAGTTTGCATTTTATTGTAGAGGCATTATGAAATTTTTTGAGAAGGGAAAATCATACAGTCATATTTGTGTCTTAGATTATTTTGGTTGCTCTTTAAAAAAGATGGATTCAAGAAAAAAGAGTGAAAATAGTCTCATTTCAAGGGGAAAGCCTATCAGGGGGTCCTGGGCAGAACATGAATTAGAATGAATAAAGAGATAGGTACAGATGTGAGAGATGTAAAATCTACAGAACTTGGGAACTGATTGGATATAGGAGGTAAGAGAGAATGAATAAAGAGATAGGTACAGATGTGAGAGATGTAAAATCTACAGAACTTGGGAACTGATTGGATATAGGAGGTAAGAGAGAGGTAGATGTCATCCTCGTTTCACTGAACAAGGAAGTAAATTTTGTAGCATTTTCTCCACTGACAGCCAGTACTTATTGGGTTTTTTGGTCAATTTTTTTTCATGGGGATGTCACCTATAAAAGATTTAAATTTTCATTTGTCTTACTTATAGGCAGAGCCAAGTGGTTAGTGAAACATCTCATAAATGGCTTTTGAGATCACAATATCTTGAGAAAGAGACTAGAATTTCTTTATAGCAAAGAGTAACTATGTAAAAATTAGGACTTGGAAATAGTGCTTTGTCCAAAAATATAGTACTAGAGTCAAAATATTAGAAATTTTTCTTGCCTTTTGTCTTAATGCAGCATACCTGCATTATAGTGCAGTTTTCTAGTCAGATTTTAAATCTATTACTTGTTTGCATTTAAAATAGTCTTTCCTGACTGAATAGATGTTGATTAATTCTAATTCCTTCATTTCCTTTTACCCTTCCTTTGATAGGCAGGTCCATGAAATCCAGTCTCATATGGGACGCCTGGAGACGTCAGACAAGGAGTCTGTGCACCGTGAGTAATTAACTGTGGAGACCGGAGCCCATGCTCTGATGACACAGTGTTAATGGGCTGGGTTTCCTTACTGCATTTTTGCCTAGGGGGCCTAATGATTCAGCTTGAAATGAGTTTTGTAGTTAAGGTGGGCAGTAAAAGCCTATGGCAAATTCACTGATTTCTTGATTATGCACCAAGGAATCCCACAAGTCTTATCCCCCATTACCCCTCCACTCAACCTGACATGGTTCTAGTGAAATGGAAGTGCCTTTCCTTCATCTGTCTTAATCTTATTACATAGTTCTCAGAGGAATGTGAACTGTAAAAATTCAGAGAGAGTTTCTGGGATTGGTGATTTTTCTAAGCTGAAACCTATACCTTTCATGAGGATTATTCAGAAATTAATAGCAATATTAATTAGTTTTGTTCCCACACCATGATTTCTTTGGGGAAGAATGTCATTTCTTTCTATTAAAAAAATCCTTTTTTCTGAGAGAGTAGTATAGTTCATTCTAATTATCTACACATCTCAGTATCCAGGGACCTCCTCCTTGACTCTTCCCTGTTTGCTGGTATATTAATTTGTCTCCTTTCTACAACTTAACAACATCTTGCTCATTTACTTTCTCTCCTCCCACTACCCCCATCTCCATGCCTTGAGTCCCAATTTGATATAACAATTAACTAGCTATGGGCATAGAAACATTACAGAGATGCTGAACAATAGAATATAGTGTTCAATATCTACATTTTATACTAGTCTGTCACTATACTTTAAAGTCTTAAAAACAACTTTCTCTCCTTTTGTGCAGATTAATCCTTATTCAGATAAATTTTGTCTCCCAGAAATTACTCTTCCACTTTCTGTTTGGATATTGAAAGGAATTCCAGGGACAAGGAAAATAGTTGAGTTGATCAGATTCTCTCCTGGGATTTTTCTCACTACTAGATTTGTTGTTATCGTGTAGAGATTTCTTATGCTACTTAAAGCAAACCTTGGAATGATTATACAACAATCCTATGAAATGGATACTACAAATATTATTAATACCATTTTCTAAATTAGGAAATGTGTAAAATAAATTTGCCAGTGTTCACACAACTATTAAGTGTCAAGATAAGGATTTGAACTCTTTAATTGTAGCATTTTTCTAATTATTTCATACTTTCCTTCCTTTCATATGTATTTTCCAAGCTAAAATCATTTCATTTCTTCCATTATTTCTCTCTCTCTCTCTCTCTTTCTCTCTCTCTCTCTCTCTCTCTCTCTTTCTCTCTCTCTGTGTGTGTGTCACACACATGTTTTTGGTGGAAACTGATTTTGAAAACAGGAGGGGTGTTATTATTAAGACTAAGCACTTAGTATATACCAAATGCTAAGCACTGGAATAAATAGTAGAAGTTGATAGTCTGCTCATAGAAGAGTTTGCTCTTCGATTGGAAGCGAGCACAAAGGGGAGGTTACAGCCGCTGAATGGAGGGCAAGGTCTATGAAGGTGCATGTTTCCAGGGGTGGGAATTTGGAAGAGCCCGACCCATGACTTGGGAAGATGCTGGTGGTCCTATGGTCAGGGTGCAGTGGGAATTCTGGGTTTTTCAGAATAACATTCTGGATCAGCAAATACTGCATTTGGCTTGAAATATCCAGTTGGCTTCAGATACTCACTGGACTTTTCTCAAGTTAGGAAAAATCACTTCTCAATCTGTTACTTTCTTTAAAAATATATATAGTTGTTATAGCACTTGATATTACAGGAACTAGAGATCCAAAGTGCTGAAGTTATTTGGTGAAATAACATTTTAGAAGTTCTTTTCAAAGAACAGTTTGCTTTGATTTCTATTGTTGCAACTTTTTTTTTCTTTTTAAATTATCTTTTTTAGTTTGTTAGGATCTTAGGGAAAAGATATATTTGCTTGAAATTTCTTATATCTTTTTCCAGCAATTATATTTCTTCTCTTTTATGTAGTAGTAGAAAATGAAATCCAAGCAAGGATAGACCAGATATTCAGCAGCCTGGAACGCCTGGAGATTTTGTCCAGCAAAGAGCCCCCTAATAAGCGCCAGAACGCCAAACTGTAAGTGCTAGAGCCTATGGGAGAACTGTGGTCCTTGACATTCAGTCCCTGATGTGGGTCTTTCTCATAGTGATAGAAGCTGTACTTCACAGGGACAGCAGGAGCAGTCTCTGTGAGGGGAGGCTGTTAGGGAGATGGGCTTCTCACAAATCAGGTGCTAGCTCCCCCGCTGCACATCTGTCTTATTCATATCAGCCTCCAAAGCTGGATTTTTCTGACCTCAGAGTAGGAAGAAAGAAGGTCAGAATTGTGGCCTTGGGCGACTGCTGCCTGGTCACCTTTGCTATGGTTTGTGATCCCCACTGGGTTCCTAGGTCAGAGTACAATCTTGTTTTTTATCTTTTTCACCAATCAATTCATAATTAAAATACTGATCTAACATTTGCTATCCGGCCATGAAATTAAAATGGAAACTGGAGTAGTTCTCAAATGTTTTCTAAATCTTTATTGACAGTTTGAGCTGATGTTGCCCTTGGGCCCCTTACAGAGAGGAACAGAGGAAAGGTCAGAAAGAGTTCATCAGACCTGTTTCCTGTCACCTGCTCCTTGTCCTGCCTTCAGAGTCATGAGCCAGCAGACACTGAAGTAGAGTGGCTGGTCCCTGGATATAGTACATCCCTAACTTAGACACAGGCAGCCACTTCAGTTTTCAACATCATTGATCAAAATCAGTTTTTTACTGAAGTGGGTGGTATCGGATAGGAAAGAAAAAAATGTTCCATCCTAACTACTTCAAATTTTTCTTTGTTTTCTGGAATTTAATCTCTGTCTTTATCGCTTCTTTCTAGCCGGGTTGACCAGTTAAAATATGATGTACAGCACTTGCAGACTGCATTGAGGAACTTCCAACATCGGCGATATGCAAGGGAGCAACAGGAGAGACAGCGAGAAGAGCTTCTGGCAAGAACCTTCACCACAAATGTAAGCCAGTCGTTCTGGGCCACTGAGAGGGGCAGGTGGAGAGTCAGGCACTTTTCATTTTGCTGGGGTATGACTTTAGGAGCAATGGCAAGGGCCTACTGGGAAGAACAGGGACCTGCTTGCATTGACACAGAGAAACAATGTGAGTTGGACTCTTTTGCAAATGTAAAGATTTAAGAAAGAAGCAGTTAAATTAAAAGAATGGATAGAAGTAAGAATTACCTAGATGAACTATTCAAGTGTAAGACAATAGAAGTTCATGTGGTAGGGAAAAATGTTCTGATCAGATAAAGTCAGATGATTAGGACTTAAACAGCTCATAAGGAAAGTAACATTTGAAAGTTGCTTCAGGCATCAAATATTGTGCTCTGTGAGATAGGTTAGACTCATGTCTAGTGATTTATGATGCTAAAATACTTAACATAATGAGAATACTAATAATGACTTTTACATACATCCATTTGAACCCCACCATACCTACTATAAGGTTAAAGTACAGTATGAGTTCAATTTTATAAAAGCAGAAACTGAGCCCTGGAAAAGCTAAGTGACTAATATGATATATCTAAGACTTGAGCCTAGAGCATCTTATTTTACATCTACTGATATGTGATTCTGGTTTCAGTTTCTTTTCTTTCTTTTTTTTTTTTTTTTTTGTTTTTTGTTTTTCTTTTTTTTTGCTTCCAAACTAAATAGCAATTTGGAGACATTTGTTAACAGTTTAGTTTTACTTGGACTACCAGAATTGAACTTGGTTCAAAAGTGACCTATTGGTTTTTATTAATAGATTTCTTATAAATTTTCTTGAACATTTTTAACTTTTAAAAGTTAAGTTGTCTAATATACAGCTCCTTATTACACTAGTCTGTGCACTGCTATGTATGGAATATTTTATAAGGTGAATTATTATGGTGACGTTGTTCCTGTATTTTCACTAAAAAGACCGATCATAACTCAGGCCTGTTACTTGATGGATAATTCTCATTGTTGCCATTGTTCATCACAGGGAATTGCCCAAATGTGTTGAAATAAATCTATTTAGTTTCTTTTTCTTCAAAGTAAGTTGTTTCCTCTGGCTGCCAAGTAAGTTATGAATTATTCTACAATGTGACCAAAAACTTAAGACTTGGCATAATTGTAAGGTTATTTTCAGTGTTTGATAGGCATTTTAAACTTAATAATCCTTGTTTCTCTTTTTTTAAACTGAACTTGTTATTTCATCAGTAATGAATTTCTCCTGCCAAGCCAATTTACACCTACTCCTCAACAATGTATCTTAAAAGCCTGGAACTTTGTGAGATTAAGCAGCCCAGCAACTTGAACTGCCAAGATTTAACCTGGCTTCAGGGCTGGCTCTGCATTGTGCCATTGCATCTAGAAATGCTAAAGATAATAAAAGTGACTGACATTTACATAATATTTGAAGTATTACAAAGAGTTTTTCACACAACCACCTTGTGAGGTACAAGGACTACTGATCCCATTTCATAGATGAGGACTTACATCTGAAAGATTAAGTGACTTGCCCATGATCAAATAAGTGGTTGAGGCAGGATTTGAATCTAGATTTCTTGACTTAAGCTAAATATTTTTTCTACTACATCTAAGCATAAAAGAAGTGTATAGAACCTTGAAAAAATAGGTGTAGAACAAATAGGTACTCCATGCTTATTGAACAAATGGAGAAAGAACTATGATTTGTTCAGCCAGTCAACACTTTATGAATGCCTGCCTTGTGTTGAGCACAGTACTAGATTACTGCTGCTTCTAAGGATCCATTATTGGAATAATTTAGGCCCCTCTGAGCTTATCAACTTCTCAGACCACCAACTTCTTTCTAAAACGTATGTAGGAGATCTTTGCCTTTGAAACCATAGTTTTTGCCTTTTGTTATTTTATAGGCTTCTTGTCTAGAAAACCAGCTCAAAGGAATGAGTTTTCTGAACCTTCTGGCCTCTGAACCTTCTCTGCTCCCTCTATTCCATGCTATGACTTATCCAATCTTAATTACCTTCTCACTCATTTGTCACCATCTTGGTTCCCAGTTTCATTGCTCATTTCACCATTTTTCTTTCTCCCCCAGTTGCTACATACACCAGATGACAAGAGTACATTTTCAGGGGCTTACTTATAAGAAAAAAAGGTAAAAATTTAGAAATAATATGCCAAGAAAGGGTAATTAGAAATGCTAATGAAAGTAATCCCCAACCCTACCCTACATTGAGACTAAATAGACCTAATTTCTCTACTATTATTTCTCTTCTCTTTATTTTCATGATCTTTGATTGACCTGTCTTGATTCCCTCTAGGCTGAATATTTTGTTTCTTTATGGGCCTGCCTTTTCTCTCTCTGAATACTTTTAATTGATTTTTAGTTGGCCCACCTGGGTGCGAAGACTCAAGCCTGTTGGTCTGTTTCTTAATCTCAGACTCAGTCTGTGCTAGAGAGTCTGAAAATCTCAGACTGCCTGCCAGGTGCACAGGAAGTGTTTAATAAATGCTTATCATAGCCAACCTGGAAACTTCCTGGATGCAAGTGGAGTTTTCAGTGCTCTGCCTCTGTTACTATGAAATCTTTCAGTTAATCAGATCTTTCCATCTCCCAAATGGAGAAGGGAATTTTTTTAAAAAGGTGATCACAAGCAAATAAAGATTTTTCTATTATACCCGAAGGTGAAAATGATCCCAAAGACAAACCCTTTTGTTCCCTCAGCATTGTAACAGGATGGTGACAACAGAGTCACATCTGCACACATACAACAGCTATTTTGGACTTTGATGGTCATGGATCAGTGCTTTGATCTCTGGCAGATCCAGTAAAGGATTAAGATGAAAAAACAGTACTAATGGATAATGATTTGGGAGCTTTATTACTACTATTGATAGTAAACCATTTCTGTGTCAGAGTCACCTTCACCACAAGTAACAGTTAATTTCTCACACAGACTTGGAAATGGGCAGATCCATATCAAGTTTTACTTTTTCCTCTCTACCACTCCATTTAATTCATTCACTCAAAAATATGCTTCTGTGACACATATGTGACATAAAACACTGTTGGGCTATGTAGGCAATTAAGAAATAGTAAACCACCATTAGAGAGCTTGTTGAACGGACCATAAGTCCATACACAAAGTGACTAAAAAATGGAAACAAATGCTTTTTCTCTTGAGAAAAAGTGAAATGAAAAGATTTTAGTGTGGTCAAGAAAGTGATACTTGTGCATCTGCAAAGAGGAAGAGAGGATTTTTTTTTCCCAGGCCAAACTTTGAGGTGGGGAGTAAGGCAAGACTTAGTAGTACATGTGCCAGTACAGTACAGTAATAGTGAAGACCTAAATTGGAGAGTAGCAGAGAATTTCTTCTTCTACTACATCAACATATGCCATTCCCAATCTTAACTTTTGGAGTTTTTCTACCCTATACTTTTTGAATTTTACTCCCCTGCTTATTGCCAACTTTAGGGTTTAATGTAACCAAAATGATCAGTGGTAGGGCCCTAGGAAATTGGATGGGTAAGCAAGCAGGCAAAGTTAATTGAGACCCTGCATTTCCTCCACAGGACTCTGATACTACCATACCCATGGATGAATCACTGCAGTTTAATTCCTCCCTCCAGAAAGTTCACCACGGCATGGATGACCTCATTGGAGGCGGGCACAGTATTCTGGAGGGACTGAGGGCCCAGAGAATGACCCTAAAGGTGGGGCTCCTTCTAGGGAATGGGGCCAAGGCCATTGCTTGGATCTCATCCAATTGTCTAATATTTAAGGTGGTTTCTATTTCCCTGATGCTTTTGGTGGGGAGGTTTTCAGGTTTGTTTTTCATTTAAGCTTCCTCTAAATCTTAGTGTGTGTAATAAAGCCTTCAAGTTTGAAATTTCTGATCAGACACATAGTGGTCACTTGTATTGAAAGTAACTTTGAGTGAACTGTTAGGATAGTCTAGGAGAGTCTCAGACTCCTTTTGCTGTTAAGATTTCTTGGTTCTTTTCTTGCTTGACTTTAGAAAGGCTCCATGTGGTAGAAAATTGCCTCTGGACCTATGATATGACCACACTTTGAGAAAAATATTTCATTGTCTTTTTTGCTCTCAAAGTCTTTTCATTTCCTGAACTTGTGATAAAAATGCATTTTACAATAAGGAGTCAGGTCCTTGTAAAAATGGCTAGTGAAAGTGTCTGTTCAGGTAGGAGACATAATGCAGTAGAAAGGACATTTAATTTGGCTTAAGAGGGCTTAGATTCAAGTCCCAGATCCCCCATAACCACCTGTGAGACCTTGGGCAAGTCACTGAGCATCTCTGGGCCTCCGTTTCCAAATGAGAGGCTTCAAACTTGCCTCCTGCTCTGAATCTATGATCATCTAGGAAATATGTACAGAAACATATATATAAAGTTCATTATCAACATTTGGAAAATTGCTTAAATTGTGAGAAATCTAGTTGTGCATTGATGTTATTATAGAAATCATGCGAAGACAACTTAATAACAAGATCCCTCAAGTCCCACTTAATTATTTCTAAACTGTTTCATAATGAAATTTGACAATTGTAGCAAAGGTCTGGTTCAGAGATTCTGATTCTACATAACTACAATAAGTAGCCATATTTCCCTCATTCTCTACAGTTATGGGTAATCCAGGAAGCAATGGCACTGGTGAGGTGAAAAGGCCTTGGGAGCTTTTTACCAAAACATTACATTTTCCTGATGTCAATTATGATATTTTAGCCCCAACCCTTTTCCTGTATGGCCCTGATAGGGAATAGGATGTGGTTTATGCCCATTATCAGGGTGGGGGACTCATGAGAATGAAGTGCTTTTAGCCACTGAATGTGAGAAACAGTTACTAGGAAGTGGACCTTTTATCTAAGTTTTTTTTGGACCAGACAAGCCTAGTAAATTCAAGTAGTCCATCACCCTCATCTTTTTGTTACATGGAGCTGAAATTGGTACGTCCCATCCATTCATGGGAACGGCAGAGTCACTTCACATTTGGTTCTGCTTGATTTTGAAGTGTCTTTGTCATCCTCTTAAGAATGCTGCCCCATTTGTTGAGTTGATTGAGTCAAAGCCAGGGACACCTAGAGGTATTCTGATCTTAGCCCCACGGTGCTATGCTATTGGTCTCTTAGAGCACTAGTCAAGAACAATGATATCTTGCTATCAAGTAGTTCACAGTCAGTCAAATCTTGCTATTGAAATATGCTTCTGAGGCAGGGGTTAATAATGTATCTCCTAACAAGCTTATAAAGGTGTTATATTGCTTCTTCTACTGACCGCTCCTGCCTGTTATTCATCTCCAAAGGGGATTTCTAAAATTCAAAGTATTCTACTGCCAGAGGATTTTGCTTTTTTTTCTCATTTGAAAGGACAGAGAATAATACTCTGATGTGATGTGGCTGCAGGCATACTGACTGTCATAAATGACAAACCAATTTTTCAAATACAAGACCATTTTCAGCAAATCTTGGGCTTTGGTATCTAGTCATAGTAGAAAAATTACCTGCCCTCTGGAACCAAGAAAAGTAAATGGTTCATTAGATCATTATATTCACACATGTCACCACTACCTACCAGCCACAGAATACAAGGACATTGCTCAGATTTCTTTTAGTTCCAGGCTTAAGTAGAGTTGTTTTATGCAACAAGGCTATCCTAGGTGTCCAGGAAGAATGCAAGCGGTTTACCTGCATATGTTGCCTCTATGGTATGAACTGGTATTTTAAGATCTATTTATACAGATTACTTCATGAAAAGTTGTAAATGCTTTTAAAAAAAATTTTTTTAAAGCAGTGAAGCAAAGCAAAATGAGTATCTTAGCCTGTTGGCTTAAAAATAAAAACCTTTTCATCCTGGCATCAGGTAGCACTTTGGTGGTGATTTCTGTGTAATTTTTGTTTTAGATTTTCATGGTACACATGAATTGTGTGCTCTTCATTTCAGTCCCATCCCTACTACACAGACTAAACTTAGTGGTGTTCTTCCAGACTGAGCAAGCTAGTGTGGGTGAACCAGCTGACCTGAAAATTTATTGCAGGCAGCAGAGAAGGAAGCTGTATATAAGGAAAGTTATTGTGGTTACCTTTTTTAATATTTGCTTTTTTGGGATGAACAAGAAGATGCCTGTTGATAAAGCCAATTTCACCACCAGTTATAAACAAACATACACACCCCTGTGCAGGATGAGAAAAGCTCATGCATTCTTTTCTTTTCCTTCTTGTTGGTTCCAGGGCACTCAGAAGAAGATCCTGGATATTGCTAACACGCTGGGGTTATCCAACACTGTCATGCGACTTATTGAGAAGCGGGCTTTCCAAGACAAGTACTTGATGATAGGTGGGATGCTTCTCACCTGTGTGATCATGTTTCTGGTGGTGCAGTATCTGACATGAGCAAGCAGAGCCCAATGACTGGAAAGTGTTTCCATTGCACGCGTCAGTGTGTGTGCGCGCGTGCATGTGTGTGTGTGTGTGTGTGAATGACAGAGCGCCTGCCTGCCTGCCTTTTGAGATATACTGCCTATCATAACTGTGAATGCCACTTCAGAAGAATTTTCATCTATAATCCAGCAGGAGTTTCAAAACAGTTCTAGTTTTCTTTAACCCCATGGAGGGGAAAGCCAAGACCACTCAAGAAGCTTTGTTGGGAACCAAGTAACTAACCTCTTTCACCTTGATCTTGAGGAAGAAAAAAAAAGTGAAATGCTTTGATGATTTTATCCACACAGCGTGTTTTGTGTCTGAAGAATCTGAAGATATTAGCCTTATTGACAAAAAGGCTCAAATACTTGTGACAATTAGCCATGTGGAACAGGATTGGAGGTAGAGCGAGTGATCAGTGAACAGATTGGAACAGGTACCTCTTCCAAAGTCCATAAGGGAAAAATTTGATATCTATTCCATACACCAGTTGCAAGAAGATTAATACACCTGCTTTTTGCCTCTCACCCAACTGTTGCTTTCCTCCTCCAACTTTCCCCTATCCCTTACTCCCAAAAAATAAGTGTACAGATTGAACCCACCCTGCTAGCAGGGCAGCCTAGTACTTTCTAGCATTCCTCTTGGAGTCATTAACCATAAACATGGGAAGAATGGGGGGGGGAAATGAAGATACTGTTAACAGTGAGTTAATTTTTACACATTAGAGTTTTACAGTGTTTTCCTTTTTAAAATGAAACTAATATTTGGGATTATTGGATTTAAGATCGAAGATTTTAGTATTCTGATTTATATATAAAGAATGGTTTTTGTTTTACTCGATTTTTGGAGTTCAAAGTATACCACATGGAAAGCACTTTTCCAAAGTTCTCCCTTCCATTCTCTCTTCCTTTGGAGCCACAGAAGTGGGATTGGAAGGCATAATCTGAGCACAGAATAATTTACCTATTTCAGATTATTTTTGATCTTGTAACAGCACCAATTTACCTACAGTCTTCTTCCCTAAGATATGTTAATAGCAGCCAGTGGCTCTGAATCTCATGGTAGGGTAGATTTGTCTTGGGCCCGATTTAAGGGGATTTATTGTTGAAGTTTCACAGCAAAAATTTCCCTAAAGAGGTAGATAGCCTCTTCCAAGGCTGTATAGCCTTATAGCAAGGTTTTAACCTACTTTTTTAATTCATTGTCCTATAACTATATCTTTGTCAGTCCTCTTTCTACTATTACCTGTACTATTTAATTGCCTCTTCTCTAATTTTTTTCTTTTCGGTTCAGTTCTCTTCCTTGTATTTTGTCCTCAGCTTGCTTCTGTAAATATATCTTCATCTCTTCAGTATATGTATGGGACCACTCTTGTGATGAAAACCATTAGTTTTTAAGTGACACAGATTTGTAAAACTCTGCAATGAGGGCCATGCACAGGTTAAATACTAGTTTGTCTACCAGTTGTCCAACTGGTGGACAGACTACCAACAGATGATGGTCTCTGGAGTTACCTATGCCAGGAAGTCTTCAGGTTCTAAAGGAAGGAAATAGCCCTTCAGATTGGGAACCTAGCTAAAGAGATGGAAATGCCACTTGAGACAGTAGATGTTGATGAGCTCCTTAGAACTGAAGACTTTTGCCATTTTGCAGAAGGGCCCTTTGAAATGCTTAGATTTCAGACTCCAGGCCTCCTAGAAGCCCCATCCTCTGGATTTGCTGAGATCATCAGACTGCTTTGATGAGAATTTTAAATTATGGTATAGATGTGTAAGCCTTTTCTGGGCATAGAACCTGGCAGTGTGAGAAATCCCCAGGCCTCCACACTCTTTGTAATTGCAGTGATTTTCGTCTGCACCATGAGGTTTACTTAAAATCTAGACCTGACAGTGCACAAGTGGGTGTGTGTGACTTGAGGGGCAGAATGACCTCAATAGCCATTTCTGATTGCCTGTGGTAAAACAATACTGAGGGAAGAATGTTGTCAGAAGCTCACTGGGATGCATCCCTCTCCACCCATTAACTACCTCTGAAAAGCTAGCAGGATGGTTTTCTTTTATACCCACCAGCAACATTGTTCCTGATATACCAGTGGCCCTGTTCTTGTGAGCTTGGGCTTTTTGCTGGGGATGGAGCACCCTCTAGTGGAACAGAAAAATTCTGCTTTGGGAGACCAGCAACTGAGGAAGGGTCTGTCTTAGTCTGTACAGGAATTTTGTGATATCAGTTCTTCTTTCAAATAATTGGGCTCTCAGAAATATCAACCTGGAAATGTTTCCAAACTAAGAAAAAAAAAAAAGTGGAGGGAGCAGTGGCTCATAATTGGTATTATAAATTAATTCTTTGCTTTACAAAAATGATTCTCTAAGAATCAGAACACCTGAGATCTAAACCTGGTTTTGCCATTCACTAGCTGTGTATGTCTTCAACCTTTCTGAGCCCAGTTTCCTCTTTTCTAGAATGAGTTTGAATGGATCTCTGAGGACCCTTAAAACTCTAGAATTCTGTTTCTATGAAATGGCTTATTCCTGTACTAAATTTAAAATACATTTGTTAAATGAGAGAATAGGAGTAGATAATCAGATAGGAATACAAGCCATCTGTAATATTCTATGGTTTCAGATTTGGTTGTCAGACATTGGATTTATAACTAATATTTCAGTTTAATAAAATGAGTTATGCCTAAAAAATTGTATTTCTTATAAAGGAATCTGACTGACATTGTTACTGTTAGTGACCAAGACACAGAATTACAGACTGTCTCATGTGGAAGGGATGTTAAAGATCCTCTATCCTAAAGGTTCTTAAACTGGGATCTGTAATCCTTTGGGGAAAAAAAAAAGGTAAATTTTATTTTAATATAATGGATTTCCTTTGAAATCCCATTTTGTTTTATGCACTTAAATACATTATTCTGAGAAGGATTACATAGGTTTTTACCAGATTGCCAAAAAAAGGTCTATAATATTACAAAAGGGTTACCATCTCTGACTTCCCACTCTCATCTAGTCCATCTTCCTTTTTTTTTTTTTTTTTTTTTTTTTTTTGGTGAGAAGATGAAACTTAAATTCTCATGTTCAAATGGAGAGAACACTGTAGTCATGCGTTTTGTTGCTCTGTACATTTTATTAGTAATTAATTACCTTCTTTGTATCCGAGATGTCAGCACATGAAAATATTTGCTAAGGTGGCCTCTTGCTGTGAAAAAAACCCAAAATTTGTGGAAATTAGTAGTAACTTACAGGGGACTTGTAATTAAGTCAGTACCTCTTCTTTAATCTAGGAAGCCAAGGCGGAGCCAAACATCATTCTTGAATTTTCCACCTGTGGATGTTGGGTCTTTAACCAGGGCTATATAAGAAATAATACTATAAAATGAGAGTGGATATATGACCAATTTGTACAAACATATTACTTTATAAATGCCTGAGTAATTTGCATGTAGGAGTGTGTGTATATGTGTGTGTGTATATATATATCTTTAGAGGTAGGTAAATATAGATATGTACACATACATTTATACTACCTCACCCATGTCTTTATATACACAGGGAGTTCGTTCTCTGAGATTCCTGAGGGAATGTAGTATAGAAGAAAGAGCATTTAGGGCTGACAGGGATTAGAGGGGGCTGAGTTCTGGTCTCAGCTCTTCCACTAATTTGCTTTGGCCCCTTAGACAAATCTATTTTCTTCTTAAGAAAGTTGAGAATGTTGACCTGCATCATAAGTAAGATCTCTTCCAGATTTAATATGTTGTATATGAGCTGCTTTTTCTAGCTTTTTGGGATCATTATCCTCATTTATACAAGTGTTAAACAGGAAACAAACAAACAAAAAGATGACTTGCTTATAATTAGATCTTCAGACTCTAAAACACGTTTTGTAGATGTTAATGATCTTCTAGAGGTTCTTTGTTTCATAATTCTCTCCTGATTGGCAAAAGAGAGGCAGGGAAGAAGAGCCCAGTGCCATTAAAACCCTGCACTAGACTGCTGCTGTTACCATGACTCACCATTGGAGGACAATATAACTCTATCCTTCGGCACAACTGGATCTATATCCAGCTCATCTCGCTCTCTTTCCTTACCAATGGTTGATATTATGGGATACAGAAGAGGTACATCATTTGGCTTGATCTGTTTCTATTTATATGGAGTGTTACATACGTATGAACAAAAATAAGTTAGTATAACCCAGCTTGTAGAATATGTGGAGGGGAATAGAGCATAAGAAGACTGGAAAGATAGAAAGGAGCCAGGTCATGAAAAGTTGAGTGCCAAACAGAACATTTAATATGATCAAAGAGACAATAAGAAACCACTGAAGTTGTGGGAAGAGTATGTGATGTGATCAGATCTGTGCTTTAAGAAATTCAACTTAGAGCAGAATAGAGGATGATTTAGAAAGGGAAAGAGAAGTGAGGCAGACACCAAATCATGTGAGCAGTGATGAAGACCTGAACTCCCTAAGTGAAAAGAATGAGATGTCTGTAAAGGAATTAGAGGCAAAAAGATTTGGCATTGAATTGGGTATGTGAGGTGTGTGAAAGTGAGGAAACACCAAAATTGTGGGTCTGGGTAATTGGGAGGATACAGTGGTGCTTTCTGTAGGAATAGTGCACTTCAGAAGGTAAAGTGAGGGTTGGGAAAAGATGAGTTCTATTTAATACATGTTGAATTTGGAATATGCAGTTCTAGATTCATGTATATAGCTCAGGGCAGACTAACACTAGATGTGGGAATCATCCACATAGAGATAATAACTGAATCTATTGGAACTGAAAAAAATCCCCATTTAGACCCAACCCATGGGAACTAATGAGATTATAGTAGAGATTAAAAAGAACAACCAAGATAGCAACCCCCAAGGTTAGTGGGTATTACATTGATAAAAAAATTAGTAAAGGGGACCAAGAGAGGGTGCATTTGGGCAGACAGATTAGTCAAGAGAATATTAATGTAATTCAGTTTACTTTTTAATTGGATTGGGGCAAAGCACAAGCAGCTAGGGAGGATCATTATCATCATTTAACATAGAGTGTAAGATAGGCCTTAATCTTTATGGGTCTCAGTTTGCCTATTAAATTTAGGGTGGTTGGATCCAATGACCTTGAAGATCCCTTCCACCTTTAAATCTTTTCTATGTTGAACTTGCTGAGATTTAACCTAGAAGAGTGCATTGAGAACTTGAACTCAGAGTGGAATCAGGATGGTTAAATATATATGAGTTTTGCTGTAGCTACTTCATGTCTTAGCCTACAACTACCAATAAAGAGAGCAAGACAATTCTAATCAGGAAGGCCAAGAAAAAAATCACTGAATCATTTTTTTCAGCCTAGAGCAATTTAGGAAAACTTGTCGTTGGATGTTGCACTGGCCAGTGAAGTATATGCCATAACAGGCAGAATTGGCAGGGGGTTTTGAAGATAGCAACAGAAGCGGGGGCACTTCAGAGCCCAGGGATGGCAAAGGGACTGAACACTTCAGCAAAAGGATCTCGGGGAAACTATTAACACAGGGAGCAGCAATAGGTGCCATCTGGCAGCTCTACCAACCAGTTGCAGTGGCAAGAGAGCAGGGGCCCTACTGATATAAAAACAAATTCTAGGATGATTATTGTGTGGCCCTGATCCCGAGAATAGAATGAGGCCTTGGTTCTAATCTTCAGCCTTACACATAAGCCTGCAATGGATTAAATCAGGAAACCAAAGCCCCAAAACTCCAGCAGTTCAGACACTATGAACCTATGGTATCTTCCAGTGGAATGTGACTGAACCTAGCAGCAAGTCCACAGAAATTCAATCATACAAAAGCCAACAGATCCAGAGTTAGGAACTTGCAAAACATGTGGCAGTGAGCAGACCTCTCCCATAATCATACCACTTTGGAAACACTTAAAACTTACAGGCACTCAGACTGAGCTATGAAACTAGCAAAAGAACATAAAAAGAAGCCGAGGCTAATTGTTTTTTACAAATGTGTATACACAAAACAGATTCCAACATCAACAAAGTCCAAAGTCAATAAGTTGGCTGGAAATATGAGCAAATAAAAGAATTTCACCATAAAAAGCCACTATGGTTAGAGGGAAGCTCAAGACAAACACAGAAGCCAAAACTTTGAAAACATCTCCAAGCAAAGCCTCAAAGAAAAATGCAGATTGGACACAAGACCAACAGGAATTATTAGAATTAAAATTTTTTTCTAAAAGAGTAATAAATAATTGTGTAAAGAATAGCAAAAGAAAAATTGGGGAAAGAAATATGAGCTATTTGAGAAATTTATAAAAAGAATTAACAGCAAAGAATGCTGAAGAAAATAACTCCTTAAAAATCATATTTGGCCAATATGGTAAAAGAGGTATTCCCACTGTCCCCCCAAAAAGAAACAAAAAATAAATCCTTAAAAATCTAAATCAGATGGTTTTGTTTTTTTAAAAAGGCAAAACTTCATTGAAGAAAATCCTTAAAAATTAGTATTGGTTAACTGAAAGCTAATTACTCCATGAGACTTCAAGATACAATAAAACAGTCAAAATACTAAAAATAGAGAAGAAAGTATAAAATATCTCATAGGGGGTTGAAGGTTGCAGAGAGAATTTTAAATTATTGGACTATCTAATAGCTGTGCACTGTCTTCCCCTTATTCCCTCCAAAAAAGCCTAGACATCACATTCCAAGAAATTTAAAAGAAAAAGTGCTCAGAATTAGAATTGGAAGCAAAGTGGACATGGAAAGAATTCATCTGTCATCCCCCTAAAAGAAATCCCCAAATGAAAACTTCCAGGAATTTAGCAGCTAATACCTTAGAAAAGCAGGAGGCTTAGAATATGATTTTAGGATTATAACAGAATTCAGCAAAAATAAGTATAATTGGAGGTAGGGGTAGAGAATGAGCATTTAATGAAAGAACTTTCAAGTAAAATACCAAAACTAAATAGAAAATTTGACATTCAGATGCAAATATAAAAAAAGAAATAAGGGACTGATAAAAATTAAATTTCAAGATGATACATGTAACTTCAGAATGTTATCACTAAGACTTAAAAGTGAGCCTACTTAAGGACATAAATGTGATCCCATTGTATTAGGATGATCTCAAAAGGGAACGCCTACATTCTGCAAGTTAGGTTTTTCTCTGAGGTGGGTGAACTGTTTCATTTTATTTGAAGGTCTCCCAATTCGCTTAAGGGATGAGAGTAAAGCAATTATTAGCTTTTTTGTACTACAATCCTGGAAATATGTCCAACAACTGGCTTGACCAGGAATAAAAAACTAACAAGCATCATTGTTAAGGATGGACCATAGCATTAGATGGAAAATCTTTTATAAAATACTCATTTGCAAGTTTTTTTTTTTAATTGGCCAAAATTTGGGACAGAACTTTTAAGAGCAAACTAGCTTCCAAATCGGGACCTTCAGGGACCATTTGATGGGCCTCTAAAGGTAAAATGCCTACATTTCAGCTAGACCAAAGCAGTAAAAGGCAGGTGGTTCAGTAAATATATTCCCTGGAGAAAATCAAGGGATGAATCTTTGGACAGTCACCCTCCAGAGAAAATGATTCTTTTGCATGTTGATGCGAATTATCACAATTGCCCATTGTAAATCCTAGAAGCTGTAGATACAACATTCAGAGAGGAGATTGAAGAAATAGGCCACATATTAAAAGGACAAATGCACTTGGCTAAGAGTCATGAAATGACTCTAGTTCTAGAGTTATAAATGAATAGACCCAGAAGAACTAGTGTCTATTTCTGACTCTGATCTTGAGCAAATTACAACCTGTCTGTGCCAAAATTTTCTCATAGAATTAAGATCTGACTTTCATTTAACTATTGATAAGAGCAAACTAAAATGAATGGGAAAGCACAGTGTAAATGTCAATGTCTTCACTGGTCTAACTTCCTCCATTTACAGAAGTGAAGTGAAATTAGAACAGTGGAAAGAGCACTGGGGGCCAAGGACTTGAGTTTGAATCCTTCTCTGACACTTCCAGTGTGACCCTGGACAAGTCACCATCTCACTGAGCCTCAGTTTTCTCATCTGTAAAAATTGAGTTGGACTGGAAGGCCTATTAGCTCTTAATCAGATCCAATGTTCCCAAAAAAGGTTGATCTCTATCTCCCTTCACTTCCTGTCTAGTTCCAACAATGAGTGCCTCTCCCTATCTATATAATGACTTGCTATAGTCTAAGGCCCACCAAGACCTCCAGGCTTTGACTTCATTCTATTCTGGTGCAGCCATTTGAGCTTCACTATAGAGTCATGAAGGGTCATTTCACCAAAGTCATGAAGAATTAGACATGACTCAACAACAATAAATTTTCTGTGATAATAACATAATTCACAAATCTGTAATCCTTTTAAGTTTTACAAAGCACTTAATCCTTTGAGGTAAATAATACAAGTAAATTTACTCCCATTTTATAAATGGAAACATGTTTAGAGAAATTAAGTGATTTACCCATGGTCATGCAACTAGTCAGTGACAGAGCCAGAATGTTTTTGAATTTTTATATTTTCTTCAATTACATGTAAAAACAATTTTTAACATTTTTTAAAATTTTGAGCTCTAAGTTCTCTCCATCTTTTCCCCCTTCTTTTTTTGAGAAGGCAAGCAATTTGATATAGATTATTCATGTAGAGTCCTGCAAAACATTTCCATATTAACCATGTTGTGAAAGAGAACAGTGAGAAAAACCCAAGGGGGGAAAAAAGTGTGTGGGGATATGCTTCAATCTACATTCATCACTTCTTTCTGTGGAAGTAGATAGCATTTTTCATAAGTTTGTCAGAATTCTTTTGTATCATTGCATTGTTGAGAATACCTAAATCATTCACAGTTGATCATTGTACAGTATTACTGTTTGTTTCTGTGTGCAACATTCTCTTGATTCTGCTTACTTCACTTTGTACCAGTTCACATAAGTTTTACCAGGTTTTTCTGAAACATTCTGCAGAGTCAGAGTTTGGCCTCAAGTATTAATGTCAAGTCTAGCATCTACCTGCCTCTCCTTTCTTAGAAGTACCATGAGACAACCCCAGGAGCACTTTGAGCTTCAAACAGTAATTAACATGAAGCACGTAGTAAGGTTGCCTCACAGAGAATAAGATAGAGCTCTAAGCTGGAATCTGTGAACCCACATTGTCATTTAAAAAACATTTTTATAACTACATTTCAGCATAATTTGTAACATTAAGTATTTTCTGCCTTTACACCCATTTTTCTGAGGAATCCACCAAACTGCTAAAGGGATCCATGACATCAAAAAAGTTAAAAATACCTGCTTTCAAAGAAAAAAAAAGCAACCGCCTGCTTTAGGATTGTATTGTCCCTTCCACACATGTCAGAGTCTAGGGCAATTGGAACCTGTTCCTGGGATTTTTTTTTTTTATATAATAGTACTTTATTTTTCCAAATACATCTAAAGTTAGTTTTCAACACTCATTTTTGTAAAACTATGTGTTCTAAATTTTTCTCCCTTCCTCTCTTACATTTTCCCTTCCCAAGATAGCAAAAATTTTGATGTAGGTTAAATATGTGCAGTCCTTTTAAACATATTTCATATTTGTCATGTTGAACAAGAAAAATCAGACCACAAAGGAAAAACCATGAGAAAGAAAAAACCCAAAAAGATGAAATACTACATTCAGTCTCCATTGTTCCCTCTCTGGATGTGATTGGCACTTTCCATCCCAAGTCTATTGTAATTGCCTTGTTGAGAAGAGCCCAGTCTATCACAGTTGATCATCACATAATCTTGCTACTGTGTACAGTGTTCTGGGATTCCTAACATGCCAGTTTTTGTTGTCATCCAATCATTTCAGACTCTTTGTGATTCATTTGGAATTTTCTTGGCAAAGATACTGGAGTGGTTTGCCATTTTCCTTCTCCAGCTCATTTAACAGTTGAGGAAACTGAGACAATTGCAGCTAAATGACCCAACTAAAATCATACAGCTAATGTCTGAAGCTATATTTTAACTCGGGAACATGAGTCTTTCTGATTTGGGACCTGGCACTCTACCCACTGGGTCACCTAGATCTCCCCATCCCACCACAATTTTCTGAGTCACTGGCTATAATTGACTAAGGCCAAACCCATTCCAGGATTGAAGCCAAATCATGTACCCTGCCAAGAAGATTAACCAAAGAGATGCTTCCGGGCCCCCAGGTTGTCCATGAACTTGGATAGGGGGGAAAAAAACATTTAATTTCAATATTTTCTTGTCTCTTGTAATTCTACATATTATATTTTACACACTTAAACATATTATTCTGAAAAGGGGTACATAGGTTTTAGCAGGCTGCCAAAGGGGTCTATTACACAAGGAAATGTAAACCATTGCTCTGGGGGATGGGCTGCCCTCATTTTGTCTGACAAATATTTCCAATTCCCACTTACATTTTCTGCAGCTATAATAGGGGCAAGTTGTAGTCTTGGATCAAATTGAAAGATCCTTGTGGACTGAAAAATCCTTTGGCACTACTGTGAAAATTGACATAGGACAATCAGGTTATCCACACTTGAGCTTCCATTCTATTGCAATGGATTGCACATAATAGTTACAAAATAATTTTTTTTTGGATTAAATTGAATTGAAGGAATTTGTTAGTCACTGGTCATCTCTTGAAGGCAACCAAACATTGGCTCAATGAAAAAAAATTTTATTTTGCTTACTTGTCAGGTATGTTGAATTGTCAAATGTGGATATCAGAAAAAAGTCTGCAGGTCACTGAATTATAAAATTTTTATAAGTAAAAGGTACTGCAACCGTTTTAATCCAACCTCAGATCTTCGTGATAACATTACCAGCAAGTGAACATTTAATTCCTCATGAAAACATACTCAATTTGAAATGCTTTTTGGGCATACAAGAAGAGGTTGCCAGAAGGCAGTAGGCAATTTGGGAATAATTCTGCTTGACTTTCCTTTCACAAAATCTGAATTAGTAAGGTCCCACAGTATTCACCCTCTTTTACTCAAACACATTTGCTTCCTTCAAAAATTAATGACTTCCATTTTTTTTTAACTTGTTTAGACTCTTCATTTGCCAAACATACTGGTGCAAGGAAACACATTTTTATGTGAAGTATGACTTGCAAATATCCTTTCAAGCATCTCTGAGATACCAACAGCTCCGTTTTCTCAATAGCCCTCGGTGACGCAGGTGTCAGGGGCTAGGTTGTATTGAAGGGTGACAGCAAGGCTTTTGAGACTGAATATGAGAGAGGTTACTTCTCTTGAAATCAAACCAGAAAGTTGCTTTCCTTTTTCTCCCTTTCTGTACTTCAGTGCCTCTCTCTATTACCATTTTCATCATTCTTTTTTTCATTCTGTCTCCCTTACTCCATGCATTATAATAGATAGCATTTACCTACTTCTTGAGGAGTAGCACTTTATAAATGTTATCTCATTTTAGTATTTTAACAATCCCAGGAGGTAGGGGCTATTATTACAAGAAAACTGAGACAGGCACATCCGTGACTTGCCCAAGATCTCTTTGTATCTCTGTGTGTATGTCTCTCGGTCTCCCTCCTTTTCTCTCTGTCTCTGTCTGTCTGTCTCCCTGTCTTTCCTCTGTCTCTCTCTGTCTCTCTCTCTGACTTTGTCTCTCTCTGTCTCTCTGTATCTCTGTCTGTCTCTCTGTGTCTCTGTGTCTCAATGTCTCTGTCTCTGTCTCTCTTTCTATCTCTGTGTGTCTCTGTCTCTCTGTCTCTGTGTGTCTCTATCTCTGTCTTTCTCTGTGTCTGCCAGTCTCTCTGTGTGTCTCTCAGTTTCTCGGTCTCTGTCTCTCTGTGTCTGTGTCTCTGTGTCTCTTTGTCTCTGTCTCTCTGTGTCTATTTCTGTTTGTGTCTCTGTCTGTCTCTCTGACTCTGTCTCTCTGTCTCTGTCTCTCTCTCTCTCTCTCTCACACACACACACACACACACACAGACACAAGCAGGGTCACGTGGCTAATAAAAATCTGAAGATAGATCTCAAGTCAGGTCTTCTCATTCCAGACCCAGCCTTCTAATCACTGTACCACCCAGCTACCTTCCCTAAACCTCTTTCCTTCTCTGCCCTTACATGTATTCCTCTCTTCCCTCTTCCCCTTTCACCTCACCCTCTCTTATTTTCCTCCCTGCTAGTGGAATTTTTATCTCTATTATCTCAGGATATCCTCTCCCACTCACTGACTGCAGCCTGGAATTTCACCCCCAAACTTCATTTCGTTAGCTTAAATTCCAAAATGTATTCCCCACCAACTTGGAAAGAGACTCGGGTGCTATGAATTCTCATCATCGTTGTAGTCGCCGTGCTGGCTGCTGCTCTTATTGTTACTGTGATTATTCACCCTTGATTTTCCAGGAAGACTAGTGACATCACAGAATGATGTTTTGACATGAGTGTGAATTGAAGTGAGGCAGTTGTACAAGATCTTCAGTCTCTCTCCCTCCCATCACTAAAGTCCCATAGCAAGACGAAAGGCGGGATGACCAGTGACGGCCCAGGAGGCAGCAGACAGAGCCTGCTCTGACCATCTCTGTGGCCTTTGAAGCAAATTGTTCTCATCTGCCTTTTTGGGGAGCTTATTTGGGGGTAGACATCTCCCTGACAGTTCTGAGACCTGACGGTTACTCCTGGCCTGGTTCGGCTCATTGGCCAAGACTAATCCTTAATGTGCTGAATGAAGAAGATGAGATCAAGGTTTTACAGCAGTGTGGGAGGATGGGGCAACAGGGTGCTTGGGTTGGGGATGGGTCGGGGGGCCGCCACTATGGGTGGCAGAAGGTAAATTTCAGTGGCTTAATAATTTTTTGCAAGTCATTCTTCACTCTCAAACCCAAACTTCCCTTCTGTAAGGCGAGGGGAGGGGAGCTCAGGGGGAAAAGCTTCCAGCTCTTATGTTCCTACCGATAAGAATGAACCCCCTAAGGCAGACACTTGGTTTTCCTTAAACTAGAAGCTGGATCTCCTGGGATTTCTGCCCAGCTGTAGAGGCAAAAGCATTTCTCATTTGTGTCTCAGATGTGTCATAGAATCTCAGAGTTGGAAGGCCATCAGAGACCACAGGGAGTCCCATTTGTATATACATAGAATGCCCTGTTCATACCTCACATGTGCCCATCCAGACTCTTAAAGACCTACAGTGACTGGGAATTCATTATTTCCTAAAGAAGCCCATGACACTTTTGGACTGCATTAATTGTCATCTATCAAAACTGCATGTATCCCCAGGGTACCTTTTTAAATACTACCTTTTCTGTGAAACCGTCCTTGATTTCCCCAAACTATACATGATTTTTTCTTTCTGATTTCACACAGCTTTTCATTACCTATTTTGCCTACTCATCACACTCAGTACTGAATTTGTCATCTCTCCAAGTAGGCAGCTAAGTGCAGAGTGGACAGAGCACTGGGCTGGGAATGGGGAAGATTCCTTTCCTTGAGGTCAAATCTGGCCGTGGCACTTACGAGCTGTGTGACTGGGCAAGTCACTTAATGTTGTTTGCTTTAAATCCCCTAGAAAAGGGAAGGCCAAACTGACAAGAGTCAGACATGGCCCAACAACAGCCATGAGGTTGCTAAAGTGTGGCAAACACTAGGAATGACTTGCCTTCAAAGACTCCTCTGATGGGAGAGGTAACAAGCAGGACTTAAGTTCAAGTCATCTATATATTGCCACCATTCAAACCGCAACACCTGGGATTAGAATTCTACAAACAAGTAAAGGTCAGGGCACAGATAAAAGACAGAGGTCCAGAACTGTTGCTTTGGATAAAAAATATTCCATCCTGTTGCTAGAAGAATTTGTTATGTCTCAGAAGTCAATCCCCAAAGGACAGGTCAGGGTCATTCCTATGATGCTGTCCAGTATATGGAGACCAAAGATTGTGTAAAGTAATTTGCCCTTTTTTCCCTCCTTATCCTCAGCCTAGACTCTGTGAAAGAGGAAGAAAATAGCAAGTGGGAGATAGGAGGGAAAGGCAGCGAGAGAAAGGAAAGGAGTGGGTGAATAGAGAAAAGAAGGAGAAAATGGAAAATATTGCTTTAGTATCCGGTATCCTCAGTATCAGTAGCTTCTAAATTGTTTTTCCCTCTTTGAGGGATTAAAAGAAAAAGACAATTACCATAGCATCTCTCTGAGATGGAATTGTCATAATCACAGTTATCATATGAATGTCTCAGAAACAGGGTCCACTGAACCACTGGACAAGCTTCTGAGTGTCAGATCTATTGTGTCTCAATGACATGTAGCTAGATGACGCAACGGATAGAATGGAAGACTCATACTGAGTTCAGATTTTATCTCAGTTGGTTTTGCTGTGTGACCCATGGCAAGTAACTCAATCCTATTTACCTTAGTTTCTTCATCTGTAAAAAAACAAAACAAAACAAAAAACCTGAGGAATGAAATAGAAAACCACCCCAACATCCCAAATGGGGAGACCATTGAACAACAGCAATAACATTGACCTCTGATCTCCCTATCTCATCTTTGAGCTCCAGCAAAAAGCAAAGGTGGCTGCCCTATTTCTTCTTAGATCCCAAATTCAAAATCAGGTTCCAAGTAGCTAGCCTGTCTGTGCAGCCCTAAGATTCTCTCACTCATTTTTCAAAGCATTGGGAGACTGAAGCTGTTAAAAAAAAATTCAATCTGTGCCCAGCTGGCAGCATAGTATTGTGAAGAGGGTCTTCTTACAGTCAGGAAGAAATAAATTCAAATCTTCCCTCGGACATTTCCAACTTGTGTGACTCTAAGTAAACCCTGTAACCTCCAAGTTTTAGTTTCCTTGTCTGTAAATGAAGGAGATGAGCTTGATGGCCTTTGGGTATTATTCCAGCTCTAAATCTGTGATCCCATGATCTTTGCCTTTGGATTAGAATCTGAGTTGAAAGGACCATAGATTTGAAGCTAGAAGAAATACTGATGTTCATCTGGTCCAAGCCTTTCATTTTATAGATGAAGAAGCTGAGGTTTGGAGAGATTAAGTGACTTATCCAAGGCCACATAATAGCAAAATGATCTTATGCAAGTTCTCTATGGCTCTCAGTCTCAGCCTTAATTATCCCATACATTTCATGTCCACAGACAAAACCAATCTCCTTGTGCAAATCCTTTGCTTTAGTGGCAAGGCAAATAAGGAAGAAGAGTGCAAATCATCTCCTTAAGAATGCTGAGGAGTTTTCCATACTCTTCCCATCCTGAGAGCATGAAATTGAGAACTAATGTTCCCAAGGAACCATGCCTAGGGCTGTACAGGCTGAAGGGAATGGTCTCCGTATACCCATTCAGATCCTAGGTCTAGATGTCCACCCATCATAAAGGAGTCTTGAGGTCGGACAGTGACTCCCCTGCAGCTTATTCCTGGATCTGCATTTTATTCACCCAGACACTAATTTTAATTGCAGTTACCATGGCAACATAAAGTTCCTTGTGCATCCTTAGATTCCCAGTGTGGCTGTCCAGTCCTGGGCTTCTGGCCAGATTACCTAACAAGTCAAAAGCTCCAGATTCTGAATTTAATGATAAATTGTGAAACTTCCAGTGACAATTTTATGGGAGCTATTGGGTAATTGGCCTAGCCCTCTAAAAATGACTAATCACTTTTTAGATTGGAAATTCAACTTGAGTGACTTCCTAATTTGATCCAAACTTTCCCAACCTAGCATTCAAACCCTGACTCCATCATCTTTCTCTCTCTTCTCCCTTTAGTTCCTTAACTAAGTGCATTTTTACTCTAATTTAATAACACTCAAATTTATCCCTATCTCAACCCCTGTCATCTACTCTAGATTATGCACTATAGCTCAGTGTTCTTCTCCCTTCACTGTCTCTGCCAAACCATTTTCATCACTTCTTTCAATGTCTTTTCCCCAAACTTGTCTCCTCTCAAAAAGCCTATCCTAACCCCATTTTTATATTCCCTAAATGTGAATGTAGAAATCCTCATATGATATTATTTTGTGCATGACAATATTTGTCCAGAACATTGACAAGAATGGACAAGGATGGCAAACATAGACAAGTTCCAAAAATGGACAGGATAAGAAGACATGGATAAGGTTTCAATTTGTGCCAATGCAATTCACATTAATAGGATCATAAATCCATGCAACTATAGAAGAATGTCAATACCTTGATTTAATTCAATCCAATTTAACCAAATGTTTTCCTGTTCTTGTTCAGTCATTTCAGTCATGTCCAATATTTCACGAGTCCATTTGGGATTTTCTTTGAACTCAAGTATTTCAGATTCCAGGACTGTCACTCCATCTACTGCCTCACCTAGCTGCCCCACACGTACAGCTGTGCTGGTGCATTGTTTCTAGAGCTGTGAATTGGTCTAGTCATTCTGGAAAGCAATTTGGAATTATCTCCAGATAGTTATCAAACCATGTGTAATCTTTGTCCAATCTATGCCATTATTAGGTCAAAGTAATCAAAGAAATAGGATATAAAAGTAAAAAAACAATTATGGCTTCTTTGTACTGATCAAAAATTGTGCATAGCGCTAGAGTGAGTTGAACTAGGAACAATTTATACAATGATAACAAAATTATAGAAAAAAGCAACTTTGAAAGACTTTAAAATGCTGATCAACTCAGATACTGTGGAATATTTAGAGCTTGGTCAGACATCAAAGATATCACAGTCATACACTACATCCCAGTCCTAATCCTGATAAGCAAGCCTGGGAAGCACCTTAACCTTCCTTTCATCTGTTATGGGAGGACAGTCATTCAGCAGGGCAGTTGGCCAGGTGATCCGCACTGGGAAGTAGGGAGTGGCGGTGAAGGAGCTCTAACCTCCCTGCAAAACCCACATCCATGTTGAACACCAAATAAGGAGGAAGATGAAACACATTTGTACAATAACTCAAGACAGTCTCCATGGCAACAATTACCAAAAAATCTTCTGGGAGGCACAACTGCAGGAGCCAGGAGTGGCAGACATTGGGGGTGGAGGAGGAATGAGGCCCAGTGGGAGGATGTTTTGTGTTATGTGCAAGCTTTAGGGAAATGGGAAGAGTAGGAACCTGAGTGCCTGATGAAGCATAGATTTGTAGTCTAAGAGTTAGGAGGAAAGTTAGAAGTCAGCTCGTCATGGTCCCTTGGAGTCAGTACCAAAGATTTAAGATTTACTGTTCTCAGATGTAAGAGTTTTTCCAGTAGGATTCCCTCCAGGGAAATAAAAATAGTAAGAAGTGAGGTGACCCTCCCCAGGACACCATGGATATATAGGAGATTTTTTTAAAAAGAATCACTCTTCATAGGTCACTAGAATTACCAAAGAAAAGGAAAGAGCCCAGGGTTCAGACAGGAGATTGCTGTGTGACTTTGGTCAAGTCATCTGATCTTTCTGGACCCCACTTTCCCCTGGTTTCAAAGTAAAGCTTTCCATCCCATCTTTCAAGGTTTTCATGAAACCAAATAAATGGAAAAAGGCTTTGGAAGAAATAAAGATATGCAAATTCGGGATAGTATGTTAGTGGTTATATAATGTTAATAGTAGTGATAGCTATCAAAATTATTGACATTAGAAGGTTATCTTTTCATCCTTGGGAGCCTTGCTTCCTAGGGAAAGTAGGTTTAAACTCAGATGTGGGAACTTGGGAGGAGGCAAGGCAGGAAAATGAAGGATTTCGCCAGCATAGACTTATGGGTCCTAGTCAATCTCCACAAGATTTTTGAGATTCAGGCAGCTGTCTGTAGAGTTCTCCTTCTTTGCATATGAGATGAGAGAAAGACAACCAGATTGATACATCTAGCTCAGAGGCAAGTCCCACTGAGCCAAATATACCCACCCCAGGAGATAACATTCTGTTTCTAGGATGGAGCTTTAAAAGGACATTATTAGACATCATCTAATCCAATTCTCTCATTTTTTTATTTTAAAAAAATCCTACTGATGCATTTTGTTTTTATATTAAAACCATTTCCAATTACATGCATCTTCTCCCACTCTATTCCCACACAGAGAACTGAACCCTCCCTTGTAACAAAGAAACATAATTAATCAAAAACACCCAATATATATTTCCTTTAATATATTTCCACCTCTCTTAATGGTGATGGAGTAGAGAGGTAGGAAGATAAATGAGATACAATTCATCATCTATTCTCCTAAACAATTATTGGCTTTTAGTCACTTAAATTGGTTTCCTGTTATTGTTTTTTTTTTCATTTTCATCATTGTAGTAATTGTATTTTTAGTAATTTAGTAATTTTTTTAGTTTTGTTTATTGCATTCCAAATCAGTACATACAGATTTCTACCGTAATAAGAAACTGATCAATAAAGAGGTCCAGTCTTTTAAGCATATACAATTCTGGTGCTGTCTTCCTGGAGCCAAGCTACAAGGAAGTTTATGGAGGCCAGTTATAGAATTTCATGATGATCCAAAATGAAGGACTCTACTCTTTATTTCAGAGCACGATCCAGTATTTTGTGCTTCTTTCTCATTGTGCACTAGAGAAAAACCTTAGTTGATTACTGTGCATTGGGCATATAAAAAGCTCAATGGAAAAAGTTGACTTCACCCTTTTCCCTAGTGATGAGCAAGAAATAAATGTTATAAGCCTCCAGGTGGAGAGAAAAGTAGTAGGAACTGCTGCCAGCTGTCTTATCTTCTCACTTGGATCACCATGTGACTGTGAATATATGACATAGTTATTTTGCCTCTATATTTCTTTTCAGATATTAAGTGGAATTTCTGAAACAGAATGGACAAGATTAGAAGACTGTGAGCTTCAAAATATCAATAAAGCTTCTATGGTCCTCCACAGAAACTGGAGCTGCTAGGTGTTCCAGGCAAGCCTGGTGAGCAGCCGTTCTTGAGGAATGACTTGTGTGACCAGACCAGCTGTAAGTCAACTTACCAGCTGAACCTGCTGAGGAGACAGTGATTGACTGGTTTGGCCCAACTCAGTATTTTATTGACACAGAAAATAATGGACTCATCCATAAATTATCCAGAAATGAACTCAGTGGGAGAAATGTTTTGTAGCTATCCCTTTAAGTTTTATTCCTCCCCTGAGGATTTGAAGACAGAAGAATGTGTTCTCTGGCTCAGGGTAAGGAGGGCAAAAGTGAAATGTTTTCACACATTGATTCTACTAGTATTGTCTCAATCAATAACCCCTTTGTAAAAGTTAATTCATATTAATTGTTTATCAGTGACATTGAGACTATATCAATTAGTTAAAATTATACAGGCATACTTTGGAGATATTGCTGATTCAGTTCCAGACCACCTTAATAAAGTGAGTCACATGAATTTATGGTTTTCCAGTGCAAATAAAAGTTATTTTTATACTATAATGTAGTCTATTAAGTGTGCAATAGTATTTTCTAAAAAATGTACATTCCTCAAGCCATTCTCCAATTGATAGTCAAAGGAAATGAATAGACAATTTTCAGATGAAGAAATTAAACTATTCTAGTCATATGAAAAGGAGATCTAAATCACTACTGATCAGAGAAATGCAAATTAAGACAACTCTGAGGTACTACTACATACCTCTCAGATTGGCTAGAGTGACAGGGAAAGGTAATGTGGAATGTTGGAGGGGATGTGGGAAAACAGGGACAATGATACATTGTTGGTGGAATTGTGATCCAGCCATTCTAGAAAGCAATTTGGAACTATGTGCAAGGGGCCATAAAACTGTGCATACCCTTTGACTCAGCAGTTTTTCTGCTGGGTTTATATCCCAAAGAGATCTTAAAAGAGAGAAAAGGACCTACACGTGCAAAAATATTTGTGGCAGCCCTTTTTGTAGTGGCCAGAAACTGGAAAATGAATAGATACCCATCAATTGGAGAATTGATGAATAATTATGGTATGTAAATGTTATGGAATATTATTGTTCTATAAGAAATGATCAGTGGGATGATTTCAGAGAGGACTGGAGAGACCGACATGAAATGATGCTAAGTGAAATGAACAGAAGTAGGAGATCATTGTACATGGAAACAACAATATTTTATAAAGATCAATTCTGATAGGCATGATTCTTTTCAACAATGAGATGACTGAGGCCAATTCCAGTGATCTTGTGATGAAGAGAGACATCTACACCCAGAGAGAGGACTGTGGGAACTGAGTGTGGATCATAATATAGTTTTTTCACTCTTTTTGTTGTTGTTTGCTTGCATTTTATTTTTTCTCATTTTTTTCCTTTTTGATTTGATTTTTCTTGTGCAGCAAGATAATTGTATAAATATGTATACATATATTGGATTTAACATATATTTTACCATATTTAATATATATTGGATTACTTGCCATCTTGTGGAGGGGATGGGGGGAAAAAGGGGAAAAAGGGTTAATGTTAAAAATTTATGCATGCATATGTTTGAAAATAAAAGACTTTAATTTTTAAAAAAAGTGGTAAAAATATGCACAGTCCATAATTAAAAATAATTTGTTGTTTTAAAAAGCTGCTAATCATCATCTGAGCTTTCAATGAGTCATAATTTTTTTGCCAGTGGAGGGTCTTTTGTCTTGATGTTGATGACGGTGGACTGAATAGGATGGTGGTTGCTGGGGTGACTGAGGCAATTTCTTAAAATAAAACAAAAATGAAGTTTGCTGCATCAATTAACTCTTTATTTCATGAAATACTTCTTTGTAGAATGCAATGCTATTTGATAGTTTTTTACCCATAATAGGACTTCTTTCAAAATTGGAGTAATGATCTCAGATCCTGCTACTGCTTTATCATCTAAGTTTATGTAATATTCTTCAATATTGTTGTATCTCAGGGAGAGATAGGGAAAACGGTTTGTCAATGAAGCAATCAGGACCTACAATATTTATTACTTTTTTATTTGTTTGTTTCATTTACTTATGTCTTATATAGATGCAATTTGTGATGTCCCAAAACAATTATAATAGTAACATTAAAGATCACTGATTATAGATCATCATAACAGGAATAATAATGATTGAAAAGTTTGAAATATTGATAGTAACCAAAATGTGACACAGAGATACAATGTGAACACATGTTGTTGAAAAAAATGGCACCACTACACACCTGTCAGATTGGCTAAGATGACAGGAAAAGATCATGCTGAATGTTGGAAGGGATGCAGTAAAACTGGGACACTGATAAATTGTTGGTGGAGTTGTGAATGGATCCAACCATTCTGGAGAGCAATTTGGAACTTATGCTCAAAAGGTTATCAAACTGTGCATACCCTTTGACCCAGCAGTATTTCTACTGAGCTTATATCCAAAGAAATCATAAAGGAGAGAAAGGGACTCACATGTGCAAAAATGTTTGTGGCAGCCCTTTTTGTAGTGGCAAGAAACTGGAAACTGAGTGAATATCCATCAGTTGGAGAATGGCTGAATAAATTATGGAATATTATTGTTCTATAAGAAATGACTAGCGGGATGATTTCAGAGAGGCCTGGAGAGATTTACATGAACTGATGCTAAGCAAAATGAGCAGAACCAAGAGATCATTATACATGGCAACAGCAATATTATATGACAATCAATTTTGATGAACATGACTCTTTCCAACAATGACATGATTAATGCCAATTCAAATGATCTTATGATGAAAAGAGCCATCTACCCACAGAGAGGGGACTGTGGGAATTGAATGTGGATCACAAAATAACATTCTCACTCTTTTTATTGTTGTTCACTTGCATTTTGTTTTCTTTCTCATTTACTTACCTTTTTGATCAGATTTTTCTTGTACAACAAGAGAATTGTATAAATATGTTTACACATATTTGATTTAACATATATTTTAACATGTATAACATATATTGGATTGCTTGCTATCTAGGGGAGGGTATGAGGGAAAGAGGGGAAAATCTGAAACACAAGGTTTTGCAAAGGTCAATGTTGAAAAATTATCCGTGCATATGTTTTGAAAATAAAAAGCTTTTAAAAAAAGAAAAAAATGGCATCAATAGATTTGAAAATGTTGAGGATTCTGGGAAGATGGTAGAGCAGGTCAGTAAATTTCAGGCTCTCCCTCACAAATAGAACAAATTTGCACCTCAAAATGAATATGGATTGGTGAAAAATCAAATTTAAGACTTGGAGAAGAACAAGAGCTCTCCTGGTACAGCCCAAGAAAATCCAAAGAAAGACTCTAGGCAAGCAATTAGTCAGTGTGAAGTTCCAATACTTCCAGACTAGCTCCTGATTACACCAAGTGCTGAGTTTAACTGGAACCCTAGCAGGAACCACAGAAACTTTCACCTCCTGGACTCCTGTGCAGAGTCATGGGTCTGAGTCTGGGAAGACTGAGGGACCATCGGCTGATTAGAAACACCAGGCCCAGCCATGCTGCAGAGATCGGGCCATGTGTGGAGAGGAGCCAGTATATCTATGAGGGCAGAGGCAGAGGGCCTGGCACTTGCAGAAGAGTGGAGCTTTTGATTTGGAATTCCAGGTCAGAAGGGAGAACTGAAGTGAAGCTAGAAGCACCATCCCTCCTTCCACCCCATAATTAAAGATGCTTACACTAATACTTCTCATTAAAAAAAAATTAACGACAAGAAACTTACTATAGAAATAGGAAAATTCAGGATTCATCTCCAGAAGAGGACACTGAAGTAAAAAAGGCTGCAATTAGAATTGTACAGGATTTATCATCAGCCACAATAAAAGATCACAAGTCTTGGAATCATATGTTTTAGCAATCAAAAGAACTAGGACTTTCATCAAAATTATCATGTCCAGCAAAATTATCCATAATATTGAATGAAAAAATGGACATTCAACAAACTTGCAGATTTTTAGAATTCTCTTTCAACCAAACTCAAACTCAATAGAAAACTTTGAGCCAATACCAAAGATTGATTTCAAGGAATTTAACATGGACAAATTGTTTATGTTTATTTAATGTGGAAATGTATACTATATGTTTAAGATTGACACCAGTAATTAGGTAGCTCAAAAATATTGGAATAGAATTGAGTATGATCTAACTTAAAAAGCTGCCTAGAAAATAGTGATTATTTTATATAAATGAGATACAGAGAAAGAATAGACAAAGAGGCATTGGAGGGGGAGGAGAGCTTATAGTTCTGAAAGTCTAATCAAAATCAGGAATGTATTAAATAAGCAACATTACATATATGCCAGGAAGAGTATAGTACCCTCCAAAATCGATTAAAAAAATAAGAGGGAGGAATGGACAGAAGGGCAAGAAGACAAAGGAGGAATCCATATGTGGGGGGAGGCTAAGTAATAGCAAGGCAAGTAAAGGAGCAGAATTAAAGCAGAAAAGTTAGCAGGGATAGGAAAGAAGAGATATACACAAACACCATAATGATTAAGAGTAGAATTTATTAGAAAAAAAATACAGCTAGTACTTACTGATGTTAGACAAAGTCAAACTTAAAGATTCAATCAAGAGATTGTGTATAACACACATGCAATCTTGTTTTAGATACATGTTTACATATGGAATGTGTATATATATGTGTATGTCTGAGTATATGTAGATATGTATGCATGTTGCTCTATGTGTGTATGTATATATAGATATATGTATATGTGAGTGGGTCTGTGGATGGGCATGAATATACATGTATATGTATAGGGATGGGTGTGGGTGGACATGGATGTGGGTGTGGGTGAGTGGATGGATGAATGCAATGTGTGTTTTTATATACATACATACATATATGTACTTAACTATAGATTGCTTAGGGGTCAGAAGGATGAAAAGGAATAAAAGGAATAAAATTTTTAAAAATGTACAGTAGTAAAGAAAAGAGAAACCTACAAAAAAGCAAAGAAAAGATGATCATTCATGAATATAATTTTTACAATTATTATATATCCATTCTTGAACTGGTAATTTATTGCTATGTATTTTGAATCGTCCCTGGTGTTCTACTGGGCATTTGACAATGTTCTGTTTTGTTTTATTTTTCTTTTTTTATTTTTTCTATTCCGTTCTTTAATAAAATAAAAAAAATAGACACAGGGTTGCTGCAAACCACACAAAAAATGACAATATCTACAAAGCAAACCACAATAAACCAATTCCTATAATGGATGTGCTAATCAATTACTAAATGATATTGGAAGAAATACAACAGATGGAAGTTCAAGAATAAAAGCAGTACACAAGTACTCCTAGAAGGTTTATGAAAGGGAGAAGTAAATTTGCTCTGAGGATTCAGCCTACCAATAGATTTGAGGATAAGAGACTAATCTTAGAACCTTTATATGTGCTACACTATGACTTCATGTTGGTCATTTCTTATTATTTATTACATTAATATACTGTAGCTTGTTGAATTATTCCCTAAATTGTTTCATGAATTTTGTTTTCAGTTGTTTTCTACCATAAAGAGTGTTGCTATGAATATTTTCAACCTTTTGATTTAAAATTTTTTAATATGAATTTCACAAACACCAGAAAACATGAACATTTCCTCATATAATAAACACAAAAAAGACAATGTGAAAGCTCAAATATTCACTACTTTGTATATTTTATCTTGTATATTTTGAATTTAATAGATTAATTCCACCATACCTCTGAATCCACATCCCCTTACAAATTTCCTTCTGATATCTTTTTTATTTTTCATTCATTAACTTTCTTTTCTTCCTTTTGTTGATGGCATCACTATTCCTAACCCTCCTCTATTCACCCTTAACTATTCTCTACCAGACAAAAAAAAAAAAAAAAGGAAACCTCTCCCTTAAAATAATTAAGTTTTGTTAAACAAAATAAATCCACATATTGTTTGTGATTAATATACATGTCTCCCTTTGTATCTCTAGTACACCAAAAGGTGAAGATATGTGGAATCAGAGGTCTTCCGAGTCCAAACAATCATATTGATCTTGGCTCTTAAATATTTCCAGTTCTCTGTAATGTTACTGCCATTCAGATTGTTCTGTTGGTTCTTTTTACTTTATTCTACCTTGTTTCACATAATTTCCCCCCTAGGTTCTCTGAATCTTTCTCTCTCATCATTTCTTAAAACACAAATGATATGACATAATTTGCTCATTTATTAAACACTTGTTAAAGTGTTTGTTTCAGGCCTTTACCACTACAAAATCTAATTCTGTAAATCGTTTGTTCATGGGTTTTCTCTTCTTCTCACTTTGATATTTTGTGTTATACACATAATAGTAATATTTCTAGGTCAAACAGTATGCATAATTTAGTTTTCTTTAAGTAGAGTTCAAATAGTTTGAATCAATTCACAACTCCATTAACTGAGCATTAGTGTGCCTGTCCTCCCATAATCCCTCCAACAATTGCCATTTTCCTTTTTTAATTGCCATCTTTGCTAATCTAATAGAGGTAGAATCTCAGGGGTTAATTTGTATTCTCTAATATCATTCATTATTCTGATAATTTTTTCATGTAGTTGATAATTTATCTTTCTTATTTTGAGGATGCTTGTCTGTATCCTTTAACCATTTATATATTATGGAATGACTTTTATTCTGATATATTTATATCAATTTCCTATAGATCTTAGATATTAGACTTTTATCAGAGAAATTTGCTGCAGATACTTTTTCCAGTTAACTATAACTAATTCTAACTTGAATTGATTTTGCTCATGCAAAAATATTTCAATTTTGTGAATCAAAATTGTGCATCTTCAGTCCCTTGTTTGGTTAAAAGTTCCTTCCCCATTCATAATTGTGAAAAAACATTTTCTTTCCTCTTGGTGTAATTTGTTCATTACATGACCTTTTTATCTGGGTTTAATAGTTATTTGAAGCTTATCTCTGTATGCAAAATGAGATATTGGTTCAGACTTAATACCCACCAGATTTTTTTTCCCAAAGATTTGTTTTGTTAACTTTTACTAAGGAGTCTGTTGTTGTTGTTTATTGTTGTTGTTTATCCCTCTTTCTTGAAGATACCTATGACATCAAGTGAATCGGATTTAAGTGATGAGGAGCTATATAAGGTCACCTGCCTTGTTTTCCCCTCCAGAGCCATCTGGGTCCAGTGGCCAGAAATAGATCAGAACTACTGGAAATTGTCCCGGATGCTACAGAGAACAATGGACTCTGAGTGCAGATTTTAATATCTTTTTTTCCTCTTTATTTTTATCACTTCTTCTTTTTGCAATATGTCTAATTTGGAAATATGTTTTGCATGATTTCATACATATAATGGATGTTGTACTTCTTGCCTTTATAATGGGTGGGGCAGAAAGGAGGGAAGAAGAGAATTTGGAACTAAAAACAATTTTCCCCAAAAATGAATATCATCTTCTTAAATTTTCTCTCCTTTATTTTAGTAGCTACATAATCTTGTGTGATCCTGACTGTGATTCCTTGGTACTTATCTTTCTAGTTGCTAATAATATTTTTTTCTTTGACCTAGAAGATTTAGATTTGGAATGTCTATTCCTGATTTTCAGTTTGAAGTTTCTTTCAGAAAATGAATAGATTCTGGGATTTTTTGTTTGTTTTGCTGAGGCAAATGGGGTTAAGTGACTTGCCCAGGGTCACACAGGTAGGAAGTATTAAGTGAATGAGGCCAGATTTGAACTCAGGTCCTCCTGACTTTAGGGCTGATACTCTATTCACTGCATCACTTAGTTCCCGTAGATTCTGTTTTTAATAAAATTATAGTGTATTTCTATGATTTCTTGAACTATGGCATCCAAATTTTTGACTTGTTCATGGCTTTCAGGGAGCCCAATGATTCTTGATTTCTTTCTGCTCAGTCTACTTTGCAGATTGTTTTAAATAATATCTTACATTTTCCTCTATTTAAAAAAAATATTTTATTATAATATTTCTTTGTGGAGTCATTGAGTTCTGTTTGTATTATCCTATATTTCAAGGTTTCAGCTAACTTGACAAGATTTTCTCATCTATTCTCCTCGGATTTTTTCTTTTAAATTTTTATTTTCATTTTTTTAACCTTTTGCATCATTTCTTAGGTATTCTTCTAGTCCTTGTGGCCAAACCACTTTTTGTTCTGAGACTGTGCTTATAATTTCTATAAAGTTATTCTTTCCTTGGGACTTTACCTTTTAGTTAAAGTCTTTTTATCGTTTCACTGTGTTTTTTTTTTTTTTTTACTTAGATTTTTAGTCTCAATCCTTTAATGGGACTTTGTGCTGAGACTAGTCACTTCCACTAATTTTACATGATTGGTTGTCCCTGTTTGGTTTTGCCCTTTAGATATTTTGTATGTCACTGCCTCTGTTATTCTGGATGGATTGGCTGGTACTAGATCCTGTGTCTCAGTCTCTGTTTCCTCTGTTATCTGGTGGTCCACTCTGGGTTCTGGTCTCTGCCACTTTCTGTCTCCTCCTTGCACATTTGATTCCATATTCTGTTGTAAGTCTAACAGGTTCTTGTCAGATGTTGGACATCATAATAATCTTGGGACTCTTGCAAGGCCTCATAACACATTTGTTTTGGAGCTAAGATGTTCTTGCAACCTGCCGTGGCTCCTAGTGATCCAAGGAATGCATAAGCCTGTCACTTTGCATAAAGAGCTATGGTAGTTGATTCTGTTTGCCACTTTTATTCAGACAAATCAGGACTGAGATTTGGTAGAGCCCACACTGCCTTATCTCCCTTCTTTACACATCTCTCTCCAAACATCCCTGATCAGAATATTTTCCATCTAAAAATTACATCTAACAGATTACAGAAGATAAATCTGATTTCCTTGGTATGGCCCTCCTTTTAGTCTCTGCCCATTTCTGGCCATCTGCAATTCCAGACTAGATAGAGGAACTTACTTTTATCTCACTGTTTATCTTTATAAAAACTCTATCTGGATGTGTTATATGAATATTATGGAATATTATTGTTCAGTAAGAAATGACCAACAGGATGATTTCAGAAAGATCTGGAAAGGCTTATATGAACTGATGCTGAGTGAAATGAGCAGAATCAGGAGATCATTATATACGTCAATAACAAGACTATATCATGATCAATTCTGACAGACCTGGCCATCTTCAGCAATGAGATGAACCAAATCAGTCCCAATGGAGCAGTAATGAACTGAACCAGCTACGCCCAGCGAAAGAACTCTGGGAGATGACTAAGAACCATTACAATGAATTCCCAATCCCTATATCTTTGCCTGCCTGCATTTTGGATTTCCTTCACAGGCTAATTGTACAATATTTCAGAGTCTGATTCTTTTTGTACAGCAAAATAACGGTTTGGTCATGTATACTTATTGTGTATCTAATTTATTCTTTAATATATTTAACATCTACTGGTCATCCTGCCATCTAGGGGAGGGGCAGAAGGGAAGAAGGGGAAAAATTGGAACAAAAGGTTTGGCAATTGTTAATGCTGTAAAATTATCCATATATATAACTTGTAAATAAAAAAACTATTTTAAAAAAAAACTCTATCTGGGATTATTTCCAGACACTTCCTGGGTTTTATGTGGAAGATCTTAGCTTCTCCATGATATCTCTATTAACATCTTAATAGGAAGATTCACACACCCTCATTTTAAAAATATGGAATATTAGACTCACAGAAGACAAAGGAGAGGCCTGAAGATGGTCACAAAGGTTTTAATAGCCAAGTTCAACTATGAATCCAGGTCTTTTGACTAAAAATTCAATGTCTTTCTAGAAGAAAGAATAAAAGGAGAGGCAAAAGGAAAAGGAACAGGAGAAGCTGTTATCTTTTCCTCCTGTCTTTCTGTTTTGTTCCACTCAGGCAGTCCTGAAGAACCATTAGCAGTTTTTCAGGTAACAAAGATCAAATCATGCTGTGTCTCTGGGGAAACTAACAGTATTTCTGTTTATTTTATAAACTTAGTAAAAGAAACAAGTTTTGATCCTGTCCCAGGAGCAAAGGAAAGGTTCTACTGTATCTCACCTGGGCTTAGCAATGTGAGTTCTAGAAAAAATAAAGCATTAACCAGCTTCAGGAGGTGACCCATTTAATAATTGGTTCTCTCATGTGGGTATTCCTCACTTTACAGAATAGAGTTGACTCAAACTATTCAGCTGTAAAATAAATCTTATTTTACTATTGATTTTTCTGATCAAATTATGTTTCAATGAGGGACAATATTGCTCTCCCTCCCCATCAACTAAGCTACAAAAAGGTTCTGTCTTTTCTGTCTTTGCTCTCTTACTTCATGACTTATGCAGGTAACTCACAAATTTATATATCCAGCTCTAGTCTCCTGAACTCCAGTCCCACATAATGAACTGCTAATTGTACATTTCCAATTGTTTGTGTCATAAGCATCTCAAACTCAACATCACCAAAACAGAGTTCATCTTTCTCCCTGAACCCGCCTCTCCCAAACTTCTCTGTTTCTTTCAAGGGCACTATTATTCTTTCAGTCATCCAGATTTACAATCTCAGAGCTGTCCTTGATCTTTCACTCCCACTCCACATATCCAATTAGTGACCAAATCTTGTCATCTACCTCCATATCATCTCTCACATTTGCCCCCCCATCCCTACCCACACAAACACCACTTTTGTTCAGGCCTTCATCTCCTCTCATTTAGAGTATTGCAATTGTCTAATTATTCTCCCCTTCTTTCCAACCCATCTTTGACAAAACTCAAAGTGATTTTCTTAAATTTCAAGTCACTTCCTTACTCAATAAATTCTAGTTGCTCCTAGATACCTATAGAAACAAATTTAAACTCTTCTGCTGAGCATGTAAAGCTCTTACAAGCTTGCCCTATACTATTTTGCCAGCTCTATTATACATTAATTCCCTTCATACATTTCATGGTCTAGTCAAATTGTCTCTATTATTTCTCAAACAGCACATTCCCTCTCTTATCTTTGCATCATCTGTCCCCTTCACCTGTGCTTTTTAGAATATCCAATTTCCTCAAAGTTCAACTTGTATGCCACCTTCGACATAAAATACTCCTTAATCCTTCCAATTGCTAGTGCTGGTGCTCTACATCCAGCCATTTTCTACATGCCTATACATTGTGTTGTTTTTCCCAGTTGGTAGAAACTTCTTGAGGTCAGGGACTATTTAAGTTTAGCACAATTTCTAACACATAGTAAACATTACTAAATAAATGTTTGATAAATGAATTGAAAACTTTTTGTGAAAAATTTGTTACAATAGTGTTATTAGGGGGCAGCTAGGGGCACAAAGATAAAGCAGGATAGAGTGGGAGTTAGGAAGACGAGTTCAAATCTAGTCTCAGAAATTTACTCTTTTATGACCTTAAGAAAGGCACTTAAAAAAAAAAAAACCTTTATTTGCCTCAGTTTCCTCAATTGTAAAATGGGTTAATAATAGCACCTATTTAGCAATGTTATTGTAAAAATAAAATGAAATAATACTTGGTGATTTTTTAAGCACTTAACATGGTGCCTGGAACACAGTAGGCATTCTAAAAGGTAGTGATTTTCTAGTATTTTAAACCCTTTTTTTTATCTTGTGGTTCTCCTTACTGCCATAAAATTTTCCAACTCCCAGATTCTATGTCCTATCCTTCCCTGTACCATAGAAATTTTTTCTATACATGAGGAATCTCCTGGAGCTACACTCTCAGCTGCTAGAATTTGCTTTCTTACCTCTTCCTTTTGTCTAGTAATTATAAAATCTAAAAATACTGTGATTGCTGTATTACACATTATGTTCTCCAACATGACAGTGTGGTAAGGTCCGGTAATTATGTTTTGTATAATGAATTAATGTGCTGCTTTATCCATTCTGTAAAATGAAAATTCTGTACAAATTTCACATAAAAGAGGGCAGTCCATAGTTTAAAATATCTATGTAATTGATGAATCCAGATGTCATTTAGGAAAAAAAACTCAGGCTTTGAACTGAATATACCAGATCCTTCTTTGTTTTAGGTTTGTTTGGACTTATTTTGAAATGCTTTTGAAACCTTCTTTTTCATTGATCACTGTTATCTGTTTGATATTTTCTCAACCAACAAATAAAATAATTCTATAATATTTACACAATCCACTTTATAAGAATTGTTATGGAGGAAACATTTTGACAGCTTTAAAGAAACATATAAATATATTATGATTATAATCATTCTATTAATAACAATGATAATTAGAAGATGAAAGAGAAAGAAAAAGAAAAGGAGGAGGAGAAAGAAAATGTTGTTTTGAATGGAATTCTATCTTAATTTCATTCTAAAATTTTGAATATTCAAGAGGAGATGATTCCTAGAATAGAAGCATTAATGGGGATTCTATCCTCTGGTGTCAGTTCCATGATCTATTCCTGATTCCTTTTTCTAGACATCCTGATATACATTACAGAACCAAACTATGTAAAGATGACACTTTCCACAAAAGAGGCAATATCTTACACACTAGACAGTGTAGTTGGACTTTTAGATCCAAAGGGCTTGGGTTTAAGTTCTGCCTGCAACAACTATGAGCTGTGAGCATTGATCAAGTTGCTCAACTTCTTAGAATCCTAATCTCATCTTTGAGAGAGAGAGAGAGAGAGAGAGAGTATAAATAATATTTATACTAAGACAACATAATCAAATGCCTCATGCCTTATGCACCATAAAGTACCATATAAGTGTAATATGTCTTACTATTTTGTTCCAACACACACATTTGTATCCTCAGAATAACTATTAAAATGACCATCATCCCTGTCAACCTATATTTATGAACATCTTCATATACCAAACCCTGTGATAGGTATTGTAATAGAACACAAAGGAATTAGAAACTTTGGTCCCTTTCCTGAATGTGAGTTTTGCTGATGGTCAAAGTAATATCAGTCAAGCAAGTAAGATGGCAATGAAGATAGACTAAAGAGAAGAAGATTCCCCCTTCTGATGTTGCAACAGGGAAGCAGGCCCTTCTTGCATTATAATTATTTGACTTTCCAAACCTAGGATTCAGGCAAGCCTGCCTGCATCTTAAGCATATCCCAGAATTTTAACAGACATAACCAGAGATGGTATTCAGTACCTTGGTGAATAGAACAATAGCAGGTGTACAGTGGAAGTGTTAAAGAGAGAAAAACACAAAATGATTTAGAAAGGATCACTATCTTTTTTGACTAATTCATTTAGTTTCCTTTTGAGTCTTCTTATAGTTAATTCCCCATGCATTTAATCACAATCTGCCAGGGAGGGAAGCTTAGCCTAGGAAGATGAGCAGACATGTAGGTGGATGATAGAGTTTTGACATATTTCATAACAAGCATTAATTGTCTGCAGTGTTCAGCTGTCACGCAAGAAAATTCTAATTCCCCATCCATTTACTGCCTAGCTATATTTTCCTTCAGACAAAAGAATTTGTGTTCCTTATAAGGGAATTCAACTTGTCATCCACCTACAATAACCCCTTAATGGAAAACCTTGGTTCCAATGATAGCTATGAAACATCTGAATAGAACAAAAATTGTCCAGTCTTCCCTATTCAGGGCTCAATTAAATCCCCTTGTTAATTTTCTGGTATCTCCTCATCCCATATCCACAGGGATTCTCCTCCTGGCCATAACACAGTCTATAGTGGAGGGTAACTCTGTAGTTATTTAGAGTGAGTTAGATTAGCCACAGGCACCTTTGGGAATTGAAACACAACTCTACAGTGTTACTACATAGCTTATATCTCAAAGAGATCTTAAATAAGGGAAAGGGACCTGTATGTGCAAAAATGTTTGTGGCAGCCCTCTTTGTAGTGGCCAGAAAATGGAAACTGAGTAGATGCCCATCAATTGGAGAATGACTGAATAAATTGTGGTATATGAATGTTATGGAATATTATTGTTCTGTAAGAAATGATCAGTAGGAGGATTTCAGAGAGGCAGGAGAGACTTACAATAACTGATGCTGAGTGAAGTAAGCAGAACCAGGAGGTCATTCTATACTTCAGCAACAATACTATATGATGATCAATTCTGACGGACATGGCTCTCTTCAACAATGAGATGAACCAAATTAGTTCCATTTGTTCAATAACAAAGAGAACCAACTACACCCAGCGAAAGAACTCTGGGAAATGAGTGCGAACCACAACATGACTGTTGTGACTTCCAATCCCTCTGTTTTTGTCTGCTTCCATTTTTGATTTCCTTCTCAGGTTAATTTTACATTATTTCTAAGTCCGATTCTTCTTGTGCAGCAAAATAAATGTATGGATATGTATACCTATATTGTATTTAACATATACTTTAACATATATTGGTCTACCTGCCATCTGAGGGAGGAGATGGGGGGAAAGAGGGAAAAATTGGAACAGAAGGTTTTGCAAGTATCAATGCTGAAAAATTACCCATGCATATATCTTGTAAATAAAAAGCTATAATTTTAAAAAGAAAAAAAGAAACAGCTCTGAAACCTAAATGACTCTATGTTCAGCACCAGGGAGAGCTCCCAAACTGAAACTGGAAAGAGAACAGGACTGCCTCTGAATGTGAAGGAGGAAAGAATCTTAGAATGTCAGAATTGGAAAGGACCTTAAGTGATTTTCTAATTCACCTCTCTTTATTTTACAGATCCAGAAATGGATAACCACCAAATGATAGCAAGATGTTGTAGTGAATAAAATACTGAAGTTAGGGTCAGGAAGACCTAGATCTAAATCTCACTTCATCTATCACCATGGAATATTGCCACAGTTTCCATTCTCTAAATGTAGTGGCTTAAATTTAATGATATTTGAGAACTCTTTCTGCTCCAAATCTATATTCTTATAATCCTATCACTTGTCCAAGGTCACACAACAAATCATAGGAAGATCTAGAGGGACTCTACTAGATTGTATGCAGCTTCAAAACAGGGATTATTTCACTTTTCATTTTTGTAATCACATCTATATGACTAGAAACATGTTTTGAACATAGTAAGCACTTGATAAATATCTGCTGAATTGTTAGCTATGGAATCCAGACCAATTTTCTGGATGTTTCAATATTTTCCAGAGTGTTCATACGCTGTATTTCATACTTTTTGAGCATCTTCGTATACTATTTGGTGTGAAGTTCTAGGTATGTATATGTGAAATGGCCTTTCTACAAACATAACTTGAGTTTTTGTATAGCAAAGAGGAGAGTTAGATGGAAATAAATATTATTGCTGAAATTCATTTTTTGTAAAAAGGGAAGAATCCAGCCCCAGGTGCTGGTCCATGATGACTCAAAATCTGCGTAAAGGGTCCTAAGTCATCCATTTGGAATCAATATAGAGATGTAAGCCTTTTTCATTGTTTATTAAACCTTTATTGATTACTGAAACGCAAATAGCAACACTTTTGGTTCCTAAGTTAGTTTGACACCTTGGATTTAGGAGACATTCAGACATTACTGAACTCCAATATCCATTTTCCTTTCAGAATTTACAAGAGTACCTTATTAGTATACATTTCTTTTTTCTCCCTTCCTTCATGAATCTTCACATACTCCAGACTATAAGAAAACATTTTTCTAAGACTTATAAGTAAACAGAGAACACACAACTTCAGAAATAATGCACTCGAGTAAAATAATATATGCAGAAGGAATGTGCCCTTCTCATTCTAGAGGGCATCTATGTTTTCTAACTTAAATATTAATTAGAGTTTTCCAGGCTTAGCAGGGTACATGATCCTTTCTAATCTTGAAATGATGGTCTCACTCCTAAAAATGATACCACTCCAGAACACCAGCTGAATTGAAGCACATAGGTGTTCTTGTCTGAAAAAATATGTTACATAAACACACACATATATAGTCACATGTATATGCATGTGTACATACATATGTATGTGAATGTATATGTGTGTAAATACATATATACATACACATACATATACAATACACTTTTATACCTGTGTCACCCAAGCTACAGTCATTGCCAGGACTTATCCCACTATTGAATTACCTGTTCTATTTCCTACGTTCATCACTTTATCCCTCTTTAGGAATTATAGGTATATGTCCCCATACTTAACATCAAAGATCCATTTTTCCAATATCAGATTCACTCTCAGCCAACAGAAAAGATCAGCATTCAACCCAATTGTATTCCCAAAGTTCACAAAACTCTCTTTGCCTTGGTTTACTCAACTACAAAATGAGAATATTAATAACACTTATAAGATTGTGACATAGGTGAGATAATATTTGGAAAGCACTTAGTAAATGCTGGAACACAATAGTGTTATAGTAAGCACTAGTGATTAATGATGATTTTGATGATGATGATGCTCCTTTACTTACATTGTCATTGGTTTGGATGCCTATTGTTGGAACACATCAGGTTAGAGCTAGACAAAGAGTGTGGGGAGAACTAAAAGATACCAGTCCTTGTATCTATAAGACTGATTATTATTTTTTAAGCTCCTCTATTGAGTCAGAACAATTTCTCTGATAAGGAAATCCACAGAGGATTTGTGGAAAAACATGATAGTTGTACTCTATAATCATATCTCTCTTCCTCAGTTTCCTCATATGTAATATGGGTAATGATGCCCAAACTCTATATACCTCAGTTCATTCTTATGAAGAAGAGGTGATATAATTAATGTATAGGTGTTGCTACAGTTGAAATGGACAAGTATCCTGAATTACAAGCTAGGGAAAAAGGGAAAGAATGCAAATAGGTGAGCAAAACCATTGAAGGAAAGCTGGAGGAAGCAGGAATATGTATGATGTAAACTTTGCAGGAAGGTTCTTAAACAATGCAGAACATGGCTTACAGCTATTATGACCAGAGAAAACAAAAAAGTAGCTCCCTAGTTCCAGTGCCTGTAAAAGTTCAACTTTCTTGCCTCAGCTAATCCAGGGATAGCCTATTCCCTATGGTAGATTTCCAAGGAAAGACCTAAACTGGGCACAAATCAAGATTTCCTCTTCTGTGAGGTATACCTTAGCAGATGGATGGATAAATAAATGAATGGGTGATCTTTTGCAATTTTGAGCCCTCAGGGAGACCATCTTCTTCCTGGAGGGAATTGTAGAATATACTTTACATCACAGAAGAGGTAAGAGTAGGGACAAAAAGAAAAAAAAGAACAAGAAAGAAAATTTTAAAAAGCATCTGGTCCCAAAAACAACATGATAGATATGATTTTGGAAGTTAATAATATGCATAACATGATGCTCCTACCTGGATGATATAACATTGCTTGAACAAATTTAGTTGCCATAGTAACCTAATTCCAGGTTCTATCACCATGGCAATTTTCTGGTATTCTCCACTCTTCTGTACACATATAGCATGCACATGTGCATGTTTGTGCATCCCTGAGATAGGACAGTGCATAGAAAAACCAGACAGAAATCACACTAAAAAGCCAGCCACCTCTGTGTCTCACTTTTCAACACTATGAACTGGGGCAGAGCTAAGCAATAGTAGAGACACTGACACATCAGGAGAATCACCAAAAAGATATCCAAGGTTTATCATTTCATCCCCCTTTTTCAGCGTCATTGTGGTCAGTTCCACAAAAGCAATGGTTATATCTTCAGCTTTTTTTTAATTGCTCTATAGCAGTCTATCTGTGATAAGTCTGTAACACCCATTCCTGGACATTATTATACAATTATTCTGCAGTTAGATAAGTCCTTATTGATGTGTAACTGTTTGGGAGCAGGAATAGAGAAGTTAATGAAGAAAATGGCCAAAGGGAAAAAGTATGTGTGGGAAGGTGGAAGGAATAGGCCCATGTTCCTGGCTATTTTCTTTTCCCAAGTCAACTCTCTATTTTATTTCTCACTCCCTAATCAAAAGCAAGAAGTTATTCCATTACACAAGTGAAAAAAATGTATCATAACTGACACTTTCTAATCCTGAGACCTTATAAACCAGATGTTTTTCTTGAACCTCAGAATTATTTTCCATGTCTTTCCTCTATTCCTTGCCAATTAGAAGACTCCTGGGAGGGATGGCTAACCCAGTGAATGACAGAATCATGATCTAAAAACTAGAAAATTGTAAAGAAGAGAGACTTAGGGTATGATTCTTGCCTTGTTGCTGACTACCTGTGTAAGCTTGGGTTAGTCAGCCAATGAACAAGTATTTATTAAGTACTTAGTGTATGCCAAGAAATGTATTAAGTGTTAGGGATACAAAGAATGAGAAAACAGTTCCTGCTTCCAAGGAGCTCCTAGTTTAAAGGAGGGAATACAAACAAGATAAATTGGGGAAATAATCTCAAAAGGCAGACATTAATATTAAGGAAGAATGGGAAAGACTTCGATGTACAAGTCATTTCATCAGTTTTCCTGGGCCTGAACTTTCCCATCTGCAAAATAAAAGGATTGTAATAGACAAATAAGGTTCCTGCCAGCTCAAAAATTCTGACATTTTGATTCACAACAAGATGCCATGTTTTACCTATCAAATTGGCTAATATGACAGAAAAGGAAAATGATAAATGATGGAAAAGATAGAATACGAATGCATTGTTAATGGAATTGTAAATCCAACAAATCCAATCATTCTGGAGTGCAATTATGGAACTATGCCCCAAAACAATCAAACAATACTGCTATGAGTTATGTGTCTCAAAGATATCATTAAAAAGGAAAAAGGACCCACATGTACAAAAATATTCATAGCAGCTTTTAGTTGGAGAATGGCTGAACAAATTGTAGTATATGAATGTAATAGAATTCTATTGTGCTATAAGAAATAATGAGAAGACAGATTTCAAGAAAAATCTAGAAAGATTTACGTGAACTGATGTTGAGTGAACTGAGAAGAACCAGTATATTGTACACAGTAACAACATTGTACAATGATTAACCATGATAAACTTAGCTTTTCTCAGCACTAAAATGATCCAAGATAATTCCAAAAGACTCATTATGGAAAATAGTGTTCCCAGCTGAGAAAAAGCCTTAGAGTCTAAATGCAGATTGAAGAATACTATTTTTTACCTTTTGTGTGTATTGTTGTTTTTTTATCTCTTGTGTTTTTTCCCCTTTTCTTCTGATTTCATAACATGACTAATGTGGAAATATGATTACTATGACTGTATGTGTATAACCTATTTCAGATTGCTTGCTATCTTGGAGAGGGAAGGAGGGAGAAAAATTTGGAACTCAAAATCTTACAAAAGTGAATGCTGAATGCTATTTTTACATTTAATTGGAGAAAAATAAAATGCTATTAAGTGATGGAGAAAAGAGAAAAAGAAAGGGGCTTACATATACAAAATTATTTATATGAGTTCTTTTTGTTTTGGCAAAAAATTGGAAATTCCCCCATGAATTGATGCAAAGTGAAGTGAACAGAATCAGGAACATATTTTGCACAGTATTTGTAGTATTATAGTGATGATCAACTACAAAACATTTAGTTTCTCTTATCAATATAATGATCCAAGACAATTATGAAGGATCTCCAGAGAGAAAACTGATAAACTCTGAGTGAAGATTGAAATATAATTTCTCACTTTATTATTTTTGCTTCTTTTTTGCAACATGGCTAATATGGACATAGGACATATACAATGTATGTACTGTTTGCCTCCTAAATGGGTGAGGAAAGGAAAAAAAGAATTCAAAACTCAATTTTTTAAATGAATGTTAAGCATGAATATAAATATATAGGGAAAAGTAAGAAAATTCTTTTAAAAAGATGCAAGTATCTGTTAGGTTTGTCTCAGAGAAATATTTGTACTTTAAAAGAGAAATCTTCTTTACCCAATAAATAAATCTCTGCAATATATGAGATTTTTTTTTCAATTCTGAAGGGATTCCTTTTATCTCCTTATTAATTAATGGCTCTCCACAAAAACCAAAATTCCTCGCTTTGCATTTTATGTATAAGGCTTTCACTTCACACTTTAAAAGAGAAACTTGTTCATTTAGGTTAATGAATCTCTAACCAGTGAAATTGCAGTTGACATAGTAATCTAATTCTAGGTTCTATCATCATCATTTCCTGTTTCTGAGTGTATGAACAGAAACTACTTAACAATACTTGTAGATACTTAACAATATCTTCAAAACTATATGTTATTCCCTTTCACTCACTCTCAATTCAAGTCTAACCTGATCAGATATCTGTTCACCATGCTTCTGTTCTAGTTCTAGTTATCTAAAACATTTAGCTCTAAGGCCTCAATTTTTGTAACTAATATGGAAATGTTTACATGATTGCACATGTATAACCTCTATCTGATTGCTTACCATCATCAAAAGTAAGGGAGAGAGAATAGAATGTGAAGCTCAAAACTTTAAAAAAATGCTAAAATTGTTTTAATATGTAATTGTGGGAAAAGAAAATCTATGAAAAGTTCAAAAAATGAAATCATATTTTGACAATATTATAGTATGAAGACCTTAGTCTCACTTAAATCAAAGATCTTAAGTTACTTCAAGTAAAAAAATTGAAACAAGCTGAGGAAATAATCTTGATTTCCATGGAATGAAAAGATTTAAATTTGTTTATGAGGACCAAACTATGAATAAGAACTTTTTTTTACAAGAGCTTTGTTGTTTTTGTTGTTGCTGTTGAGTTTTGGCCAGACTGAAAAGGAGACCTTTTGGTAAAGTATATCCTACTCTTTTTATAGAGAAGATTACAAAGATGGAGAAATTTGAGTTAAATTATGAAATTCATATGGATTGAGAACAGTTTAGATGGCTACACTCAAACAGTAGCCATTAATGATTCATTGTCAATATAGTCGGAGGTCTTTGGTGGAGTAAGCAGAGATCTATGGTTAGTGTTATGATTTTTGTCAATGATTTTTATCAATCATTTGATTTAAGTCACAAGTAGTAAGGCTCATTAAATTTTCTTGGAAGGATGGCTAACACAAGGAATTACTGAATCTTCATTGAAAGGTATCTTCTCAGCAATACAGTACAATTCAATTCCAAGATGATTCCAAGACTCATGATGGAAAATGCTATCCATATCCAAAGGAAAAAAACTGATAAAACCTGAATGCTAATCAAAGCACACAATTTTCCTTTCTTTTGGATTTTTTTCATGATTTTCTTCTTTTGGTCTATTTCTTCCTTCACAACATGACTAATGTAGGAACATGTTTAACATAATTGCACAAAGAGGGGAAACAGGGAAGGAGAAAAATTTGGAACACAAAAACTTATTTTTAAAAATGAGTGTTGAACTTCCTAGCTGTGTGACCCTGGGCAAGTCATCTAACCCCAATTGCCTCAGCAAAAAAAAATGAATGTTGAAAATTATCTTTATATGTAACATAGAAAAAAAATTCTATTCATGTTAAAAAAAAACTAACATAAACTTGGGCTGAATTAAAAGAACCAGAGCTTTCAGGAATAAAAGGTAATAATCCCACTGTATTCTACCATATATGGTGTGTTGTGTTCAATTATGAATGCAGTGGTTTAAGAAGACCATTAATCAACTGGAGATTGTCCAGAAAAAGGCATCCAGGATGGTGAAGAGTCTTGAATGTGTCATATGAGAATCTTCTAAAGGAATTCTATATTTTTAACCTAGAAACTTAGGTAGGACATGACAATTGTCTTCAATAATGGGAAGACTGTCATAGGAAGGAAGACTTAGACTTGTTCTTTTTATCTTCTGAGAGCAAATGTGTAGATGTTTTTGTCATTCATTTATTTCAGTAATATTGGGAATTTTCTTGACAATAATATCAGAATGTTTTGCCATTTCCTTCTCCAGCTCATTTCACAGATAAGGAAACTGAGGCAAACAAGATTAAGTGACTTCCCAGGGTCATCAGATTTGAACTCATGAAGATGGATCTTCCTGATTCCAAATCTACTGCTCTCTCCATTATACTACCTAGCTGCCCTTGAGTAGGTGTAAGTTACAAAAAGACAAATTTAAATTTGATCAGGGAAGACTGATTCAAATGTGGAAAGGGCTGCCTCAAAAAGTTTCCCTCCTGGAAAATCTTCAAAGAGGAGCTAGATGACCACTTAGTGGATATTTTAGATTGGGGGTTCTTTCATATATGGAAGGGACTAGATGGCCACTGTAGTTCCTTGCAACTCTCAGTTTTGAGGAATCTGTGAATCCTTAGATGAGAGGTTCTTAATCTTTTCTGTGCCTTGGACCCTTTCAGCAGTATGATGAAATCTCTGAACCCCTTCTCAGAATGCATAAAATAAAATATATAGGAAACCAAGTATACTGTAATATGGTTATTTACATGTATGTAAATGTGTATATATTTTTTAAGTTCCTAGACCCTAGGTTAAGAATCCCTAGTGTAGATGAAATATCTTAATAATAGGAAGAAATTGGTTTTGTATTACTTTAGCTGACTTTTGAAATAAACTAAGGATTCTAAGGGGAAAAAATTTTGGTTCCATCTTTATATTGCAGTCCCCACCACAATGCCTAGTACATCTTAAATAATTAATAAATTATTATTAAATTGAGTTGATTTATGTTTGAACCTTCCAACAGTTCTTTGAGGTGAACAGCACTTCATTTTAAGTCATTTTAAGATGAGGAAGAGAGGTTGACTTATCCAGAGTCATATAATCTTTAAATGGAGTAAAACAGAATTTAGGTCCTCTGATTCTTTTCCTAGCATTGTTCTGCCTTTAGGGCTCAATAACTTGGTGCTTCATTTGAAAGGTTGAAAACCTTTGATTCTGAGAATAAAATCCTATAGGAAATTCCAGAATAACAACACTGCAGCCAAACTGGAGAAAGAAAACCCATCTGCAAAGAAAAAGGAAGTGACTGTGATCATCAATTTTATTCAAGTACATCCACCAGACAACTGGAAATCCATGCTGACTGCTACAGTCAGATGCTATCAGCAAGATCCCTTGAATGAATGACTCAGAGAGATCAGGAAGCAATTAGCAGCAAAGGAGAGATGGCCTTAACACCTATAACCTGCAGATTCTTCTGCCCTGGATCAAAGAATTTACGGAGCCTGTTTGGGATATACAAGCAGAGGAACGTGGAAGTTCAACCCTGATCTTGTATCATTTTCAGAACTCTAATAAACCTAGAATTACCGACTTGAATATCAGATCTGGAAGGATCTTTAGCAATGATCTAATCATCTAAAAGTATAATGAAATCTTCACTTCTTAGAAAACCACAGTTCATGTGCTGCCTGCCTCCTATTTAAAGACTTTTGATCAATCAATAGTACATATCAGCTGCTTAATAAATGCTTATTCTCCCATATACAGATCTAATGTATACCAGGCATTATAAAGAAAGTAAACAATGTAATAACCCCTGCCACCAAGGAGCTTCCATCTAATTGAAGATTGGTAAGGTGTATATGACACATACACAGATAAGTAAATATAATATTATAAGGAGGAAGAGCTCTGACAATGGAAGGAGCAGGGAAGATTTGATAGTTTGTGAGCTGAGCCAAGAAGGAAGCTAAGAATCCTGAGAGGTAGGGATTAGGAAGGTAGTAATTCTTGCCATCAAGAACACTTTGTGAAATGCAGAGAAGCAGGAAATTAAACCTCTAGTTTGGGGACCAGCCATAGTCCAGTTTGTGAAATGTCTTTTGAGTTAGGTGAGAGCTAGAGTGTGAAGGTTTTAAATATCAGGCTCCAGAGCTGGCATTTTATCCTAACAGATGCTCAAAAAATACAGTGATAACAGCCATGGATGGCAAAACTCTCTCAGATATAAAGATCTAGTACCTAAATTAGTTTAGTCAGCATGTTCATGTGTGCACATCATTATATCTCTTATGTGTGAATGTATTAGATTTTTTGTTTTTTAACTCCCAAGGGCATTCCTTGTTCCAGCAAACACCCTGCAATCCTTGCTCTGTACATGGAAGGCAGAAGCCAATGGAATTTGTTGTTATTTTGGGTCATTTTCACTCTTAATACAATTCTTTATGACCCCACTTGGTTGGCAAAGATACTAGAGTGGTTTTCCATTTCCTTCTCCAGCTCATTTTATAGATGAAGAAACTAAGGTAAACTAGATTAAGTTACTTGCCCAGTTACTCAAAGGGCCCTAACTGTTGCCCACATTAGCCCTTATTCCTGGGCACTGTAGGACCTTAGATGCCCTAAGGCCTTCACAGGTTGCAAGTCTAGACCAGAAGGAATTGGGGATACTCATTTTGGTTTGGTCTATAACCAGAAGATTCAACTGCTTACCTTCAAGTGACCCTGACAGTCTAGGAGACCAGAAGAGAGAAACAGTTGAGTCAGTATTCTATAATTCTGGAAAAGGATTCTCTGCAGCTATATAGTGTCCCTAAGACCATTCATAAAAAAGGCTCTTTAGTGTCCTGTTCCCCCATTTAGTAGAGAACTGTGAGGGGAGATTCCCCTTTTTAAGTTCTTCATCATTTCAGAGATTACCAAGTACCTTTCTCTTTTAAAAATTTTGTCTTCCCTGTTTTCTTCTTCACAATCATTCTTTGCCTTTGTTCCTTCTGAGCAGAATTCAGAAAAATTATAAACTGAAAGTTGTTATTCTGTAGCTCCAATATCCTTACTTTGGGTTCATTTTCCCCTATGTTTGCTTCCCCATTCCCAAGAAACATTCTTTTCCCCAGGGAATGTGACAGATGATACTGTGGAAGTATAAGGGTTAATTCCAGCTGCCTCAGTTCTGCTCGAGTCCTGAACCACGACAGAAAAGATGCAGCAAATCTTTAGTCCCTATGACAGCAGCAGAGGGAGGATATTCATTAAAGGCCATTGAGCTAGGTAAAATCACCTGCTCTGTCTGTATACTTCAAAGACAGCATGAGCAACTTAACAGTGACCCTGAGATATTTCCTGGGCAATTGACTCAGGACTTTAGGTAAGTCAGAAGATCCTGGTACTTTCATTTGGTGCTGGCTTCCCTGTGGAAGATATTCCTTGCAGTTACTATGACATTTCTCAAAAGAGAAGGGTACCAACAAAAGGAAGTTAAGCCCAATCGCTGGCTTGGATTTCTGGAAAGCATAGCCCCTGAGGGAGTTGTTGAAACAGTGCAGAAATAAAATGAACTGTTTAACAATCCCATCATCTCATGTTTCAATGTTTTAAGTATCACTTCCCAATAGAGGATAAAAGGAGTTATAGTGTATTGTATTGTGCTTTAAGGTTTTTTTTTTTGACACATGCTTAAGATACATGTTTTAAATGTTTCATTTGTGTAAGAAAATAAATGTTTATCCTATACCTGACTACATTGTACAGAATGATTCTGCTGCCTTTTGGGTAGACAATAGACATGTCACAACTAATCTTTTAATGATTTCCCCCCCTATAGCTCCAGGATAAGGGTGAAAAGAATATAACCACTCTCTTTTGAACCAAAATTCCTTCATTAACAAATCTAGTCTGCATGGTCTGGGGACCCCTCTAGTGGGAGAGATTGAGCATTCCGGCTGTCTTGGGTTCAGGAAGTCTATAGTTATGGTCTCAGTGGATAAAGTGTTGGTCCTGAAGTTAGGAAGACCTGAATTCAAGACTGAAATCAGACACTTGCTATCTATGGGACCCTAGGCAGAAGTAATAATAACATCTTGTTTCCTAGGTTCTTGTTAGGATAAAATGATAGAATATTTGTAAAATGTTTTACATGCTTTAAATAAATGCTAAAAAGAAAACATTTAAAGAAATAAAATATTTAAATGTAAAATGCTTTGTATACTTTTTTATTATAGCTTTTTATTTACAAGTTATATGCATGGGTAATTTTACAGCATTGACAACTGTCAAACCTTTGTTCCAATTTTTCCCTTCCTTCCCCCCATCCCCTCCCCCAGATGGCAGGTTGACCAATACATGTTAAATATGTTAAAGTATAAATTAAATACAATATAAGTTTACATGTCCTAATAGTTATTTTGCTGTACAAAAAGAATCAGACTTTGAAATATTGTACTATTAGCCTGTGAAGGAAATAAAAAATGCAGGCGGACAAAAATATAGGGATTGGGAATTCTATGTAATGGTTCATAGTCATCTTCCAGAGTTCTTTCGCTGGGTGTAGCTGGTTCAATTCATTACTGCTCAATTGGAACTGATTTGGGTCATCTCATTGCTGGAGATGGCCACGTCCATCAGAACTGATCATCATATAGTATTGTTGTTGAAGTATATAGTAATCTCCTGATCCTGCTCATTTCACTCAGCATCAGTTCATGTAAGTCTCTCCAGGCCTTTCTGAAATCATCCTGTTGGTTATTTCTTACCGAACAATAATATTCCATAACATTCATATACCACAATTTATTCAGTCATTCTCCAATTGATGAGCATCCACTCAATATATATATATATATATATATAATGTTAGGTATTATTAGCTATTTTGTAATTTCTCATTCAGTAGATACTAATATATTATATAAGAAGTCTATAGAGTTTGAATTAGGGACCAAGAAATCTAATAAATTTATTATTTTAAAATGAGACCTTCACATTCCAAAGGTTGGGAGTCACCAAACTAGTACATGCTTTTCACTTTACAGATTCAGAAACAGAGGCCCAGACAAGGGAAGCAAGAAGGATAATATTCTCCAGAATAATGATGATGATGATAACAATAATAACAACAATAAGTAACATTTACATAGCACTTTGGGGGTAGCTAGGTGATGCAGTGGATAAAGTATCAGACCTAAAATCAAGAAGACCTGAGTTCAAATACAACCTCAGATATATTTACTGGCTCTGGGCAAGTCACTTAATCCTATTTACTTCAGTTTCTTCATCTGTAAAATGAACTGGAGAGAGAAATGACAGACCACTAGCTATGTGACTCTGGGCAAGTCACTTAAACTTATTTACCTCAGTTTCCTCATCTGTAAAATAAGCTTGAGAAGGAAATGGCAAATCACTCCAGTATCTCTACCAAGAAAACTCCAAATGGGGTCCTGAAGAGTTGGACAGCCCTGAAACAACTAAATAAGGTTTCAGGAACTGTGCAAAGTGTAAAGCTTTTTTCATTGTCTCACAATAACTCTGGAGAGTAGGTATTATCTCCATTTTACAGATGAGTAAACTGAGGGAAAAAAAGTTAAATATCTTTCCCAGAATTGCAACTAGTAAGTGTCTGAAGCCAGATTTGAATTCAATATTTCTTACTCCAGGTCTAGTACTATAGCCACCTACCTATCTACCTACAAAGGAACGAAAACAAAATGGTGTAATTTCAGCTACTATGACAGGCCAGAAAAGAAGATTTCTCTGGAGTGAATAGATTCTGAACTAGAACCTTGCTGAGATAAATGATCTTGTCCAACTCCAGCACTTTACAGGTGAAAAAACAGAGGCCCAGAGAAGTTTAAAAATTCACCCAAATTAACATAAATGGTTAAGTGAGAGATTCAGGATTTGAAGGAAAGCTCTCTAACTGCAGATCCAAATCCTTTTGTCTAAGGTTTCCTCCATCCTACTTGCTTTGAGTGGTCAGTGAGATGGCACAGTAGACAGGGAGTCAGGAAGACCTCTCAGATCAAATCTGGCCTCACACACTTACTTGTGTGATCCTGAGCAAGTTATTTAACTCTATTTGCTTCAGTTTCTCATTTTAAAATAAGGTGGAAAAGGAAATGTCAAAATGCTCCAGTATCTTTGCCAAGAAAACTTCAAATGAGGTCACAAAGAATCTGAAATGACTGAGCAACAACTGGTTTTGAAAGAGGGAATTCCTGCCTATTTAAAATTTCTGCAGGTAGTTTTAGTTGGATTTCTTCTTTCCTTTCCTATAAAACTCAGACTTTATGATCAATTCATTTTTCTGCCTTTTAAAAAAATTACCCAGCATTTATATTCTCTCCCTAATTTATCTCATCCCTAACCCAAGAAAAAAGAACTGAGACCTTGTTTCATATATATATATACAGATTCAATAGGAGCCAATTCTCATATTGGCCATTTCTGAAAATGTATATTTCCTTGAATTCATCATCTCTTTGTCAGGAGGTGAATAGCATGCTTCATCATTCGACTTTTAGAATCTTGGTTATTTGCTTGATCAAAGTTTTACAGCTTTGAAAGACACAGTTCTCAGGTCTTTCAAGGTTGCTCATTTTGACAGTGTTGTTACAGTATAAACTGTTCAGATGCTGCTCATTTCAAACAATCTTTTCAGGTTTCTTTAAAGTCATCCCTTTCATCATGCACAATATGGCAATCCCTTATTTTCACCTTCCACACTTTGTTCATCTATTCTCTCAGTACACTCAAATTGAAGGGGGATGGAGCAAACAGAGGTACTAGACGATTTTCCCACCTTCTCATAGGTTAATGATTTCTCTATCTTTGCCCTTCTAAAAGAAAGTAACAATTCTGGATAGATACCTGCTCTTTTCTTAAGCACCATCTTTTCCCACTATATCATCCCCTTTACTTAAGGGTCTGCTATTCAGCCTAGCGCTGAGTTTGTACCAGTTGTACCTACTTAAGCATCACCTGACAGGTAAAAAGCTGAGATCACAGCTGCTGATTAGACACTACCAGCCTAGTTTCTGTAGTGCAGCTCAGGAAGGGGCAACTTCCAGCAACCAAATATAGTCTTACTTAGGCCAGAAGGACATGGAGCAAAGAGTGTGGATGATATGATGCAACCCCTATCTCCTGTATTCAATTCATGTTGACTTTTTTCTTTAAAAAAAAAAAAAAAAGGAACCCATTAGGCACCAGAAATAACACCATTTAGAGAGATATATTTTCTTTATATGTAAAACAGAACTTCAGATTGGAAAGGATTTCATGGTCACTAGCTCAAACAATGCTTGAAAAGAATTCCATGATTTAATCCCATGGTTTAATCTTTTAGAAAGGGAAGTAGTGATCATAAAAAGGCTCAATGACTTGCTTCATCAAGAACAGATTCTGCTATGGCTTCACATGTATAATCAATATATTATTGTTTGCCTTCTTGAAAGTAAATTTGGAATTCAAAAAAATTTTTAATGAATTTGAATTTTACAAATCTGAGAAATATTTAATGAAATATGTATATTTAAAAGAATCTCAACTGCAACATACTCAGGGATCAATCACCCAAGTTTTACTTTTGGTGCATTCATATTTAGATTTGGGTAAGACCCTGAACCACTTAGAGAGAGGACCCAGATGCTGTCTCATCATTTCTGGCTGCAGATCTTCACATCCCCATACCAGGAGAGGGTATTGTTTTGACCATTAAATTGTTATCTCCTTGAGAACAGGCACTTAGCCCAATGCCTAGAATATAATAGGTGCTTAATACATGTTTATGGATTGATTTACTTTGCTTTTATCAAATCCTCAACCCTTAGAATAGTACCTGGAACATAAGACATTCCTAATAAATGTTTGTTGACTAACAATATCTGTGATAATCAGGCAGAACAGCTCTAAGAGTTGAGGCAACTAGGGGAGGTGTTGCTAAATTTAAGAATTAGGAAGACTTGCCATCAAATCCTGACTCAAGCATTTATTAGCTGTAGGATTCTGGCCAAACCAGTCAACATGTCATTTTCTTCACCTTTAAAATGATAGTGTCGGATTCAATGACCTCTAAGGTCCCTTTCTACCTCTAAATCTATGAAATCATTTTTTCCATTTAAAGAAATCATGACCAGTAAAGAGTTAATCCTCCTCAAATAGTTTTCATTAGCCTAAAATACTCTGTTACTCTTCTGCTCTATGACCTGCAGTAGTCACATGGGATCAAATTCAAACTCCTCTGCCTGTCATTTCAGTTCTACTCCCAGCTGATCATGATCATTATTTCTCTAGTTTTGTTATTCTGACGTCTTGACTTCTAGAACTGGTGAGCCTCCTAACCTTTCTTGTATGTTATCCCCCTTCCCACTTTTTTTCTGCCACTTCATGTCTATAATTTCCTCCCAGACCTCCCAGATTTTTCTGCTACACATTTGGCAATTTATTTATCTTCCTTCTCCTTGACACCTATGTAGACAATTCCAACTGCATCCTCTCATACTCCCTTATATGTTCCTTGTTTAATGTATGCTAGTCTCATCGCCTGAGCTATATTGTCAGATGCCTCAGGGCTAAAATGAGATTCCCTAGACTTCTTTTTATCCCCAACAGCACTAACCACAGAGGAAAAGGCAGTAAGTACATAGTAAACAACCAGAAAGGCTTTTTTTGGTGATCAACCTAAAATATTCTAATAGAAGTAACAATCTCTCAAAATAGAAACGTCTTGATGGTGGAAACTGTTTTTGCCTTTCTTTGTATTCTCAATGCTTAACCCAGTGCCTGTATTAAGTAAAGGTTTAATAGATACTTGTTTGATGACATCTTCATCATCATTATTATAATAGTAAACATTGATATAACCCTGCAAGGTTTTAAAAATTCTTAACATACATTAACTAATTTGAAACCAAAAGGACTGATATTCACGTGTTTCTGTAAGATCCCAAACACAGAATCTCAGAACATCTGTATAGGACCTTAGAGATCATCTAGTCCATAGCCCACACTCAACTTATTTTACAGATAAGAAACCTGAGGTAGATAGATTTTGAATGATTTGTCAAAGATGGCACAGATCTAATACCTAATCCAGGACTTTATCCCAGGTTCCATGACTCCTGAAATCATCTTTTCTTCCCAGGACTGTGACCTTATATTCCTATTGTTTTACAGCAAAGGGACTTCACAGGACTCCAAAAGCAACCCGGGGTCTGGAAAATGAAACTAGTAACTAGTGAAAAATGAAAAAAGACATTAGTGAAGAGAGCTTCCATAAGGATGAGGCTATAAAAGGAAAGGAGCTTTTAAGAACTTGACACCTCTCCCCTCCAAGTATAAAGGGCATATATGTTATAATAATAAGCTGCCTGGAAAGTCAGGGAATAGAAAGCTAGATAATGGCTTAACACCACTTCTCCCAGAGAAGATGAAGACTACCTTCTGCTGAGAAATGCTTTCTTGGCCTTTATGTGATGTAGAACTCCCACACACTCAAGTTTATTTAAGACTAGTGCAAACACACCCACACTCCATCAGGAGCCACTGAATTAGGGAGACAAGACTAATCAGTTACAGCGTTGGCAGTCTATCCTGCCTTCCATGTAGTGACAATTCTTGCCCCTACATCTCCAATCATAGACCCAGAATGACAACTGGAAACCTTAGTGCTAAGAACAGACAGTGCATGGAATGAGAAAAACCTGAGTTCACATCCTGCCTCAGCTATGTGACCTGAGGCAAGTAATTTCATCTATAAAATGAGAGTGTTGGAATTGATAACCTTTAAGGTTTCTTGCAACTCTAAACCTATTGTCCTATGACTCTTATAGAGGGAATTCTAGAGATTATATAATGGCACACAAACACACACACATACACACACACACACACTCAACAGAAGAAACTGAAGAATGAAGAAGAGGAATGATTTTTCCAATGTCACCCAGTTCATTAGGGACAGAATTGAGACCAGAACTTGGATCTCCCGACTCTTTAATTCCTATTTTTCCAACTATACTGGAGTGCTCTCATCCTTCAGGCAGTCCAGTGACCTCATTCAAAAACAATTTTCTTGATTTTGTTAGATTAGTGAGGTTTGTATGTTATGAACATGTATGTACATGTATATGGGTATCATTGTGTTTATATGTATAACAATCCACAAGAGTGAGTGTGTGAGTATACATCTACATGTTTCTACATGTGTCCATGGGCTTACATGTGTCATATTGAACTATGGTAGTTTATACATGGATGCATTTCATGTGTCGGCATGTTCATACGTGTCCTATGAGCTACAGAAGCATATAAATATACATTGTGATAAAACTAAAGTCTATGCTGGATACTTCATTTCTCAACTGAATCAAGCATACTTTTTTGAAGTTTTCTAAAGCAATGTCCCTTCACATCAAAACATCTGTTCAATTTAAACAGATGCTCAGGCATATGGTATTTTATCTACGTGAGACCAAATATCCAGCTTGATTGGAGTTTTGGCTGAACTGATAACTGATATCTCCATAAATTAGAAATCTCTGGTTTTCAGATCAGTTGAGTTGTCAATCCAGACTATTATCTGTTTGATATGTTTGAAATGTTTGTATGATATGTATGAAATGTTTGAAGCATTTTTTATATTACAGATAAACCAATCTTCAATATTTAGAGTCATGTAGACACTTCCATCTAAACTGAAGAAAAAGTGGGTGAAAAATTCAAATTACCCGGATTATGGTATGCAGGTAGATAGATAACCTAAAAATTTTAATTCATCTATATGAATATACCAGATAGGCACTGAATATGGACAATGAACTAGACCCAGAAATATATGAGGAACAAACCAATTTGGATCAAATTTAGGAAATGTAAAGTACTTTCAATGATACCATTATCTGCTACTCAAAAATCCATTTCTTTGATAGTAATATTCTCCTGGTGAGGCTCCATAACTGTCATAGAACAGTACTATTTTGTATGAGTCAAAATTTCAAGTAACCTAAAAGGCAATAGAAAGACAAGTGGTAGGTAAAAGCAGACAGCAGCATAGGATCTATGGTAATTTATATGGGAGAAGTGGCCAAAAATACATCATAAAGAAAAAGAGGAAGAGGTGGAGGAGGAACAAGAAAGAGGGGGAAGAGGAGAAAAACAAGGGGAGGAGGAGAAAAGGAAGAGGAGAAGAAAAAGAAAGAGGAGGAGGAGGAATAGAAGAGGAGAAGAAGGAGGAAGAAGAGGAGGAAGAGAAAGAGGAGGTAAGTTGGTCTGAGGCAGCTACATTTCATAGTGGATAGAGTACTAGGTCTGGAGTCAAAAAGACCTAAATTCAAATTTGACATCATCCACTTACCAAGTGGTTAACTTTGGTAAAAGTCACTTAAAATCTGCTTTCTTCAGTTTACTCAATTATAAAAAATAGTATCTACCTCTCAGGGAGGTGGTGAGGATCAAATCTGATAATATTTGTAAAGCACTTAGCAAACTGTCGGGTTCTTAATAAGTGCTATAGAAATGCTGGTTATTGTTATTATCATTTGGCAAAAATGAGACAAAAGAAGAGCCCAGGTGTTAAATGAGTACTCCCTGAGATAATGAAAGAATCAGAGAAAGGCCTAAATTGCATTAAAAGGATTTTCTATGGAAGAACAATTTATACATTGATTCTCCTCACCTATAAAATGAAGAAATTAGATTAATTAATATTTAAGTTGTCTTTAGTCTCTAAGAATGAATTATCCTATGATTTGTAGAAAGGTATGGACAAGACTAACAATAGAAGAAAAGCATGAAGGAGTTGTAATCACACAAAGTGTAAGGAATGTTTCACCAGCATGACCTACCACTCTACCAAAAGTCCTCTCCTTGGTGGGGTGAAGGTGGTCTACTACTTCCTATAAATTTCAACTAAAACATACACAGAGGCAGGTATGGAAAGAGAGCATGTAATGCCAGAGAAACTGAGGCAAGATAGAGATTAGAGAATTTTTAATATTTTATTAATTGGAGAGTATGATTGACTAGACAGGACTCTCGTCTCAAAGTATCCAGTGGTGAATGTGAGTTCTCAATGACATATACATGCATATGGCTCAGCTACAGGAGTAAACCAAGGCAGGGGCAGAGTCAGAACATTGAGAGTGGAAAAGGACTATCAATCGGGTTCTGACAAGGGGGATGGGGGGAAACTAGGAAGCTAGAGTCAGGATGTCTGAATAAACAGAAGTAAAGATGTCAATGAGGTATCCCAGATAGTCTTATCTTTTGGAATATTTAGAGGGGGTAGTGCCATAAATTCTTGAGGACAGAAGGACTTAGGAATTCCCCCTTATCTTGAGTCTTATATTAACAATTTGTAATTTTAGAGCAAGTGGCCCTCAGTCTTAATGATGGGGGTTGCAACTAAGGGAATTGAGGCAGAACAATTCAGGGAAACTGAGGCAGAACCAATTAGGAAAACTGAGTCAGGACAATTAGGGAAACTAAGTCAGGATAATAAAAGAGAACTGTGGCACAACAATCACTGATCCTGGAGTCTGGAAGATCTGACTTCAAGTATGACCTTTGATACTTATTAGCTATGTGATCTGGAGCAAATCATTTAACCTCTATCTGCCTCATTTGCTTTATCAGAAAAATGAGGATAATAGCACCTACTTCCCAGACTTATTGTCTTTCATTTTCAAAGAAGAGCAATAATATCATGAGGTTATGTCTTGATTTGTCACAAATTGGGTTTAAATAAGACAGAGTTACACAAAGTTCTCAGACTCATTCTCTCTTCCAGAGCATTAAAGTCCAGTGGCAAGAAAAAAGTTACTAGGATGAATTGGATGACCTTGGCTTCTTAGATGCCTGATCAAGCTCTAAGTGCTCCAAAGAATCTGCTTCAGCTGCCTTCATGGCCATTGGAACATTTTTTCCCCCACCCATTCTGCCAGGAGAAATCTTTATATAATTGGGGTAGACATCCCCCTAATTCACTGAGGGATTTGAGGCCTGTTGATTACCCTCAGTCTGGTTTAACCAGTATGCTGAGGTGTTTTTACTGGGGGGAGAGGGTGTATGCTTCTTGCAGCCACATATGAGAATTGGGTAGCATCAAAGATGGATGAGCAGTCCTGAAAAAGACTCAGCAAGCCCTCAGATTAGAGGTACTGGTCCTCCCTAAACCCTGCACTCCATATATTCCCAGGGTTACTGTGAAGATATAATGATATATTTGCAAGGCATTTTGCAGACCTTAAAAGTACTATATAACTCCTATTATTATACCTCTCACAAGTCTAGGATGTGGAAGGATGAAGTGGAGTTGTGATGATTAATGAATATTGACTAAAAGCATGTGGACACAAGTTAATCAATATTTTCATAACTTTCTGAGGCAGTACATCTGTTAAATTGTTAGAATGGTAAGGAGGAGAATGAGGATAGAACCTTCCCTACCCTCTGAACCACCTGTCCATTCATGCAAACTATATGCAGATACACATATACATAAACTTTACATAAACATATACACACACTTGCAGAACTCAAATGAGTGTCATGATTAATGTCTGCATTAGAGAAGAAAAATTGTTAATGTTACTGAAATACAGTTCTATTTCCAAAGCTTATTGTTCAAGTAATATATTCTGTCTTCACAACTTTTAGCTCCACTTCCATCTCTTGTCAAAAACTGACAAGCTGAGAATTTAACTTGGGTAGGGACTTTTGAGGTTATCTGATCCAACTCCCCACCACCCCATTTAATAGATGAGGTACTGAGACCCAGAGAAGTTAGGTGACTTGTTCAAGATAACTGAAATAAATTAAAAGAATGGGTATTTGAACCCAAGTAGTAGATTTTTAAAACCCTAAATCCAAGGAACTGCCACTACTACACAATACTAATATCCCTTAGAAAACATAAGATGTAGAGACTACTTTTCTCTCTGCTTCCAGGGCATGTTAGCCTCCTAAAAAAAAATTTGATCCATTGATTGGGAAATAATGCATTTAGACTCATGAGAAAATGATCATTTCTAATCTCTAAGTTAAGCAATTAAACAGCTATTATTTATTTAGCATTTACTATGTGCCAGTCACTTTTAAAAGCAGAAGATACAAAAAGAGGCAAAAGACAGTCCCTTTACTCACAGAACTTAAAATCTAATGAGGGGGATAAGGGATGGGGGAAAAATAATATGCAAAACAAAAACATTTCCAGCACTTAAGGAATTTATCATTGAAAGAAAAAGGAGTAGGGACACAATACTTACAAATGTAGGTATATGCAAAATAGATACAAGGTGATAGAAGGACAATGGCAACTGGGGGAATCAAGAAAGGCCTTGTGTAGAAGTGGTACTTGAGCTGAGGCTTGCAAGATACTAGGGATTTTGAGACAAGGCAATGAAAGGGGGTTTCAGCATGAGGAACAACCAATGCACAGGCATGGAGATGTAAGATAGAATACTATATTTGAGGAGCAGCTAACAGGGTACTTAAGCTGTACTGCAGTGTAGAGAGGGATAATAGGAAGACAGACCAGAAAAGTAGGTTGAAAAGGACTTAAACTGTTTACTTTTGATCGTAAGAGATAATAGTGAAACAGTAGAAATTATTGAGCAGAGGAGTGATATAGTCACATTTAAGCTTTAGGGAAATCTGGCAACTGTGTGTAGAATGGATTGGAAGTGGATAGACAAGATACAGAAATCAATAAGAAGCTTACTGCAGTAGCCCAAGTGAGAGATGTAAGGACTGAACTAAACTGGTTATTGTGGAAATAGAGAAAGGGGGACTAATGAAAGAAGATAGTGTGGAAATACAAATGACAAGATTTTACAATTGAAATTGTAAGATAAGAGAAAAAGAAATCAAAGGCAATATCAAAATACTGGCAAACCTGTGTGATTAGAAGAATAGCAGTGACCTTCACAGAAACAGGAAGGCAAATTTGGAGAGAAAGATGGGTTCTGTTTTGTATGATCTGAATTTCCAATGTCAATGGACATTGGAATTGAAATGACTAGTAGATAATTGTTGATGAGACAGGAACTCAGTAGAGACCAATGTTAGAAATATTGACATGCAAGCCATTAGTCAAAATCCTGTAGTTGATGAGGTTAGCTAAAGAAGGGGTCCAAAACAGAGTTCTGAAGTACACCAAAGTTGGGGATTAGGATATGAATGATAAACTAGCAAAGAAAACCAAGAATAAACAATTAGACAGATGGAGAAACAAAAGAGGGGAGAAAGTATCCAGGAAAAGAGAAAGTGGTTAACAGTGTTATATGTTATAGAAAGGCCAAGAAAGATATGGATTAAGAAAAAGCCATAGGGAGACAGAGTCAGGATGGTGGAGTGAAGGTAGAGACTCACCCAAGTTCTCCTCCAGACTCCTCCAAATTCTTTTAAATAATGACTCTAAGCAAATTTTAGAGTATCATAACCCACAACAAGATGGGAGTAGAAAGCTTTTTTAAAGAAGCAAACAGATTTGGCAATCAAAAGCTCATTGGTGACTTTGAAAAGGGAAATTTTAAGTTGAGTGATGAAATCCTAGTTTAGGAAAATTGGGGGGGGGTGGAGAAAGATGTGTAGGTAATGTGTACAAACAGCCATTTCAATTGGCCTAGGAAGGAGAAGGAGAGAGAAATATACAATGATAGCTTGTAGGAATGGTAAATTCTAGTGGCAATTTTTTTAGGGATGGAGAGGCACATGTGTTTTTAGAAAGCAGGGGAAGAACCAGGAAAGAAGGAAAAATTGAAAATTGGAAAGAAAAATAATCTGCTCAAGAAGATGGGAAGGGATGTTGTCAAGGGTACATCTAGAGGTGTTGGATTTGTCAAATAGAAGGACTTCTCATCAAATATTGAAGTAAAGGAGAAAAGAATAACTGGTGTCAACGGGTTGTGAGAGGAAGAGAAAACAGAATTTATCATAATGGTTTCCATTTTCTCAGTAAAATGAGCCAAAATGTTTAGCTGTGAGTCCTGAAAGAGACTATAGAGATCATCTTGTCCAAACTTTTCATTTTACAGATGAGGAAATTGAGGCTCAAAGGGTTGTGATTTACCTAAAATCACACACAAGATTCAAAACACAAGAATTCAATTTTTTAGTTTTCCACTCCTAGTCTTCTAAGGTTACGTCTTCACTCCCAACTCAAGACAGTTATTTTGCATATACTTGCCACCTGGGGCCTGGGGAAAATCTAATTCAATTCTATCCCCACCTTGGAGAAACAAACGCCCTGACAGATGGATAACCCCTCCATTCAAAGGATAGCTGGGTACTAATACTGACAGCCTGGAAGCATCTTTGTTTTCATTTTTTTCTTTTAAAGTCCAGTCAACCTTGCGGTGATGCACACCTGTAATCCTTGCTGCTGGAAGAAGCCGATACTGGCAGATTGCTTGAGCTGCAGTAGAGCTAAAGCAGATCGAGTGTCCCCATTAAATGCGGCACCAATGTTAGGGAGGGGCAGTGGAGGGGGACCAGGATGCCTAAGAGGGTTAAACAGGTCAGGTCTTAAATGGAGCTGTCCAATCTTCCCTGTTAATCAGTGGTGAGATCACCATAAGTGGTTCCTGGCTTCCAGCTTGGACGAGATAGGGAAACCCAGTTTCAACCCATCAATTAATCAGCAAATAAATTTTAAAATTTCAGTAAGACCTCTGGGGAGGAAATTCTTCTCCAGTTCTACTTGAAAAATATCCAACCAAGGCCGGAGAGGAGAAACTACAGCTGCTGTAATCCCCCTAGCACATTCTACTAGCATGCCTTTACATCACTGAGACAAAGAAGTTAGGGGAGGAACCAGAAATCGAATTCGGCTCCTCTTCCCTACGGGAAAAAATAAATCATAGTCGCTTTTTCTTCATTTAGAAACAGGCGCAATTCGGGGACCATATAATTCGGAATGCAAAATCACAACTACCATCAGAAAAGTGAAATTGCAACTCCTCAACCAGTCTGGAGAATTCCTCCTCCTCGCCTCTTTTGACTGATTCCCCGCTCTCAAAACCAATTGATTCAACCAGCTGTTCCTGATTTCAGACTAGGGAAAGCGATCATTTTTTCATCTCCCCTTCCTCACCCTCCTGTGCAGAGCCTCTCCAGCACAGCTCATTCAGGTCCCTGCTACTCTAAGTGCCTCCTCCCATCCCCGGATGGCTCCCCTAATCAGCTCTGGTAGCAGAGTTTTCCCCGACGATTACACAAGGACCAATTCCAAAATATGAGAGAGAAACCGAAATACAGAGAGAGAGAGAAGAGAGAGAGAGAGAGAGAGAGAGAGAGAGAGAGAGAGAGAGAGAGAGAGAGAGAGAGAGAGACAGAGAGAGAGAGAGAGAGAGAGAGAGAGAGAGAGACAGAGAGAGAGAGACAGAGAGAGAGAGAGACAGAGAGAGAGAGAGACAGAGAGAGACAGAGACAGAGAGACAGAGACAGACAGAGACAGAGACAGACAGACAGACACAGAGAGACAGGCAAAAACAGAGACAGAAAGACAGAAACAGAGACAGATAGAAAGACAGACAGACAGAGACAGAGAAAGACAGAGAGACAGAGGGACAAAGACAGAGACAGACGGAGAGAGTGAGTTTACTGACACGAATGCACAGAAGGCTAACTTGAGAGCCCCGTTATGGGGAGAGTTTTATTAAACGATTTCTTTGCAAATGGAAAAATTATGAACCCAGATACCTTTGCAACCCCCCATCCAAATTCCCACCCTATCTCCCCTCAGCAAACAAAACACCCTCCCCCCTCCAACGAGGCAAGACAGTTGCTGGGTTCTTCTCTATTCCCACCATCCTCGGCCTTCTTCCCCCTCCTTTTATTTTTAAAATAACAATTGTTACAAACGTTTCCCCAAGCTACTAAAGCATATAGGACTTTACAAGACAACATTCCCAATGGACCGTTTAGCACAGAACAAGTCACATAGTATCCACTGCAGGGATTGAGCGCACCCGGACACTGCCCAAACGACCACCTGAAGGATGTGCTCTTTCAGCCCTACAGGGAGTTCGGGTCCCCTCAGCCAAGATGTTCCCACCGTCCGGTTGCTGCTGCTCTTCCACCTTCAAAAAAGCAATCTTTTCGGACTTCATAGGTGCCCGAGCCAGTCCCCGTGGGACCCTCGGACCAGGAGGGAAGGATTAGCGCCAGGGTCCCCGGGGCACCCTCAGTAAAGCCCCATGATGGCCGCACCCACGTCCTTGGAGGGTCTCCTCTCTTGCACTAGAAAGTTAATCATGCTTTCCGACTTGATGAGTAGGTTGCAGCCCAGGAAGAAGATGCCGAAGATCACCGTGAGGGAAAGCACGCAGAGGACTGCGATCTGCGCCACTCGAGACACCCACAGGCTCCGCTCGTCAGGGGCCAGACCCGCCGGGATCCCGTCGCTCGCCACCAGCGGGGGGGTTCCGGGACAACAGCCCAGCCACGTGTCCAGCCCTTGGCTCTGGTTGCCGTAGGCGCCTCCTCCGCCTCCGCTGCCTCCCGGTTCCAGGGCGCTCTGATTCAAGAAGGTCCAGTTCATCTGGCTCCTTAGTGCTTCCAGTCAACCGACCAACGGATCCGGCCTCAGCCGCACGCGGTCCCTACCTCCAGCAGACAGTTTCTTCGATGTCCCCTCTCCCATCGGCCGCCCCGCGGGGCCCAAGTCCGGATTCTGGAGGGACCCGCTGCGGCGCAGAGAGCTGGGGAAGACTTGAAGGCTGTGGGAGTGGGGGCGGGGAGGCTAGCCGGGACACTGAGGCGGAGAGCGGCTCTGGGGGTGGGTGTAGAGAAAAGAAATGGGAGGAGAACTGGCTCACATTTCTGTCTCCTACCCAGGACGGAGCCGCGGGGGCGGCCCCAGAGAATGCGAGCAACAGGCTGGAACGTTCTGTGCCTCCCGCCGCGGGGACAAACTGGAATTGGAGCGGGAGAAATAGTCACCCAGACTGTAGCTCCCCTCCCCGCCCCTCGCCTCAGAGAGCCGTCCGTCGTCCACCTCCCCACTGTCACCCAACACACATAACGCGCGCCCAACCTAGCAACAGCTATTTTCCTCTCCCCGCGCTGGCGGCCAGCTGGGTCTCTAGGGGACGTCGGCTTGGCATCTGAGAATCAAGAAAACAGTCTTAAAATTGTGAAGGACCTGGAAAGATCATCTGGTTCTGCCCCCCTGCCTTCGGGCAGGAGAAAGTCTAAATCATCCTGTTCCTTCCTAGAAGATCTCCAGGGCCTGAGCTGCTTTCCATCCTATTCTACTCTAGTGCTTGGTCCATCCTTAACAATTAAGAAGGTTTTAATTAAATCTAACCAAAATCTCTCCTTCTCTAATGTCTAATTCATCTTCAGTCTTTTGTTGACAGAGCAACTACTTCATGCCCATCTTCATTCAGGCACTCATAGAACTGAATAAAAATGTATTCCAGGCTAAAACGTCTGAAACTTCCAACCAAAACTAATGAATCTTTTCGTCTGCTTAAAAACATGCCCACATTTTCTCATCCTTAAGACCCTTTCACTTATGATGTCCTCAAACAATCATCCTATATCATTCCTCTCTTTCTTGGCGGATTTTTAATAAAAGCTGCCTACATTCCTTGCCTCCAATTTCTTATTACCCCACTCAACTTATTGCTCCCTTTAATTTACTCACTCAACTAAAACCATTGTCTACCAATTATCTCTTAATTATCAAATCTCATGGCCTTTTCTCAGTCTTCAACCTTCTTGATCTTTCTAAATGGTGACATTTTTGACTACTCTCTTCTCCCTAGTACTCAATATCTGGCTTTCCATGACATCCTGAATCTCCTCCTTATATATCTGGCCACTCCTATAAATCCACACTCTCCTCATACCCCTTTGGGGGCTGTACTGTTCCTTAGCTCTCTTCTCTCTACTCTCTATCTCTGTGTGTATCCTTCTCTTTGTTGAATAATAATAAGTAATACATGTAACCCTAGGACATAGTGGTTTAATATATCAAAAAATTTTGAGTTCCCTCAAAAGACTTGACACATGTAATTCACGTTAGAGCAAAATGGATTGTTCTTCCAAACTTTAGATTGCTCAGTCAGAACTAATGATGCAAACTGATGATGTAAACTAATAATACACATCCACTTTGTACATCAACCTCAACTCCCAAACAAAGTGCTCTGTTATTAATCTGAGTGATTTTTTCTGAGGATTGTTTGGATATACTCTGTTACCTATATAAAGAAAGAACTGACAGATCATTCCTTGTGTCTTGCAGACTACCTACATGTATATACTCTAGAAATCTGTCTACTTGAACAATACACTTTATTCTGTTATTTCAGACTCTAATTCATTAAGAATTTCCTCTGTGGGGATTGGGGATTATTTTCCCCAACTAAGTCTCTCTTTTTTTATTTCTCTCCATCTTTCTGTTTCTGTTTCTCTGTCTGTGATAGAGTGATTTCACCAGTTTCCATGGGTTAAAATATCATCTATAAAGATGGCTATCAGGTCTGTGGGCAATTAGGTGACACAGTAGATAGAGTGCTGGACCTGGAATCAGGAAGCCTCATCTTCCTGAATTCAAATCTTGCCTCAGATACTTTTTAAGTTACTGTGTGATCCTGGGCAAGCCACTTAATCCTGTTTGCCTAGGTTTCCTTGTCCATAAAATGAACCAGAGAAGGAAATGGCAAACCACTCTAGAATCTTTGCCAAGAAAACCCCAAATGGGGTCATGAAGTATCATACATGACTAAAAATAACTAAACATCAAGAATAGAAAGATCCAAGAAGATCATACCCAATGATAAGCAGAGATGGCAGAGAATTACTGTCAAGAAGTCCAGAATTCCTTGCTCATGTTTGGTTGACATACCAGCATGACCAACATGAGAAATAGAAAACTCCAGTCAACTGAATCAATACTATATCCTGTTGAATATCTTTTCTATAATGGTTAAATAAACTTCTCTTTATTAACTACTAGATGGTCTATGATTGCCACATTTTTTTTCATTCTTGAACTTAAACTTCTCTGGATTTAACTGAATCAAGCCAGACCTACAACAAGCCTCCAAAGGAGTGACCAAATACAGAAAATAGTTGATTGAATGGAGCTGGAGTGCTGGACACTGGAGACTATCAGTAGAAAAAGGAATATAGGAATAAAGGACTATATATATATGAATGAAGGAATGAAGGCTATATAGAGAGGAATGAAGATTAAAGTTGATAGCATTGATGAAGATAGCCCAATACCTCAAGGGTCACCCAAGAACTCTAAAAGTGGGATATAGCCAACTAATTATTTTGAGAAAGTGAGCCCAGAACATAGTTGATAAAGACATTGTACTAGGTACTGGAGGGGAGAGGTGAGAGTATGAGGGGGTGGAGAGGGAGGGGGAAGTACAAAGACAAAACAGAAACATCCCCTTAGCTCAAGGAGTTTACCTTCTGCTTCCTTCTCCCACACTCTTACCATGTCCAAAATTCCAGATCAAAATGAATGTTTTACTATTGCTAGTGATTTAAGAGAATAGCCTTAGGCTTTATGCCAAGTACACACACACACACACACACACACACACACACACATACATACATGTGTATATATAATTTAGAAGTCTTCCTGACTTCTAAAATACCTCAAACTCAACTTTTTTCCATAAGGTCTGGTTTCCAGAAGGCATGTCAAGTAGTTTTGTGGGAAAAGTAACACATTCATCCAATTGCACCCACCATCTCACTGATGCCAAATTTAAATTATGAGAATGAGACATAAATGACTCAGCTCAGAAATCCCCTTCCCAGCAAAACATTCATCAACCTATCTATCTTCCTCCCATTCCCACATTGGGTAAAAAATTCAATTCCTCCACACTTAAATTGTTCAGGGTACATTTTGTCTAGATCTAATATACTATAATCTCATGACATCTTAAATCTAGAGCTATAGCTGATCTCAGAGTTGCTCTGTTCCAAATCCCTAATCTTAAAGACAAAGAAACTTGAGGTCCAATGATTTGTCCAAGATTGCTCAGATTATTGCTGTTCAGTTGTGTCTGATTCTTAAAGACCCCATTTGGAGTTTTCTTGGCAAAGATCCTGGAGGGGTTTACCGTTTCCTTCTCTATCTCATTTTACAAAGGAGGAAACCGAGGCAAACGACTTGTCCAGAATCACACAGGCGTAGGTATCTGAAACCAGATTTTTAACTCAGGTTTTCTAATTCTAGACCTGGCACTCTATCCACTTTGCCACTTAGCTGCCCCAGGCATAGATTACCATAATGCAATAAGATCATGTTAGACCATCTCAATATCTCTGTCTACCTTGTCTCATATTTATTTATGTACATTACTATCCTCTCCACCCCTAGCTCAAGTAAACTAGCACTTCCTTTAGCTCAGGAGCTGTGACTTATTTTATCTTTTATTTCCAGTGCTCAGAAAAGTGTCTTAATATAATAGGCACTCAGTCAGTGATGCACGGTTAATGTTTAACAACAGGCACTCACCTCCTCCTAAAAAAACGTACACATCACACACTTGTAAATTTAGTATGTATTATTAACATTTCCTCCATCACTTTCTAAGTCTGGATAATCAACAAAAAAACAAATTAAGACTGATTTGTATGGCATGCTGGTTTCTGAAATGTAAATGCTAATGCTGAAAATTTAACAATCAACCTTGCAACCTGCTCCAGCACATTCCTGAACTTTATGCGTTTTTAAAAATTAAATTGAATCAAAATGAATTAAAGTGGATTAAACTGAATTGAATAAAGTGGCTGCTGTTGTTAGCAGAAAGGAGAGAGAACTAAAATCCTGAATCTCTCCAAGATTTTCCATTTCTTTTATTGTTTATTCATTAGCATTAACATTTCTGGCAGACACTTCTCAAAGCTCTTGGGGTGTAATCTCTTTTTGAACTCTCTTTACTAGTTATGCTACTAGAGCATATGTTGTCCAGTGTAGTCACTTTTTACTATTCCTTACTCACCCAGAAAATGAAGTTTGGGTTTCTTAAAAAGAGACTTTTCCTGGTAATTTTATACATATAGAAAGGTATATAATTTGTAAAGAAAATACTTAGGAAGGAATTTTATTAAATTGTCAAAACTCTGTGGCCTAGCAACTTTTTTATACCAATTGTGCAATTATCCCTCTATATACTTAATCTAATAAATATAGCCATTGATGTATAATAAGATTTTGCATATGAAAATTTGTTTTTTATAAAACATTATGTTATAAATAATCAAATGCAGTTATGCCAAGAAAAAGAAATTTGAATGGTTCACATATTTTTAAACCAAAAAGAATTTTGGCTTGGAATACTTTTCAAATGTTAAAAAATAAACAAACAAACAAAAAGATTTTTACTAGAAATAAAGGAAATAGGGGTTAAGGACCGGATCTGTGATTTCAAAGGTTTAGGGAACTCTCTGGTAAGAAAATTTCCTCTTCTGGAAAGGGACCTGTATGTGCCAAAATGTTTGTAGCAGCCCTGTTTGTAGTGGCTAGAAACTGGAAAATGAATGGATGCCCATCAATTGGAGAATGGCTGGGTAAATTATGGTATATGAATGTTATGGAATATTATTGTTCTGTAAGAAATGACCAGCAGGATGAATACAGAGAGGACTGGTGAGACTTACATGAACTGATGCTAAGTGAAATGAGCAGAACCAGGAGATCATTATACACTTCGACAACGATATTGTATGAGGACATATTTTGATGGAAGGGGATTTCTTTGACAAAGAGATCTGAGTTTCAATTGATAAATGACGGACAAAAGCAGCTACACCCAAAGAAAGAACACTGGGAAACGAATGTGAACTATCTGCATTTTTGTTTTTCTTCCCGGGTTATTTATACCTTCTGAATCCAATTCTCCCTATGCAACAAGAGAACTGTTCGGTTCTGCAAACATATATTGTATCTAGGATATACTGCAACATATCCAACATATAAAGGACTGCTTGCCATCTAGGGGAGGGGGTGGAGGGAGGGAGGGAAAAAAAATTGGAACAGAAACGAGTGTCAATATAAAGTAATTATTAAATAAAAATTAAAAAAAAAAGAAAATTTCCTCTTCTAATGCAAATCACAAGTTCTCTTCAACTAATAGTCTAAGAGAATTGTCAAGAATACTTAGAAGTTAATTGACTTGCCCAAGGTCACTCAGTATGCACCAAAAGTGAGATATAAACCCAGTTCACCCTAACTCCAAGGCCAACTCTTCATCAATAATACCACATTGACTCTCACGTAAACAAAATAAAGTAGAAATAATAAAATGAGTTCACAGAAAATTAAAAAATTGTTGATATATAGTTACAAAGCTCAAAAAAAAAAGTATGCTAAAATCTAGCACAACTATCAGCAAAAATTTAGTGATTAAGCACTTTCCCTGCCTTTTCACTTCAGCCTATCTTGGAAACAAGATCAGCTGCACTTTGCCCAAAAGGCAGACTGCTTCTGGGTTTAACCAACATTCCACCCTCAACTTTTCCCCATTAAGACTTGACTTTCAGAAAAGCACACTAATGTAGTGCTAGTGGAGCTGTGAATTGACTTAACTATTCTGGAAAGCAATTTGGAACTCTGAACTCTTATCAATACAATGACTAATTTCAACTCCACAAGACTGATGCTTTCTAAATCTCAACAGGAAAATTATAGTCTAGAGGTGCAGAATAGAAATAGGTTTTTCAAATTCGAATCAATATGTACATATTGGTTATACTAAATTATACTTATGGGAAGAGAGGGAAAGGGAAGGAGAAGTAAGGAAGTGAAGAGAGAAGGGGAGAGAAGGTGAAAGAAGAGAGAGGAGAAGAGGGGAAGAAAAGAGAGAAATAATGAAATGTATTTAAAATACAGAGAGAAGAACAAAAGGAAATCCAGAATGAGGCACAGATAGACTAGACAGTATTGAATTTTGGTACTCTAATACACATACATACAAGTGCTTATACACACACACACACATATATGCATACAAATATACATATATATCTTAAGATAATAAGCTATATATAAAGAATTCCAAGTTTCATATAAATTTCCTTTTAAGTTCTTTATATATGGAAATATTCTTATTTATTAATTATTATTTTTATTTATTTATTTATTACTTTTTTATTATTATTTGTATCTCTCACTTCTCCAGAGTGAATGATGCTCTGACATAGCCCTCCTCCTCCTCATTAGGAAAATCTCAAAAGTTTACCCCATGTGTCTGAAATACTATGACAACACATACAACTTCTGCCCCAAGTAACATAAGAGCTATGTTTCAAAACAAAGCAGTTAAGGTTTTTGTACTCACTGCTTCTTAAAGATGGCTGTGTCCCTAGGAAAAAAATGTTGTTGACAGCAGGCAGCTATTTAGTCCCAATTAATTTACTAAAGCTGAGATTATTTAAGCTGAAAGTTAAATTGTTCTCATTCAATTGACCATGAGCACCCATCCAATTCTGTAAATTGTGTTTGTTCTATGTGGAACTCAGATCTTCTTTATTCTCCTGGTGACAAATCTTTAAGCCAGTCCCTAAACCAGGGATGAAGAATTCCAGCCCATAGAATCTTTTGGTCAGAACCTGCCAAGATAACCTTAGTCACTGATGAACTGAAAGTTTGTTACAATCTCCTACTATTTGAGGTTTTAAGCTGATAGGTTTGTGTGACCCACGAATGATGTTATAAATTTCCAAATGGCCATCCCTACCCAAACCATATCTCTTCATCTCTGATTCCATTTCTTAGAGTGACCCCTGCTTCTGATCCAAACAATTCCTTTCCTACCCCCTCAGTTCAGTAGCCCAAATTTCAAGGAACCAATTCTAATTCTCTATGTCAAATCTAATGCTTCAGGCTCTTCTTTAATACAGAAACTTCCCTTAAAGAATTCTCCTTATTACTCAGTCCCAAGAAGCTCCAACCTGCACCTTGGAAGTCCCTCATGAGATCCCAAAAGATCAAGAATAAGGGAATATCAAGGCATTAGGTTTTTGACTCCTCCTCACATCCAACTAGGGACCACATTAGTTGGGCAACAGGACAAGCCAGTGGGAGCCAGGGGATAGAGAGGAGAAAGAGCTGACAGATAATTTAAAATATCAGAGTTCAGAGATTGAGTTCTGTCTATTTGTAAATACAATCTCAGCATGATATAGGGACTTTTAATTGACTTGCCCAGTTCACACAGCCACACGTATTAAGTCATACAATTTGCACTCAACTTTTCTAGATTTCAAGGCCCTCTCATAACTCCACATGTTTTCTCTCACATTTATAGGAGAGAAATGCCTTTGAAATGTCTCAAATGTAAGGCTTTTGATGTTGTGTTTCTTTCTTTAGCATTTAGAACTCAGAATCTCCCTAAACACAGTCCAAGATTCTGCCCACAGAGAGAATTCAGTAACTATTGGGTACAAATGGGCTTCAAAATGATACTCAACACTCTCCCACCTCCAGGTTCCCTGTCTAAGATACAAGGAGAGCAAATTCCATGAAATAGAAATCTGGTTTTAAGTAGGACACAGATTTTTCTGTAATTAGAATCACTTACTCCACACCTATGAACCTTTCAATCAACCTTGCAGCCAAAGGGGCTGGCTCCGATTGCTTGTTTTACTCCTGGAACCTCCATTTTAAAATTTTTATTCATTTCTAGTTCCAGACTTTCTCTATCTATACACTATAATACCTTCTCCTTCCCTTCCCCCCATTTCAGTTTCCATTTTTGTCTAACGTTGCCCAGTTAGAATATAAATCCCTTGAAGGCAGGGCTTCTCTTTTTTAATTCCTAGAGGTTTGTACATAATAAACTCTTAAATAATATTTGTAGATTTGACCATCTAGATCCATAGCCCACGACTTCTCTGGGAAAAGTCCAAGAAGACCTAACAAATACACAAATCAAACAGTAATATCAGCTCAGAATTATCCTATATGCTAAGAACAAATGTAGTTGGGGATATAAATTTTGCTGGTCAGAATGGAAATTCATTAATTGGTGACTGAAAACAATAAAGAAGTAAGTGTTAGGTCTTAAAGGTGACAGCAATGAACAGCAGAAACAGGAAAAGCAAAGATGCTACATAGAAGGCCAAGTAGAAAAGTCATTTAGGACCCTGCAGCACAGCATTATCTCAGGGAAAGCTTAATATAAGAGCTGATATTGGACCTTGATTTTGAAGGCTAAACAGGATTTCAATAGGCAGAGGGAGGGGAGATATCTTGGTCCAGGGATTGAGGTAAACAAAGATACAAAGTTGAGAAAGCAAGAGATACATACTTGGAATTGCAAGTGTGGTACATTCTAACTTCTCATGAATTATTATTCTATCATATATTATAGTTAAGTTGTATTTGTACCTAACCCTTGATAAATACATTGATTGACTGATTACATTTTCCCCCTATTTGGCAGCAGTTTCTGTTTTGAAGGGACTGTGTCATTTTTATTTTTGTGTCTCCCTCGACAGCTTTGTTGAACTGAAAATTCTAGATGAGGACAGAATCTAGGGCTAGCAGGTGCCATCCAGGAATTCCAATACCACAGATCACCAAACCCTTCTTAGAGGAATGAGTTACCCTCATATCAGCACCCACTATAAAAGATGCTGGGATGCTGGGATGTTGATGTCACAGCCCTTCTGGGAGGAGTTGGAACACAGCCCATCTGTCACCCATCCTGGATAATTATTTTTATCCACTGCTGAAGATATGTGTCTGCATCTTTATGGCTATGGAAAGAAAGGCTCCATCTGGAATAGGTCTGGCTGTTTTGAGCAAAGACGTTTTAGTACAGATATTCTGATGCATGCTTCAAAGAGGCTGAGACTAGAGGAGGTGTTCTAAATATATAGAGTGATAATATTTACTTCTAAGTAAGAAATCACATGATTTTCACCTTGATATTCCTGAAAGATATTTTGGTTTAAGCTCTTAATCCATCTGAGTGTTTTTACAATGCATAGTCTTGAAAAAGTCTAAAGACTTCCTCTGATGAGTAGAAAGGCAGCATGCAGTAGCACATAAAATGTGGGAAAATGTGGGTCAAATCTTGCCTATGATGTGATGACTGAGAGACCATGGGTAATTCAATTTACTTTTCTATACTTCTGTTTCCTCATCTATAAATAAAGGGTTTGTACTTGAAAGATCCTGAGGAGGCCCCTTCTGGGACTGAATTTCTGATCACTCCCTTAAATCCAATTCACACACAAGTCAAGACATTACTCTATAATATCATTGGTCCTCTTCCAAAACAAAGGATGAATAACAATAATATGGTCCCATTGTAATGGGGACTGTAACTATTGTTCATCCTTCTTTTCAAAGAAGACCAATGACATCACAATGCTGGGATAAAATAGTGAATAATGGATGATGTGTTGGCTTTTTAGTGAATTGGGAATGGGCAGAGTTGCTTAAAGTTATCAATCTCATTCTCTTTTCCAGTCATCAAACCCCTGTGACAGGACAAAAGTAAGACAGATGCAGTGGATAACCGTGCTTCCTTTGATACTTGATCAAACTCTAAGCACTCCCCAATGTTTCAGTTTGCCTTCAGCTGTTTTCATGGTCATTGGAATAAACTGTTCTCATTCTCATGTCACCAAAGAAAATCTTCACATACTTGGGGTAGACATACCCCTAACTCACTGACGTGTTTAAAACCTGTAGATTACATTCAGTTTGGTTTAACCCATCTGCCAAAATAATTTACCAGGCTATAGTGGCTGTACATGCTACAGATTCTTGGAGCCATAGGTGAGAGTTAGGTACCAGGTATACACCAAAGGTGAATGAGTAATCCTGTAGAGGTCTCAGTAAGCCCTCACTCTAGAGGTGCTACCCCTCCTTGAACACCCTATACATCCCTTTCATATTACTCTAGACATGGAAAAGGATATAAAGCCTGCTTCTGGGAGAATCTTAATGATGGGTAACAAGCGTGCTTTGGATAAATTTTAAGCATGTCTAGACATTCTGTGACTGGTTCCAATCTGCTAATCACTTGATGAATGACAACCTCTTTGATCAGCTAAGTAGCAGGAATTGGGAGTGCCTTCAAAAAGCACTAACTGACTAGAATCTCAGCCATTTTCCTGGTCTGGTCCCTCTTCCTACCAGAGATCAAGATGAATCTTTGGTTCATTAACGAGCTGACTACAAAACACAGCATGGACTCTTCTATCAGCACTCTATTCACTACTCCTAGATACCTGAAGTCCAGGACAATTAACTCTCCTCACCTTTTGAAATTCACAAGATCTTAGGATCAATCTCTTCACTTAAATGAAAGAATAAATGCTGATACGAAGGACCAGGATCTGTTTTCATAGGGCCAAACTATGGAAAGTACTGTTCTCTTACTATATTGTCTCTCACTGAACACTCTCAGCAGAATTCTACCAAGAGAAAACAGACAATGAGTGATTTTTGAAAGGCTGTTTAGCCAAAGAAATTACCATTCACCTGGTGATTAGCAAGTTGGAATTACAAAATAACCATATATATGATCTAGAATTTCTCCAAAGGACTTTCATTATCATGGGGGAAATAAAAATTATTATTATTCTTTAATAATAAAAATTATTATTGTAACAATAGTTAACATTTATATAGGGCTTATTCTGGGCCAGGCACTGTGCTAAATGCTTTACAGTTATTATTTCATTTGATCTTCATAACAATTTTGGGAGAGAGATGCTATTATTATCCCCATTGTACGGATTAGGAAACTAAAGTACAAATGGAGTTGCCCAGTGTCACACAACCTGTGTTGTAAATATCTGAGAACTCAGGACTTCCTGCTCCAGGCATATCACCCTACTCGCTGCTCTACTGTTATAATTCCTTTTGACAGCTAGAAAAATGAACCAGATGAAGCATAAGTGATTTGCCTAAGATTATAAAAATTTGAGATCAGATTTTTAACTCAAGTCTTCCTAACTGGATATCCAGTGCTCTGAATATCCAGGTCTTCCTGACTATATGTGTCCAGTCTACAACATTACCTATATACCAAGATAAGGATATTGTAGGTAATCTTGGAAGTAATGGGAATCAACTGAAGATTTCTGAGCAGGATAGTAAGCAGGATTGAGCAGGATTGAGGGACATGGAGCCATAGTGCTAGTCCTGGAATCAGGAAGACTCATATTTCTCATTTCAAACCTGTTTCAAACATTAACTTGTTGTGTGAACCTGGAAAAGTTACTTAACTTTGCTTCAGTTTCCTCATCTGTAAAATGAACTAGAGAAGTAAATGCCAAAACACTCCAGAATCTTTGCCAAAAAAAAATCCAAGATAGAGTCACAAAGAGTTAGACTCAACAATAACAATGTGGTCAGACCTCCCCTTTAGGAGAATGAATATTTTGAAATAAAATTTTATTGATATATTTTGGGTTTTTATATTTTCTAAGTTTCTCTCTGTGTGTCTTTCCTCCCCATCCCTCCAAAGAGCCATCCCTCATAACAAAAAAAAATTATTAAAGAAAAATAGGAAGTGAAAGAAAATCAGCAAACCAATCAATATATTGAAAAAAATCTAATATTACACACAATATTCCACACACACATGGACCATTCATCTCTGCAAAGGAGTGAAGAAAGGCACCTTTTCATATCTCTTTAGGAAAAATGTTTTAGCAGATATATGAGAGATGAATTAGACAATGGACACAATGAAAGGAATCCCAATGAAAAAATAATTTTTTTAAAAAGTCAATGAGAGTCTAAATTAAGTTACAACGGATGGAATATTGAGACGAGAGTATTACAACACTTATTCTAGTTCCCAGTAATTTTTTTTATGGCCCACCCTACAGGGACTGTTATGTAAAACAATCTCAACTGGGCCCTCACTGCTACAAGGCAATCCCTACCACTCAATTAACCTAATTCCTCTTACCTTCTAAACCTATTCATTCCTCTTCAATCTTTCAAGACTTCCACTTTCTCAGCTGAGAACATTGATTCATATTTAACTGACAAAATTGAAGTCATTCACTGAGAGCTCTCTGTTCTCTCTTCCTATTCATTTCATGCCACCCAGATGTCTTCTGCCTCTGTTTTTTCCTTTCACCTGTCTCACATGAAGAGATAACCCTTCTCTTGCCAAGGCAGACCCCTCTGGATATATGAGCCATCCCATTCCATCTTATCTTCTCCAGGAGATGATATCCTTTATTATTCCAACTCTCTCATTTGTCTTCAATCTCTCCCTGTCTGGTGACTGATTCTCTATTGCCTACAAATGTACCCAAGCTTCCCCTATTTAAAAAAAAAAAGTCATTCTCTTCATCTCTCTTCAGTAGCCATCATTACATATTTCTTCTCCCTTTTGTCATCTACAATAGGTGCCTCCAGTTCCTTAACTTTACAGTATGGCTTCTGAGCTCATTATTCAATCAAAACAGATCTTTCCAAAATTACCAATGATCTCTTAGTTGTCAAATGGAATTTTTTTTCCATTCTCAATTCTCATTTTTTTCCTTTCCATTAAACTTATTAAACTCTGGATCTTAATCCTCATGCAGTTAAAGATGACAGTACAGAGACTGAATGTGGATCAACACAACTACTTTCACCTTTTTTTTCTTCTTTTTTTCCCCTCATAGTTTTTCCTTTTGTTCTGATTTTTCCCTCCCAACTTGACTTATATAGAAATATATACAAAATGGATGTACATGTATAATATAAAAGAAAAGAATAAAGCTTTAAAAATGACCCTCAGAATAGATGGCATTGAATAGTGTGCTAACCTGGCTTGTTTATTTACTACTTTACATAATATAAAACAGAGAAATCTCAAGTATGCTCCCCTCACCCCCAGCCCAGGACTCCACATATAGAATAGATATGGCACTGGTCTTCTGGGGCAGGATGGCTATTTACAAGGGCTGAAGATGAGCAATAAGGCTGGCATTTTACCAAGCATGGAAGAATTCGGCCTGCTGGAAAAGCATGTAGTCACCCACATTTGGCTCAGCCACAGGAAAGCACAATAATATTGAATGAATCAACTCTCTAAATCTTCATCTAATTTCAGGAGAATGTTTAGGAAACAAACATGAGCTAATCAAAACCAAATAATAGTGAACAATGAGCAGAATCAATGCAGACACAAACTTGGACTTGTAGGAAGGCCCCATCCAGCACTCGGAGGCACCTTGAGAACAGGTGATCCCCAATTCCTTGGAGTAAGCAGGGGTCAGTGGGTAGCCCTCAGCCAATATTCAGCTGGATGTCTGAGAACATATCCAAACTGATGGCCACACTAAGGGGATGGCAGATGTTTGGGTGCCCTTCCAAGATGGAAAACTCTTGTGTCTAAGTCAGTATGTATTTGGTCCAAGCAAGATGATCTCTGGTGAGTGCTGATATGATCAGGATGGCTGACGAGAACCTTTCTTAAGAGAAGACATTTCTCCTCTTTCTTCTCTCCAGAGTACTTAATCTCCCTCTTGGGCAGAATTGCCCTCTGACCAACTGGGCAATTGTTCCTCCCCCTCATCAAGACAAGATATTGTCTTGTCCTTCTAACAGCTCTGCCACCTGAGGGCAAGTATGATGGAGATGCACTGGTGTGATCAGCAATCCTCATCCTTTTTGACTCTTCTGCAGCTTTTAGATATTGCCAATCCCTATCTTCTCCTTGATTCTCTTCTCTCTGGGTTTCTGTGACACTATTCCAACCTAGTTCTTTCATGCGACTATTTCTTCTCAGCTTCCCTTCCTGAATTTTCATCCAGGGATGAGCTGGACCAGCCAATAGGGTTATCAGAGAAGATTGTTAAATTTTTAGTGTATTTGCACCTTGGAAATCCCCAGACTAATCAGAACTTGATTTATTGTTTATTGTTTTCTCCAGTACTTAAGTGTTGAGAAAATGTTAGTAAAACAAATTAAGTTTAAATATGAGAGTGGTACATTTTTTCCCAAAGAACAATTTGTTCAATATTTATCAATACATCCTGGACTCTTTTTCTTCTCTTTTTCTTTTATACCATTTCACTTGGTGAATTAGCTTCCATGGATTTAATGACCATTTTCATGCTGATACTTTTCAGATCTACTTATCTAGCCCTAATTCTCCTAATATCCAGATGTATATCTCCTACGGCTTATGAGACATCTCAAATTGCATCTCCTGTAGACATCTTAAACTCGTTATAATTCTCCTAAATTCTAAAAAAAAATAGATTTTTACATTTATTTTCTAAATTACAATTTAGAAAAAAATTCTCTGCTACTTCAAAAAAACCTTCACCTTCCTAATCACCAAGGTCTACACTTGGGTATCATTCTTGACTCCTCACTTTCTCTCCCCTCCATACCACCATGTACAATCTATTGCCAAGATCTGTTGGTTTTACTTTTGTAACATATGAAACTCATAGATCCCTTCTCTCCTCTCACATTGCTACCATCCTTGGTTCAAGCCCTCATCACCTCACACCTGGACCATTGCAATATCTTACTCTGCCTCATGCCTCTCCTCATGTGCACTCTACTTAGATATCAACATGATTTTTCTAATATAGACCATGCAGACCTTCCTTCTCTCACCCCATTCAATCACTTTCACTTTCTCCCTATTGACTGAAGAACAAATATAAAACCCTCTGTTTGGCATCCAAAGCTCTTTATAATTGGCTCCTTCCTACACTACAATCTAATGGCCTCCTTGAATAAGATCCTCTGTCTCTCAACTCAGCTTTTTCACCAGCTGTCCTCCATACCTGGAATTCTTTCCCTTCTATATTCTCCTAAGCTTCCCTGATTTCCTTCCCAAATAAAACCTGCTTTTTACAGGAAGACTTTCTTAATCCTCTTTAATCCTAGAACCTTGACTCAGTTGATTATTTCCAATTTACAATGTATATAATTTGCTTGTACATAGTGGCTGGCACATTACCTCTCCCATTAGATAACGAATCCTAAAGGCAGGGACTATATATTGCCTTTCTTTGTATACCCAAGACTTAATACAGTTGTAGGCATTTAATAAATGCTTATTACCTGCCCTAGCTTGTGAAGAAATGCTTTTTAGGGGTAAGTTTGAAGTAAAACAATTTTTTAAATGCTGCATAAAGTCAGCGATGATGACAATAATGATGATGACAACTAATTAGCACAGTTAATAGTGTTGGGCCTGAAGTCAGAAAGACTCATCTTCTTGAGTTCAAATCTGTGTGATCCTGGATAAGTTATTTAACTATTTTCCTCAATATCCTTATCTGTAAAGTGAGTTGGAGAAGAAAATGTACCCCAATATCATTGCCAAGAAAACTTCAAATGGAATCAAGAAGAGTCAGACTGAAAATGACTAAATAACAAAAATATAATATGTACACACACATACTCATCCATACACATAAATAAGCATGAAATATTGTATTACATAATATAATTGTTTATTGCATAATTGTATTGTATTATGACATAATTGCATTATATTATATAATATGTAGATATAATAATATATATTACAAATGACATTTATATATACATATAGCATAAGTATGTCCTTAGTGATGATGATAATGACAATTACAAGTTTGGGTGCAAAGCAGACATTTTCGGTCACCTCCGCAATTCAGAGCAGACCTACTATAAATATACAAAGGAGAAGCGTAAGCATGAAATCAATGGCAAAGACTACTGCACCATAAGGTATTTGTAAGTCTTCCTACTGTGCTATTGAAAAGGCTGAAGAAGGAACTGATGTTTCAGTGTGTTAGGGTTTCCCCCTAGTGGCTTATGGCCAAACTACAACCATGCGTTTTCTTGTGGTTAAGTGTTGCTCAGCTACAGCTTGGTCTGATCATGATGCACAAATACAAAGGCCATTTTCTTCTTCAGATCATTTTACAGATAAGGAAACTGAAGTCAACAGGGTCACACAGCTAGGAAGTGTCTGAGGCAAGATTTGAACTCATGAAAATGAGTTTTCTTGACTCCATGTCCTGCACTATTTTCTCCACCTGCTACTTGCCCATAAAAAAATAAGGGTGGATAAACAAGTCTGAAAATTGTCTCGTAGAGATGATAATGAACTAATGGAAGTGAAATAATGTAGAGGGAGATGAGAAGAGGGTCTAGGACAGTCATATGGGACATTCCCAGTTTAATGGGCAGGATCTGGATAAAGATCCAGCAAAGGAGATTGAGAAGGAAGAATAAGACAGGTAGGAACCTAACCAGAGAGAATAATGTCACAAAAATCTAGAGGAGATATCCAAGAGAAGAAAGTGATTGGCAGTGTCAAAGACTGAAGAAAGATCAAGATAGATGAGAACTAAGAAAAGTCCATTAAATTAGGCAAATAAGAGATCAATGTAACTGGAGAAAGCAATTTTAGTAGAATGATGAGGTCAGAAGGCAGACTACAGATGATTTAGAAGAAAGGGAGTGAACAAAAAGACGCACCAATTGTAGGTAAATCTCAAGCAGTGTAACTCCAAAAAAAAAAAAAACAGATACTTATTAGAAGAGATTAAGTTAGGACAATAATTAAGAGGGATCAAATGAGCATTTCTTTTTATTTATTTATTTACTTACTTATTTAATATTTTTCTCCAGTTACATTCAAAACATTTTTTTACATTTGTTTTGAAGATTTTTTGAGCTGTGAGTTCTTTCCTTCATCTCCATTCACAATTTAAAAACTACATGTGAAGTTATGCAAAACATTTTCATAAAAGTCAAGTTATGAAAGAAAACATAGATCTCCCATCATATCGAAAATAAAAGCCCCCTAGAAAAAGTAAGTTAAAAAAGAAAGGGGAAGAAAGAATGCTTCAATCTGTATTCAGATATAATCAGTTCCTTCTCTGGGTATGGATAGGACTTTTCATCATAAATCCTTCAGAGTAGTTATGGATGATTCTACTACTGAGAATAGCGAAGTATTTCACAGCTAGTCATGCCCGAATATTGCTATTATTTTGTATATAGTTCATTTCACTTTGTTTATGGAGGATCTCCAGGTGTGGGTTTTTTTCCCTCAGAACATTCTATAAGCATTTCTTTTTTGAGGACAGTTGATATGTGGACTTTTTATAAACTGCAAGGAAGCAGTCAGTCGACAGGGAGAACTGAAAGAAAAGTGAAAGAGTGGGGATGGTAGAGGGAAAACTCTGCTGGAGAAAATGAAATGGCATCATTTGGGCATTTGCCTTGGCAAGAAGGGTCACTTCTTCATCTGAAATAGGGTAGAGAATGAGATAGTAGAAGAATATGTTTGAGCAATATGAGATGAGAAGGAAGGAGAATGAGCTCATTTTCTACGAATGACCTCCATTTATTCAGTGAAGCTAGATCTTTGGCTGAGAGGGTGGGGTGAAGACATGCAATGGAAGACTTAAGGAAGGATGAAAAGGTTTGAGAATAGAAACTGGATTGAATAGGATCAATTAAGGAAATGAAAAAGGGCTGCCTTCCTATACTAAGGGCTGAGTTGAGATTATTATTTAAGATATATTTGTAGTAGACTCAGCAGTTTCATAATTTTTTTCAAGTTTAGTTCAGTGACTCTCAGATAGGTGCTAAGGTAACTAGATAGTGAGAGTAATCGAAGACTTAGGTTTGGCAAGGTTGGATCAGCGGCAGAATAAAAGGTCAAAATGCTCAAGAGGATGCCATATTGGTTCACCAGAGGATCAAGATAGGGAAAGAAATGTGCAATAAATGTAGGGATGTTAGCCTAGAAAAGATTATTTTCTCACTTAACTGAGAAGTAGAAGGAACAGAGGGAATGGTGAGAATGAGGAGGATTGGGAATCACAAAGTATAGGGAAGGATGAAATGATAAAAAAATGATCAGATAAAGGAATTCAGAATTTATAAATTTGAACGTGGCATACTTGTGGGTGATGGCATGAGAGAATGGGTGGAGGATTGGGTTATGGGAATTGAGTTTCTTGAGGAATTGAGAAGTTAGGGTGTTTGAGGGAGTATCAAAGTATATTTTTCCCTGCTTTGATTTTATTTTTTTCCAATATATGTTAAATATGTTAAAGTAAATGTTAAATCCAATATATGTATACATATTTATACAGTTATCTTGCTGCACAAGAAAAATTGAGTCTAGAGAGAAAGAAAAAAACCTAAGAAGGAAAACAAAAAAATGCAATCAAACAACAACAAAAAAGAGTGAAAATACTATGCTGAGATCCACACTTGGTCTCCACAGTCCTCTCTCTGGGTGTAGCTGGCTCTCTTCATCAATGAACAATTGGAACTGGTTTGAATCATCTCATTGTTGAAGAGAGCTACGTCTATCAGAATTGATCATTGTATAGTCTTGTTTTTACCATGTATAATGATCTCCTGGTTCTGCTCATTTCATTTAGCATCAGTTCATGTAAGTTTCTCCAGGCCTCTCTGAAATCATCCTGCTGGTCATTTCTTACAAAATAATAATATTCCATAACATGCATATACCATAATTTATTCAGCCATTATCCATGTTGGACATCCATTCAGTTTCCTTTTTTTTTGCCACTACAAAAAGAGCTGCCACAAACATTTGTGCACATGTGAGTCCCTTTCCCTCCCTGAAGATCTCTTTGGGATATAAGCCCAGTAGAAACACTGCTGAATCAAATTCCAAATTGCTCTCCAGACTGGTTGGATTCATTCACAGTTCCACCAACAATGTATCAGTGTCCCAGTTTTCCCACAGCCCCTTCAATATTCATCATTATCTTTTCCTGTCATCTTAGCCAATCTAAGAGGTATTTCAGTGGTTGTCTTAATTTGCATTTCTCTGGTCAGTAGTGATTTTGAGCACCTTTTCATATGACTAGAAATAGTTTCAATTTCTTCATCTGAAAATTGTCTGTTCATATCCTTTGACCATTTATTAATTGGAGAATGGCTTGATTTCTTACAAATTAGAGACAATTCTCTATATATTTTGGAAATGAGGCCTTTATCAAAACCTTTGAATGTAAAAATGTTTTTCCCAGTTCATTGCTTCCCTTTTGTACAAAAACTTTTTAACTTAATATAATCAAAATTATCTATTTTATAATCAATAATGATCTCCAGTTCTTTTTTTAGTCACAGACTCCTTCCTCTTCCACAGGTCTGAGAGGTAAACTATCCTATGTTCTTCTAATTTGTTTATAATGTCATTCTTTATGTTTGGATCATGAACCCATTTTGACCTTATCTTGGTATACAGTGTTAAGTGTGGGTCAAAATGTATATTGAAGTTCTTTATTATAGGAGTTGAGAAAAAGAAAGACATATAGCCAACACCCTATTCAAAGATATCACACTAACTCTTTTTTTCTCTATTTCTTTTGTATGTATTCTCAAGGATATATATGGTGATTAATATCTACTGTAGTTGAAAATACATTAGTAAAAATAATTAAGGATATTTAATTATTTTAGTTGTAACATGGTATCATCCTTAGTCATTGTTGTTTATCAATAAATGTTCACACACACAACACACACAAAACACACACACACACACACACACACACACACAGAGGCTTACTCTTGTTGCTCCAAAATTTACCTGTAGCTCATTTTCCAACTCATGGTTGTGCCTAGTTATATCCCATTCCTAGAATGCACTTTTTAAAAATCTGCACACACCTCTTAGAAACTAAACTTTCTTTAATATTCATCTCCAATATTACCTTCTATAGGAGAATTTTCTTGTTTCTGTTTCTAGTGTTCTCTTCTTCCTGGAATTTACTCTACATCTACTTTGTATATACACATAAGCTTTTTGAGGGTAAGGATTATTTTATTTTTCTCTTTAAATCCTTAGGACTTTGCAATTAGTAGACAAATATTTATTGAATTGAATTTTATGGGGTCAAGGATAGAGTTGGGGTGTCACAGTTTCCATGATCTCTGTTAAATTTATCAGCTTTTTAAAAAACTGAATTCAGCTGTCTCTAAGTCTCTGTTATGAAGTAGTGTTGAAGCTGTGAATGTTCAAACACTCATCTGCGCGTAACTGTAAGGGAACTGGAACAGCAGTGGTTAATTGTGGGGATTGAATGAGCCACCCTGACTCCATCTTCTGACTCAATTTTGGAACTAGCTCAGTTAGTTCTATTCAATTATGGATTTAATCTAAATTCCGTCTCATGAGAAAACTTTATTCAAAATTAAGAGGACTTAGTTGCATTGTTTGAACTTAGCCCTGCTTGTCTAGAAAGCTGGACCACTTCTACCAATTGCTTAGAAACTCTTCACTAAGGGCCTTCACTATACTGACCAGAAATTCAGTTAGATCTGAAGATTTATGCAAGGAGTTTTCTCGCAATTATATATCTCAAGCAATCCATAAGTCTAATCTGAAAAACAGCCTTGTATGGTTAATCAGTTATTAATTCCATGTTCTTTTGATGATATACAGTCACTTGAGGAGAGTGGGACACCTCTTTTTATAATTTCAGGAAATTTTGCTTTCTCCCTCTCAACCTGAAAAGTTCCTAATCTTTCCTCCAATTAGTAATAAGATTACCTAATTTTATATCCTGGTTGATTGTTTTCTTTAAATTAATTGGTCTTATTTGATTGGATTTTTAATGTATAAAAATCTGTCTCCCCCCCCTATATTCAGGACCAAGTGCCCAAACTGAGGAAGGTCTATAACTATTTGTTAGGCAATTGACATGCATTGCTTCACAAATTGATAGCTAGGAAGCTCAAACCTTTGTTTCCTCAATTATTTCATCTTTCACCTGCCACACCTCTTGTATCTTTCTAATATTTCAGAATTAGATTCAAACTTAACAATTACTCAAGTTTAGAAGTAAGTTTTTCCAAAAGGGATGTCACAGAGTCCCTGGGGATTCCAGAAGGCCAGGATAATTTAATGCTTCTGCTTTTGGAATAGGGAGAACTCTGATCCGGACCTGGGTATAAATGCTAATTTAAGATGAGCCCATACAGCAACTGCCATATTATTTTTGGAGGAAATGCCTTCTTTGAAATGTTCTAGTCTTCCATCACAATCTGGAGAGAAGGATAGAGAGATTAGAGGAAGCAGGAAAAAAGGGATCAGTCCACGAGGAAGAATGTATGGTATAGAAAGATGCATTTTGATAGAATTGCTGTTTTAGTTTTATAGGCAAAAAGAGCAGTTGCCCTATCTTTGTCAAGAAAACCCCAAATGGTATCACAATCACATGACTGAATAACAAAAGTGGGAGAATAATAAAAGGGAGAAAGGGGAAGCCAAGAAGGAATGTTCTGCTTCCTAACACATTATCATAGATCTACAGTTAGAAGAGACCTCAGAAATCATCTAGTCCAACCCCCCCATTTAATAAATAGTGGAAACTAAGGTCCAGTTAAGAACGTTTGAGTGACTTGTCTAAGTTCACAAAGATAACACTCAGCAAAACCAATATTTGAACTCAAGTCCTTGACTCCAGCTAGTGTGGTACAGTGTGGAAAGAGGGAAAGGCAAGTGGAGTCCTGAAGGAGGAGACTTCAGACATAGGAAAAAGTCACCTGCCCCTCTCCCCCACCCCCAAACTTGAGCAATGTTGAATCTCAGAAGATTATTCTGCTCTAGGAATAATTACAAAGAGAAGAAGTCAAAGCAGCTTGCTACAGGATATGAAAACTTGAATGTTCTGGAACTTGGTATCTTTCTCCAAGTAGGCTGAAGAGTGGTGATGGGTAAGATAGATCCTGGGTCTCTGTTTTCTTCATTCAGTTACTGTTCAGTGATCAGTATTCAGAACAGTTGTTTTGAAGATGAGGATGGTTCTGAGCAAGAAGAAGACTTTAGGCTATAGTCTACATACTAAATCTGTGACCCTGGGTAATTAACTTAATCCTATTTGCCTCAGTTTCCTCCTCTATAAAATGAGCTAGAGAAAGAAATGTCAAACCACTTCAATATATTTACTGAAAAAACCTCAAACAGGTTGTAAAAAGTTGGACATGCCTGAAATGACTGAACAACTCTATCTGGGATCCATGAATTTAGATTTTTTTATATTTTAATAACCACAATTTCACTATATAGTAACTAATTTCCTTATAATTCTATGTTTTTTATTTTGTGTATTTAAAAACATTATTCTATGTTTTGCATAACTGCACAGGGATAACCTATTTCAAATTACTTGCCTTTTCAATGAGGGGGCAGAGAAAGAGGGAAGAATAAAATTTGAAACTCAATTTTAAAAAACACAAATGTGCAAAATTTTTTATACATAATTGGGGAAAAATAATTGAGGGGAGGAAAACGTTATTTTGAGAAGTCATCCATAGGCTTCACTAAGCCATCAAAGGTGGTCACAGAAAAAGTAAATAATTCCTGCCTTAGAGGTGTTATTTTGAAGATGGTTAAGTGAGTTGTCCATGGTAATATACATAGCAAATATCAGGGGCAAGACTCAAACTCAGTTATCTTTTGACAGCACATACAATATTAATTGTCTAGTAGGAGGGGGGTCTTTAGATATCCCTCAATGATACCCATCCTATAGACTTCTAAACATTCAGGTACCTGTTTAGAGATCAAGGGAAATTTCCATATACTGTAGAAAAGAGGAGCCACTTTCTGCCTGGGCCTTTCTTGAAAGAAGAGAAGGAAAGAATTGGAAATTCTAAGCCAATAATTGAGAAGTTGGAGGATATAAAATGTTGAGGAGATGAAAATTTGACCTTGACTGTCCCCTGTCCCAGAAACCATCTGGATTTCTAAATCCTTGGAGAGTCATCCAGATTCCCCCAGCCAGACTGAAACTAAAACAAATGTACTTGCCAGAACTCCAGACCACACATTCTGCACCATCTGCTCTCTCAGCACCAATTCTGATTTTTAACTGATGATTAAGAATCCTCTATAGTTAGGTATTCTCGTTGAACATGATTGGATAAAGAAAGCATAGAGATCACCAAATGGGAGGGAGGAGTTTCTCCAATCTAGATCATGATATTTTGGTCTCTTCTCTCTAGGCTATTCGTTCTTTGAGCTAATAATAGCAGGAGATTTGTGAATCTTTGGGAGCTTCCAACCAAGTCCCTTAAATCATGTGAAGAGTATTCTATATCTCTTTTTTATCAGCTGTCTCACTGTAGCAAAACCAGACCAAAATCTTCAAACTATGAACTGCTCCAAGAGATGCATAAAGCAGAGTTGGATGGGTATATGGGTTTTGGACTGTAAGTGACTCCCCCTTATTTTTTCTTCTTTGTGACTTTCCAAAGATATGGCTCATCTTTTCTATCTCTTATCGTATGTTTCTTTAATTCCTCTCTTCTTTCCACATTTCTCTCTTTCTTCTCTTCCTTGTTCTCTTGGCTGAGTCCTCTCTGATTCCTGACACTTCTCAATTTAAGGGATGTGTCTGGCATATATAGAAATCCAGTTAAAGACATGAAGAAATATGAAAATTCTCATGGCAGCATAGACTTTGGCCTCTTCCAGATCAATAGTCTTTATTGGTGCAATGATGACCAGAGTTACTTTTAAAACCATTGCCACATGAATTGTTCTAGTACAGACATTTCCCTGGGGTCTCCTGAGAAAATGGAAGAAAAAGTCCAGAATCCATCCTCTGCCTCCAGAAATTCCTAGAGAAATGTCCCAGTCAGGAAAAGATCAAAGGCTGAGATTTTTGAGGAGCTGAGCTGCTTCTCTCTAGTCTCATTCTGTGCTTGTTTTCTCCCATCAGATTTTGCTTTGACTCAAAGCTCTCCCTGAGCTTTGATTTTCAGCCCCCCATCTTCCTCCCCTTCTTTTTCCCTAAGATTTCTGGGTTGGTCAGAGACCTTTCTGGCTGAGGATTCTTCCCTAAACTGAGTTAAAGTTTATTTTCATGTCCTTACCCCTTCTGGGTTTATTCTCTCTGGAAGCCCATTATCCACCCTCTCTTTCCTATCCCCTCAAGTCTCCAGTCAACAATGTCTCTTTTCCAAAGAGAGAATGTGAAAAATCTAAATCCAAACCAAAATCTAGTACAGGTGAACTCAGGAATATCAGTACACAACGATGACTCCAGCTAAGGTGAGGGGGAAGGGCTCTGTAACAATGGGAATACAGACTTCCCATTTTCAGATTCACCATTAGCAGTTGAAAGCAGAGACGGTTTCTGTCTGAGAATTTAGGGCTGGACTTTGTCCCCTCAGACAAGCAATTTATCTTTTGTCTCCTTCAGAACTGCTGAGTAACTACCTCTTTCTCAGAGTTCTTTGTGTCAAGAAGATCTTGAACCAAATGTTGGATTCTGGAGGAATGGCCAGTTGATGAGAAGGGTCCCTGGGGAAGAGAAGGGATCCTAATTTCTCTCACCCTTACTCTCACAAAGGAAAGAGCTAAAAAAAAGAAGAGGCAGCAGAAATGAGCTGAAAGAACCAAAGCATTAGATAATGTAAAGGAATTAAGATTAAAGGGGACCCTGGTGATGACTTAGAGGTTTACCTGCTCTGGAGAGTTAATCTTCTACTCTAGGAAGAAAAGTTACTTTATTAGAGCACAAAATTGCTTCCAATCCATAGTAGAAGAAGTAGGAAGCAAAGCAAATTATTTTGATGCATTTCCTTTCCAAAAATGCTTTTTTATTTTGAGTAACTCCTTTACAAAGATTGCTGTTTCAAAGCAGAAGACCATTTATGTCCACTTAGGTCACTGACTGTGATAACTTGTACCATTTCCTCCTGCCCAAAGTAAGGAGAAGCTTATCCATCTTATATGGAGACATTCTTTCTTAACCCAACTTGTGCCCCTGTTGACATATTATTTTGTTTATTCAATGGAATTATTCTGTATTTGGTATTGCTTTTCCAGAATGACTGGATATCTAGCCCAAGAAAAATAGGGCTTTGCAACAGCAATATTATACAGTGATTAATTCTGATGTTCGTGACTCCTTCCAATGATGAGATATTGAGGCTAGTTACAATGATCTTGTAAGAGCCTTCTACTCCCAAAGAAAGGACTGTGGGAACTGAATGTAGATCATAACATAACATTCTCTCTCTTTTTGTTATTGTTTGCTTGCATTTTGTTTTCTTTCTCATTTTTTTCTTTTTGATCTGATTTTTCTTGTGCAGCATGATAATTATATAACTATGTACATATATTGTATTTAACATATATTTTAACATGTTTAAGATATATTGGATTACTTGCCATCTAGGGGAGGGGAATGGAGGTAAGGAGGGAAAATTTTTGAACACAAAGTTTTGCAAGGGTCAATGTTGAAAAACTATCCATGCATATATTTTGAAAATAAAAAGCTTTAATAAAAAAAGAAAAAAGAAAAATAGGGCCCTGGAAGTACATCTTAGATTGTGAGGAAGATCTGAGGCCCACTTTATTAGAGGAGACCATGGACTCTTTAAAGAAATGTCATTGGCTCAGATCCCTTCCTTGGTCTCTCTTATTGTAGATGGGATTATTTTAATCTCCCCACATTAACTACTTATTAAATAACATACTCTATATTTAATGATATGGATAGAAACACAGAAGTAAAACAGCCCTGATCTGTAAAGTCCTTATATCCCTCTAGAGAAGAGATTCTTAACCTTTTTTGTGTCAGAAACTCCTTTGGCAGTTTGATAAAGTCTATGGTCCACTTCCCAGAATGTTTTTAAATATATATACAATAAGTATAATATCTACAAAGACTATCCTATCCACACCAAACCCCTACAACATGATTTAGCTTACAAAAGGATGCAGGACTGGGACATGATTTGCTTGGGAATAAAGTGAGATTTAAGTTAGTGACATTTAAGCTACATATGACTTGTAGCTTCCTGATAACTTCTGGCCATATTAATACTGGTTTCCTGGTTGCCCAAGGATATAAAAAGATCTACCCACTAGCCCTTCAGGGCCGGTATATAACCACATTCTCCTTTGACATCCAAACTATTTCCATATGGAGGCAAGGGAAGTGGAGGTTGGGAGGGGAGCTTTATCTGCCCTAAGTAAAATGTTGCTGCTTGTCCATTTTTCTCAGATGACCATGACATCAGGGAGTGATGTCATGAAAAGCAAGTGAATTGTAGTTGACTGAGAGAGAACTATGCAAAGTTACCAACCTCATTTTCTCTTCTGGAGCCATCTGGGTCCAACAGACAAATACAAATCAGGATGACTGGAGATGACCCTGGATACATTAGGAAACATTGGCTTTTTTGAATATCTTTACTAGGTAAGAGCTAAGTAAACCTCCTTTTGTTAATGATTCAAAAGTCTCGTTTTATCTCTGTTTTTAACCTGAACTAACATGATATTGGCTTGCCTGTCCCTAACTACATAAAATAAAATACATAAGACTAAAAAGGAAACCAATTATGGTAAAATATGCAGTGGTGTCACGTCAATATGACAGCCTAGAAGTATGCAAAGTCAGCTTCAGTTCACCTATCTGGCTATTAGCAAATATGATTCCAACATCAACCTCATGGCATATACCCTCATGGCAATCAAAAAGTCTGAACCTCAAGAGCAGAGGCTGAAAAAAAAGCACCAGCTAATCCTTTTTATGAAATAATTCTCCTAGGACAATCCAGTGACTGGTCTGCTTGCTATTCCTCAAACATGACACCTCATTTCTTGATCCCTTTTTTCTTTCTTTTTTTAATTATAGCTTTTTATTTACAAAACATATGCATGGGTAATTTTTCAACATTAACCCTGTTCCAACCTTTCCCCTTTTTCCCCCCACCCCTTCCCCTAGATGGCAGGTACTCCAATAAATGTTAAATATGTTAAAGCATATGTTAAATCCAATATATGTATACATATTTATAGTTATCTTGCTGCACAAGAAAAATCAGATCTGGAAAGAAAGAAAAAAACCTGAGTAGGAAAATAAAAATGCAAGCAAACAATAACAGAAAGAGTGGAAATGCTACATTGTGGTCCATTTTCATTTCCCATAGTTCTCTTTCTGGGTGTAGATGATTCTCTTCATTACTGAACATTGAAACTAGTTTGAATCATCTCATTGTTGAAGAGAGCCACGTTCATCAAAGCTGATCATCATATAGTCTTCTTGTTGTCATGTATCAAGATCTTCTGGTTCTGCTCATTTCACTTAGCATCAGTTCATGTAAGTCTCTCCAAACCTCTCTGTATTCATCCTGCTGGTCATTTCTTACAGAACAATAATATTCTATGATATTCATATACCACAATTTATCCAATTGGTGGGCATCCATTAACTTTCCAGTTTCTCTGATCCCTTTTTTCACTAATTTTCTATTCAGTGTCACTCAGTGAATATAAATTTACTAGTGCATTTTCACTAATTGTTCCCCATTCTTGGAATGTTCTCCCTCTTCATCTCTTTCTCCATCTCATCTCAGCTAAAATCTATCTTTTTCAAGAATCCTTTCTTGACTCACACCTTATTATCTCCAATTTATTCTTTATGTCTTATTTGTATATAGTTGTCTTTTCAAATTAGATTGAAAAGTTCTTGAGAGCAGGGATTATTTTTGTTTTTTGTTTTTTGTTTTTTTTTTGTATTCCTAGAACATGTGCTTTGCATGTGTTATTGTTCTCTTTTGTCAGATTATTTATGACTGCATTTGGGATTTTCTAGGCAAAGATACTGGATTGATTTCCCATTTCCTTCCTTGTACAAATGAAGTGCTTAATAAATATTTGTTGATTTGACTCGGCTAGACTCCCTCTGTTTTCTAGCATGGCTTCAGGTGCTAAGCACAGTTTAGAGAGTGAAGTTTCCCTGGCCTTTCTTTGTACTAGATAAGTTCACTTTTTATGGCGTCTTCTATTCTATTTCTCCTGAAGAAAACTCCAGATGGCTTAGATTCCAAGAGAAATGAAACAGTGATACTGTACTGTCACTTTTTATAATAGAATTTCAGGCACTGTGACAAGTGAGTGAGGGAGATATTTTGAGGACAGGCAGCCCTATTGGAAATGGAATAAAACATGAAATTCCAGATCAATTCAGAATATCAGAATGTCTGGAAAATCTGTGAGAATGAGAGGGGAAAGCAGCAGCTGTGACCCCTGAAAACTGTCTGGCACCAAGATAGTTGCCCAGCTTTGTACGTACAGCTACTTGCAAATGAAGACTCTGCAATGGATCCTGAATATGAAGGACAGGTGAGACATAAAGGAGAAAACTTAATCTCAGAGGTATTTATATGAGTGTGGCTGATATATAAGTGCAAATTAAAAGTTTGTATCTGAAGCCAAAAGACCAGTGTTTGTGAAATAAGATGAAATCAGAGCACAAATTTGTAGTCTGTCTTCCACAAATTTCTCCCCACCAACTCCAGTTGCTCTGATTTCTATCTTGGCCATTGGGCCAGATAATTCTAGAGGAAAAAGTGAGGCAGGTGACTTTGCACAGCCTACTTTCACTTAAATCCAATTCACTTGCATGTTATAACATAACCTCCCTAATGTTGGAACCAACAACAATTCATTATGGTCTTTCTAAAGTGCTACACTAGCCATATCACCTCCTACTACTTGAGTGGGTCCCTTATTACACTTTCAGGATAAAATCTAAAATCATCTGTCATACAAAGCCCTTCACAGCCTCCCAGGGCTCCCATGTCTTCTTTTCCAGTAATCTTATATCTTACACTGCTATATCCCTTACTCCCACTAAGTGGGATCTTGTGGGCTTCCTGGCTCTATCTCTCACAAGACATCCCTGCTCTGACTCCATGACTTCCATGGCTGTGCCCAATTCCTGGAATGTTCTCTCCCCATCTCTGCCTTATGGTCTCTTTGACTTCCTTCAAAGCTTCCTTCCCAGCTAAAATCCGACCTTCTACAAGGTCTTTTTCATTTTAATTAAGTTAATTAATAATTATCATTTTATATGTATTATAAAATATATTATAATACAAAATATAAATGTATGAATATAAAATAAAAATTAATTAAAATTAACCTTTTTAATTCTATTGCCTTATTTCTGGTCCAAATTATTCTATATATATTTTGTACAGAGTTGTTTTAATGTTCTATCCCATTAGATCGAACTTCTTCAGAGCAAGAACTGGGTTTTTTCTCCATCTTTCTTTGAATCCTCAGCTCACTTTAACAGTGTGCTAAGCTTGGCACATAGGGAGTGCTTAATAAATATTGAATGAATGAATCCTGGTTTTGCTACTAACTTGGGTGATCTTGAACAAATTATTCTATCCTTTTGGTCCTCTGTTTATTTGTAAAATGACAGGACCGACGTAAGTCAGAGGTTCTTAACTGGGAGCCTGCCCTTTCGGCCACATATTGCCTTGATGTGCAACCCGCTTCATCTCTGAATTGTTCTCAGGCTATCCCCCGTGCCTGCAATACCTTCCCTTCCTTCAAGTCTCGCTGAAATTTCATCTTCTGCCGGAAGCCTTCCCTGGTCTCCCTTAATTTTTCTGCCTTCCCTCCGAAAGTAAGCCCTCGATTCACCCCGTCTGCATTTCATTTCTCATGTGATCTCTTCCTCAGACTGGAGCTTCTGGACAGCAGGGATTGTTGATTTTTACCTCCGGTTTAGCACTCCTAGTATGTGCCAGGCACATAGTAGGCACTTAATATAAAACGGCATTTCAACATGACTGGCTTCCTTTGCGGTTTATTTGATGCGTTTAGAAAGACTAACAAAGAGATGCATGGGGGTGTAAAGGTTGAGAAACCCGATCTGGGGCTCGCCCAGAGCCCGGGAAGATGACTAGGGTGCGCCAGGGTAGCACCGGATACCAGTCGGGTTTCCCGGGGAACTGGCGGACTTCAGACTACGACCAGAGGAGGCGCTAGAATAAATACAGCCAGAGTAAGTACTCGCGCCTGGCTCTCGGTAAGACTTGGCGGGTGGCCGAGGTGCGCAGGCGCAGTTTGGAGAGCGCTTCCCTGTCACTTCTTTGGCCGCGCAGGCGCAGTAAGGAGAGTGCGGTCCATCGCCGCCACACTGCATCCACATCCCCACAACCCCTGCTTATGCCGCGCAGGCGCAGTCTGCAGGCGGGAATGGCTGAAGTGGTGAGCTTCACGGTGCCTACCGGATCTGACAAGACGCTTTTTGTGTGGGAACTGAGCCCCGGGCCTGGGGCCGAGGCCCTGCAAGTGAGCCAGCCTTGGGGCCGTGGGAAGGGAGGGAAGGAGGAATAAATACAATTGGCTCTTAGTTGGCCGCCAGGATCCTGTCTGCCTCCCGCACCCGGGCCCCTTTATCCCTTGCCTCAGTTTTCCCAGCTCTCCCCGTCTTGCCTCATTTCCCGCCACCGCTGCCTCGCTGCTGCTCGTAAAGTGTCGGTGTTGGAAGGGAAGATGGAGACCGGTCTCCTTTTGTAGCTGTGGAAAGTCTCAGAGAGGAAAGAAGGCTTGGCCACATAACATCCGAGTTAGGACTCGAATCCAGCCCTTGAACTCTTTCCATCTTGCCTCACTTAATGTCCCTTACCCAAAGAGGCAAAAGGATATTTTGTTGGTTTTTTTTAATTGTTACCCTCCACTAGCTGTGGATCACACCATAGTATTTGCATTTTTTCTTGTTTTTTGTTCTCTCATTTTTTTTTTCCTTTTTGATCTGATTTTTCTTGTGTAGCATAATAATTGTAGAAATATGCATAGAAGGGCAACTAGGTGGCGCAGTGGATACACCAGCCCTGAAGTCGGGAGGACCTGAGTTCAAATGTGACATTTGACATCCAAACACTTCACACTTCTTAGTTGTGTGACCTTGGGCACATTACTTAACCCCAATTGCCTCAGCAAAAAGAGAAAAAATAAAGAAATATGCATAGAAGAATTGCACACTTTTAACATATATTGGATTACTTGCCATTTGGCGGTGGGGGGAAAGGATAGAAAAAATTGGAATACAAGCTTTTGCAAGTGTTGAAAACTGCATATGGTTCAAAAATAAAAAGCTTTTAAAAAAAATTAAAAACAAATTGCTACCCTCTGTTGTATTCAATGCAGTCAGTGAATCAGTAAACATTTATTAAACACCTACTACCTGGGTGCAAGGATGCAGATCCAGATCAATGCCTGCTGGAAAGAACATTAGCTTAAGAGTTAGAAGATCTGGGGTTGCGATTCAGCTTTCATCCTTATTACCTGTGTGACCTTGAAAGTGACCCAAGGGAAAGAAATAAGCATTTATATAGTGCTTACTGTGTGTTGGGCTCTGGGCTAAGTGCTTTATGGGCATCTCATATGATCCTTACCCAAATCCTGGAAAATAAAGTACTGTTTTAAGCTCTATTTTGCAATTGAGGAAACTGAGACAAAATGGTTAAGCTAAACTCAGGGAGGATCCTTCATGAGGAAATATCTGAAGCTGAATTTGAATTAAGGTCCTCCCGACTTCAGCACTGTCCATTGCCTAGCTTGGCAAAGTCACTTAAACAGTCAGTTTCTTCATTTGTAAAATGAAGGGAAAGGAAGTTGAACTACATTTCCTTTGGGGTCCTTCTGACACCAGAGCTGTGATCCTAAGTACAAAGACCAAAATATAGCCTCTGACCTCACTTTGCTCTGAAGGAGAATATACTGGAACAAATAAGTAAATTAACAACTTGAGGGGAAGAGCAGTGATCTATGGAGAATCAGGGGAGGCTTTCCCTAGAAGGTGACACTTGAGCCAAGCCTGGAAAAAAGCTAAAGATTCTAAGGGCATATTCCAGGTTTTGGGAGGGGGAAGGGGGGAAAAATAGGAAGGGAATTTTCAGGGTTTAATGACTGACTATAGATTTGGGGGTATTTGGAAGGAGCACACCTGAAAGTTTTCTGACCTAAAGATTTCATGGTCTCTCCCACAGCATTCTCTGTTCACAGTGTTCTCTCAGTTTGGCCTTCTCTATTCAGTTCGGGTCTTTCCAAATGCTCCTGAGGTCACTCCTGGCTTCTATGCTATCATCAAGTTTTATTCAGCAAGAGATGCCCACAGAGCCCAAAGGGCGTGTGATCAGAAACAACTATTTCAGAAATCTCCTCTGAAAGTGAGTATACTTATTCTATTAGACTTGTAATGGAAAGCCATCTGGAGCCAGAGAAAACTATGGAGACTGAGTATGGATCTAAGTACAGTATTTTCACCTTGTTGTTTTTTTCTTTCTTATTTTCTCCCCTTTTGATCAGATTTTTCTTATGTAGCATGATGAATATAGAAATATGTTTAGAAGAATTGCACATGTTTAACCTATATTGGATTGCTTGCTGTCTTGGGGAGGAGGAAAGAGGGTAGAGAGGGAGAAAAATTTGGAGCACAAGATTTTGCAAAGGTGAATGTATTTGAAAAAATAAAATATTATTAAAAAAAAAAAAAAGAAAGAAAGTGAGTATGTCTGATTCCAATGTAAGAAGTTCACACCCAAACAATCTAAACCAGATGACATTTAACAAAAGTTAAATACCTGAAACAGCTAGATAGCATAGTGAATAGAGCTGGGGTCATGTCAGGTTGTGGAGGTCTTCCTGAAGTCACGAGGACCTGAGTTCAAATTTGGCCTCAGACACAGAACACTTCCTAGCTGTGTGACACTGGGCAAGTCACTTAACCCCAATTGCCTTAGCAAAAAAAAAAAAAAAAAAGTTAAATGCCTGCCTTAGGCCACAGAGATATCTATATATAAGGCTACAGAGTAGATATAAGACCCTAGTGATCTCTTTACTATATCAACATTGAGGTCTCAAAGATTTATTCTACAAATTATATAGAAAGAACTCCCCAAAACAATGGTTTGCTTATATTTTACTACTGGGTGAACACAATAGAATTCAGCCATCTCCAATAGACAGGTACAATATTAGAAATGCTTTATTTTCAATTAAACTGCTAGTCCCCAAAATCATGAATCCTAATTTCAGAGGAAAGGGCTAAAAATCAACCAAAATGCATCTTTTTGAAAGCATATTCCTTATTCCCTCATTAATCTGGTTTTAGATCTTTTGCTTGTTTCTATTTCTAGATCTTGTCTTTGTGGTTTCCAGCTTCCTTACCCATTCTGCCTCTTTCTCAAGTGTAACAAGAATCTTTATCTTATTTAAGATTTTAGCATCAATATTCATTAGGGAGATTGATCTATAATTTTCTTTCTCTGTTTTAAACCTACCCAGTTTAGGTATCAGTACCATGTCTGTGTCATAAAAGGAATTTGGTAGGATTCCTTCATTCAAATAGTTTATATAGCATTGGAGTTAATTGTTCTTTAAATATTTGGTAGAATTCACATATAAATTCATCTGGTCCTGGGGATTTTTTCTTAGGGAGTTGATTAATAGCTTGTTCTATTTCTTTTTCTAAAATGGAACTGTTTAAGCAATTTACTTCTTCCTCTGTTAATCTGGGCAACTTATATTTTTGAAGGTATTCATCCATTTTGTTTAGGTTATCAAATTTATTGGCATAAAGTTGAACAAAGTAACTCTTAATTATTGCTCTAATTTCCTCTTCATTAGTGGAAAGTTCTCCCTTTTCATTTTTAATACTAACAATTTGATTTTCTTCTTTTTTCTAATCAAATTTACCAAAGATTTATCTATTTTGTTGGTTTTTTCATAAAACCAACTCTTAGTTTTATTAATTCAATGGTTTTTTACTTTCATTTTTATTAATCTCGCCTTTTATTTTTAGAATTTCTTAGTGTTTGCTGGGGGGGAGGGTTAATTTGCTTTTTTTCTAGCTTTTTTAGATGCAAGCCTAATTCATTGATCTTCTCTTTCTCTATTTTTTGCAAATAAGCCTCTAGAGTTATAAAATTTCCCCTTATTACCACTTTGGCTGCATCCCACAAATTTTGGTATATTGTCTCATTATTGTCATTCTCTTAGGTGAAATTATTAATTATATCTATGATTTGCTATTTCACTCATCCATTCTTTAGGATGAGATAATTTGAACTACCTTTCAAACTAAGCCCTCTTTAAAATCCTGGTCTTAAAAAAAAATACTGATGTATATTTAAAGGCAGTTTTCAAAGGAACTATGATTTCATGGGTATGAGTACACCCTCCAGCTATGCAGATGGCTACCCATCCATGCTTTCTCAGCCTGTTGAATCTTGTGTTTCTTTCTGTAAATCTACAGTTTGTACTTAATGTCCTAGAAACTTCCTCTAGTTTTTTTACCATCCAGTCAGTGGCACTTGGGCTGATCATTTAAGCTAAATGTAATTTTTAAATTACTGGAAAAAATAGAAAATGAATTAGTCTGAGTACTTCATTGACAAGTGACTTTTTCTTTACTGTCTCCATCCCTATCTCCAGCATCACTACCACCTATTACTTGCTAAGAATGTCACCTGATATTTCTTCAAGACAAGGACCGACACTTATTTGGCCTATCTTAATAAATCAATCATCTTTCCCAAAATTCACATCAAGAAATGAGGGATTCGATTTCATCCCTTTAAAGAGGAATTTGCCTCTTAGTAGAAGGACTTGTTAGCCATTATGAATTTCTATTGACAAAATATGTGGTTAATTCTTTGCATATTCCCCCCATGTAACAATTTGGCACCCCTTCTTGCAAGTTTGCTGATCCTTATTATACTTTAAGTGTTTGTTTCTTTTGCATCTCAGGCCATTTCCTCCCACTAACTGTTAAAGAAAGCAGCAATCATTTACTGTTAAGAGCACAGAACTTCGTGACAGAAAATCCAAGTCTGATTGTCTCTACTACTTAATTATAAGACTATAGGCAAGTTTGCTTCATTGATTTGTATATCAGTTTCCTCATCCTGTGAAATGAGAAGGTTGAACTAAGTGGTCTTTTTGTAACTTTGAATTCCATGATCCTAGTTTAATGTTTTTAAGAAAATTGTTTTTTCACAGATTGAAACATTCTCTGTTTCTTGCTCTCTCTCTTTATTTTTAATTTAATTTTTCTTGAGGGTTTTTGTTTTCATTAAGATGGGAGATCTATGTTTTCTTTAACAACTTGATTTATGGAAATTTTTTTGTAACTTCTCATGTGGTTTCTTACTTGTAGGTGAGGATAAGGAACAGAACCTAGAACTCAAAAATCTTTTTTTTTTTTTTAAATAACTTTTTATTGACAGAACCCATGCCAGGGTAATTTTATACAACATTATCCCTTGCACTCACTTCCGTTCCGATTTTTCCCCTCCCTCCCTCCACCCCCTCCCCCAGATGGCAAGCAGTCTTATATATGTTAAATAGGTTACAGTATATCCTAAATACACTATATGTGTGCAGAACCGAACAGTTCTCTTGTTGCACAGGGAGAATTGGATTCAGAAGGTATAAATAACCCGGGAAAAAAAACAAAAATGCAAGCAGTTTATATTCATTTCCCAGTGTTCTTTCTTTGGGTGTAGCTGCTTCTGTCCATCCTTGATCAATTGAAACTGAGTTAGATCTCTTTGTCGAAGAAATTCACTTCCATCAGAATACATCCTCATACAGTGTCGTTGTTGAGGTATATAATGATCTCCTGGTTCTGCTCATTTCACTTAGCATCAGTTCATGTAAGTCTTGCCGAACTCAAAAATCTTAAAAACAAATGTAAAAAAAATTGTTTTGAATAAAAATATTAAATAAATTGTTTTTAAAAGAAAATTGAATTTTCATGAAAAATAATTGATTATGGGTTGTTATAGGCTTATAGGTTATAGCTTTATAGGAATTTTTCTCCAAATTATCCTCACTCAGAAAAAAATTCCAGTTTCTTAAATGGAGGTAATCATATATTACCCAACTGGGGATTTTTTTAAAGACAGTGGCCCCTGTATAAATGTAAATGACTTTAGGTCCCAAGAATACGTATTTGCCTTGATTCTACATAGTTTCTGTATAAGAAGTCAGAAATAGTTCCTTTTAATTGTAGAGCCTGGTATTCATTATACAGAGCAAATATTCTAACAGTACATTTCCAAAAGGGCAGTTACTGCCACATCAATGTTAAGTATTGACATTTGTGACCCACTTTCTTGTTTCATTAGGTTCGTCTTTGCACTAAACGCAAGATGCATCAATATCCTGTCTATCCACTTAACAGCTTCAAATGCCAAGAACTGGCCAATTACTATTTGGGTTTCAATGGATGGTCAAAACGAATCATCATGGTAAACTGTAGATTTTTGTTTATTTAGGCCACACACTGACCTAGAATGGGGTTATAGAGTGGGTTGCCTAGCCATTTCAAAGAGGAAATCATGTAGCAAATCATATGCCTGAATCTTTCATTAAAAGATTATAGACTATTCAGAGAAAATCTTTGGCAATTACCTCTTTTCTTATTGCTTTCTATATAATTTGCACTCTCAATTGAAGTGATTGTCCTTGCCAGTATTTCCTTTGAAAATTATAGTTTGAATTCAAATGCATTGTGCCATGGGCTAATCTTAGTTGAAATGGTTGAATTTAAGACAAAACTTGATCATCAACAGCTCTTTTAAAATCTTCATTAAGATCCTATATCTCAGAATCTGAAAATTCTATAGTTGCAGACGCTTTCTGACTTCAAAGTAAAGGAAAATACAAGCCCAGCCAAGTTATCTGCGAGACAGAGTCTGAAGTACTTCTGTGCTTTAGAAGTGGCGTTGCCAGCCTATAAGTGTCAAAGTCGTGGTGTTGGCATTGCAGAAGAATGCTTGGAGCTACACGAAGGTCTGTTGCTAACCTTCCTGCCATTAATGGAAGGTGGCTGAGATTTGCTTGGTGGCAGAGACAGAAAGCCAGTTTCTGAAGGAGGAGGTGTTGGAGAAGTAAATTTGATATTGAAAAAGTGAAAAACTTAGTACTAAGAGATAGTAGGCTCCTTCCTGAAGCTCTTCACGAGGAGACCATGACCACTTCTTGAGAGTGTTGAGGCTGTACTAACCTAGAGTCCTATCTAATGATATGTTGGGATTCTATGAACTAACTTATCCCAGATATAGTGTTGTGACTTCTTGCAAAGGCTCTCTGGAGTATTATTGGCTTTTGCATGCCCTTGGGATAAGCAAACAGGGATTTCTCCTGCTTTCTTCTTTCTCTCCTGTCCCTTAAAAATATTCCCAAATTAGCCAACCCTGCCTAAGGCTCTAATGAAGAAAGTAATATTTGCCTTCAGGCTTCGATGGGCTCTTTAAAAGCATACAGTGGAAAGAGGACTGGTTTAGGAACCAGAAAACCTAGGTCCAAATTCACTCTAATTAGCTGTGTGACTTTGGGCAAGTCTTTTAGCCCCTTGGAACCTCATTAGACTCAATGGCCTCAAAGTTCTCTCTTAGCTTTAAATTTATAAGTTTTGTACATATGGTTGTTTTGATTGGCCCAGCAAAAGTTGATGAGATTTATAAAAATCTAGATAGACTTTCTTTCACTCATTTGCTTATTTGGGCCAGAAATGGAAAGGGGACACAATAAAATAAGTGTAGTTGTGGGAGACTGCTTTATTTAGTTCCTGAATTACACTACAGGACAAAGTTGTCTTCACTGCCCTGAAGTTTAGGACTCTTAAGATATATAGTTGAGCTGAGAGTCATACCTAAGAAATAGGAACCACCCTATCTATTAATATACTACCAACAACTTTCCTGATTTATGGTTCCAGCTCTTGACATAAGGGTTTTAGAATCTCCTAGGTTACAAGTTTAATGCCACAGCTTGAAAGATTTAAGTGCAATTTGAACTATGATCCCATCTTCTATCTCCTTTTCAGTAATCCTAGCTTTTTTCTTATAACATGTGGAGAATAAAAGTATATTTTTGGTTCCTCAGAAATATATGCACAAACAAGAGAACTGCTCGGTTCTGCACACATATATTGTATCTAGGATATACTGCAACATATTTAACATATATAGGACTGCTTGCCATCTAGGAGAGGGGGTGGAGGGAGGGAGGGGAAAAATTGGAACAGAAGCGAGTGCAAGGGATAATGTTGTAAAAAATATTACCCTGGCATGGATTCTGTCAATATAAAGTTATTATAAAATAAAATAAAATATTAAAAAAAAAAGAAATATATGCACAGCAAGAAACAAATGAGTCACACTTGTGTACTGTCCCTAATTTTTAAATTTAGTCTTTAAATGATACTGTAAGCTGTTACTTTACTTTGGTAGTACCTAACCCATAGTTTAAGCATCAATATTTTAGTATCATTCATTTAAAAATCTGTAATTTAATACATTTTTGTTTCTCTTTAGGTCCATTAGAGTTTCTTATGAAAAAGAAGAAAACTCAGAAGCTGGCTATTCAGAAAGCTTTATCAAATGCATTTCAAAAATTGCTGATGGTGGTTTTAGGTAAGACTTCATCGGCTTTCATTATTTTAAGTGGATGAGCCTAAGAATTAGAAGAAAGAAGTATTGTATGGTGGAAAGAGCAGAGGATTTTAAGTCAGAATTTATATTCAAATCCTGACTCTGCCACTTACTTGCTTACCCATCTGATCCTAGAACTAATGACTTAACCTTTCTGTTTCTTAATTTCTCATATGCTAAATGAGAGGTTCAGACACATGACCTGCATAGCACAGTATGCCCAAACCAGATTAAAATGAACTGTTTCTTAATTTCTCATATGCTAAATGAGAGGTTCAGACACATGACCTGCATAGCATAGTATGCCCAAACCAGATTAAAATGAACTTGGGAAATTTTTGGCAAAACTAATGAAAATACAATAGAACATAGATAATGTTAATATGTAGTTTTCTAAGTCAATATTCAGGGATCAGTATATGTGATTTAGTGGCCTACATTGCTTTTTTTTAATCTATAAATAATATTTTTCCCAATTACATGTAAAAACAATTTATAACATTCATTTTTTTAAATTTTCTGTTCTAGATTCTCCTCTTTCCCTTTCTTCTCTCCTTTCCAGAAACAGTAAGCAATTTCAAATGGGTTATAGATATGCAGTCATGTAAAACATTTTTGTATAAATCATGTTGTGGAAAAAAAAAACTACAGAAAAAAAAAAAGAAAAATATTAATGACTTTAATTTCTGTTTGAGTTTGATGCCACTGGTCTAGAAGACTTCTAAGTCTTTTCACTCATATCCAACTCTTTGTAAGCCCACTTAAAGTTTTTCTGACAAAGATACTGTAGTGGTTTATCATTTCCTTCTTCAGCTTATTTTACAGATGAGGAAACTGAGGCAAACAGGTTTAAGTGACTTGCTCAGTCTAAGGGCATAGCTAAGTATCTGAGATCAGATATGAACTCGGGTCTTCCTGACTCCAAACCTATGTTCTATCCACTGCACCACTTAGCTGCCACCTTTATTACAGGGGTCCTCAAACTTTTTAAATAGAGAGCCAGTTAACTGTCCCTCAGACTGTTGGAGGGCCAGAAGATAGTAAAAACAAAAACTTTGTTTTGTGGGTCTTTAAATAAAGAAACTTCATAGTCCTGGGTGAGAGGGATAATCGTCCTCAGCTGCCACATCTGGCCCGCGGCCATAGTTTGAGGACCCCTGTAAATGGAGAAACAAATTCAAACAACAAATATTTATTCAGGATATGGGATACGGTAAGGAGATAGCAATAGAAACTGGTGGACCAGGAATGACCTTATAACAGAAGACATTGTTTGAACTAATCTTTCAAGGAAATTAAGGCGTTTGAAAAGTGAGGAAGGGAATGCATTCCAGGGTGGAAGACAGTTTGAGAAAAGCGCAGGTTAGAAATAGAATGCTTATGTGTAAGAAAGAGCAAGAAGGCCAGTTTGGTTAGATCAAAGAGAACATGAAGGAGAGTCATATATAATATGCTAGAAAAGTAGATTAGAACTAGGTTGTCAAACAGATATCATACTCACTGCTTTGTAGAAAGTATACTGACAAGGAAAATTTTGAGTTAGGGAGCAACTGTTGCAGAATTCAGATGGGGATAAAAGGAATGGGAAAATTCAGAAGAAGGATAGGTTTGGGAAGAATGATGGATTTGAAAAATCTATAGAACACAATACAAATTATTCAGTAGATGATTGGTTGTGTGGATTTGGAGCTTGGGACAGAGGGTAAGGTAAAATTTAAAGATCTGGGAATCATTGAATCCTTGGGAACTGTTAAGATCATTGAGAGCATCAACCAGGTACCTAGGGCCTTCCCACAGCTGCGGGACATGTTCTCCTTTTTGCCTGGACTTTCTTAGCATGAAGTGCTGTTACATACTGGGCATATAAAGTAGAAAAAATAAGTTCCATGTCCTTGTAAACTGGTTACAAAGAATTGGACATAAGTGAAATGACTCAGAGGTCTTCTAGACCTGTGGCATCAAAGTCAAATAGAAATTAAAGCCACCAATATTTTTCTTTTTATATGTCGGTTTTTTTCCACAACATAATTTATACAAAAGTATGTTTTATATGCTTGCACATCTATAATTTATTTGAAATTGCTTACTGTGTTTGGAAGGAAGGAGGGAGAGAATTTGGAATCGAAAAAAATTTTTTAAATGACTGTTATAAATTGTTTTTACATGTAAATGGGAAAAATATTATTCATAGATTTTTTTAAAAATTTAAGTTCCTTGTTCTCAAGAAACTTACATTTTCTACTCCTGGTGGATACAACCTGTCAACAGATACTTTATACATGACAATTTGAAGAAGAAGAAGACTACATTAAAGACAAAGAGGATCTGGGAGATGGTATATGACTTGAAATTTAAAGGAGACTAGTGACTGGAAAATGGAAGTAAAGAGAAAAAGCAACATAGGCTTGAGGAAATATATAGACAGAAGTGGGAGCTAAGTGAAATTGGGGAGCAATGAGCAAACTCCTTGAACTAGAATCTATGTTCCATCCATGAAATGAAGTTATATACTTGAAAACATTGGCAGATGCCAGATTGCAAAGAGCTTTCACTGCTGAGGTATGGAATTTGTATTTTTTTTATAGATAATGGGCCTCCAGCTAAGTGTAGTGAGCTTGGGAATGACAAAGTCATACTAGTGGATTAAGGGCTTTACATGGCTCCTATGAGGACTAAGGAAGGCTAACCATAATTTTCTTTTCCTTCTGTCCTCAATAAAATACTATGTACTTTATAAATTCTAGATGTAAAACATTTTTGCTACAAACTTGCCCTGATCTGGCATGGATAAGTTCTGATTTGAACTGGTAGAGAAAGTAGCAACATAGATGAAATCACAAATTCAGTAAAATGCTTTTGTGGACAATGATAACATTTTATAATACAATATATATAATATAATGTAATATATCATCATAAAATATTATAATGTAATGTTATTATAATATAATATAATTATAACATTATATTATAATCTATGCTAACATTTATATAGCACTGACTATGTGCCAGGCACTGTACTAGGTGCTTTACTGTTTATTATCTCAGTTAATTTTCACAACAGCCCTAAGAAGGTAGGCATCATTATTATTTTTATCAATATATTTTTTCCACATTTTAAAAGAGAATGTCTTGATCTTACTTTATTCAACTATCATTGTTATCAAAAGCACATAAGTACACTTCTTGTTCAAATTGCTTCTTTGCTTCATTGGTTATGTTTCTTGGTTTAATATATTATTTTTATAAATATGTGATATATTACTATAATCATGCTTGCACTTTATGGTTTTTGCATCGATATATTTTCTTTAATTTTGCTCTTCCTGGTTTAAGTATCAGCATCATATTTGTGTTATAAAAGGAATTTGGTAGGACTCCCTCTTTACCCATTTTCCCAAATAGTTTCCAAATAGCTCTTTCTTTCATATTGAAATTAATCATTCTTTAAATGTTTTGTAAAATTCACTTATGAATCCATCAGGAGGATTTTTTTATTTATTGGTGTATAATTGTACAAAATATCTCCTGATAATTGCTTTGATTTCTTCTTCATTGGTGGTGAAGTCACCCTTTTGTTTCAAATTTTGTGTTACCTTGCTTATTTCTTTTAATTAGGTCTGGTTTTTCTTTTGCTTTGTCTGAGGTCATGTTTACGACTCTTGCTTTTCTTTATTTCAGCAGAAACATAATAGATTTAGCTCCAGCACCTTACCTTTACTCTGGTTATATCTCTACTTCAAGTGTTTCTTGTAAACAACATATTATAGAATTCTGATTTTTAATCCACTCAGCTGTTCACTTCCATTTTATGAGTTCATCCTATTCCCATTCATAGTTATGATTATGTTAAGATTCTTATACGGTACTAAGACAGTGGAATTGATAGAGACAATAATTATCTACTTTACAATGGTCTAGTACTTTACAATTCTCTAGTTCACTTAATGTACTTAGAACTTATTAGAATTCTACAAGATTCACACACTTCTAAGAGAGCATATATAAGCTAGGAGCCTCAACCAGGATTCAGTCCAGGAGTTTCACAAATCAGAAAGGACAAGCCCACTCTCGGAGGTGGAGACAGATTCATTCCATCTTCCTCCTTTGTTCTGGCTGGAGGCTGAAGCTGGCAGAGGCAAAGGATTAGTGGCAGGAGCTATTAGAACCAAGGAGAGAGATAGGCCTCTAAGAAAGCTAACTGAGCCCCAGGAAGGAGACAATAAAGGATTTGGACTTTAACTCCTGGCTGCATTTGGGGTGATTATTACTTTGAACTGAAACTAAAGCTGCCTTCAGAAGCCCCCCAAGAAACCTGCTCACAGAGAACATTATATTTTAGAGAAGAACATTATATGATTACTAACTGCATTTTAAAATTTCATCAGAATAGAAAACTTCTAGATTAAGAACTTACGCACTTGCTCCACTGAGGCAGATATAACATTAAGTCTTAGATGTTTGCTAAGAATACAAGGAGCTTAAATGATTTGCCCATGGGCACATAGATAGTATAGAGGTCTTCCTAACTGACTCCTAGTGCTCTCTCCCTCCTTCTGTCTGTCTCTCTCACTGTCCCTGTCTCTCTGTCCTGTGTCTCTGTCACTCTTTTCACATTACATCAGCTTAAAAAAAAAACAAAAAATACAACTCTTCCCTTCTCCTTTTTTTCTTTTGTTCACTTTCCTTTCTTTGGTGCTCAAGACAGTACATCCCTAACAGCCTTTTTCAGTCCTGGTTGTACCTTCTCTCATGCTCCAATTCATTGAGTCCCAGAGGGAATGTTGTTGGAATAACTATTGCCCCTCCCAGACATTCTTTCACCTGCAAGCACCTGGTAACCTCTATTTTTTTGAGGCTCATTCTATATATATCCAGTTCCTAATGGCAGTTACCTCCCAGCTCCCAGGTCATTCTATCCCCTTTCTCATTCAGTCTTCCTCCCTACTCCAATTACTACCCTTATGTGCAGGGACTTCAATATATACATGCCAATATTTCCTTATATCCTCTGGTCTCCCAGTTCTTCAATCTTTTTAATTCCCATGACCAATTCCTTCACTTCACCTCCTCCATACACAGAAATGACTGCAAGCTTGGTGATCTTTATTTACTCCCAAGTGTTCCATGATCAAGAAATCTAATGTGAACGAACCATAACAATTTCCCATTCCATCTCTCTCTATTCTCCAATCCTCCTAAATCTGTCCCTCCTTTTACTCTTCCGATTATCTATCATATTCCCCACAGTAACTATTCCAAACTTTTTCTTTAGTCCTCCTACATTTCTTTGTCCTCCATCCTCTCAGCAAAAACTCATAATTTACTCAGAAAATAAAAGCCATTCACTATGAACTCTCTTTTCTCTTCTTTGTACTTCAAAATTCTCTAGCATCATTCCCTTGTTAATTCTTTCCTCTGACTTCTGAAAATAGATCCCTTTTCCTCACCAAGAGAGGTCCTACTTTATGTACTCTTAATCTCCCTTTCAGTTGCCTCTAGCAGTTTACCTTTATAATTATCCCTTCTCTCTCTAATTTTCAACCTCTCTTTATCTACTGTTCCTTCTCTACAAAAAATCCCAGAGTCGTCATCATCCTTTAAAAACAAAACAAAACAAAAGCCAAAAAAAAAAAAAAAAAAACCCTCAAGCTTCTAATCATTTGCCAAATCATTGAATTCTGGCTTATGACCTTATTCACTCAATTGAAGTTGCCTTCTCCAAAGTTATCAAGGATCTACAGTTAAATCTTCCGGCCTTTTCCCAGTCTCCATCCTTCTGACCTCTCAGCATATTTTATACTTACTTCTCCTAGTTGTTATCTTGGCGTTTTTAATGACACTGTCTTTCTCTTTATTGTTTGCCCACTTGTCTGATTTAGTCCTCAGGCTTTTTTGCTGAATCATCATCCAGAACACACCTCCTAACTGTAGTTAGGCTGTCACGGGTCTTTTCTTTGTATTTTTGGTGACTTCATTAACTGTATCCCCAAGCAGATATGCCCAGCCTTAGTCTTTCCAAAGTTACTTTCCTACATCACCAACTGCCTTTTGGATATTTCAAATTCAGTGTTCCACAGGTATCTCAAATGAACATGATTCAAATAGAACTTCTTTCATCCAAACCAATTCTCCTGTGATTGTCTCTGTTTCTGTTTAGATGCTACCACTTTTCCAGTCACCTACTTTTGCATTCTTGGAGTTATCTCAGATTCTTCACTGTAACTCACCTCACATATCCACTTGCCAAGTCTTATTGATTCCACTTCTACAACCTCTCTCAAATCCATCTCCTTCTTTCCATCCTACATTAAGCTCTCATCACCTCTTACCTGTACTATTCACTCTCCTACTTTCAGACCACTTTTCATACCAATTAATCCTGCACACACATGCCAAAATGGTTTTCCTAAACTATCCAGCTGATTATGTCATTCCCCTAATAAACAGCTCCCTGTTTCTTGAAGGATTAAATGCAAACTCCTCCTTTTGGTATTAAAATTAAATTTGGTATTTGGTATTTGCTACCTGATTTCAATCCATCATACATACCTTTTTATATATCCTTTTGGTCCAACTCAACTGGCCTTCATACTGCTCCTTATACAGAAACCTCCATTTCCAGTCCTTTGAATGAACCCAGGTAGGAGTTTCAGACTCCTCATCTGGAAAGTTTTTCCTCTTCACTGCTACCTCTTAAAATTCCCAATTTACCTCAAAACTCAGTTCCATCTCCAGCCGTGTTTCCTATCTGTGACCTCTAGGGCCAGACCAAAAAATATATATATATATGTTTTAATCAATCTATAAGCATTTTTTCTCTTTTTTGTGATTGAAATTTTTTATTAAAAATTTCTACTTTCAACACATAGGCATGCATGTTCCAATTGATAAATGGTCAAAGGATATGAACAGACAATTTTCAGATGAAGAAATGGAAACTAATTCTAGCCATATGAAAAGATTCTCCAAATCATTATTGATCAGAGAAATGCAAATTAAGACAACTCTGAAATACCACTACACACCTCTCAGATTGGCTAGAATGACAGGGAAAGATAATGTGGAATGTTGGAGGGGATGTAGGAAAACTGGGCCACTGGTACATTGTTGGTGGAATTGTCAATGCATCCAACCAATCTGGCAAGTAGTTTGGAACTATGCTCAAAAAGTTATCAAACTGTGCATATTCTTTGATCCAGCAGTGTTACTACTGGGTTTATATCCCAAAAAGATCTTAAAGAAGGAAAAGGGACCCATGTGTGCAAAAATGTTTGTGGCAGCCCTTTTTGTAGTAGCTAGAAATTGAATGGATGCCCATCAATTGGAGATTGGCTGAGCAAGTTGTGGTATATGAATGTTATAGAATATTATTGTTCGATAAGAAATGACCAGCAGGATGATTTCAGAAAGGCCTGGAGAGACTTACATAAACTGATGCTGAGTTGTAATGACCGTGTATTTAAAATCAGCCGGAGTCAGGAATTCAGGTTAAGGGAAAAATCTTCAATCTTTATTGAAGTGAAGAGATGAATAAGGATTGCGATAGCAATATGGGCAAGAAAGATTGCAACAGCAATATGGGCAGCTGTGACAGGAAGCCAGCTAACAGAGAGAGATCTGAGCCGAGCAAACCGTGGCAATGGCAATGCAAAAAGTCTCCCCTTCCCCTTCCTTTTCCACTCCCCTGCCTCCACCCACCAAAATCGTCATTTCCTATACAACACATCAGGACTTGCACAAAGAATGGGCGGGGCCATTCTTTCTCCAAGCTTATATATTAATAGAGTATGGTCCAATTACTATTTAGCCTCATGTGCTTGGGACCTCAGTGCATCAACTCAAGCCTCAGCCCATTACACTGAGTGAAATGAGCAGAACCAGGAGATCATTATACACTTCAACCACAATACTATATAATGATCAATTCTGATGGACGTGTCTCTCTTCAACAATGATATGAACCAAATCAGTTCCAGTTGTTCAATAATGAAGAGAACCAGCTACCCCCAGCAAAAGAACTATGGGAAATGAGTGTGGACCACAACAAATCATTTCCACTCCTTCTGTTTTTGTCCATTTGCATTTTTGTTTTCCTTCTCAGGTTATTTTTACCTTATTTCTAAATCTGATTTTTCTTGAACAGCAAGATAACTGCATAAAATATGTATACATATATTGTATTTAACATATATTTTAACATATTTAACATGTATAGGTCTACCTGCCATCTAGGGGATGGGGTAAGGGGAAAGAGGGGAAAAGTTGGAACAGAAAGTTTTGCAAGGCTCAATGCTGAAAAATTACCCATGCATATGTCTTATAAATAAAAAGCTATAATTAAAAAATCTGAAAAAAAATAGGCATGGATATAATTTTTCAACATTAGCCCTTGCAAAATTTTATGTTCCCAATTTTTCTTCCTCTTCCCCTCACCGCCCCCCCCCTTCCCTAGAGGGCAAGCAATCCAATATATGTTAAATTTATATATACACACACATATATATAAATATGTATATGTTAAATCCAATATGTATACATATACATATTTATAAATTATCATGCTGCACAAGAAAAATCAAATCAAAAATAAAAAAAAGGAGGAAAAAAACAGAATGCAAGCAAACAACAATAAAAAAAGTGAAAATGATATGCAGTGATCTACACACAATTCCCACAGTCCTCTCTCTGGGTGTAGTTGGCTCTTCTTCATTACAAGATAATTGGAACTGGCCTCAATCATCTCATTGTTGAAAAGAGTCATAATTGATCTTCGTAAAATATTGTTGCTGCCCTGGTTCTTCTCATTTCACTTAGCATTAGTCCATGTAAGTCTCTCCAGGCCTCTCTGAAATCATCTTGCTGGTCATTTCTTACAGAACAATAATATTCCATAACATTTATTTATTTATTATTTATATTTATATTTATTTATTATTTAACATAATTTATTCAGCCATTCCCTAATTGATGGATATCCACTCAGTTTCCAGTTTCTTGCCACTACAAAAAGGGCTGCCACAAACATTTTTGCACATACAGGTCCTTTTCCCTTGTTTAATATCTCTTTGGGATACAAGCCCAGTAGAAATACTGTTGGATCAAAGGGCATGCAGAGTTTGATAACCCTTTGGACATAGTTCCAAATTGCTCTCCACAATGGTTGAATCAGTTCACAATTCCACCAACAATGTATCAGTGTCCTAATTTTCCTACATCCCCTCCAACATTCATCATTTTCTTTTCCTGTCATCTTAGCCAATCTGAAAGGTATGTAACTACTACTATTATGTCTACTCTGGGTTACCTTTTGTCCAAGCCAAAGCAACCTTGATTCCCTCAATTAATCTTCCTATGAATTGAACTTAAGGTCTTTCATCCTCCTGATTGCCCTCCTTTGAATGATTGACCACAGATGTAGAGCTAGAAAGGACTTGAGAAGTCACCTAGGCCAATCCCCTTACTTTATAAATGAGATAACAAAGGCCCAATGGATTTGAACACAGGTCCTTTAACCTTAAATTTAGGGTTTTATTCATTGTGCCATCCTTCCCCTCTATCATTTCAATGTTTTTCCTAAAATATAGTGAAAAGAACTGAGTACAATATTTCATTATATAGAAGACATTCATATTATCTTACTTCTCTATGGTTTATTCATCCTCAGCTCTATTTTTCAATATGCATTTTTTACCACACCCACCCTCCTTTTTTTAGTCATTTTTACCATAGCCTGCTTTGCATTGAAGTTACCGTATGTTGATTTAATTAATAGGGTCTTACTAAGTTATTCACAGAATTTTTCTTCCTCATCCATTACATTAGGTGTTGGTACATAAGTGGCAATTATTTTCATAATGATCTTTTTGCTTAGGCTCATCAAGAACACTGCAAAGCAAGAGGATCATATATTTCATGAAAATGTTTTATCTTTCTTTGTGATGCACAATAAAACCAACTCAAAGAAAAATATGTTTGCTCCAAGTTTTCCTTCATGGTCTATCTGTCAACAGGGTAGCTCTTTGTACAACACCTAGCACAGGAATTTAGATGATAGTGATAAGACTTCACATAAAGACTTACATAATAGTCTTTGTTAGTGTGAGGCAATTGGGATTAAGTGACTTTCTCAGGATCACTCATTAGTAAGTGTTAAGTGAGGATTTGAATTCAATTTCTCCTGACTTTGTTAGCCGACCCTGAAAGACCTTTTAAAGGAAAAGCCCTATACTTTTTATCTTTAGAAATTAAAGATGCTTAATGCTCAGTTGTGTGTTATATTGAGACTGGGGAAGGAGTAATTTTTATTGTCTACATAATTCTTATTTGAATCTAATTTTTAACTATATTTCAGAGAGTGGTAAAGTAGCTGTGGAATACAGATCCTCTGAAGAAGGAGATTCTGCAACAGAAGAATTTGAGGACTTGATTCAAGTATGTGAAAAGTTAGACTTTCATTTTTCCCAACTGAGTTCCAAATAATTCCTTCATTTGAAGTTGGAGAAAGGCAGCTTTGTGGTGGAGGGCAGTCAAGGGAAAGAATTTCAGGTTTAATCCTAACTTTGGAATTCTAGGAAATGTGTTGTGATATGGGAGCCACCTGCAGTGGCTGCTGGAGTTGTTTAACTCAGACCTATACGATGGATCTCTTCATGTGAGCAGATGATGATGATACAAAGAGACTGAGAGGCAGCTGCATTCTCTAACCTCCCCACTAAGAGGCAGTTGTCTGACTTCTCTCTTCTTCCCTCTGCCTCCAATTTGTTTCATTCTCAGTCCACAAGTAACACTTGTGTCAGCGAAGGCTGCTTTGCAACTTCTTCAGATGTTATGATTCACAGCTGTGGAGGCTCTCCGAAAATTGACCTACCCCTTCACTTAGGATGGTCCTTAACAGAAATGTTGTTGCTTCTCCCATAACCCAGGCCCACAGAGTGAAGGAGAGCTGGTTCCCTATAACCTTGAATCCCTGAGCCCTCCACACCTAGACCCAGGAGAACTGCAATCAGAGGGGGTTCTCCCCATCCTGGGGATCACAGCTGAAGTTTTTCCAGAAGTGAAGTTTAGGGGACAAGATGGGGGTATCTCATAATGTTCACACAACTGGAGGCATAAATAAGGGATCATTTTCTTCCCTGGGAAATAGTAGTACTACCATTTGAATTATGTCCTATAAACATTGAAGTCTAAGAATCCTAAACAGACATGCAGTTTACCAAGAAGATAGCCTTTCTGGCCCTATTTGGATGTGTGTTGTGGGGTACTTGGTTGGTTTATCAGAGAGGCAGCACAAAAGACATGGGTTCAGATCTTGCTTCAGATACTTCCTAGCTGTGTGTCCTAGACTGTTTCTTCATCTATAAAATAAGGTCAAACTGAAGTCCCTTCCAGCTCTAAATCTATGATCCTTTGACATGTTATTTCACAAGTTAAGAGCTTTAAGAAAGTTCATAGCTCTCCCATTGCAAATCAGACCCTTTCTCTAAAATTTATAATGTTAGAAAGTTTCCTGGGTGTTTATAGTTCAGATCACACAACCAAGTTTATATCAGAGACAGGCCTCTACCCTCAATCTTCCTGATTCCAAAGCTAGTGCACTCACACTCACTCTCTCTCTCTCTCTCTCTCTTTTTCTTTCTCTCTCTCTCTCTTTTTCTTTCTCTCTCTCTCTCTCTCTCTCTCTCTCTCTCTCTCTTTTTCTTTCTCTCTCTCTCACACACATGCACACACACACGTTTATGTATATATATATATACACACACAAACACATTCTTGTAATCTTTTGGGGAACTATTTGGGAGTTGAATTTTGTCATTTCCCAGAGTTAGAGAGGAGAAACTGGGTGAGGTGGCTGTTTTGTTTTTATTTTTGCTTTTACTTTTCTAATGCTTGAAAAATTTTGCCACAGAGAATAAATGTGTTTTTAATGCAGCATAAATATGGCCAATCATTAAAACTTTAAATTTCAACAGAGATTGGATCTTAAAGAGAATAATTTTAAATTCTGAGGGAAAAGGGATTTAATAAATACCATATGGGTTTTAGAATGGCATGTAATAAATGTTTTCTAAAATAGCCATTTTTGGACAGCAGTGAGGTAGTGAGAAGTTTCTCAATCACAGATGTTTGGGCCAGGGACTGAATGGTCAAATTGAAAAGAATTATTGAAACAGTGGTTTTATCTATTGGCCTGAATGTGACTCATATAAAACAGTGGCCTGAAAAATCCATATATAATTGATAAAAAATAGAAAGGTATGCTTTACTGTGCTTGTATTAAAGCTTAAATTTTTAGAGGTCCCAAATTAATTACTTTGCATTATTGGTATGCTGTAGTCTGACATGTAAAGAATGAATGCTCTAGGTCTGCAACAAGCATGAATATTTAGAGAGACTATGGTAATTAAAAAAAATATAAATGTGACATTCTGGTCAATGTATACTATCTATAGCTTTACTTTCCCCTAAACCTATACAATGTGGTAGTAAGTGCTCTGAACCAAAGGACAAAAATTTGAGTTCTGCCCCTGTCCCCTGGGTGAACAGTGCTCTAGGCCTCTATTTTCTCACTGTAAAAAGGGCAAAGCTAGGTAACCTCTAATGTCACCCTCTTCCCAGCTCTGGATCTATCTATTTACAAGTTCACTATCTTTTTTCACTAAGGTCAATGATGTTTCTTGGAATCAGTCCTACCAAGTGGAAGAAGAATGCCTCTCTGATTTCAACCTGGATGAAGAATGATCAAAGTGCATCTAAAAGCAAAGTTGCCCTCCCCTGTCCCTACTGGGTAGAGCACACTCCTGCATCCTCTCCCAAGGAGAGGTGGACAGAGGGTGTGTGTGTGTGTGTGTGTGTGTGTGTGATTTTTAGAGAGAGGCAAGCTTGCCTCCACATCTTAGAGGGGAAACTGAAGCTGAACTGTACCTCCAAGGACGTAGGGAATTTGGGGTGAGGAAACTCCTCCACCGCACCTACCATGGATGTGTGACGTAGGGAGGGTCACCTAATTCCCAAGTGGTACGGACAAGGCTTGACCACGTGCTTTATAGTTGCAGGAGGGCGTCATCTAGCCTACCCTACTCTCATAGATCAAATAAAGAATTAAGAATTTCCTCGGAATTCGGCTAGGGGCGGGGCTGGGGGCGGGACGAGTCCGTTGCTGGGCAATGGGGCAGGCTCTCTAACGGTGCTCCGTCTGCTCCCTTGCTAAGAAACGGCCTGGGTGGGCTGCAACAACAGAGCCTCCGCATGTCGGGGCGGCCCCTGCCCGGGCTCGGGCTCTCTGCGTTTCTCTTGCTGGCCCTGGCGGCTTGGTCTCCTCTCTGTGCGCCAGAATTATCAGGAGCGGAAAGGGTGACTCCCGCGAGTGGCCGCAGCGGCCACCGGGCCCATCCTGGCTTCATGGCCCGGGCGCTGGCGGTGCTTCCCGATCCAGCAGTTGTTCGAGCGGCTCTATCCCGAGCTTTGGCCTTACGCCCCAAAGTGTCTGACAATCTTGCGTCTCCCAAGCCTGTCTCCACTCTGATCTCTCACCTGCCCGAGAGAGCATCTCAAACCCTGCCTCCTCCTGTGACCACTCAAGCTCCCACCTGGCCTCCAGAATTGTCTCAGACCCTACCATCAATGGTTTTAATGCCTCGCCTATCTTTAAAAGCACTTCAAATTCGGGCTACGTCCTCCTTGGTGCCTGCCCCAGATCCATTGGCACCTCAAACAGCTGCATCCTTGGTGCCAGCCCCAACTATCTTGTCTCATATTCTGACATCTCAAATACCAGCTGCATCCTTAGAGAAAACGGAAGCGTCAATGTCAACTCACATACCAGCTGCCTCCTTGGTGCCGGCCAAAACACTGATATCCCCTCTGATTTCATCCCTAGTGCCCACCCAAACTTTAACATCATCACCTAAGTCTCTAGGTGCGTCTTTTGTGGTCACTCAGACTTCCCAGTTAATTCAGACTCTCACTCCACCCCTAGTACCTATCCAAACTCCAGTCTCATTTCTGCCTCTGGCTACACCCAGAGAGCACTCCCCAACAACTCCAACCCGGCTTCCAATATTGCCTCAGAATCTAGCTGTGTACATGATGTCCACCCAAGTTTTCAAATCGTCTCAGACTTCAACTACACCATTGGTGCACTCTGCCACCCCAACCCCATCTCTAGTAATACCGCAGACGATGGCTGTGCTCTTGGTGCCTGCTCAGACACTCGTATCACCACAGAGTCGAGCTCCAACTGTGAAGCATACTCAGATTCCAGCCCCACTTCTGCAATTGCCTCAGACTCTGCCTCTATTGTTTATCTCTGGTAATGCTCCTAACCAACCACCTCAGGCTCTAGTGCCCTCCCAAACTCCAATCCTACCTTCTGTACCTCAGAAAAATGGTCGGGTGCTAACTTCAACTGAGGCACTGACTCTGGCTGTTGTGCCACCTCCAGAACTGACCATTCCTCCAGCTCCACCCCCAGAACCACCTCCAAAGCCAACAAAGCTTTATCCTCCATCTCCAGAGATGACCAAAATCTTGCTTCTGCCTCTAGAGTTAAAGAAGGTTCCAGTTAAACTTCTGTCAGTTTCAATGGTGGAAAAGCAGCGGTCTCAGACTCCAGGACCACCATCTTTAGTATTGCAGAAGAACATCCGGGAAAACAACTCTGTCTGCTTGGGCCCATGTACTTGCAAAGCTGGAACTCTGTCCTGTACTGGCCTCAGTCCTGAACTTCGCCTGCACAGAATACCAGTGCCAGGACCCAAAGCCCACAACCTCACCTTCTTTTCCCTGTGAGGACTGTTCTGTCCAACAACAACACACTGGTTTTAATGCTTCCCCTTGCCCCTTCCCCATCCCTTTTATATCGCATTCCTCTTCTTTCCCATTCTTCTCCTTTACCCATTTCTTCTATTCCTCACCTATGCTTCTGTTTCTCAACTTTTTTTTTTCATTTCTTATCTTCCTCATAAACTTTCTTCTGTCCATATTATTCTTATTGCTTCCCACAGGTCTGTTTTTTTTCACGGGTTTACTTCAAATTCTATTCATTCATGGTATCCACATTTCATTTTTGTACTCAAATTCAATAATTACATTACCCTGTGGCTCCTATCATTCATAGTTATTTATTGATATATTATGTGCTAAGTTCTATGAGAATTACAAATATAAGATAGGGTAGGGACAGGGAACCTACAGGGAAAATACAATACATAAAAATTAACACAACATAATCCAGACAAGCCAAGTATTACATACTATGTACCAAACATTGTACTAAATTCTCTCAAGTGAAGTAGGTCCTGCTGCTCTTCCCATTTTATGGTTGAAAATACTGAAGCAGAGGATACCCAAGATCACATAGCTAGTAAGATTCAGGTTAGATTTGAACCCAAGTTTTTCTAACTTCAGGTCAGCTGTCTATCCACTTTTTTTATTATTATTAAGTACCTACTGTGTGTTAGACATTTTGCTAAACATTGAGAACATAGGCAAAAAAAAAAATTACTGCTTTCAAGGAACTCATAGTCTAAAGAGATGATATGCAAAGAATTTTGTACAGATAAGATAAATGTTAACTTATATTTAACAAAGGGAAGACACTAAAATGAAGATGAATTAGGAATAATTTTTTGCAGGTTGGGATTTTAATTGAGAGTTGAAAGAAACCAGGAGACAGATAGGAAGAGAATTCTAAGCAGAGGAGAAAGCCAATGTAAATGCCTTGAGCAGGGAGATTTCTTGCGCAAAGTATTGGGTTGGGTAAGAATACTGGAAAGGTAGGAAAGGACCAGATTATAAAGAACTTTAATAACTCCAGAAGATTTTCATTTGATCCTAGAGGTAATAGGAAGCCAATGAGGTTTAGTGAATGAAGTGATATGTTTAAGATAAATTTGATCAATAGGATAATCTTAACCAATTCTATAAGCCAGAGTAGAAACGATGAACTAAAGTTTGAGTTAGGAAATCCAACGAGAAGGTTATTTACTACACTGGGCAGTATGGAAAATGGGCAGCTAATTGTCTTTAACTTTTTCCTCCCCTTATATTTAAAAAGTTACCAAGTTCTATTGATTCTTCCTTTGAAAATTTCTGAAATATGTTTCCATTCCCATTCCCATCTACTTCCAACCTCTTAACTTTATAAATGTATCATTGTAATAGCATCCTAATTCTGCCTTTTATGAATGAATGGGATTAGGGTAATATTGAATTGAGGAAAAATAAGAGATTACATGGATTTTCATATTGAATTGAAAGAGTGATAGTACCCTTGACAGAAATAAGGAAGTGAGGGAGAGAGCCCACGTCAAGAACAGAAAATGAGTAGTTTTAAACATTTAATTTGAGTTGATGTGATAGCCAAGTGGAAATGTCCATTATTGGGCAATGAGGTATAGGATCTTTCAGGAGAAAAATCAGGGATTGAGAGATTTGTGAATACATTGTACAAAGGGGGTATTTGAAAGTAGTAAATGTGAAATTCTATGAGGCAGAGTATAGAAAAGAGCACAGTAAATTAGATGACTGGATATGGGGAATTATCCATTTATTGAATGAAAAGAGGGGAAAGAAAACAGACACAAGGACATGTTTTCCAAGCATTGGTTTCTGGTTAGTGGCCTCATTTATCCTGTTTCTAAAGTGTCATGGTTCAGAAACTGGCCCAAAAGGTTTAGGCCTTTTGAATCATGGTTATTTTTGGATGTATCTTATCTACTCTTTGATTGTGAGTTCTTTGAGAGTAAAAGTTGCATCTTATTTAAATTTTGAATCTTTCCCAGCACCCAGAACATTGTTCTACACACAATAGGTGCTTAATAATGAAGTTTAAAGCCTCTTGGCATCTTTTATCATTTATGGGGTTTTTTCTATGCTGTGTCTTTTGCATTATATGAGAGATTATTATCTATCATTAAGTTCCATTTATATTTGTTTATGGAGCAACTATAATTTGGAACATGCTGATTCCCATCTTTTCCTTTCCCTTCCCTCAGTTACCCTGGTTTGTATGTAATGCAACAAAAAAATGTCAATTGGAAAAATAGAAGAACCTCAATATGGGTATCTTAAAGCCATAGAAATCTACTTGCATGTAACTTTCCCCACCAGTTCCACTTCTTCCACTATTTAACCTACAGTTGCCCCTAGACGCTACCAAACTATGAAAAGACTGCCCAAAAAGTATTCATCCAAAATTTTGATATTGCCTAGCTTACTGTGATTTTATATTTATATATATATATATATATACGTATATATATATTGACTCACAAAAAATTACTAATATCTATCGTATACAGACACACCTGAGAGAAATATAAGTACAATTTGGTTCCTGCCTTCCTTTACAATTTAATCAAGATATGACATACAAAGATAACAATAAAATAAAATAGATCTTAACTTCATAAGTCAGATACAAATGAAATGCTCTGAGGGATGAGAAAAGGAAAAGAAGAAATTGGATAGGAAAAGGAACAGAGAACATTTTTTTTCCTGGAGAAAAAACCTCTCTTACTTCATTTCCTTATTTTAATTGCAAAATTGAAAAATAATAGCTAAAAGTTATCATGGTGTTTTTGTTGAAATAGTCTCTTAAAAATTCCTTGACTACACATTATTTTTATTTGGTGACATGAACTATATCTTTTCACAGAGATTTCCATGGGAACTCTATTTCTGTCATTGAGAGAGGTATCTGGAAGTCATACCCTTGGGCTGAGGTTCTGTAAGTATAATTTTATCAGGCAAATGCATAGTTAGCCACATTTTTAATCAATTTTGGTCTGAAAGACTGAGTTTAAAATCTCTAAGAAAAGATTTTTTCTCTAGATCCAAATCAGATTTCAATAAATGATCAATTTTCTGGTTGAATAAAACTGTAAAATCTGTCACATGGGTTGCATTTAGATTATGAATGCTAAATTTACTAATTGTATGAAAAGGGAAAATGGTTGAAATACAATCAATTTTTTCCTTTATAAAAGCTGGTTTGTGTGTCATAACAGCAATTTAGCAAATTTAATTGTGATGATTGGAATGAAAAAATAAGTCAATATAGTAATTTGATTAAAATAAAAAGTCATAATTGCATAGCAAAAGAATAAATTACTCAACTACTTATTTAGCTTTCCCTTATATTAAACAGATAAGGAAAGATGATGAGAATGCATAATTATTTTATTCACATGAATATTAAGAGCATTTTAAGACTATATAAAGATATAAAAATGTAGATATATGTATATGGGTCAGCTAAATGGCAATTGAATAAGTTACTGGGCCTGGAGTCAGGAAGACTCATTTCCCTAAGCTCAAATCTTATTTCAGACACTTATTAGCTGTGTGACCCTGGGTAAGATACTTCACCCTGTTTGCCTTAATTTCCTCATCTGTAAAATCAGAGAAGGAAATGGCAAACCACTCTAGGATCTTTGCCAAGAAAATTGGAAAATGAGGTCATAAAGAGTAAGAAACAATTGCAGTGACTAAACAAGAATGTGTGTGCGTGTTTATGTGTGTGAATGTACATACAGTTTAAATGTCCCACAGCAGAAGGCTTAAGGATTTCGGTTTCATCTTGACTTCCACACAAATATTAGAGAGAAACAAAAAACACATTAAAAATAACATTAAGGGCAAGGAAAAACTATGGAAAAGAGATTACATGAGTTAAAGCCTCAAAGGAAGAGAGATATGTTATAAGGACAGATTACACAAATGCATGGAGATAGGAGAGGGCAGGAAAACATCCAGAAATATCATATAGTAGTCTAGTTTGGCTGGAATATAATGGGAATAAAGCGGGGATAAGGCTAGAAAAATAAGGTCAAAATGGATACATAATTTGGGCATAAAGGATGATACCATAAACAAATTAGGAGAACAAGGGATAATTTACCTTTGGAGGTAAATCTTTGGAGAAGGGAGGGATTTATGATCAAAGAAAAACTAGAGAACATTATGAAAGGCAAAATGGACATCTTTGAATACATTAAATACAAAAGGTTTTGCACAAACAAAACCAACAGAATGAAATAAGGCTAAAAAAAAATCCGTTGGGACCAAATTAGAGGGCCTCAAATATAACACTGAAAAGTTTATCCTATATAGAAGCTCCAAAGGCAATGGTAGTTTAAACCTATGGATTAGGAAGATCACTTTGGCAGCTTTGTGATAGATTAATTAAAGAGGCTGGAGACAAGGAGATAAATTAAGAGACTATTACAATAATCCAATCAAAAGATGAGGCCAGTTTCCTGGTTAGTACAGAGGAAAAGGCTAATTAATGCAAGAGATATTAAAGAGATAGAATCAAATATATTTGGCAACTGATTAAATATTGAGATAGAAGAAACAGATGATGGCTATAGAACCATAGGATTTAAAGCCGAAAGAATCTAAGAATCTTCATTCTACCTCCCCATTTTACAAATGAGAAAAAAGAGCAAAGCCCAGAGAATTGAATCGAGTTGCCCAAGCTAATTAATTAGCAGAGCTAGAATTCAAATTAAAGTTTTCAGATTCCTGAGCCAGTGCTTTTTCCACTATAGTCCCAACATTCCAACAAGTGAAACGAGAGTTCATTTCTGGTTTAGGGAATATTTACTACTTGTGTTTTTCTCTTAAGCGGTTTTAGAAAGGATATAGATTTGGTTCTGGCTCAAGCTGGTTAGTTATTGTTCAGTCATTTCAATATTGTGCAATTTTTCTTGTCTCCATTTGGAGTTTTCTTGACAAAGGTACTGGAAAATGTCCTTTTTCAGCTTATTTTACAAATAAGGAAACTAAGGCAACCAGGGTGAAGTGATTTGCCTAGGGTCACAGAACTAGTAAGGGTCTGAGGCCAGGTTTGAACTCAGGTCTTCTGACTCTAGAATTGGTGCTCTATTGCATGACTTATACTTTTTTTTAAATTATTAATTTTATGAGCTAAAATAGTATTTGAGGCCCATCAGATCAATGCATTACATTCTAGTTTTTGTTTCCACAATTAACTTTAGTTCAAGTTCTTCCTTTTAAGTATTCCATTGCAATTTTTTAAAAGTTTTTTAAAAAATTTTTTCTAGTTTATTTTTCTAATTTTTCTAGTTTTTACTTGTTTTTTGTTGAAATTTGAAATAATTATCTAGGTCAGAGGTGTTGAATCTTAGAAGGACTAGAAAAAAATTAGGTCATAATTTCTGCTATTGCTATCTGCTTTTCTATAGAGTTATTCTTTGCTTCTGAGGAGAAAAGAATGACAATAGTTTAGCAGCAGGAAGATAGCTTGTAAATGCAGTTAATGAAGGCTGAGCTTAACTAAGTCAAGCTAGGACAGTATACCATAAGTTTGTTACCAGCTAATCATTGTGGAAACAGTATTTCTCTTTAATGACACAATGCCACCAACATCTGTTGGCTTCAGTTGCTATCCCTAAAGAGCTACTATTTCTGCTTGGGAATTTCAAATAGAATCCATATATATTTATAACAGGCATAGATGATAGGGAGAATCCTGCTTCTTATCTCCATTATTGGAAAGTGAAAATTAAGGCTAGTTTTAGAGGAAGAGATACAAGAGATACTAAAAAGATACAAGTAAGGTCGAATAAAAATTCAAATGTAAGAATTAACCATATTTAACTTAGAATAACCCAATGGTGAGAGATAAAAATCAGGATGATAGTCTTTCTGGTAGCTGCCTTTCAGAAAGGAAGCAGGTATCCTAATTGACATTTGGCCCAAAGATAACCTCTTCATTTTCCAGAAATCTCAAGGATAATGCTTTGCATAAACTACACAAGAATACCTTTGAAGGCCTGCTGTCCCTCCAGTATTTGTAAGTCACTTAATATGTAATGATTATGTCTTAAGCATATAATGTCTATGAAATTTCCGTCTAAATCAGACAACAAATAAGACACAAGAAAAACCTCAATGGCTCAGATGAGTGAGGTGAATGGTTCTGTGACATTATTATCTTTCAAAGAAAAAAATTCATAAGAGAACTGGTTTGTCATTGTCCAGAAATGATTTGTTGAAGATTTATATAAAATATGAGCTTTAGCAAAAAGAAAGGAGTGAAAGTTAAGTTCATAACTTTACTTGAAGAATGTTCCAGGTAATAGAGTAACTTCAGTTAGAGTTTACTAATTCAAGTTTTTAATTATGCAATCTTGATTAAGCTCAATTTAACTTAATACTTTCTAGTTTTTCTAGCAGTTTTTTTTTTCAAATGAGCTCCTACCACAGTTGAAAGGATCTTTGAGATCATAGTTCATTTGCTTCTATCTGTTGTGCACTTTATTTGTTCTACTACTCATAATAACTTTATTTAAATTTTTTTATTTTAAATGTCAGTATTATCAAATCAAATATTTTTTAATGATCACTGCTTTGTAGTATAAGTTGATATCTGGAATTGTTAAACTTTCTTTTATCATTGGCAATACAAAGAAAAGCAAAAGAAAAGATAAAATTTATCAGGAAGAATAAAAGGTTAAAAATAGCAAGGAAAATAATGAAAAAAGATCTCAGTCATATGAAATTAAAAAGGTTTTGCACAAATAAAATCAATGCAGTTAAAATTAAAAGGAAAATAGGGAACTGGAATGAAAATTTTTCTAATAAAAACCTCATTTTTAAAATATATAGGGATCTGAGTCAAATTTATCAAAATAAGAACCATTCCCTAATTGATAAATGGTCAAAGGATAAGAACAGGCAGTTTTCAGAAGAAGAAATCAAGTTATCTCTAGTCATTTGAAAAAAATGCTCTAAATCACTGTTTACTCTGAGCTATCTCTTCATAGCTATCAGATTAACTATTGTTCACCTTCTGCTCCTTGATACTCTCTTCTCTCTAGATTTTTGGTACACCACTCTTTCCTAGTTCTCCTTCTACCTGTATAAGTCCTTTTCTGTCTCTTTAGCTAGATCCTCACCCAAAGCACACCCTGTTACCCATGAATATCCTGAAAGATTCTGCCTTGGTCCCTCATTCTCCCTTTACACTATTTTACTTGGTGAGCTCAACAGCTCTCATAGATTTAATTACCATCTGTGCTGACAATTCCCACATCTACTTATTTTTCCCCGATCTTTCTGCTTACCTCCTGTGTCTCACATCTCCAACTGCCTTTTAGGCATCTCAGACTAGATGTTCAGTAGATGTCTAAAACTAAACCTAAGACAGAACTTATTATTTGCCCTAAACCCTTCACCCCTCTTACCTACCACATGGCTATAGAGGATAGTCCCTAAGAATTGCAACCTTGGGAGTTATCTTTGACTTTACTATCTCTCATTCTATTGATAAGGCCCATCTATTTTACCTCTGCAACATCTCTTCAATATGTCTTTTCTCTTCTGACACTGCCTTTATCATCTCAGAATAGACTGTTGCAATAGCCTGTCGATAAAGCTGCTTACCCCAAGTCTCTTTAACACTCCAGTCCATCCTCCATTAAACCTTGGGAGTAATTTTTCTAAAACTCAGGTCTGACCATAACACTTCCTTCTTCAATAACTCCAGTAACTCTAGGATCAAATACAAAATGGTCTGTTTGGCATTCAGAGCCCTTCATAGAGGACTAGAGCCCTGTCCTAGTATATAGACTTTACATACCTTAATCACCACATATTCTCAGATACAAGGATACTGTCGTCCTTACTGTTCCTATCTCTCAGCTCTACGACTTCTCTCTAGGTTTCTCCATGCCTGGAACCTTCTCACTCCTCTGCTACATTAAGCTTTATCTAAAATGTCATTTTTTATAGGAAGCCTTTCCTAGCCCTCTTAAATCTATTTCCTTCTCTTGATTTTTTCCTATTTATCCTGTAGATAACTTGTTTTGCATACATTTGTTTGTATGTAGTCTCCCTTTTTAGAAGGTCAGCTCCTTAAGGGCAGGAACTGTCTTGCCTTTTTTGTCTCTTTAGTGTTGTAATGCTGGAGAAACTGAGCAAGACAGAGTTTAGAGACCAATTCAATAGTTTATTAAATGAAGAGAGATACTGGGGCCAATTGATCCATGTTTGGTCCCAGGGCAGGATGAGACTATCATCTCAAAAGTCCAGCCCTTAATATTGGGACAGCAAGCTTTTTTATAGAATAACAAGAACAATGACATAATGGGGGAGGTACCTGGATAGGGATAACCTAATGGGGGGAGGCACCTAGGATGACACAATGGAGGGAGGTACTGGAGAGATTACTGATATTCTAATGATGTCTAAAATGGATAACCCTTTATCCTGTCAAACATTAAGAAGGAATGATTATAACCTAAAGATATAAAACCTTTACCTCATCAACCATTTAAGAGGAAATGATTATAGCCTGGTGTTTTGGGGCAGAGCAACTGAGGCAGACCTTTATCTCATCAAACATTAAGAGGGAAAGGTTATATAACCTGAGACAGAGTAACTAAATAGGACAATTAGAGAAACTAGGTCAGGATATCAAAAGGGAACTTTGGCACAACAGTGCTTATCACATAGAACTTGGCATTTAGTATGAACTTAATAAATGTTGATTGATTGATTGATTCTACAGTTAAAAATATTTACTTGGACATAATATAGAAATTATATTTGATAATTCATATGGAAATGTGCTGTGTTCAGTAGGGCAGAATGAGGTTACTATCATAGTCTTAGACCAACTACTAACTCTAAAAGGCCCCAACACCCCATTGATGTGTCTTTTTGTTATGGAGGAATTGCATCATACCCCCAGAGACTATTAGGAACTTGCATCAAGGAAAGTGCTTGAGCCTTGCCTTACCTCTCTCAGACCAGTCAAGTCCCAAGAACAGATTTGTTGCCTTTTAAAGGAAAATAGCCTGACTCTTGAGATGCATGTGTGGGAGGGGTGGGAGGTAGGAGGAAAAAGGAAACCTGATAAATAATCTATCACAGTCTTCCCATATCAAGCTCCTCCTCTTCCAATTATTTCCTTTAGCGCTGTCATTCCATTTATAATTACCTTTTCACTTCTTATTTTATCTCTTCCAGAAATTGTTAAATCTTATGGGCCTAAGATTGTAAGACACAAGGCTCTCATTGTAGTGACTTTGAAAATTACTCACTTCCTCTAAGATTGTTATGCCACAATTCTCTTTTATTGTCCTGACTCAATTTCTCTAATTATCCTGACTCAGTTTCCCTAAATTGTCCAGCCTCGATTTCCCTAATTGTTCTGCCTCAGTTTATAATTGTTCTGCTCAATCCTGCAAAACCACCCATCCCTCTTTTTTTTTTTTTTAAAATAACTTTTTATTGATAGAACTCATGCCGGGGTAATTTTTTACAACATTATCCCTTGCACTCACTTCTATTCCGATTTTTCCCCTCCCTCTCTCCACCCCCTCCCCCAGATGGCAAGCAATCCTTTACATGTTGAATAGGTTACAATATATCCTGGATACAATATACGTGTGCAGAACCGAACAGTTTTCTTGTTGCACAGGGAGGATTGAATTCAGAAGGTATAAATAATCCGGGAAGAAAAACAAAAATGCAAGCAGTTTATATTCATCTCCCAGTGTTCTTTCTTTGGGTGTAGCTGCTTCTGCCCATCTTTGATCAATTGAAACTGAATTAGCTCTCTTTATCGAAGAGATCCACTTCCATCAGAATACATCCTCAAACAGTATCATTGTTAAGGTATATAATGATCTCCTGGTTCTGCTCATTTCACTTAGCATCAGTTCATGTAAGTCTCGCCAGTCCTCTCTGTATTCATCCTTCTGGTCATTCCTTACAGAACAATAATATTCCATAACGTTCATATACCACAATTTACTCAACCATTCTCCAATTGATGGGCATCCATTCATTTTCCAGCTTCTAGCCACTACAAACAGGGCTGCCACAAACATTTTGGCACATACAGGTCCCTTTCCCTTCTTTAGTATCTCTTTGGGGTATAAGCCCAATAGAAACACTGCTGGATCAAAGGGTATGCACAGTTTGATAACTTTTTGAGCATAGTTCCAAATTGCTCTCCAGAATGGCTGGATGTGTTCACAATTCCACCAACAATGTATCAACCACCCATCCCTCTTAATCAGAATATGTGATAAGGGTAAAAGATTTTATATTTTAGAATATCAGAATGCCTCTCCCCATCCCAAGCTATCAGAATATCAGATACTATCTTATCAAGATGCCTCTCCCCATCTCCGGGTTGCCTACCCCCATTATGTCATCCCATCTCTGGTGCCTCACCCCACCTTGTCAGAGTCCCGTTTCTGCTCTCAGTATCCTGACTCCGCCCCTATCTCGGTCTTCCTCCTGTATCTGAGCCACATGCATATATGTCATTGAGCACTCACATTGTTTGCTGGATTCTTGGAGACGATAGTCTCATTCAGCCCTGGGACCAAACCATGGATCCATTTGGTCCTAGTAAATCTCTCCCTTTCAAATAAAATATTAAATACTCTCTAATCTCTATTTTGCCTCAGTTTCTCTGGCATTAAAAAACATCCCTAAGTCCATAAATTTTCTCCATCAATGTTTTCTGTTTATTCATATTTCTAGTTTTAATTTCTGAATTGAGACTTTTAAGTCAGGTCCAGGCTTCAACTTTTCTTGTGCCTTTGGATGGAAGAAGTTCCTTTATGGTCCTGATATGTCTCTTGTTGTCTGGGGACCTGCCACTGACCATCCTTTTTTGGAGTGTGTGCACCAAGTGCTGGCATGTCCTTTGAATAGAGTCTCAATTTCTTCAAGGCTGGCAGGATGGCTCATGTCAGCCTGCTTTACCTTCAGAGCCCCTAGAACATTCATAAGAGTCACTGTCGTCTTAGGAGGAATTTTGCTGGCTATCCTCTCCACATGCATTTAGGGCCTTTAACTACCTTAGGGCTTGTTCTCCAGAATATTGACTGGGTTCTGGTTTCAAAGCCAAAGTCTACTTCAATTTTGCTCTGGGGCTTCTGGCTAGAACATTTATCTCACCAGTATCTTCTAGCTGAGCCTCCTGCCTAAGTTGTCCTCTAGACTCAGGATGTCCCCTTTTGCCAATAGATGGACATTTAGTGACTTTTTTTTTAAACTTTGATTTTGGGGCTTGTTTTGGAAGATTTCTGGGAGGAAACCTGATGAGAGATGTCTGGACACCATCTTGATTTTTCATTCCATGAGGGAAGGAAATGTGATGAATAGAGTTGTGTGGTACATTTTATTTCTGACCATAGGATCCTCTGTTTCCTTCCTCTGCAATCCTGTAAGTTTCTGAGCATACAAGCTAAGGAATAGGCCTTTACCTTGGCTGACAACTAATAGGCCATGTTAGTTAGATTACAGTTATTTCCTGGTGACAGTCATCACTCTATTGACACGGGACAGCTTCCAAGTCCTTCAAACTAGCACCTGTGTGTGGGACACAAGTCTTGCTTATGTCTGCATAGACTAATAATGGTACAAATATGAGGCAATTGATTAAATCTCTGACTCCTTGTTCACATTTGTTTGCCTGTTGATCTCCAAGTGGCTTTGTAGATTTTTCAGAGAATTTGAAGTTTCTTGACCTTCTGATTGTAGGTTACTTCAATCATATGTGCAGAAATGAAGCCAATGGATTAGCAATATTTTTGATAACATTGAACATAATAAAGTTGGAATAATAGCAAATTATAAAAATTCTTAAGTCTTAACTATTCTGTGTGTAGCCAATTCAAGATTCAAGAAAACAAGTGAATTTTATTGACCCAGAGAATTTCAAAAATGTATTTGTCAAGGCAGCTAGATAGCACAGTATTCCTGGAATCAGGAATTCAAATTTGGCCCCAGACACTTAGCACGTACAAGCTGTGTGACCCTGAGCAAGTCACTTAACCTAATTGCCTCACAAAAAAAAAATTGCATTTGTCAGTTGCTTGCTTCAGAACTGCTTTCTCTGGCCAAACAGTCTCAGTAACCTCTCGTCTTATTCTTCCAGGAGCTTTCCAAAGACAGTAAGATCATCTAGGTAGACAACACATCCAAATAATTTATATTCCTAACTACTTTATCAGCCATTGGAAAGTAGTGTATGCTCCTAATATGCTTTCAGACATATGTTCAAATTGGTAAAAATCCAGTTTGACATATGAAAGCAGTCTTTACTTTGTCTTCCTCAGCCTCATGAATATGATCAAATCCACTATATAAACCTAAAACTGAGATTCACTAGCTGCCTATCAGATGATCCAAGGAATTTTGAAAGTATGCCATAATTACTGGCCGGCTTTTGTTATTTTTTTTCAAAGTCTGATCGTTTACACATATTTATATCTTTCCATTCCTTTTTCTTTATCACTAGCAGAGGTGATACTTTCAAGCTACTGGATTCTGTGATGATGTCATTAACTACAATTCTTTCAGATGGTTTTTAAGGTCTTCCACCAAAGAGGAAGGAATCTTCCTAAATAATTCCTAGAACAAGGATGTGAGCTAGTGTTTTGGATTCTAGAGGTTGCCACTTGGGAATATTCCATGCCTCATGTATGCATCAAGTACATATTTGTTCCCAAACCATCTTTCAAATCTTCTGGTACTTAGAAATAAACAAAACTAAATAATTCAGTATCTACTCTTGAATTTGAAAAATCAGTGTTCTCACTGCCCAAATGTTTTCTCTGTTATTTCTCTCTTTTTGTAGGTTTCTACAAACACACACAGCACAGAGTATATAAACAATCAAAATATAAAGATATTAGGTCCCAACTTGTTGGTTATAGATTCCTGCTAGTATTTTGAATTTGCTGGAATTGATCCCATTCATTGCTGATATTTTAGTGAGAATAGATGGATCTAGTTATATCAGACCGAAGGTGCCCATTTTCCTACAGACACTTTAAGAATGTTCCTCAGGGAACTTCAAGCTCATTTCATCTCTCCCATATATGAGTAGCCTTAGATGATCAGTCCACCAAATCCAAGCACCTTCATAGATTGTAAAAGTACTTTTTTCAAAAATCTCATAAAATGATTAGAATATGATAGTAATTTGAAATTCCCTATCAAGGATTGCATTATTGTCTGAATTATCATCTTCACCATCACCTTTATAGGGTCTCATGGGTTCTGGTGGAATGGATCCATAAAGAATTGATGGCAGTCATCGTTTCTATATTTGGGGCCTGAGGCAATCTTCTGCCCAGGGAGAATCTTCTTTTCCCAATGCTAGTTCCAGACGTTTTAGCCTCTGGAGGACTAATACTGCTTTTTTTTTCACTTGTGCATCCAACATATGTATGGTTACCTAATCTATAAATATAATAGAAGATGAGTTTACTTCTCTGGCTTATATTCTAATGGAGGTATCTGATTCGCATGACCTATTTGTCTTAGTCCTTTAACTCTCTAAGGAAAAGAATTTTATCCACTGTACTATCTCTTACCTAATTCTCTATGCTGGGCAGCTAGGCAGTGCAGTGAATAGAATGCCCGGCCTGCAGACAGGAAGATTCCTCTTCCTGAGTTCAAATCTGGCTTCAGACATTTCCTACCTATGTGACCCTGGGCAAGTGGCTTAATCCTATTTGCCCCAGTTACTTCATCTGTAAAGTAAACTGGAAGAAGAAAATGGCACACCATTCCAGTATCTTTTCCAAGAAAATCCCAAATGGGGTCACAAAAAGTTGGACATGGCTGACAACTCAAGGAGCTAACAATTTAATGTATATGATACCTGATTAATCAAAAAATTATATTCTCCTGGAGTATGGTTTCTGTAATGTGAATGCAAGAATTGAAAGGCATTTATTAAGCCCTTACTATGTACAAAGCACTGTGCTAAGTGCTGAGATACAAATGGAAAAATAAGACCAGAGAGCATTCTGGGAAAATGGCAAGGTCAGAATGAAGAGATCAGAATACTTTGGCTTTCCAAATTTCCTTCACATATATACATAGAAAAATCAGAAATAAACTTGGGATAAAGCAGTTATCTTCCTTAAACAATTTGAGGAGACCCCAGGAAAGACCCGACCTCCAGGAATAGAAGTTCAGCCAAAGTGAAATTCAAACACCTCAAAGCCAAGTACAGAAATGACAGACCCCAAGCCCCTCGCCAAAGGCAGCCTCAGCCATAGAAACTGTGATTTTGCAGACAATGTTGGGGACTTAGGGCAGAAGGAAGGTCCTTCTACTGTGGAAGGATACTGAGCACAGCTATGATGCCCAGTGCTTCCTAGGCTGTGGCTGCTGAGAGAACGTGCTAGCCTGCACCTTGTGAGTACAGTAGTGGGTATTTACAGGAGAGCAGAACCCCTGATTTCTGTTCCAGGGCAGTGAGGACAACTGTAGTTTGCATCCCACCAAATGGACCACAGGAAGCAAGATCATTAGTAGGACAACATGGCTGGGAATGCTACTCATGGCTCAGGAGTCCTGGAGGAGTTTGGCCTGGAAACACATCTCAGAAAATAAGAGTAGGAAGGACATGAGACTTGTGGTATCATTCCCCATACCTCAGGACTACAATTTGATTACATTAATAGCTGCTAAAAAAAAAAATAGAATTAAAAAGTAAATAAAAATGAGTAAACAAAGGAAAAGTCTAACTTTGAATAGTTACTATGAAGATGGAGAAGATCTCTAACCTCATATTCAGAGGAAGATGATGGAGTTAGAAAAGTCACTCCTTTCTTTCAATGGGAAATGTCAGATGGACCTCAGGACAAAAAGAGTTCTTAGAAGAGCTTAATAAGGACTTTAAAAATCAAATGTTAAATTAAGGAAAAATTAGAAAAATATGAAAAGTCAATCACTTTGAAATATAAAATCAAAAATCCTAGATTATAAAATATTAAATAAATGAATAATAGCAGGATAGTGAGTGACTTGAATTTTGACCATTTCTTTCTGAATGTCATTAAAAAAGACAAGAATGAGATCAAAACAACAACAAAAATATACTGACATATTTTATTCCTTATAAGCTAAGGTGATCAGGAGTATAGATTATCCCAATTTTACAAAAAAGAAAATTAAGGAAGTAAGAGGTGTTAAGTGTCTTCACCAAAGCTGGTTATAGGATGAGACCAATTAGTTAAATAGCTTCCTTTATAGGGAAACCAACTGCTTTTCATCAATGCTGGATGCTCTCTCTCTTCAGCTCCACTGGCAAAAAGTAAGGTGCCATGGAAAAAACCTTGATTTAACAATTCTTTGAAAACCAGAATTGGGCAAGAAAGAGCTAATGATGTTCTAAGAGGGCAAGAAAACATAAAAACAAAATCAAAATAATGAAAAATATTCTTTTAAAAAGTGAAACATTTCATCAGAAATCTGGAGAAGAGATCAAGGAGAAATAATAAAGTCACCTAAAATACTATTTTAAAAAATCTTAATATAATACAAGAAATTAAGGAAAATTTCCTTGAAATTCTAGAACAAGAAGGCAAAGCAGATAGAGGAAAAAAAAATCCACCAATCACTACGTGAAAGAGATCCCAGGAGAAAAACATGCAAGAATATCAAAGCCAAATTTCAAAGCTCCAAGTTAAGGAGGAAATGTTGGAAGCCACAGGGAAAGAAAATTAAATATTGTGAACTGGATAAGTCTCTAATCTATGAATGATAGGAGCTGAACAAAGTAATTTAATTAACTTGAAAATGAGGAAAACAGGTTTGCAAAATGAAGCTCCCCTAAGAAGGAATACTTAAGGCTCATGTCTTGAATAAACAGTTCTCATGGCAGGCCCATGAGTGCTGTCTTTTTATGGACAATAAAGATGTTCTTGAGGCCTGTGGGGATAGTCCTTAGGTCACTGGAATTGTTGTGTAAGGGTGACATTTAGCCTGGTGATTGTTTGGTGGGGTATAGATACAGAATTAGCATGGCAGACATCTAGTTTGATTCACTTAGTGGTTACCCAAACACTGGAATTGTTACTATCAGAAGGTTTGATTTATCAATTGCTACTGCAGCATGTCAGCTACTTCTGGCTCTCAGATCTGTAGGAAATTATCGGTTAACATGAAAATCATCAATCCCTCAGAGAACGCTGGGTGCCGGTCAAAGCAATCATTTTCCAGAGAGTGAGATAATCCAGGGGGTGAGTACAAAAGATTGTGGTTATGTCAAGCTTCACGCAAAGCCTGCTTGCTAGGTCTTTGGAAAACAGGGTATTTCCAAATATCTTTACAATTCCATGAAATTTGTGCATTTGTTCATAAACACTGGAATTCACGGGTTCTTTTCCCCTTTGTTCTGTTTTTTTCCCCCTGTCCTTCGAACTTCAGTAAATCTCAACTAATTATAATTACTCTAAAGTTTTGTGGATGTACACAGGCAGTTTCCTTTCCCCCTTTCTTTTTAGTTTAAAGTCCTTTTAGACAGATATAAAAGATGTTTGGCAAATATGTTCTTAACTTTTATTTATTAGGTATATTCCGTTCCCAGAAAACTCTTCTTTCTGTTTAAGCAATGCTCCAGAATTCCTCGATTAAGAAGTCTTCTTAATTAGCTTTCTTGAAAATTACAGAGAATGAGAGATGACATAATAATTTTCAAGAAAGAAAGAAAATGGGTTCTCCCAAATATAACCCAGTGAGCTTGATTTCAATTCTTAGCATAATTTTTGAACGTATTATTAAAGAGATGACTAATGAGTGGAAAAGGGCTATACAAAAATGTAATTTAGCTTTATCAAGAACAGTTCACATCAGACTAACCTTTTTATTTTCCTGCAAAAAAAAAAAAAAAACCCAGCAGCATAGCTAAACTGATAAATCAGTAATACTATAATTAATATTTATCTATGTTTTAGCAAAACTTATAATAAAATCTTTCATGCTATTCTTGTGAGAAAAGATTAAAAATTGTGGTCTAGGGAATAATAAAATGAGTGATTCTGAATATAAAATTTTATTTTAGTTTAAGAAAAAAGATTAAATAGAAATTTGCTTGAAAAAAATCTTGATTTGGTTTTAATATCCTGACGGCTTGATATGAATCAATTGTATGAAATGATAAGCAGAAAAGCTAGTGATATTTTGTTGTTTATCTTTGATTTTCGAAGAGGACTAAAAGATATCACAAGAATGATGGCATGTGAGTAAATTGGATTTAAGTGATGCAGACTTTGGCAAAGTTGTCAGCCTCATTTTCTACTTCAAAGTCATTGAAGTCTAGTGGTGAGACAAAAGTCAAGATGACTAGTAATGACCCAGGATGCAGGGGATGACCTTGATCTTTCTAAATTAAGGTGGTTTTCCAGGTCCCAGTTTAAATTTGAAGTGATATCTTAAGACTGTTTTCAGATAGGTAGAAGGTCTTAGAGGTAATAAGTAACAGTCCTACTATATGTTAAAATGGTCACATCAAGAGTATTGTATTCAATTCTGGACACTACATTTTAGAAGAACATTTACAAACAAACGTATCCAGAGCAGCGCTATCAGAAGTTCATTCCATGTGAGTATAGTTTCAAGGAACAGAGGATGTTTATATTAAATAAAAGAAGACTTACAGGAACATAATAGATATCTTCAAATTTTTGAAAAGTGTCAGGTGCACAAGATAGTTTTGTTCTGTTTTGGCCCTGGAAGAGACATGCTCAGGAGTTATGGCAGGAATTCCAAAGAAGCATATTTGTGCTTCATGATAGGAAAATATATTCACAGCTAAACAGCAATTGAAGGTGTTATCTTGAAAGATAATGAATTTTAAAGAATTCATTGGAAGTCTTCACACAAAGACCAAATAACTACTTGCTGGTCCAAAGTTCCATTCCAACTCTGAAATTATATGATTCTTTCTGAAAAAATACCTATTAATAGTTGGAAAAGTAACTTTTCTACCTCATTTTTCTTGATAATCACCTACATAGGCCCATAGGCATATGGAGCTACACAAAAGAGAAATTGATTGAACAATAACTTGGAGATTTCTCTTTAAGAGCAAGAAATCAGATTTGCATAGTGTGATAGTTCTTTGACTCATATAATTGGAAAGATATCATTTAGTTCATTCTCCTAGATTCAAGTAATTATCTTCTATAGCAGTTAAACCTTTGTTTGCAAATCCAATTGTTGATGATATCTAAAGAAATATAAAAGGAAGAAAGGGAGTCAAGATTGCAAGTCCTAAAAGAATAAGCTAACAATTATAAACTTATTGAATGGAAATTACTTATTGACCAAAAAGATAATATTTTAAATAATATAATGCATTCATTTAAATTAGATGTCTAACAAAAATAGCCAGCTAATTAATTGAAGCAGTAGTTTAATCATTGCTATTGAAAGCTTGAATTTGTTTCCTTTTAATTTTTATAGGGATTTATCCTGCAATAAAATCCATGTTATAGAGAGGCGTGCATTTGAACCATTACCTTTTTTGCAGTTTTTGTAAGTTACAAGTGTTTATTTTAAACTGAAAATGTTTCCATAAAATGATTCTAGAATTTTTGCTATTCATCTTAAAAGAGAATTAAAATTTTATTAGTGGAAAACTGAGAGACTACTGAAAAATCTATAATCAAAATGAATAGTAAAAAATGTATACTGGAGAATTACTTTAGAAAAATAAAGATCAACAATTATTTTGTTAATCAGCAGTTATTTTAGTTAGTGCTTTCATTCATTCAACAAGTATCTACTGTGTACCAGGTATGCTAGGACCTGGGGATAATTCAAAGACAAAAATGAAATTTTCTTGCCTCAAGGAGTTTACATTTGATTGGGAAGAAACAATATGAACATAAGTAAATGCAAAATATACACAAATATATTTTCTGTACTAGGAAGTATACTAACAATTGCAGAATTTAAGATAGGATTTTCTCTAGTGGATACTTGAAGTCAAGACTTCAAGAAAGGGAAAGTTTCTACCTGGCAATTCTAGGCTTTCTCTCTGAGAGTTCATTCTGCCACTTTATGTGTGAATATGAAAATGCGAATCATATAATTTTAGAACTAGAAGTGACCTTTGAGCTTATCCAGCCCACCTCATCCTTTTCCCTTATTTCAGAAATAAGAACATATGGTCCCAAGGAGACTGTAATCTATTTCAATGGTTTTGTGATAGAGTAAAATTAATTTACCAAGGAAGTGAAATGACTTGCCCTATTTACATATCTGGTTAATTGTAGAGTTAAGATTATTATAAGCCAATGATGCCTTATATAGTTGCATGTGCCTAGTGGGTACTAATTAATTAGTAATTAAATTAATGTTAATAGAGTTAATTAATGCCAACAAATTCACTGAAAGAAGATATTTTTGTTTTTATCTTTTTATAGAAACCTTGGTTGCAATTTACTCAAAGAACTCCGTTATGGAATATTTCAAACCTGGCATGGATTGCAGTTTTTCCAAAAGTTGTAAGTATAATAAAATAGATGCACAAAAATTATTTACTAGATTTTGTACCTTCATTAGTTAGTTATGTTTTAGTCCCAGCAAGAACTGTGGAGAGGTAGACTGTTTTAGTGTACATTTTACAGATGAGGAAACTAAGGTACAAAGAGGCTAATTATAAACTTACCCAATTCATAAATTTAATTCTTCATTGTATAAAATACTCCGTGAGCCAATCTTCCCATGGTAGTTATAGCATTGTAGTAATGGTCAAGTTGTTTTCCTTTTTTGAAACATGTTTGTGGCATTTTAAGAATTCAGTGTCTTGACTCCATGTCACTATAATCGGGTTAGGAATGGACTTCAGAGAATTTGAACATTTTATGTGGTATATTTTTGGATCTCATCATTTGGTACAATGCAAAATACAAAGCTATTGGTATGCAAGTATGTTTGTAAAATACAAAGCTTGCTAAGCATACACAAAACACTTGATTGAAATGATGGCTACATATTATACCCTCCTAATCAGCTATTAGGATTCTGTTGCATTGTAAAGAAAAAGGAGTTCCTTAAACAAAACAAAACTCTACACAATGTCCATGAATTATCTTTCTCCGTTGTTGAGACATCTGCTGCACATGCTACCAAGAAATCTTTGACACCACTGTCTTCAAAACTTGCTCTACTATTACAAAGTATCACATGTAATTTGAAGTCTATAAACTAAGTTTATTTGTAATATCTTCCAGGGGTTATTGTTTCATATTTATTAAGTATACAATAACTAGAAAAGGACACTACTGAACATGTATTGTTTTTGCCTTCACTTTATAAAGAATTTCCAAAATGGAAAAGAATAAGTTAATTAAATTGCAACATCAAGGATTAGGACTAGCTATGGTAGAGAAAAATAAATTTTAATTATAAATCTTAATTCTTGGAGTTTGTAGCCTAAAGAAAACTAAATCCCTAGCTAATGTGCAGATATTTGCAAAGGATTAGTAAATATCTTTAAAAATAAAATTTGACAGAATGGTGATCCCTACTTTGATTTGCAGCCAAAATAATACACAAATTTACCTTAAGTGGTCCTGTTTTCTATAGTGAAATGAGAAAACCTCTTATTTTTCCTAAGACAAACCTCCAATAGAGTATAAATTCAACCTACATTTTTTCACACAGGTGCACACCATAAGAGGTTTTCTTGAAAGGTAGAAAAACATGATCTTAATATCTAAAAAATGCAATAATCAAGCATTAAGTAATTGCTACCCGATGAATGTGTTACCTGGCATCAGTGAATAGCAGATGTAATAGGAACAAGTTAGAATTACTTACATCAAAGGACCATCTAATCAAAGGATTAGATGCCTAAAACCCAAATCAAATATGTGTCACATATATACAGGATATCCCCAAATCCTTAGTGCAGTTTTAAGCTTTAATAGCTTATTAAATTAATAAAATGTCTTATTATTTCTTTAATGGTTTAATGGTAACAATAATCATTTATGTTTCCATTGAAATTAGAACTGAAATATAATTTGAAAAACCAATAATATTAGTTATTCCTTAATACAAGTATTTATTTTTTCTGGCTTAAAAGTGCTTCTCCTTCATTAACCTACTATACAGGCCCAGACTGATGACTTATCTTTGAATTTTTCAGCTAATGTAGTGGTTCTCAGAAGAGCAATCTTCATGGTCATAAAAACTAAAATCTGATATTTTGAAAAGATTCGCAAGCATAAACTATTTGCATTATATAATATTTTATAATTTTCAAGGTCCTTTCAAATTATCCAATTTAATCCTTGTGATAATACTGTGAGTATGTAGTATAGGCATTATTCCCCCATTTTTCTAATGAGGAAACTAAGGTTCAGAAAAATTAAGGAATATACTCATGGTAATAGAATCGGGGCTTTAATCTATTCTTTCTGATTCTACCTTTCTTTTCTCTACCTCACTTTGCTTTGCTAACAGCCAGATTCCATATTGTTTTTCTGTGGTACCCTCATCTCTAGGTGTTGAAAATGAGAGAAAATTCAAAACAATCTTATTAAATTCTTTGTCTCTCTCAGTGGGCACTGAGTGTGGGCCCAACATAGCATTCTCACTCTATTGTTGTTTGCTTGCATTTTGTTTTCGTTCCCAGTTTCTTTTTTTTTTCTTCCTTTTTGATTCGATTTTTTTGGTGCAGCAAGACAACTGTATAAATATGTATGTATATATTGGATTTAACATATACTTTAACATGTTGGACTACCTGCCATCTAGAGGAAGAGGTGGGGGGAAGGAGGACATAAGGCTTTGCAAGGGTCAATGTTGAAAAATTGCCCATGCATGTTTTCTAAATAAAAAACTTTAATTTAAAAAAAAAATTCTTTGTTTCTCTCTCTCTAGTAAAATTGCCAGTCCAACAGTTGTGATCATTTTGTGAAAGTGATGAATTAGACTCTGATTGATCTGTTCTTGTCCTCCTAATTCTCTGATGATGATATAGACAGCAGAGAGAGAGAGAGAGACAGAGACAGAGATAGAGAGAGAAAGAGAGTTGTGTGTGTGTGTGTGTGTGTGTGTGTGTGTGTGTGTGTGTGTGTGTGTAGGTGAGGGGACTTGCAGAGTTCTTCATAATTAATGCACAGTCTTTTAGTTTTGATCTAAAGCTATCATTCAAAAATCCTGATGATTATGACTACCTCATAACCTCAGTCTGCCTTAAGGCATCAGTTAAAAGATTGCCCCTTTCTCCTCTTCTATCTGATTATGAGGCAACAAGTTTGGCCTGCCTGCTACTGTTTTTCCAGCAGTCTGTGACTATGCTGAGTAATACTAATAATACATTATATTTATATAGTGTTTTTAAAGTTTTAAAATATTTTGCAATGCTTTACAACCTTTCTCATTTGACAATGCTGGAAGCTGTGTCTATATTAAGCTGACTCTATATTAAGACAAACACTTCATATTACAAAGCCACTCACCAGATAGCAAATTTTTTCTAATTTATTATTTTTGCCAAACTGAACAGTATTCATGTTGATATTCCAAACCCCGAGCAATCTACTTGGTATCAGTTTCCTTTTGGATAGCAGTAGAAACACTTAAGAGTTAAAAACTTTAAAAAAATGTAAAGGAATCCTGGCAGCTTCTGCATATAGTAAAACATGAATATTACAAACAAATGACCAAGGTCTAAGCTATCCCTTGGTATAGTGTAGGATATATTAAATATTTTCCTCTGTTTCATTTGTAATAATTTAGAAGCCTCAATGTTGCCAACACATGGGGATTATTCCAAGTAACTAAATTTTACTAATATTCATGTTAGAAAAGATTCACATTTTCTTCCTCAGTTGTTCTTTATTCTTTGAACTTCTTTAACATGGCAGTGTTAAAAAAAAAAAAGTCTTAGAATTTTTTATATCTTTCTTCTGACCTTCATATTTAACATAACTTTAAAGACTTTTATCATTCAGGGTAATGGATTTCATGGTCTTTCTGAATCTGTGATAACCATATATACACACATATACATATATACATACACACAGTAATGGACTTGATAGTCTTTCACATTTGAATTGAAAATATAACTGGGCCACTACAAATTAGCCCAAAATTTTTAACATGGCTTGTTTCCCATACAGTCTCTCTATACATTCCTTTGTTATGGTGTCCAAATGTCACTGGCATTTCAGCTTTTTGTAAACTAGTCTTTATCCTTATGTTATTTGAATACTTAGAAATCAGTTCTTTGCTAAAAATAAAGGCTCCAGAGATGATTTGAGTACAATCACAAGTAGCCTAAAGCTATTAACATTCAAAGTCATATGAATGACCATTGTACATTCCAAATTTCTGTTTCTTGATCAGTGAAACCAATTTTTTTTTAAATCAACCAATTTGGTTGAACAAAAAGGCTTTGTTTGCCAATGTTCTTTCCAGGGAATTGATGCATATTTATGCAGGATAATTATTTCAGAATCAGTAACCTCTTTTCCTGAGAAAGGGTGTTTACAATATAATCATATCTTAGAATATTATCTTGTGTGTGAAGTCATTTTCTTATGTACCTATGTAGATAAAAAAAGAGAAAAAGTTAATTTCTTCTGAAACTTTTGAACATATTTGAGATCATTCTGTCTCTTTCTCTGACCAACTGTCTTCAATTTTTCATCTCCCCAAAAATGTTAGTATAGATAGTTTTGGGTTTTGTCCTGTTTAAAATTAATTTTTCCTACGTGCTTAGGACATTTTTTCAGCTGAAGCTGCTAGGATTTCAATATATGCAGGACAGTGGTGACATGCTTCAGTCCTCAATTCTTTTCTGTCTCCTCAGTTATTAGAGAGGAAACGTAGCCCATCTGTCTGGACCTGTGTAGAAGGATTTGGAGGAAAAAAAAATAGCAGGTAAGAAACGTTCCCTTATTTTGTGAGCTGCCCCATGTAGTTGCCCCCATAATATTTAGTAGAAGGTATAAAGAAAAAAATTGTCACAGGCTAAAAATAAATATACTTCAAAATAATTTAGGAGATAATTTCTACCTCAGTTTCCTCATCAGTAAAAGAGGGGGTCAGTACAAGTGTTTTCTAAAATTTTTTCCAACTCTTAAGAGTCTATTAATCTATGACTTTAAACCCACCATTAACTAGCTTTTGGGTTCCAGAAAAGAGCAGCAATAAGAATCCCTACTACCAGACTGCATAAATAGTTCCCAGTATAGGCAGCTCACTCTCCCTTTTGCCTACCTTAAATCTTGACAAAGAGGAGAACATAAAAGAATCATAGTTGAAAACATAAGGAAGTATGGAGTGGGCCCTTGATTTTTGTTTTTGTTTTCTGCTAAATTACTCGAACAATTAACATTGGGTATAATGAATAGTATTTTATTTTTTAAATTCAATTTTATTTTCAGTTCCTAATTTTCTGCCTCCTTATTCTCCCCCCACCTGTTGATAAAGCAAGAAAAGCAAAAATCATAACAAATATGGCCATAAAAAAACTTTGTTAATCATGTCAAAAAAGAAAAAGAAAATATGTTTCAGTATGCACTCTTGAATCTATTGGCTCTCTTATCTGAAGGTGGATATATTATAGATGGTCACTGTTGAGTACAGTTCCTAAGTCTTAAAAAATTGATCATCTTTATAATATTGTTATTGTACAAAATAATCACTTTATTTTGTGTCAGTTCATACAAGTCTTGCCTGAAACCATTCCTTCATCATTTCTTGCAACAAGATAGGTAGCATTCTATCACATTCACACACCACAGTTGTTCAGCCCAACTGATGAACATCTCTTCAGATTAGAGTTCTTTGACAACACACAAAGTACTGCTATAATCATATGGATCTTTTTCCTCTTTCTTTGATTTGTTGGAGGATAGACCTATAGCAATATTATTGGATCAAAGGATATGCATCAAAAGATAGTTTCATAACTTTTTGAGCACAGTTCCAAATTGCTTTAGAGAATAGTTGAACTAGTTCACAACTCCACCAGCAATGCATTAGTTTACCTGTTAATGACTACCGACAATGCATTAGTGTGTATATATACACATACACCCACACACCCATACATACATCCACCCCCAGCATTTGTCATCTCCTTTTTGTCAATATAGCAACTCTACTAAGGATAAGATGGTATCTCAGAATTGTTTTAATTTAATGAGCAGTATTTGATAAATGTATTTAGTAAAGATAAGTTAGCTTTCCAGTTGTTAAATTGTCCCACCTCTAGTTCTTAACTTTTCAGACTTTCTTGACTGACTCTTTCCAGGATAGTAGAATAGAAACATCTGAATCTCTCATCTGTCCCTGACTACTCATCCCTTCCTGGGTAACTCTCCCAGAGGAGAAGGTGCTTTCTCCATGCTTGGTCTTAGGATTCTCTATAGGCATGGCTAGTGTGATAACAATCCATTCTTTTATCCATTCTACTTATCATGCCCAAAGTAATGCATTTTGCATGCTGTTAGATTCAGGTTTGAAGTCCTAAAGCCAGTTACATTTATTACATTAGCCTAGGTAAAAAGCATCAAATTTGTTAATCGAGTATATGAAGAATGTTAAATTAGGCAGAGTCTGAATTACAGGATAGTTTTGGCAAAATTTAACAAACTGGAAAAAGGAATGAAATGTACTAGAGAAAAAGTCCAAGTTGTTATACGCGGAAACCCAACTGCCTAATAATGCAGTGGAGATTCTGCTGCATCTGGAGTTTGCAGACCTGGATTCAGATCCCAGTTCCCTGTACCTTGCCAACCCTCTTGACCTTGGTAAAATATAACCTCCTGGACTTTGGTTTCCTCATCTGTGAAATGAGGGGATTAGACTAACTGTCCTCTAAGGTCCCTTTAAGCCTATGATATTACAATATCAATATAAAGTGAGGGAAAGACTAGTTAAGAAAGAAAAATGTGCTGGTAGGATAGGATAGGCAGAAAATAAAATATTATGGAGGGTGGTGGTTGTGCAGTTAATAGAATATGATGAAGAGCACAAACAAATCTTGGAATCTGGAATGAAAGTGATTGTGGAAAAGGACCAAAAAAATAATAATTTTTTTACTACCTTCACCTTGCACATAAGGCAAGTGTTGACTGACTTGCTACCAATAAAAACATATTTAGAGATCCATTTAGAGCAGAAACTGCTTTGACAAATATGTGACAAATATATTCCAAAGTAGCATAACAAAATAAAGAATCCAGACTTTCAACAGTATTATAAGAAGCAAGAGTAGTTGTGTTTGACTGTACTTAGGAAACATTGTAGATGGTTAGAAACATTATAAGATAGACTCTCCCCGCCTCTCCATGCTTTAACTTTGGGCAAGTATCTTTACCTGTGTAGTCATAGTTTCTCATTTACAAGGCTTAATTCTCAAGGGATTTATTTGCATTCTATATGCTTATAGGGCTATAGTAATCCTCCTTAAATCTATAATGATCTTGGATAAAGATTTTAACATGGGAGATAATTATGGGAAAGAAAAAACAAAAATAGCAAATGGAATAGGTCATAGGATATCCCAAATAAGTAAAAGACTGTAAAAACAACAATTCTGAATCATACTGTCCTCAGAATTAAAATTAACACCTAAATCTCATTGTTACTATGTTTTTCAAAAAGAAATTTATAATGATTTTATTTCTTGAATAATGTCCAAGGCAGGGATTTTTTTGGTTTTTGGTTTGGACAAAATTGTCCCCAGCTTTTAAGGAGCAGTTTATATTCTCCTGTAGTTAATGAATGAATAATAGTAAAATTCTTTTAAAGATTAAAAAAATGCAGAAAAAGTATATTTCTGTCTGAGCTGCCAGCAAAGTATTTTCCCAGTTTAACACCTAGAACTCATTCTTGACTTTTTTTTTTTCTTTTAAAGTTTACTTGTCAATAAGCAAAGACAGCTCTAGTGCCTTCTGGCACTAACTCTTTTTCCTGGTTACTGGAAAATGGGTCTCTGTGGATAATCATGTTCTGGCTTATAATAAACATTCCATATACCTCTTGATTTTACTCTTTGAAGCCTAAGCTTGTGCTTGGTTATTATTCAAGTAATGACTATTTGTCAAAAAATCCTGTCATTGGCTTCGATTTTTTTTTTTAATTTTGTGATTGTGGTTTCACAATTTTCAAATCTAAACCCCTACTTTCTCCCACATAGACAAGGAAAAACCACAAAGACAAAGCTACCAAGGGAGTAAAGTCCTAGTTTCTTGTGCCAACCTAGATTTGTTCATGGTCTTTCATATGTAGATACAACTTAACAAGATCTGAAAAAGTCTTTAAGATTTTCCCTATAAAATTTTTTATAACCTATTTTTTTTCCTATGACATGAGTTTTCCAGCATCCATCTTCTTTGCAGCTTTTAATCATTCTCTGCATCCTTTGCTTTCTTCCTCCTCTTTTCTTCTTCTTCTCTTCTATTTCTCTTCAAATCATCTAAATACTAAAATGATTCCTGAAGACAGAATGCTAAAGGGCAAAAAAGCAATTGAGAGATTTCTTGTGAGTAGAACACATTCTAATTCAGGCAGCTATAATAGTACTATATTGTCTCTTCCCCAAATGGGTCTAATTAATCTAAAATTCTATTAATATTTATTGAAATTGTTCATTTTAATTTCATTTTATTTTTTTCAGAATTCTCACTGATAATCCTTTGTCAACCATTGAAGATAGTTTTTTTTCCCAATTGCCATCATTGAAATATTTGTAAGTATTTAATAAGACATAAATTCATGAGTCACCTTTGCCTTAGATTCTACTATTCCTTGTTTGATGAAAGCACCAAAAACCAATTTGTCATGTACATAAGCTAAGAAGTCATTTAATAAAGGCTCTTATAAAAGATATTTTAAAATAAAGAGTGACTTTTAGCGGAAAAACAGTAACATTCATCTATTAGATACTTGCTGTCTGCCAGGTGCTATGCCAGTCATTGTGGATACAAAGATAAAAGTGAATTTGTGAAATTTCTGTTTTCACGGAATTTACATACATCCAATAGACAACCTGGCAAGAATAGGTGAATCTAAAACAGATATAAGGGAATACCCCACAGGCTTCATACAAATTCATGGTGGTGCTGAGCTTGAAGAGGTGGAGGTAAGAGTACATACCAGCCATGGGGAAAGGCTGTAAAAAAGCATTGAGAAGGGAGCATGTACAGGCTAGAATAAATAGAGAATATGTAAAAAGAGGGGGGATGTATAGTTACAATGGGGCCAGGTTATGAATCAGGCTTTAAATGTTGAACAGATGAATTTATCTTTAATCCTAGGGAGCCCCCAGTGTTATTGAAAGAGGGAGGGGACATCACATGGTCAAACTTGTACTTTAGGAAAATTATATGTGAAGGATGCATAATAGTGGAGAAAGACTTGGAGAAAACTATTGAAATAGTCCAGGCAGGAAGTGATGAGGATTTGAACTAGGTTGATGGCTATGTAGGTGGAAAGAAGGTGGAATATGGATGGATGTGGAGATAGAAACTATTTGCCTTAGAAAGTCACTGGATATAGGAAATGAGGATAGCACTGAGGTTATAAATGTCAGTAACTGGAAAGATGGGCATGAAGAATGCAGTACTAAAGAATATCTAGAGACATATGAATGAAAAGGAAACCAAGTGGAAGGAGAAACTGTCGTCATAACAGGGATGCGGTTTAGATTCTAAAAATTATATCATTCATCATAGGAAAGAATAAAATGATAGGGAATGAGAAATTTGAGGTGTTTGCAGATCTCTTTATAATATACAATTTCAAGGTAAAGGGACAAATATAATTTTTTTTAAATTTAAAATTATTTTGATTAACTTCTATTTCCTTAGTACAACTTATAGGCTATATGTAGGAATTTCTTTTACAGAAAATAAACTCTTGAAACTGCTTGTTTTATAGAATATCAGCAATTGAGAAAATGACATTTTCTTAACTATCTTGAAAGTACAGAATTTGCATATTTGGATTCATAGTTTTATTTTTCTTCTAGGGATATAAGTAGAACAGAAGTACCACTTATGACCATCGAGAATATCCTGGTGACAGCTCTCAAGTTACAGACACTGTAAGTATTATGTGAATATTATTTTCAGTTAGATGTTTGTTTTTTTTTTAATGTATCATTAGGTCCCTGTTATGACATAGTTTGTTATTACACAGATTTGGATAATGTTATGCAGTAACTTGTGGCCAAAAACCCAATAACAAAAGTTAGTGGAAATTTAATATGATAAGGTGAGCTCTTAACAGTAAATACTAATGCCCTATCTTTCAACCGTAGTGGTACATAGCATATTTATAAAGTGAAACTTTTAGAACTGAAAAATGGAGGCGAAGGAGGTTTTCAGTTACCTGTGAGTCTCCAGACTTCCAGAAGATAAATGATTAAAAAAAAAAAAAAAAACAATACTGTGCTTCCCATTTCCATAGCAGTTTTAGTATAGACTCTAACCATAATGTATGGCATGAAAAACTATTGTTTTAATTCAACCACAAAAACAAAAACCACAAATACATAGATAATCTATGTAAAACTCATCCACTTATAAAAATTATTAACTACTCATTCATTGACCTCGCTGCACCATCTAACATTTCTACCTGATAAAACTTTGGGTCTCTACTAGGAATATGCCTAATCATTCAAATCCTCACAGGCCTATTCCTAGCAATACACTATACCTCAGACACCCTAACTGCCTTCTCCTCTGTCGCCCACATCTACTGTGGTTGACGTCATAACATATATTCCCATGGTTATTTCTTGTTTAGAGCTTATTTGTCAGTTTTCAATATTAAAACATTTGATATGTGACCAATAAGGGTCACTGTGGAGCAAAGTTGACTGAATCCCTGCTCTTTTCTGCATCCTACCAATATGAAAAGGGGATGAATTGAATCTGTCCAAATCTTCTCAACTGATAATTTTAGGGATATGACTTTTCCTTTCCTCTCAGCTTCCTACCTTCTCTCCCTAACTCCTAAGACTGGAATTTATGCCTAAGGCCTCTGCAGGTTGATCAACCATAGTAAGCTACAACAATGAGTTTTTGGATATATTTTTTACTTATGTATATATATATATATATAGATAGATAGATAGATAGATACATACATACATACATACATACATACATATATACATACATACATACACACATACATATGTGTGTGTGTTTCACTTAGAAAGTTTGTATAAGATCAAAAATTATGTTAAAATCTCCTCAAGCTCAAGATCCCCAGTTAGGCTAATTCCTAATTTTTAGACAGATTTAGATCTCTTTTCTATTTAAATTATGTGATTTTTAATTACCCCTGACTTCTACTATTTCCTTTGTCTCTGCTGTATGTCAGTATATAAGCCAGTTCCCCATGCTGGGACTCTGCCAGCAGTCAGGGTGTCTTCAAGTGCCTAGAATGCTAAACATCTGGCTTAGGGTGCACCCAGTGCTGCTGCTGCTAGAAGAGCCAGAATCAGCACCAGCAATATGTGTGTGGGGTGGGGAGAGGTCCTGTCTAATGATAGATTAGTGTCTTGGGGGAATTGAATTTGCATAATATGTGCAATATACATAATAATTTGTAAAGCAAAAACTGTTATAACTATGTGAAAAACATTGCATAACATTAATAATGATTTGTTATGATGGATTTTTTTTTAAGGAGAGCACTTTAATATGCATACATTAAAAAGTTTTAAGGAGCTTTAAAAACTTAGAAGGAAATGAAGGGAAAAAATAGGGAAAGAGAGGATTGATATACATCCCCAGTTTGACAGCTTCTAGAGGAAGAAACAGTTCTGCCACATTCTTTTATAAATGGAGCAGTCCAGGAGCAGAAGTCCATCATTAGTCCCCAATCCAAATAACCCTCACTGTTCTGGTGCTGTTCCCTGGCTTCTCTGATAGTTTTGTAGCAGGATTCCACAGGCCAGCTGCCAGTTGGGATTGTGCCTGTAACCTTTCAAGATATGTAAGCACAAGTGAAGTCCATCCTCCAGCTCAAAGATAATCCATTCTAATCTGTTTCAGGACTGGCAGGGGATGTCTATCCCTCTGAACTACAAATTCTGGGATGTATATCAGATCTAAAAGCCTTGTTATAGATATAAAGATAGTTATGATTCACTTACATTACATTGTTTATTATTGAAGTTCTGTCCATAGAAATAACATGCAGGTAAGAGAGTCAGGAAATTATCATTGTGGATTTTGAACCAGTGTGAGTCATATAAAGAAAGGGCAATATTACTTAGGAGGGCAAGGAGAGGTGGATTTCTTCGTAGGAGCCAAACTAGGTGGGACCTGAAGTGGTCTGGTCTCAGCTAATTGCTCCTACTATTTTGCACCAATATTTGGAATATTATGGAAGAACTTAGTTAAGATAATTTTGATTGAAGGCAATATTAAGTAGAGTCCACCTGTAGAGATCTTCTTAAAAAGTTCATTTGGTTTAGATAAAAGCCAAAGGATAAAGGAAAGCAATGTGAAAAAAAAAATCAGATTAAATATTTTTTTTAATTTAATATACAATAAATGAAAAGAAAATATATAGCCAGAAAACATATAGACTTTAATTAACTAAACAAGAAAGGAAAAATACAACCATTAAAAAGATAAAATACCCAAAATTATATAAATATTTACAGGAAAAGTGAGGACTTTGTTGGCAATCAACATGAACAATTGCTGTTAAATGAGTAATTGGCTAAAGAAGAATGCATAAAAAGGAAGGACACCCATCATAAGTCACTCTTGGTTTGTCCTACACAAAAATAGTTTGAAATATCTAAAAAATGTTTTAAGTACATATATGAGCTATGAATTGTCATTTCTTTCATTTCAAGATAAAGCTGAATTGCTCATCTACTCTTTACTTTTTAATTCATAGGCAAAAAGGATATATGCGTTTAAAAGTTTTTCAGCAAATATGTTTAAAAATTAATACTTAAGTGATCTTAGCCTTTATCAACTATATTTTACCTTTTGATTGTTTCTTTTCTTTTCTTTTTTTTTTTTTTTTTGGTGAGGAAATTAGGGTTAAGTGACTTGCCTAGGGTCCCACAGCTAGAAAGTATTGAGTGTCTGAGGTCAGATTTGAACTCAGGTCCTGCTGACTTCAGGGCTGGTGTTCTATCCACTGTGCCCCAGCTGCCCCTTTTGATTGGTTTTTAATATTCTAGTATTTAAAGATAATCCCTAGAGGAGAGCAGAAGGAGGAATTAATTATTGAATATAGAAAGGCTTTGATATTTTATTTGTTTCTGCATTGTGCTATAGCATATTTCATGTGTTCTGGATTATTATTTCTACTCTATTTTGTTGTAATAGATTTGGTAAATTAGTGTTCCAATATGAAATATTAATAAGCATAATTATAACTACTTTTTAAAACCATATTTTCTCTCCTAGTCACATATTTCTATATAATGCAAGGGCTAAATAAAGGAGATTTCTCCATACATATTTTCATGTAATATATTTCAAGAACTGCACTTAGTGAATAAATTAAAGTTGTTTAACATTTTATTTTTAATATCCTATAATTTTAGATTATACAGAAACATAAAAAAGAAAATAATGGCACTGTATTGTGGGAAATATGTGGTTTTAGAACCAGAGAACTTATTAACTGTGTCACCTTGACAAAGTCACTTAAATTCCTGGCCCTCAGTTTCTTCATCTGTACAATGAGAGAGTTGGATGATAATTACCTTTGAATAATCTACCATCTTATGCTTTGAATCTTGGCTCTGCTGCTTGTTAACTGTATGTCATTGGTCAGGTTTGTTCTATTCTCTGAGTCTTAGTTATTCTCCTCTATAAAATGAGTTAAAGATTAAACTGAATATTCTCCAACGCCCTTCCAGCTCTAAATGTATGATCCTAAGATAAAAATGAATTTTGAATGGTGTTTTGAACTAACAAACTTTAGAACCAAATTATTAAAATAAAAATATTAGAATTGTTCTGCTTGGATAGATACAGCTAATAAGCAATGTTAATTGTTAATTGTGGGAAGATAATTAACAATAAGACCTCATCTCCAACTCCTGCCCCACCTTCCTGGCTCCAGATATAACATCAAGGCTTAGAGTTGTGTCATTCTAGGAAGAGATAGGAAAAAAAAAATCACCTTTAGACTCCCTAACTCAACTCAGAAATCCACAGAGCGAGCCCTGGAATCCTGCTGGGACTCTGGAATAGACAAACCAGGTAGGCTAAATCCAGAGCAAAAACAATCTCTGGGAGCAATCCCTGGAAGCTTCAATCAGACAACACTTTCTACTTGACTTTTACTGAAGCCTGTGGCAATGGCAACCTAGCCAGAGTGTTCAGGGTAGGTTCAATGTCATATTCCCTGCCTGAGCCAAACAGTTCCAGATCCCAGGCAGGTCTGGGATGGTACTAGTGGCAAAAGCCCAACAATAGGAAAAGGACCGTAAGCTTATAGAATAACTACAAGGTACTCCAGTAAGCCTGAGAGAAAGAGTTCCCCAATTAGTTAGGGCCAGATCTGTCCTCCAGCAGTCAGTTGGGATAGACATTGAGACTGGCAAATCTTGATTCACCAATTGTGGAAGAAGCTGAGACACCTCAGATGTAATCCCCAGGGAAAGCAACATTAAAAATAGAGAAAATCAGAAAGTGAACAGTAGGCAGAAAAGTCTGAAATTTACCAAAGATCAAGAAAAAGAAAATTCAGAACCTTGAGAAGCAGATAAACCAATAGAGAAGATAGTAATAGCAGAAGGAAATATAGCCTCCAGTCCAGACCACCAAAAAAAAAAACAACAACAACAACAACAACAACAACAAATCAGGCCTCTATGAATAAATATTGTAAACCAAAAAAAGGTAAATCAACAACTGATGAAGCAAATGTCAATCCTCAAGACAGTTTGGAACTACAACAGGATGTCTTTAAATGATTTAAAAGAGAAATGAGAATTAAGAAAGCAGAATTTATGGTTTGCATAGCAGAAATGATTGGCAGAATAGGAAAAATCTGAATCCACAGTAGCAATTCTCATCAGAGAAAAAGAGAATAATTGGGACAGCAAATACACAGAGGTGAAGAACAATCTGGCAGAAGCAAAAGGCTATTGCATGAATTCCATAAAGTAAAACATATTGATATCAAAGACAGGATCTCTGTGCATCCAGTTTTTAAGATAAAAGGTTTTTTTTAGAATTATAAGACTCCTAGAATACAAGTCAAAGAGCCTGAACACTATAATACAAGAACTAAAACAGAAAATTTCCTCTAAAACTACTGAACACAGGGAAAAAAAAGTATTAATTGAAAAACTCCACAGATAGATAGCCTCCAGGAAAAAACAACCAACAAACACAACTTATGTTTCAAACATTTGTGGTTAAATTTAACAATTCAAAACAAATTCTGCAACTGACAGGAAAAAGACCTTCAAATATAAAGAAAGGAAAATTCAATTAAGACAGGACTATTCTGAATCTAGCATAAACTACAGCAGGGAATATAATAATGTATTCCTAAGAGCAAAGGAGCTCAAGGTGAAGTTCAAGGTGACATATCTTGCAATCTGCGTAGCTGGAAAAAAAAATGAACATTCAATAAAAATTGTTCAAACATTCCTATAGAGAAAATTAAACCTGAAGAAATTTTTGCTACTAAAACACTCAGATGAGAAAAATACAAAGATGATAAATGAAAACAGCAAACAAAGGCAACAACAACAAAATAACCAAAAGACTATTGAGATTTCTTTCTAAATGTACAGAAGGAGATATGTTGAAAGCAAAAGTCAAACAAGTGAAACAATCCTGAAACATTATTGGTACTCTTCCTAATGCTATGCCTATAGATGAATTGATTTGTTTGGTGTTGTAGGAATAAATTACAAGATGGGGATGTATTTAAAAGGGGGAAGGGAAGTTAAAAATAGAGGGGGAATAAATGTATTTTAATCAAGTCAAAGGAATGATGAAGGGAAAAGGACTCCTATAATCTCTTATGAACCTATTTAAAAAATGGATAAGGAAGCAAAGGAAAGAATTGAAAACAAGGGAAGCAAAGAAAGGAAAAATCTTGTTTCAATAGTGAGAGGGGTACCACTAATGAATATTCCTGTAAAAGTGAAATATTGTTTAAAGGAGATGGGGATGGGGCAGCTAGGTGACACAGTGTATAGAGCACCAGTCCTGAAGTCAAGAGGATCTGAATCCAAATCTGATCTCACACACTGAATACCTGTGTGACCTTAGGAAAGTCACTTGACCCCAATTGTCTCAGCAAAAAAAAAAAAAAAGATGGGGATGTTTGGAAAGGAATTTGATATTTAGAAGGAGCTCCTGGGGACAATTTATACCTAGAAAATTAAGAGGATATGACCCATCAGAGGATTTCATGGCAAATGATGGAATTAAAAGAAGCAAGTTAAGATCAACTAGAAAGTGAATAATCAGAATTTTAGGAAAATTCCTACCATGGGGCAATATCTTCTACAGGAAATAATATTGCCAAGAGACACAAAGAAAAAAATGGAGTCAGGAATCAAAGGCAAAAACATAGAAACTTTAGAAAGAATCCTAAATAGCAACCTAAGAATCTTTTATTCCCTGAGACTGAAAAAGGAATAAGTAAGTATAAAAGCCATGGAAAAAATGTCTAGAAAGAAAGGGAAAAGAGAATGGGGAGGGAGGGAGGGGAGGCGAATCCTTTTTCATAAATAGGATCAGAATATGGCATTTAAAAAATTTAACAAATTGAAAGGAAGATTTTACTTGACTAACTGAGAGAAGGGAAAAGATAGGAAGAATTAATGACTAATTAAAAGCAAGAATGAAAAAAGAATAAGCAAATTCCAGAATTTAGGGAAAAGATAAATTGAAGAGGAGGTTTTAGGGTGAGAAGAAGACAGCTGATAGAAAAAGGGTTACCTTAAAATAGATTAAAATAAACAGATATAACATGTTTAAAATAAAATAAACAGATTATAATGTGTTTTTATAAAGGAAGAAGATGGGAAAATCCTAATTTGGAAGAAAAACTTTTTTTTTTAATAAATTTTTTTTTATTTTTATAAAAAATTTTTTTCAAATGAAAAAGAATGATATTGGATTAAGAAAGCAAAACCCTGTAATCTGTTGCTTACAAGAAATACATTTTTAAAATGACATAAAACAAGGGATGTAAAATTTTTTGCTATGAATTAATGCAAAAAAAAAGGGGGGGTTGCAATCATGCTATCTGAAAAAGCAAAAACTTTTTTTTTTAAAAAAGACTACATTTTGTTAAAAGGAACTATAGACAATAAAAACAGTATCAGTAATAAATTTAAAATCTCCAAATGCCTTAGCATCCAGATTCACAGAGGAAACATTAACTGAACTAAAAAAGACATGAACAGTAACATAGTAGTTATAGGAGACTTCAATATCCTTCTCAGCTTTGGATAGCTTAACAGAGATAAAAAGGAAAATAAGGAACTGACTTGTGTTAAAAGATATGGTGGCTTTTAAATGGGACTGCAAAAAAATCACTATTTCTCAACATCACATGGAACTTTTACAAAAATTCACCATGTATTAAAACATGGGGATGTTTCAAACAAGTTGAAAAAGGCAGAAATAGTTAATATATACTTCACAAATCATAATAAAAATAACCATTGGTTCAGGGACTACAAACAAAAGACATAAACTTAAATGGAGATTTAGCAATAAAATAAAGACTGCATAGAGAATAAATCAAATATGTGAAAGAAAATGATTATGCTGAAACAATACACCAAAATTTTGAAGATGCAGCTAAAGCAGACCTTCAGAGAAATATCACTAGAAACATGTATTAACAAAATAGAAGAAAGGATTAGTAAACTGAATATGCATTTAAAAAATTAGAAAGCCAAAAAGCCAGCAAATCTAAAATAAGCACAAAAGAGTTGTTAAAAATTAGAGAAATTTTTAAAGTAAAATTAAAAGATGGTTCTTTGGAAAGATTAATACAATTGATACTTTGATTTGATTTAAAAGAGCAGAAAATCAAATCAATAAAATATTAAATGAGCAAAAATAATCAGAATATTATGCAATTATTTGCTAACAAAAATGAGAACATGGAAGAATTAACTTTAAAAATATCACATACCTGAAAAAGCATTTGATAAAATCCAACACCCATTTCTATTAAAAAACTAGAGTGTATAGGAATAAATGGACTTTTCCTTAAAATAGTAGCATCTATTTAAAACCATCAGCAAGCATCATATGTAATGGAGATAAAGTAGAACTATTCCCAATAAAATCAGAGGTGAAACAAGGTTGCTCACTATCACCATTGCTATTTAATATTGTATTAGAAATGCTAGCCTTGGCAATAAGAAGAAAAAGAGATGAAAGGAATTAGAATAGTAATGAGGAAACCAAATTATCACTCTTTCAAGATGATATGATGGCATACTTAGAGAACCCCAGAGAAACAACTAAAAAGCTATTAGAAATAATCCACAACTTTAGCAAAGTTGTAGGATACAAAATAAATCCACATAAATCATCAGTATTCCTATACATCACTAACAAAATTCAACAGCAAGAGATACAAAGAGAAATTCCATTTAAAATAACCGTTGATAATATAAAATATTTGGGAATTTATTTGCCAAGGGAAAGTCAGGAACTATATAAGCAAAATCACAAAACACTTTCGACACAAAGTCAGATCTAAGCAATTGGAAAAATACCAAGTGCTCATGGATAGGTTGAGCAAATAAAGATAATACTCCCTAAACTAAGCTATTTAGTGCTATACCAGTCAAACTCCCAAGAAACTATTTTACTGAACTAGAAAAATAACAAAATTTATCTGGAAGAATAACAGACTCAAGAATTTCAAAGGAATTAAGGAAGAGAAAAGCAAATTAAGGTGGCCTAGTTGTGCCAGATCTAAAACTATATTGTAAAGTAGCAGTCATCAAAACCATTTGGTACTGGCTAAGAAATAGACTAGTTGATCAGTGGAATAGGTTAGGTTCACAGAACAAAATAGCCAATGAGTATAACAATCTAGTATTTCACAAACTGAAAGGCCCTACCTTTTGGGATAAGAATTCACTATTTGACAAAAACTGCTAGGAAAATTGGAATCTTGCATGGAAGAAACTAGGCACTGACCCACACTTAACACTGTATATCAAGATAAGGTCAAAATGGGTTTATGATCTGGATATAAAGAATGATACTATAAACAAATTAGAAGAAAATAGTTTACCCCTCAGATTTGTAGAGGAGAAAGGAATTTTTGACCAAAGATCATCATCATTGATCATAAAATAATTTTGATTATATTAAGTTAAAAAGTTTTTGTACAAAATTAATGCAGACAAGATTAGAAAAGAAGCAATAAACTGGGAAAATATTTTTACCTCCAAAGGATCTGATAAAGGCCTCATTTCCAAAATATATAGAGAATTGACTCAAATTTATAATAGTTCAAGCCATTCTCCAATTGATAAATGGTCAAAGGATATGAACAGACAATTTTCAGATGAAGAAATTCAATCTATTTGTCGCCACATGAAAAGGTGCTCCAAATCACTATTGATCAGAGAAATGCAAATTAAGACAACTCTGAGATACCACTACACACCTCTAGATTAGCTAAAATGACAAGAAAAGATAATGCTGAACGTTGGAGGGGATGTGAGAAAACTGGGACACAGATACATTGTTGGTGGAACACTCTGGAGAACAATTTGGAACTATGTTCAAAAAGTTATCAAATTTTGCATACATTTTAATCCAGCATTGTTTCTACTGGGCTTATATCCCAAAGGAGGGAAAGGAACCCACATGTGCAAAAATGTTTGTGGCAGCCCTGTTTGTAGTTGCCAGAAACTGGAAAATGTGTGTTTGCCCATCAATTGGAAAATGGCTGAATAAATTATGGTATATGAATGCTATGGAATACCATTGTTCTGTAAGAAATGACCAGCAGGATGATTTCAGAGAGGTCTGGAGAGACTTAACATTAACTGCTGCTAAGTGAATTGAGCAGAACCAGGAGATCATTATACACAGCAACAACAAGACTATAATGATCAATTCTGATGGACGTGGCTCTCTTCAACATTGAGATGATTCAAACCAGCAGTGTAGTGTATGAAGAGAGCCCATGAGAACACCCAGAGAACCAACCATGGGAACAGAGTGGAACACAACATAGTATTCTCATTCTCTCTGTTATTTGCTTGCATTTTTTTTCTCATTTTTTCTCTTCTTGATTTGATTTTTCTTGTGCAACAAGATAACTGTATAAATTTGTATACACATATTGGATCTAACATGTATTTCAACATATTTAACATGTATTGGACTACCTGCCAGATAGGGGAGGAGGTGGAGGGAAGGAGGAGAAAATTTGCAACAAAAGGTTGTGCAAAGATCAATGTTGAAAAAATTACCCATGGACACTGATGCATTGTTGGTGGAGTTGTGAACGAATCCAACCATTCTGGAAAGCAATCTGGAATTATGCCCCAAAAGTTATCAAACTGTGCATACCCTTTCATCCAGCAGTGCTACTACTGGGCTTATACCCCAAAGAAATACTAAAGAAGGGAAAGGGACCTGTATGTGCCAAAATGTTTGTGGCAGCCCTGTTTGTAGTGGCTAGAAACTGGAAATTGAATGGATGCCCGTCAATTGGAGAATGGCTGGGTAAATTGTGGTATATGAATGTTATGGAATATTATTGTTCTGTAAGAAACGACCAGCAGGATGAATACAGAGAGGCTTGGAGAGACTTACATGAACTGATGCTAAGTGAAATGAGCAGAACCAGGAGATTATTATACACTTCGACAATGATATTGTATGAGGATGTATTCTGATGAAAGTGGATTTCTTTGACAAAGAGACCTAACTGAGTTTCAATTGATAAATGATGGACAGAAGCAGCTACACCCAAAGAAAGAACACTGGGAAACGAATGCGAACTATTTGCATTTTTGTTTTTCTTCCCGGGTTATTTTTACCTTCTGAATTCAATTCTCCCTGTGCAACAAGAGAACTGTTCAGTTCTGCAAACATATATTGTATCTAGGATATACTGCAACATATCTAACATATATAGGACAGCTTGCCATCTAGGGGAGGGAGTGGAGGGAGGGAAGGGAAAATCGAAACAGAAGCGAGTGCAAGGGATAATGTTGTAAAAAAAAATTACCCTGGCATGGATTCTGTCAATATAAAGTTATTATTAAATAAAATAAAATATTTTTTAAAAAAAGAAAAGAAAAAAGTACCCATGTATATGCTTTGTAAATAAAAAGCTTTAATAAAAACTTTTTTTTTAATATCACATGCCTAAACTATTAGAAGAGCAGATATTTTAAGTGTGTCAACCTTAGAAAAGAAAATCAACCTGTAAAACTACCAAAAAAAATTCCTGGTCCTAATAGATTATCAGGAGAATTCTGTCAAACTTTTAAAGAACAATTAATACTAATATTTCACAAATAAGTTTAAAATTGAGAAAGCACCTTACCAAAACCCTTTTATGAGACAAAGTTTTAATACCAAAACCACAGAAGAAAATCTTAGGCCAGTATCATTAATATTGACTCAAGAATTTAAACAATGATCCTATAGTTCTGAAAATCCTAGCGACCAAAATAAGACAAAAGTTAAGTAAAAGAAGACAGAATAAAGAGGGGATAAAACTATCCCTATTTATATTCTGTTGCTTATAAGAAATACACTTAATATTCAATAAAATAATATACTTGATAAAATACTTTTTAAAAAAACACAAATACATTTAAAAGACACATAGAGAATAAAAATGAGAAGCTGGAAACATTTATCATGCTCCAAAAAGAAGTTGCAATTGTACTATTAAAGTGAAAACAAACTTTCAGAACATAAAAAAATTATTTAAAAGCCTCTCTATTTTCCTGAAAAGAACATAGACAACAAACCAACATCAATATTTAACTTAATATCTGCCAAATGCCTCAGCATTTAAATTCACAAAACATTAATTGAAGTCACAGGATTCCTCAAACTGAGGACGTTTATCCCCTTCACCCAGGGCTATAAAGTTTATTTAAAGGCCCACAAAACAAAAGTTTTTGCTTTTACTATAGTCTGGCCCTCCAACAGTCTGAGGGACAGTGAACTGGCCCCCTATTAAAAAGTTTGAGGAATCCTGAAAACAATAGTGACAGATTTTAATATCTATTGGGGATGAGTCTAACAAAGATTAACAAAAGAGAGAATATAGGATTAAACAAAATGATGCCGAAATAAGCTAAAGACCTATGATATTTTCTAAAATCATAACATATTTTAACTGCTAAAAATATACATATTCCTCAGCATCAAATAGAACTTTTACAAAAAGTTAACATTAGGGTACAGGGATATTGTAAACAACTGTAAAAAAGTAAAAACAGCAAATACATCCTTTACAAATCATAAAGCAATAAAACTAATCATTTCAGTGATTGGAGAGACAAAACAAAACTATAAGCAATATCTCTAATATTCATGCAAAATTTTAAATGTTCACAAATTATCATTTTTAAAAGTGTACATTATGACCAAGTTGGATTCATAGCAGAAACTCAAGTTTACTTCAATATAAGGAATACTATAAATTTTGCTATTTGCCATAATAGTAGAGTATAAGCTGTAGCAATATAAAAAAAAAAAAATTCCGCAACAAACATAGACAAAGAGGAAACAAAATTAACACTTTCTATAGATGGTATGAAGGTATAGAGAACCCTAAAGAATCAATAAAAATAAATTGAAATAATTATTACAGTTGCAAATCCATATAAATCACATACCTGTATTTAACAAAATTTAGCAGCAACATCCAGAAAGAGAAATTCTATTAAAACTCCAGAAGTTATCAAATATTTGAGAGTGTCATCTTCCAAAAGTCAACTAAATAATAAATGAATTCAACTAAAAAGTGTTCTTTGCAGAAATACAGATTTAAATAATTGGAGACCAATTATAATAAAAATTACAGTACTTAAATTAACTTATCCAATATGGAAACCATCAAACTCCCAAAATATTTTATAGAACAAATGGGCAATATCTACAGGGTAATAGTGGGAAAAAAGAACTACAGAGTCTGAATGCAGATCAAAGCATATTATTTTCATTTTTCTTTTATTTTCCTCATGATTTTCCCCTTTTGTTCTGATTCTTCTTTCACAAATGACTAATGTGGTAATATGTTTAATATGATTGTACATATATAATCTATATTAGATTGCTTGCTGTCTTGGGGAAATGGGGAAGGAAAGAAGAAAGGGAGAAAAAATGGAAATAAAAATCTTATAAAGTAAATGTTGATAACTATCTTTACATGTAGTTCGAAAAAGATAACATACTATATGAATGTTATGGAATATTATTGATCTGTAAAAAATGACCAGCAGGATGGATACAGAGAGGCTTGGAGTGACTTACATGAACTGATGCTAAGTGAAATGAGCAGAACCAGGAGATCACTATACACTTCGACAACGATATCGTATGAGGATGTATTCTGATGAAAGTGGATTTCTTTGACAAAGAGACGAGTTTCAATTGATAAATGACGGACAAAAGCAGCTACACCCAAAGAAAGAACACTGGGAAACGAATGTGAACTATCTGCATTTTTGTTTTTCTTCCCGGGTTATTTTTACCTTCTAAATCCAATTCTCCCTGTGCAACAAGAGAACTGTTCAGTTCTGCAAACATATATCTAGGATATACTGCAACATATCTAATATATATAGGACTGCTTGCCATCTAGGGGAGGGGGTGAAGGGAGGGAGGGAAAAAATTGGAACAGAAATGAGTGCAAGGGATAATGTTGTAAAAAAATTACCCTGGCATGGATTCTGTCAATATAAAGTTATTATTAAATAAAAATTAAATTAAATTAAAAAAAGAAAAAGATAACATACTATTGGGGGAGGAGAGAAATGAGCAGAGCTATAATTTATACAATGACAACTTTGAAAGATTTCAGAATGCTGGTTAGTATAATGATAAACCATGGGCTGAAAAGAATGAAGGTGAAACACACAACTCATCCTCCTAACAAAGAGGTAATGAACTTGATAAACAGAGACATATTTTCAAGAATGTTCATATTGGTTTACTAGATAATGTAGCTGTGTGTTGAGGACTTTGTTTTTCTTTTTTATTTGCTTAATAGGAGAGATAATTTGGCATGGAAAATTTTGTAATAAGTCTAGCCTGAATTAGACATTTTAGTCTAGTGTTATAGTTTGAGCTTTTGGTTCAGCAATATTGGCACCAGAAGCATAATTAATTTAATTTTATACCTAGAAAAAGTTCCAAGAATTGTCTCCAAAACAGGAATAGTTCTGATTGCTTAAAGGCAGACGGATTTCAAGAGGGAGCTTCTTCCAATCTAGAATTTTGTCTTTTTATCTAGAAGACTGACCTATAAATGAATTTTCAACTAAAACTTGTTATTTGCAGATCAAGAAACATATCTATAGTGGGATGTGCCTTTACTGATCCTCTTTCCCCAACTACTGATGCTGCCAAAATATAACTATATTTATTTGTATTCTCTTTATAGTTTATATACTTATAATAGTATTTACTGTCTTCCCCATTTGAATGTAAGTTTCTTGAATGTAAGAATTGTTTCATACTCCTATTACTCAGCATGGTGTCTAGCACACAGTGGGTGAAATTCTGACCTTTCTAAGCTGTGACCCTCACATCTATGCCCATCTATGCCCGTCTGCATAGTGTGACCATACTCTTCACACAGTTAGCTGTCATCTCTGATCCCCTCTCCATTTGTCTCACAAATTCAAGGTCAACTACTTGCTCTATATTTCACTTTTCTAACAACCTACAGAACTCTGTTAACAGAAAACTATCTTGACTTGCTGGACTAATAATCTCATTTCTACCATGGTTTAACTTTTTTTCCCCCTATTTTCAGAGTCTTACCTAGCAATATTGCTTGCTGCCTGTGTCAGTTTAAAAAGAATATCGAAAGTACCTTCAAGACAATAAAGCTACAGTGTGAAAGCAAGTGCTTCACTAACTCCTTTCTTTGTGGTATGTCTGAGATGCTGAACTGTAAAATTTTAAATTAAGCAATGAAAATGTTCTTTTTGTTTAATGTTATTTATTGCTATTTTAAATTCTGATAATGAATCAAATAATATACCCTATTTGTATTCCTATGAAGAGTCTCCTTTTCTAAACATTTCTAAAATGGCCACTTGAGTTTATTGAGCATTTGGGGAAACAATATATTTGAGTACAGATTTTCTGAGGTGATACAGCTGCCAGAATAATCTTCCTAAAGCACAGGTCTGACCATGATATTCCTTTGTTTAAAAAAAAAAATCTTGTCTCCCAGTTAACTCCAAGACAAGGTTCTTAACTTTTTTTTTTTTTTGAAACCTTTGGTAGTATATAGAATCCTCTAAAGAATAATGTTTTAAAATGTATAAATATATGATAAATATATGAGCTTATAAAAGAAAACAATTACATTCAAATAGTTATCAAAGAAAAAAATGTTTTTGGCAAAGCAATTGGGGTGAAGTACCTTGCTCACACAGGTCTCACACAGCTAGTGAAGTGTCAAGTGACTGAGGTCAAATTTGAATTCAAGATCCTCCTGATTCTAGGAACAATGCTCTAACAATGCTCAAAATATATATTTTTTAAAATAAGTTCATGGACTGCATGTTAAGAACCCTTGCTAGTATAAATTTCAGGCTTCTTATCCTTACATTTAAGGCATTCTACAATCTGTATACAACTTGCTTTGCAGCCTGTTTCACATGACTGCTCTTCATATACTTTACCAGAGTAAATAGCTGTTCCCTGAATTTGACATACCATAACCAAAGTCTATATATTCATAAATTCCAAAAGCTCTTAATTTTTGTGTGCCATGAAACACTTTAGCAGTCTAGTGAAGACTTTCTTGGAATAACATTTTTAAATGCATAAAATAAAATACAGAGGATTACAAAGAAAATCAATTATATTGAAATAACTATCCAAAAAGTTTTAAGCTCATGAACCCCAGGATAAAACCCTCTGTTTTAGATTTAGTTTAATTAAATAAAATTGAAATTCAACCAATATTTATTAAGTACTTAGTACATACAAAATATTGTGCTAGGTGATGTGAATTAAAAAAAAAAAAAAAGGAAAGAAAGATATAATCCCTATCCTCAAGGAGAATACTTAATACTGGGAAGTTCAAGTACTACTTTCTCCATGTTGGTCTTTCTGAGTGAAAAGTGTTCTTGCCTTCTGAGTTATTCTAAAAACATTTTGAATATTTCTTTTGCCTCATCACTTATGCCTTAACTTATTTTTATGTGTCATTCATGCTATAGAAGAACTGTGTCATTTATATCTTTGTACCCATAGTACCTGATGTGAGAAATAAAAAGTCCAAGAATCATAATGTCTGGGTAATTAATAATCACTTTATTAATTGAGTTCACTGGCACTTTCCCAGGCAAAGACAAAGTTTCCTGCCTACCCAGTCTCAATATTTATATATTCTTTGAAGATTGTGTATTACTGCTAGACAAAAATCAATTCTGATTGGTTAACAATGACAGAATTTCTATTACAATGATAGGTGGATCTATTCTGAGGGGCTGGGTATGAGACTACGATTTTACCATTCTTAGACAAAAAGACTGAATTCTACTCAGACCACTTCTGCTACTGATAAATTTGCCTCTTTGCAACTTCTACTTTTTGGTCCTAGTTCTAGCTATTGGAGTCAAATGACACAAATATACTCTTTTCCTTATAATCACCTTTCAAATACTTCAAAACAGCTATCTTCTTTATTAATGTTTTCTTCCCTGGGCTAAATATCTCTTGTTTCCTTTGAATGATCTTCATATATTATACACTATAACTATTCAAAATTCTGGTTGCCTCCCTTTGAATGATAAATGTCTTAAACTGGAGTATCCAAAAATGAACACAGTTTCCCTTTTTCTCTTTCAGAAGGAATATTCCTTTCTCTGAAGAAGGTCTTTAAATATATATCTGCCAAAACCTCCACCCAGTTTAAAGTTAGCTTTTAAAATGTGAGCTGTTAAAGGGTAAATCCTGCAAAAGTTGGGAGTCTAAAGGCTAAAAGGAGTCTCAAAGTAGAAATTATTATTGTCTTCTAATTCACCTGATAGAGTAAATGGAGTTCTCTGCCCTCACCAATCAAGATTATGCAGGCAGTGGCCTTTTTATTTTGTTTGCTTAACTTTTCTTTCAATTATGTGTGAAAACAATTATTAACATTCCTTTTTTTTTCTCATATTTTAGTTTTGAACTCCAAATTTATGCACTAGCCTTCCATTACATAAATTGGTCTCTTAATTCTTGACAGATCAAAAAGAATCCATAGAAGATATACAAAGACAGTTCACAAATACATTGCAATCCAGAACAAAGAATTCAAGTATTGAACTAAACCTACAGCCTGAGAAAGTGTATATAGATAGTGGTATCTATTCTTTACCTTTGCTAACTGAAAAATTAAGTTCTAATGGTGAAATCGATCTTCTTGATGCAGCAGCAAAGTATTTGTTGCCAAACCTCCCAAAGGGTAAAGTCAAAAATATAGAATTGAAATTACTCCCATTTATTAAGACACTTAACACCCATTTGCGAAATGGAGAAAAAACTTCAAGTTCTTCAACAACTCAAACATCGTGGGCCTCGTTTGATCCAATACAGATCAATTTGTCTGATGAAATTCAATTGAGGAAACTTTATTTTGTGACAAATTTGCTAGAAACCTATCTTCGAGAAAAAATGTATTATATTAAAAACAAGCATGAAAAACATGTCAAAGCTAAATATCCAGTACTTCGAAAGAAATGGAAAACCTTCACCCTGGAAAGAAGCAAGAAATGTGATGAAGTGTCTGGAAAATGCAGCCAGCCCCCAGCCAGCAGTGAAAGAAAGGCAGTAGATAGGGGAGTGGATGCCTGCAAGGGACAGTTTTGCACAAAGATGAAGCTAGTGGAAATAGGGAAAGTCAGGAGCAGTGAGAAGAGCAAGGAAAAAAAGCATTCAGAAGGTACTTACCACAAAAGGGTGCAGGGAAAACAGGAAAGTGTCAGATCCTCTCTGAAAAACATTGCCAAAGGAAGGACAAGAGTTTTGGGGCAAATTGTGAAAAGGCTACGAAATCAAGGCTGGCACCCCCGTGTAGGCTCTCTTTCAACTGCCAATCCCCTGGCAGCAACATTGGAGGACAGGAGCAAATCGGATGGTTTAACACATTCAATTACTACTTCAAAAAATGCAAATAAAAGGCCTAAGTATAAGGCACAAAAAGAAAAACATGGAATTGGCACAGCATTTCAAAAAGACCACAGTGTAGTCTTACCTTCTAATAAAAATCATATTTTTCATAAAACAAAATCCCGTATAGCCAATGTATTCCCCAAGACTAAGCAGAGCCAGAAGGTAAAAAATAAACTTTCACAAAATAGATGGTTACATAAAAACCCTGTTTACACAGAGCCGAGAAGCCTTATAAATAATCCTTCTACAAAGGTGGTTTCACTTGCTTCAGAAAGCAGAATGTCAGCCAAGACTTTGAAAGGGAGTATCCCAGCAAAGGCTTCTGAAAGATACCCTACAATAAAGACTCCTTCAGAAAAGACTACTGCCGCTTCCAGACAGGAGGAAGAAGTCATTTTAGATAGTTCTTTGTCAGCTGTTCAACCAATCAACAAAACCCACTGGAAATATAAAGGGAAGGATAAATTTCTACCCAAATCAAAGGGCCGCAACTCTTCTAATTTTTCTGCTTCACCAGAATCGTTTGAAATGGAACTGAACCAACGGTTACAACCTCTAATTCCCAATGAAGCAATGAGGAACCTCATTTCCCACGTTGCCGGAACTTTACAAAAGGATTGTGTGGGGCGTAAGATGCAACTGGCCTGTACCAAGCTCATCTCAAAAACGGGTCTCTTGATGAAACTGCTCAGTGAGCAAGAAAAGATGGAACAGAAACTTGAGCATCAGGATTCCAACCTCTGGATAGATGAGACAGACCTCAGTGACAGCACTGACCTGCAAAAGGCCCTAGGCCAGCTGCAAAAAGATGAGGTAAATCTGTCTTCAGAAATGGAGATACCTATATTTCAAAAATAATTAATTTTTAAAAATAGAGTTCTAAGACAGCTGGAGTTGATTAAAAGATCAAGTAGGTAGTCATGGCTGTGAATTAGAATTATTTAAATGTAAGAATTAGGACAATTAGGATATAATCCAGTCCTTTGATTTTATAGAGCCCAATAACCCTGAAAAAGCCAGTGAGTGCTTTAGTTTGCTCATTTACAAAATTTGAATATTAATCCTAGAGCAAATAATTAAAAGTAACAAATATAAGCAGTATATGTATTGCATATAACTAGATGATCTAGGAGGCAATTTGGATAGTTTCCAATATATGTGTACATACATATTTTTTGAAACTGTCTTTCACTTTTTGTTTCATTTGGTTTTTTGAAAAGTGCTCTTTTTTTCATAGATGACAAAAGACACTACAGGATTTGGCTATAACAACAAACTTCTCTTGGCCATCTCAGTGACAGTAGTGGTAATGATCATTATTGCTGTGATTTGTCTCATTGAGGTAAGAAAAGCATTTTACTCAATTTCCAAAATATATACTGTGTTTATAATGATTTAGAACCCAGTCACTAGAAATCAAAGTTGGTATGGACATTCATATTTTCCTGTACCTAGGGAGAATTGGGAATCTCTAGATGCCAGTTGTTTATTCCAGGACTTTGGACATGGTTTTTTACTCTTTTAGAATAAAAGCAAGAATCCACCAAGGCTAAAAGGGGTGTTCAGTTTCTAAAGGTTAGCATTTCTGTGGGAAGGGATTAGGTCAAAGCAACCTGAGGAAAGGCTTCAAAAGAAAGGAAGAAGTGGGGAAACCAGAAGCCAAGGCCACCAAAGCCAGCTCTGAAGCAGGGGGTGAAGCTGATGGAGGAAGAGGGTCAATTGGCACTTGAGGTGACATCAACCAGAAAGATAGATCATCCTGGGTTTGTGCCCAAGTCTTCACATACAATTCCCCTATACTTGTGATATCCCCTCAGAATTGCTAAGGTAACTCCTTTTTTGCTGGCATCTCCTGAAGCTTTTCTGGAAAATTTTTGTTCCTCTTGCCTTAGATTTGGGAATCTGAATGATTGGAAGTCATAGTTTTTCCAGAGTAGGGCTTCACTATGACCAAGAGGTCGGTCTTTATCATGATAATGATTTTCATGCCTTTGAGGTCTACCTTTCTCTTACTAGGCCTCACTGATAAGACCAATGTAATTATAAACTTCAGCACAGAATTTCTAGCAGAAATAACCTCTGTGTATGAGTAAATTGTGATCACTTAAATTTATAAGCCTTCCTTCAAATAAAGTTTGAGTAAGAGTCATGTAATGTGTCTTGAAATATGCTACTAGAATAGTGGAGAAATTAGAAAATTCTATTACTTAGGTTTGAAGTAACTAAGATCATGTAGGGGGAGAAAGTACCACCTACCCTAATTGGGCTGACTGTTTTTATATCTGAAACCAGTAATTAAAGTAGCAACCAAGCAGAGATGTACTAATAAATAGCAACCAGCTTTCCAGAAGGAAAAAAAAAAGTACCCATACCATACTTTTAAAATATTAACTGCATTTTTTGAACATTTGATCAATTTCTTAAATCTAGACAATCAATAAAACAATAAATCAATACCTGACTTGTAGCTTTTGCCAATTATTTTTTATTTAACAGTACTTTATTTTTTTTTCCAAATAGAGTAAAGATAGTTTTCAACATTCATCTTTATAAGATCTTAAGTTCCAATTTTTTTTCCCTTTTTCCCCAAGACAGGAAGCAATCTGATACTCATTATGTACAATCATGTTAAATGCATTTCCATGTTGTGAAGAAAACTCAGAACAAAAGGAAAAATGCACAAAGACAGCAAAGTGAAAATAGTGTGCTTCAATCTACATCCATAATTCTTTTTCTGAATGTAGTTGGCATTTTCCATCACTAGTCCTTTGGAATTAATTGTCTTGGAACATTGCATTACTGAATAGTTGATTATCACATAATACATGATGTTATTGTATAACAATGTTCCCCTGATTCTGTTCACTTCACTCAGCATCAGTTCATATTAGTCTTTACAGGTTTTTTTGAAATCCCCCTGCTCATCATTTCTATATTCATATCATATTATATTCATATACTACAACTTGTTCAGCCAATCCTCAATTAATAGGCATTCCTCAATTTCCAATTCCTTGCTACCACAAAAAGAGCTGGTATAAATATTCTTGTACACATAGATCCTCTTCCTTTGGAAGGGTATGCACAGTTTGATGGCCATTTGGATATAATTCCAAATTGCTCTCCAGAATGGTTAGATCAGTTCACAACTTTTCCAGCAATGCATTAGTATTGCCATTTTCCTATATCTTCAACATTTATCATTTTCATTTTTTGTCATATTAGCCAGTCTGATAATATGACCCCAGAGTTGTTTTAATTTGTATTACCTTAATCAATAGTGATTTACCACTTTTTTTCATAAATCAATAGCTTTAATTTCTTCATCTGAAAACTGCTTGTTCATATCCTTTAATCATTTGTCAGTTGGAGAATGGCTTGTATTCTTAAAAATTTGACTCTGTTCTCTCTATATATTTGAGAAATTAGACTTTTATCAGAAACACTGACTGTAAAAATTGTTTCCTACATTTCTGCTTTCCTTCTAATCTTGGTTGCAATGGTTTTGTTTGTGCAAAACTTTTTTTTATTTAAAGTAATCAAAATTATCCATTTTTCATTTCACAATATTTTCTATCTCTTGTTTGACATAAATTCTTCCCTTCTCCATAGATCTGGCACATAAACTATTCCTTTCTCTTCTAATTTTCCTTTAATGTCTAAATCATGCACCCATTTCAACTTTATCTTGGTATATGGTGTGACTTATTCGTCCATACCTAGTTTCTGCTATACTATTTTCCAGTTTTCCCAAAAATTTTTGTTGAGTTTTATCCCAGAAGCTGGAGTTTGGGTATTTATCAAATAGTAGATTAATATGGACATCTATTATTATTTCTTGTGTACTTAACTTAGTCTATTGATCTATCACTCTTATTCTATTGATCTACCACTCTTTATTTTAGTCAGTACCAAAGAGAGTCTTGCTGTTTTATAATATAGTTATAGATTTGGTATAGCTAGGCCACCTTCCTTTGAATTTTAAAAAATTAATTCCCTTGATTTTGGCCTTTTGTACTTCCAGATGAACCTTGTTATTATTTTTTCTAGCTCCATAAAATAATATCTGGTAATTTGATTAGTGTGGCATTGAATAAGTAAATTAATTTAAGTAAAATTGTCAATATTATTATTTAAGTTTGGCCTACCCCTGAATAACTGATATTTTTCCAGTTGCTTTGTTGTATGAAAAGTGCTTTGTAATTTTGTCTATATAGTTCTTGGGTAATATTGTTTATTGTTATTTTAAATGGAATTTTTCTGTCTCTTACTTCCAGACTTCATAGGTAATATATAGAACTATCGATGTTTTATGTGGTTTTATATAATTTCTGAAACTTTGTTGAAATTGTTATTTCAAGTAGTTTTTTAGTTGATTCTCTTATTGCTAAAGTTATTATTTATAGTACAGTATTGAATAATAGCAGTGATAATATGGGCATCTTTGTTTCACCACTCATCTTTTTGGAAAAGCTTTTAACTTATCCTTATTATATATAACACTTGCTAATGGTTTTAGATAGATAATGCGTATCATCTTAAAGAAAATTCCATTAATTCCTATGTTCTCTAGTGTTTTTAATAGGAATGAGTGTTGTATTTTGTCAAAAGTTTTTTCTGTATCTATTGAAATAATTATGTGATTTTGTTAGTTTTCTTATTGATCTGTTCAATTACACTGATAGGTTTCTTAATACTGAACAAGCCTTACATTCCTGGTATAAAACCCACCTCATCATAATGTATTATCTTAGTGATAAATTACTAAATTTGCCCTTTTCATTTTTGATATTAGTAATTTGAGTTTTCTTTTCTTTTTTTCTAATCAAATTAATCAGATTTATCGATTTTAATAGTATTTTATTTTTCAACACTCATTTTTGTAAGATTTTCAGTTCCAATTTTTCTTTTCTCCCTCTTTCCATTACCTCTCTCTCCTCCCCAAGATAGCACGCAATCTGATATGTTACACATGTAAAATCATTTTAAACATATTTCCATTTTATTCATGCATGAAAGAAAAATCAGAAAAGGGGAAAAGCACAAGAAAGAAAAATAAACAAAAATTTAAAAGTGCAATAGTACACTTTAATTTGCATTCAGTCTCCATAATTCTCTCTCTGGATGCAGATGGCATTTTCCATCTCAAGTCTATTGGAATTGTCTTAGATCATCACATTGATGAGAAGAATCATGGCCATCATAGTTGATCATTACATAATCTTGCTGTTACTGTATACAATGTTTCCTGGTTCTCACTTCACTAATCATCAGTTCATGTAAGTCTTTCCAGACTTTTCTGAAATCAGCCTACTCATCATTTCTTAAGATTTGTGCATATTTTATAAGTGTTTTCATAAAATGAGCTCTTTTAGTGCTCAATTGGGAATTTTAAAATTTCTTCTTTTTCTAGCTTTTTTTAGTTGCAGGCCCATTTCATTGATCTCCTCTTTCTCTTATTTTATTCATGTAAGCATTTAGAGATATAAAATTTCCCTTAAGAACTGCTTTGACTGCATTTCATAAGGTTTGGTGTGTTGTCTCATTGTTATTGTCTCTAATGAAATTTTTGGCTATTTCTACTATTTGTTGTTTGACCCACTAATTCTTTAGGATTACATTATTTAGTTTCCAATTAGTTCTTAGTCTATCTTTCTATTGCTTTTTATTACATGTAATTTTTATTGTATCATAATCTGAAAGGGATGCATTTAATATTTCTGCCTTTCTGAATTCTGTTGTGAGAATTTTATGCACTAATCATGCCATCTACTACCGTGAAAATATATATATCTTTCTATTCCCATTCAGTTTTTTCTAGAGGACTGCCATATCTAATTTTTCTAAAATTTTATTTATCGCCTTAATCCCTTTGTTTGTTCCAATAAGAGCTTTCTTGTTTATTCTGTAGTTAGATTTATCTAATTCTGAGGAGAGGTGGAAGTACCCCACCAGTATTGTTATGCTATTTCTTCCTGTAACTTACCATCTCCTCTAAGAATATGGATGCTATACCACTTGATGCATATATGTTGAGTATTGCTATTTCTTCATTGTCTATGGTCCTTTTTGGCAAGATGTTGTTTTCCTCCCTTATCTTTTTTAATTAGATCTATTTTTGCTTTTGTTTTGTCTGTTTTTAATTCAGTAAAAGAATAATATGTTCTATTCCAGTTTTTTGCCTTTACACTATGTGTATCTTTCTGCTTCAAATGTGTTTCTTGTAAACAACATATTACAGGATAAAGGATTCTGGTTTTTTTGGTTTTTAATCCACTTTATTATTCATTTTTGTTTTATGGGAGAGTTCACCCCATTCACATTCAGCTATTACTACTGTATATTTCCCTCCATCCTATTTTCCCGTTTATACTTTTCTCTCTCTTTTCATCCTGTCCTTCCATACTAGTGATTTGCTTTTAACTACCACCTCCCTCAATCTGCCCTCTCTTCTATTAACCTCCCTTTTCTTTCCCCTTTGTCCTCCTATTTCCCTTTGTATAATCCTGCATGTAGCAGGACTTTGGATATTTGAATTGTTTTTTTCTGGCTGTTTTGGAATATTTTCTCCTTTGCTTGATAATTTTGGAATTTGGTTAAAACATTCCTTGGCGTTTTCATTTGGGGATCTCTTTCAGGAGGTGATTGGTGAATCCTTTTGATACCTATTTTACCCTCTGATTTAAGGATTATCAGGGAAGTTTTCCTTATTAATTAAAAAAAAAAAAAAAAAAAAACCTCTCCAGGCTCTTTTTTTTGATTCAATAGACCAATAATTCTTAAATTACCTCTACTGAATCTACTTTCCAGGTCACTTGTTTTTCCAATGAGGTATTTTACATTTTCTTCTATTTTTTCATTGTTTTGATTTATTCTTGATGTTTCATTGAGTCATTAGCTTTTACTTGCCCAATTATAATTTTTAAAGAAATTGTTTTCTTCAGTTAGCTTTTGTATCTTCTTTTCCATTTAGCCAATTTTATTTTTTAAGGAGTTGTTTTCTTCAGTCAATTTTTGTGCTTTTTCCAAGCTGTTGACTCTTTTATTCTCCTGCATAACTTTCCTTTCTTCTCCCAATTTTTTCTTTTGCCTCTCTTGATTTTTTAAAATCCTTTTTGAGCTCTTCCAAGTAGATTTTTTGGGCTTGAGACTAATTCATATTCCCTTTTGTGGCCTCATACAGAAGCATTTTGATATTTTTGTCCTCTTCTGAGTCTGTTTTCATCTACTCTGTTGCCATAGTTCTTTTCTCTTCTTATTCATTTATTTTAGCCTATTTCATGGCTTTGGGAGTTGAGCTCTGCTCCTGGGTCACAGGGGGCCTGGTCATTGGGCTTTTCATTCCCAGGCTTCAGGTGCTTGTGGTTTGCCATTGTACTGGGGCCCGCCTGGCTTAGTCACAGCAGTTTTCCTGTTATTAGGATTAGGGTTTGCCTTTTGCACAGGGACTAGAGACCTCACAACTGGTCTACTGAGCAAGATTGAGAAGCCTCAGTTGCTGATCTGAGAACTGGATATTCTGGCTTGGATATCTTCAAACTAGGTGGTTCTTACTGCTGTTCCTGAAAATAACACTGCCCCTGAAATTACTTTGTTTTAATTTTGCATGCATGCATATATACTTATATATGTACATGTTGTATTCATCAAAAAATTCCTTAAGGATGAAGAATGTTTTGTTGTTCTTTTGTATTTGTAACCCCACAGTGCCTAGCTCAATATCTGTCATATTTTAGCTGATTAACATTTGCTTTTTGGTTGATAGAATCAAAATACATTTAATCTGTCTTTGAATTTACCTCCTCCTGCTAACAGGATTAATGTTCTAGTGCCTGGCCTCTGTCTGACTTAGAGTTAAAACAAAACAAAACAGAACCAAAAAACCTTTAATTCTGCTAAGTCCCTAACTGTCAACTTAGATCACTCTCCTCCTCTGAAAATAAACAAACAAACCTAGAGAGAGGTGGATTACATTCCAACAAAAAGGAGACTATATGGGTCTGAGGCAATATACTTAACTCAGCTCCCTAAAATTTGGCATGTGGGGAGAAGCTGGAAACTCCACCACATTCCCTTTATTCCTCATTCCTGCCATTAACATGCCATTAATAGCCCAGTATAATGGAGAATAATTTTAGCACTGACAGAGCACTCCAAGCACAGACATAATTTTTAAGGAGGTACAATATTATCCCCATTTCACAGATAAGGATATGAAGGATCTAGCCTGTTCAATGTATAGATGAGGTAACTGAGACCCATAAGAATCAGGGACCTGCCCAAAGTCACACAAGAAGAGGAATGTCCACCAATCTCTTTGTAGGAGGAAAACAGAATGCAGTAACTTAGTACTGACAGTAGAGTCCGCTGGGAGATGCATATTCAAGCCTTCTTGGGACTTAAAATAGTTTGCACAGTGATGTGAATTAACCATTTCAAATGTTGCCTGGAATTTCATTCTGGCAGCCTCAGAATCCACTGTTTTTCTTTGTCAAAAGACTGATCCTACTGTTGCTGCTACAAGTGCAGCTAAGTCCCAGGGAAGCAAGCAGGGAGAAACAGTGGAACTAATAAAATTGATCCCTAGGCCAGGCAGGAAGAAGACTCTGATTGAGATCAGTTTAATTTCATGGCTACACCCTCTGTGGAAGTAATCCAGTCAGAAATCCAGTCAGAACCCTGAGGCTAAATTTTCCCTATAAATCTACTTATGGCTTGTGCCATGTTTACTGCACTCCTTTGGGTGGGTCCACCACAAGATGTCTCTTCTCCTGATCCCAGTTCTCCTCCTTACAGCCAACTAACTCTTTTAGGGTGCTAAGGCCCTTTCAGAATCTACCCTGCCAGCTCAGGATATTTCCTTTCCAGCTCAAGATATTTCCTTTCTCCTGGTAAATGATAAACTCCACTAATGAACTTGCCCTTTCCATAAAGCCCCTTGCATATGGTCTCCCACTCTATCATTTTGTAACTTCTCCTAAATAAACCTATCTTTTACCAAAGAGAATACCCAATGTGAATTCTTCACATCTAATATTTGATGTTTCTCCTAAAGCACATCACTTGGTGCTGAGTCATCAGCCACATCACAATCACTCTGTGAAGAGGCTGCCCTTGCTGCCAGCACTTGAAAGCGTTCCAGGATTATCTCAATATTCTCAAGATCACATACTAAAGTCAAGCACAGGAAGAGAGGTGACAGCAGCCAGGACTTTCCTGGGATGAGCCCTGGTGGTTAAATCCACACCCTATGCTGATAAGTTTTAAAATCCACTTACTCTGACCCAATATTTCTATACAACTGCCTTTCACATGTTTCAAACTGGATGTCTAATAGACATATTAAGCTAAAGATGTCCAAGGAGAACTCATTATCTGTACATAGTATAATTTCTTGGAGTCCCAGGTGACAGTGGGGTGAATCACATGGACACCAAAAGTGAAAAGCAACCCTGAAAAGTGTCAACCACCCCTCATGCCCGAGGCACTAGTCTTCCCTGAATACCTGTATACACACCCCTATCTCATAAGCTTCCATGAATTCCACTACCATTTTCATGCTAACTCCAAAATCCACGTATCCAGCTCCCAGTTCTTTACTGTGTTTCAATTCTTTATTTTCATCTGTCTATTGGACATCTTCACAGGGATGTCCCAGAGGCACCTCAAACTAAATACGCCTAAAACTAAATTTATCTTTCTGATATAAGGTAGGATCCTTGAAGGCTAGAATCACTTCATTTTGGTCCATGTACCTTCCACTACCTGGCACATAGTAGGTACTTGATAAATGCTTGTTAACTGATTTTTATCCTAAATAAATCCACATTTTTTCCCCTAAATCCCTTATTTCTGTGGAGGGCACCATCATTGTTCTAGTTACCCAAGTTTGCCACTTTAGAATCTGAATTATCCTCAACTCAATTCACTTATTGCTCCATAAACACTCTCCCCACCCCATTTTTACCTTCCCTTACTATAGAGAGCAGCAGCATCTCCCCAGTCCCTCGGGCTCTCAATCTAGGGGTCATCCTGGAGTGCTCAGTATGTCTCATTGCTAGCTGCACCTCCCTCATCCAATCCCCATATTCAATCTGCTGTGAGGGCTTCTGATTTTCTGATCCCTCCTCCTCTCCAACATTGCCATCATTCTAGTCTTCCTTTTTGGAATAAACAGTATCCAAAAGGAGATTCTGATTCTGCAGATCATTTTGATGTCAAAGGCTAGTAGAGCTGCCTTTTAAGAGAGTAAAGAGAAAGTTCAAATCAGATTGGAAAAAGATGAGAAAGTTGGAGAAGTGATGGAGTTCAAGTAGCTCATTGATAGATTTGATCTTAGTAAAAAGATACAAAAGAGGATGGTCTGTAGTGTCACTGTGGGAAATGAAACAGATATTAAACAGGAGGATAAATGAAAAAAAATGAGAAAAATAGAAGTCATGGTGAATAATAATCCAGCTGAGGCTTTGTAAAGAAAACTTGTCTTAAGAGCTCTTCTATAACAACTGGTATGGCAAGAAATTTGAATGGTAGTGATTCTCCACACCTGAGAATTATTCAAGTAGAAATTTAAGGAGATGAAGAGTCCTAAATTGTAGTGCATTGCTGTTGAAGTGGCTTAAGCCACAAAGAAAGGAAACCATAAGAGCTTGGATTGGTGAATATGAAAACAGTTAAAGAATTTATGAAGAGGATATGAGGTAATTGAATACATTTAACAATTACATATTATGAAATATGGTAGAAATGTAATTAGCAATATTGATGTCTGATGAATTTGGAATGAAAAGACTTGTGTTCAAATTCTACTCTGCCACTTACAGCTTGTCACCTTAAGCATTTAATATCTCTGGGCCTCAATTTCCAAAATTACAAAATGAGATGATCTCAAGGTCCCCTCTATCTCTAAATCTTACACAGTCAAATCAATTTTACAACTTGAATATAACAACTGACTAGAAAAGGATATTTTATGGGGACACAAGGCCCAAGGGAGATCCCTGCACTGGTAGGGACGTAGAATAGAGACTTTGAAATACCAGCCCTAAAATACACAAGGGATCAGTATCTGGCACCTTTAAATTTTAGTGAATTATTCTTGTTGACTCTAAAGTCTAGTTGTCCTGTGCTACTAAGTAAATACTTCCAAAATGTAATTTAAATAATTTTTAAATTGTATACTTTAAAATTTATTTTTGCTTCTTCTAAAATTTTGTGCTCTGTGACAATATCCCATGTGTCTCATTCAGTAGCTCAGAGTGAAAGATAATATAATAGTTCATATTTTATTAAGTTCTCTTTTGGGAGGGGGAGGAGTAGAGTTGCTTTAAGTGAAAAAGCATTTGAATTCTGATGAATTGGAATGGGCAATCAATCTTTCTCCTGAGAACTAACAAGGAAACTCACCTACCACCTGTGTCAAAAAAGAAGCAGGAATTATGTTTTTGGAAAGTGTTTTTTTTTCCCTTGCTATGAGGAAGGATACAATGAAAGTGGAGTAGAAGAGTAATAGGTAAGGGGAAAATTTAAAACAAAGCTTTATTTATTTTTTTAAGTGGCTATTTAAAAAAATAACCAAGAGAAATAATAAATGTATGGTTTACTTTCCTTGCAACATGACTGTGAGATAGGTGATACAAGTATTGAATTATTTCTATTGTATTAATAAAGAAACTCAGCTTAGCAAGGTTAATTGACTTGTACAGGGTCACACAACCACTGTCTGAATCTGGATTTCAAATCTACTATTGTTTTCAGTATTCTGTGCTGTTATTAAAAAGAGAAGTTCAAAGAGAGCAAAGACAACCTATCTACAATTACTGGCATACAAATTGACATGCTCTCAGGAATCATTAGATCATTCAATCAGAAATTAATTAAAATTCAATGTAACAAATATTTATAAAAAATCAAATAATAATTGATAATGATATTTTCTTCTGAAACAGATTTGTTCCCATAGATCAAGAACTTCAAAAACTGAAACAAAACACTCATTCAACTTATGGTAAATATCACTGTCTTTTCAAAAGATGATTGTGCGATTTTTGTAAATATTTTTAATAGAATGATAGAGCTGGAAATTAGCCTGCTCAACCTCTTGTGTCTTTATGGATTAGCAAATCAAAGCCCAAATAGGGAAATTACTTACTTAAATCTACAAATACACATCAAACCAGTTTTAAAACTGATTCATTCCCAGTCTTCCTCAAATTAGACCATGGTGCCACATTTGCCTTTCCAAATCCCTAGTTTATTTTCTGCTTTTTCATCTGTTCTTGGGTCCCAGAAGAAAAGAAAAAATAGATATCACTTAGCAGCCTAACAGACCTCACCTAAGATTGGTAATGGTCCTTTATCTCTCACGGCTGCTTAATGTCAGACTGTCCATGCTCCCCCCCACTTCTCAGAATTTGACAAGATGTTCATGTCTTCATTTTGATAGTAAATCAAAAAAATTCAAATTCAAAAAGAAATTCAAAATTCAAAAAAAGTCAAAAAGAAAAACTCAAAAAGTAAAATAAAAAAAAAATTGATAGCAAAATCAGTCAGTTTTAAATGTCTTACTATTACTAAGAGTCTGCCCTCCCTCAGTGCTCCCTTGCAGAGACTTTGTAAACACCACCAGTGTGTCTAAGAGGGATAGGGTGGGGGAGTGCATCAAACAAAACCATGGACTGAGTTTTCTCCACTAAAATAAACTAGAAGCTAACCTTGTCAAAGATGAGAAAGGTACCCTTTGGGGTTGGGATGGCTGTTTTAGGATCAGCTGAATAAAAGATAAGCTGATCTTAGCCTTCATTTTAATTCCCTGCTCTTTTAGTCAGAGCTTTAAAGAATCGTATAGTTTGACCTCTTCATTCCACAGCTGAAAAAACAGACCTACAGAAAGGGTTAAGTGACTTGCTCAAAGTTAAACTGCTAATTAGTAGCTGAGCTGAAATAAGAACCCAGGTGAGGGAAGAGCCACAATCAGTGCTCTTTCTGTTTCTCTTTGTTACTGCCAAACGTTATTGTGGAAAGTGTTACTAATTGGATGCGGGCATCCACTTGATTGTGAACTGATGAAAATAAAACTATGTAAATGGCATTCCACTTCCCATCCCAGATGGGGGTAGCAGTAAAGATGCAATTTGGATTGGATTATATTTAACAGGAACTCTTATACAGTGTCTATGGAAAATCCAACTTGGCCTTGGTTTAAGCCCTGTCTGAAATGGGTACTATGTAAGGTTTACTTTGGTGACCTTCAGGAGATCCTAGACCAGAAGCCAGGTAACCAGTACTTCAGGTCCCCTCTCTGCATTGTACTTGTTTTCATGATGCTCCTCTCAAAGTACTATCTTTGTATATTATCTTGTAATAATAGTGACACTTGCCCAACAAGTTACAAGACTGAATTACTAAAAGATTATATGAATTGCTAACCATTTTGTACTTTTTCAAGGAGATTTTTAACATCTTTCCATAAGAAGTCTTCCAGAAAAAGTCTCGAAGAGGTAAGCTTGAGTATTTATTGACTCTAGCAAGGACTACCAGCAAGGAAAACCTTCATACAAAGTGAAGTCTATTGTATCTTCTAGGATGGGGATGTCTACAAAAAAGGAAAGCCCCTCTGGCTGAAGGATATGTATCGGCCACTAGATGCCACACGCAAAAAGAACATGGCCCAAAAGCTACGTGACCAAGACTCCTCTGATGAGGATGAAATTTTCACCCAAGAGGGAAGGTAAATTCTTAATAATGGGTATATTCAGTGAGTTTCCACGTATGTGGTCTGATCAGAAAATAAAAAGGCAATATCCTCTTAGAGACCACAAGAAATAAGAGGTTTTTGTTTTGTTTTGTTTTGTTTTGTTTTGTTTTGTTTTGTTTTGTTTTTTTGTTCCTAGGAATGAAGGAAAAAAGAGCCGCGAAAAGAAAAAATGAAGATTAAAATAAAGCCTCAGACAGAGATTCATCAACATTATTTTGTGAATATTGGTTTCTCAACAATATTTGTAAAATTCTATTTTTATCATATTAAATGCATACGATCCACTTCCAGTTATGTGATCAAGAAGTAAAATGAAATAATGACATCTATTTTCAGCAAAAGAAGGGATGGTCTTCGTCAGACTTTTTGGATCAGGGTAAGAAAAGGCAAAGATCTTTGAAATGCCTACATAAGCTTGATACTTGGTACACTACTGCTCTCACATTCCATCTTGGATTTGGTGCCCCAACCCAAGGGAAGCACAAAGTGAGAAGAGGGGACAGGATTAAAAAGAATGTTTAGAAGAACTGGATTACCCAAGATCTTGCCTTCATGCCATGTGTCTGGAGGTTTCAAAAAAAAGTTGGTCCAAGTTCCACATGGAGGTTGCCTTTCATTTTAGCTGGGTTTTTCTAACCCAGTACTAGTTCTACTTCATCTATTAATAATTCTCCCTTTCAGTTTCCATTTCTTCATATCAAGTGGAGTTAAATAAAAAGGAAAGTGGAATCTTTTGGTTTCCCACTATTGAAGAGATTCTAGCATGAAATAGCTAAAAAGGAAAGTGGTCACCTGTTAAACATCACTGAGGCATATTGTTTATGAAAATTAGTAACAGTTCAATATGATTTTATCCAATCAGTGACAAAAAATAAAATGCTTACATTTAGTTAGCAGTAAGTGAGCATTACAATTGAATTAGTAAGAAAAACATTACAAAGACTATCTCCAAAGTTGCCTACCACCATCTTTAGCATCAGCCTTGTGATAACTGAAAAACTTGAAGATATTGTAGCAATGGCAGTCACATATCAGGGAATGGTGCAGGTGGCCAACCTGGTGACCCACAGCTAAACTGGTTGCCTCTATATGTTAGTCTCTCTCCAACCCTATTATGAATCTAGCTAGTTGAGTCCCTATTTTACATAGGGAGCAACAGCCCCTGACATTTGGAAGGCTACAGCCAAGAACAGCTCAATGAGAAGTTAACATTCCTCTTCCTAGGAATGGCAGCCCATCAGGAGACTCTCAGCAAATGTTATTTTTTGCCAGAGGTTAGCTTCCAAAGTTTCAGCATGGATTGGTCTACTGAGATGGCAGCTGCTAAGTTAGGGGAAGAGGAGAAGAGAAAGGCACTTATTTTTTAAAATAGCTTTTTATTTTCAAAGTGGAAAGATAGTTTTCAACATTTCCTCTTTGCAAAACCTTGTGCTCCAAATTTTTTTCTCTTCCTCACTCCCTCCCCTAGACAAGTAATCCAATATATATTAAAACATATATACAATTCTTCTATACATAATTCCATAATTATCATGCTGCACAAATAAAAAATCAGATCAAAAAGGAAAAAATAAAACAAAGCAAGCAAACAACAGAAAAGGTGAAAATGCCATGTTGTGAACCACACTCAGTCCCACAGTCTCAGTCTTCCCTCTGGATGCAGATGGCTCTATCACATGTCTATTGGAATTGGCAAAAAGCACCTACTTCATAAATTTAAAAACAAAAGAGCAAAATAGAAATCAGGTAATTTGGGGGAAGAGAGGCACAAGCAGTTGGAAAGATCAAGAAGGCCCTTGTGCATAACTATTGCTGAATTTGAGACTTAAAGAAAGCTAAAGATTATAGGAGTTAAAGGAGTTGTAATCGTGTGGAAGTGACGTGAATCCTGAAACCGGTTTATTCTCTCCCCTTTTTTGGGAAATGCTAAAATGCTCGTCTTAGGAACTTAGTGTCCCAGACTGTCTTTTTTTTAACCATAGTTAAGGCAGCCATGATGTGCCCAGACTGTCTCAATTAGCATTTCTAAGATAATCTATGATGGGAACTTCTGAGATTGTTAAACTCTTATAGGAAACAAGTTTTCCCAGAATATCTTTTAAGACAGTTTCAACAACTCAATATACATTCTTGTTCCTGCTTTTATTTCCTCTCCTCCCCTGATAAACCCCAAGGTTCTATTTCCCCTATAAAAAATGTGCTTATGATTTTTGCTGAATCCTTTTCAAGACTAATCTCACTATAAGGCATATCTCTCCCTGATAGCATCTTCTCCCAGTGTGTGTGTGCGTGTGTGTGTGTGTGTGTGTGTGTGTGTGTTTTTAAAGGGGTTTCTAGGTCCAAGAGATAAAAGATTGAGAAGGGGGAACTAGAAATGGAATCAGAGCTTTATGCAAATTTTCTGTTTTAGTGATGGACTCAAGGTGCAAAATGAGATTTACATTTTTAGAATGGCCAACATGGAAATATTTTGCTTAACTATGTATATTTGTTAGAGGGTTAGGGTTTTGGTTTTTTTTTGTGCTTTTTTTTTTTTTTTAATTGGGAAGAAAGTAAGGAGCTAACAATAGGTTTGCTATAAAAAAAAAAAAGCATAGTTATACTGTATATAATGATAGGTGAGAGAATTTCATTGCCTTTTTAGCAAAGTAAAGGGAATGCTGGCTATGTAGCCACTGGCTGTGAAGCTGAAAAATACTTTAATTTTGATAATCAACCCCTAAAGAAAGAAGAGCTTCAATTATATTCATTGGGATCCATAACTATGAAGCTTGGTGGGGTTTTTTTGTTTGTTTGTTTGTTTTGCTTTGTTTTTGCTGCTACTTCCACTGCCAGATCTGTCAAATGAAATGACTTATTCTTTTAAGTGAAAAATGTATGTTTTTAATGTTATGGATTGGAGTAGGGCAAGATAGGAAGAAGTTTATCTATGCTACACAAATATCTTGGTCCAGTGTAATCTATGTATGATATGCCCCATACAAAGACTTCATAACCAGCACTCTGAGGAGTCCCCAAGGGGGAGGAGGGCTCATAAAGGTGATTTAAGGGTTTTTTTTCCCTCTTTGAGTTTAGCTCACTTGCCTTAATCTGCCTTCATGCAGGCAGGTCAAAAGGATTTTCCAGAAAGGGGATGGTCATGGCCATTTGGTTACTACCTGACTCTCAGAGTCCCAGGATAACACTGGTATGGTAGGGACATAGGCCCACTCTCTACCACTATAGCTCTTTTTGTTAGTTTGTTTTTGTTTTTAATTTTTATTTTCCCCAGTTACATGTAAAAAAACACAAACATTTTTGTTATACATGTATATATTTTTTCATGTTTCCTTATGAATCATGCTGGGAGAGAAAAATCAGAAAAGGGAAAAAACACGAGAGGAAGAAAAAACAAGGAAAAAAAATAGCATGTGTTGATTTACATTGTCTCCATAGTTCTCTTTCTGAATGTGGAAGGAGTTTTTCATCCAAAATTTATTGGGATTGCCTTGGATCACTGAACCACTAAGAAGAACCAAGTCTTTCATAATTAATCATTGCCCAATCTTGCTGTTACTGTGTACAGTGTTTTCTTGGTTCTGCTTGTTTCATTTATCATCAGTTCATGTAAATCTAGATCTTTCTAAAATCAGTTTGTTCATCATTTTTAATAGATATACGATAACTTATTCAGTCATTCCCCAGTTGATGAGCATTCACTCATTTTCCAATTTCTTGTCACCACAAAAAGAGCTCCTTTATGATTTCTTTGGAATACATACTCAGGAGTTCCACTATAACTTTTTAGCCGCCAATAGCACAGTTACTTTTACACTGTTGACTATTTTTTAAAACAGGTTAAGATAGACAATCTTTATTTTTTAGCTATAGAAATGGTATCAAGCAAATTCTTTATTTACAAGATATATGCATGGGTAATTTTTCAGCATTGACCCTTGCAAAACCTGTTGTTCCAACTTTAACTCTCCTTCCCCCCATCCCCTCCCCTAGATGGCAGGTAGACCAATACATGTTAAATATGTTAAAGTATATGTTAAATACAACATATGTATACATGTCCAAACAGTTATTTTGCTGCACAAGAAAAATCAGACTTAGAAATGAGGTAAAATTAACCTGAGAAGGAAATCAAAAATGCAAGGAGACAAAAATAGAGGGAGTGGAAATGCTATGTTGTGGTTCACTCATTTCCCAGAGTTCTTTTGCTGGGTATAGTTGGTTCTCTTCATTATTGAACAAATGGAACTGATTTGGTTCATCTCATTGTTGAAGCAGGCCAGATCCATCAGAATTGATCATCATATAGTATTGTTGTTGAAGTATATAATGATTTCCTGGTCCTGCTTATTTCACTTAGCATTAGTTCATGTAAATCTCTCCAAGCCTCTCTGTAGTCATCCTGCTGGTCATTTCTTAGAGAACAATAATATTCTATAATATTCATACACCACAATTTATTCAGCCATTCTCCAATTGATGAGCATCCTTTCAATTTCCAGTTTCTAGCCACTTCAAAAAGGGCTGCCACAAACATTTTTTCATAAACATTTTTGCACATATGAGTCCCTTTCCCTTCTTTAAGATCTCTTTGGCATATAAGCCCAGTAGGAACACTGCTGGATCAAAGGGTATGCACACTTTGATAACTTTTTGAGAATAGTTCCAAAGTGCTCTCCAAAATGGCTGGATGCATTCACAATTCCACCAACAATGTATCAGTGTCCCAGTTTTCCCGCATGCCCTCCAACATTCATCACTATCTTTTCCTGTCATCTTAGCCAATCTGAGAGGTGTGTAGTGTTATCTTAGAGTTGACTCTTAAACATAAAACATTTGCTAAGTGATAAAGCAAGAAGAAGAATAATCCTAACAGTGGTTCAATAGAAAGCAAGATCAGCAATAATCCAAATATAATAGTCCAGGGGGCAGCTAGGTGATCCAGTGGATAGAGCATCAGCCCTGAAGTCAGGATGACCTGAGTTCAAATCTGACCTCAGACACAACGCTTCCTAGCTGTGTGACCCTGGGCAAGTCACTTAACTCCAATTTGCCTTAGCAAAAATAATAGTCCATGAATAATTCTGGCTCACATTCTCACAACCAATGCCTACAGTATCTGCAAAGGATAGTGGACACACACAGAAGAAATCTAATAGGGATATAAGTAGGGAAATCCATTGTGCAAAAAGCAATTCTCTGGACAGCAAACCTTTTTTTTTTTTTTTTAATTTTCATAGAAAAGAATCTGTACCATATGACCCCCCCAGCTGGGCAAAATCACTTCTCACTCTGCTCTCCTTCTACTAAATAAAAAACCCATTTCTCTGTTACTCAGGAGACACTCCAGCAGCAACAAACTCTCATAACAGTTACCTTTCCAGGATGCTAAAGCAGTTTTATTCCCTTTCCATGATAAGCAATTTCCTTAATTTGAAATATTGCCAAACTCTTCAGATAAGCTCAGAGGCTCTGAGAAGTGTTTCCCTCTCAATCTGTAAATAGTGTTAGAGCCATGCAGCCTTCTCCTAATCAGCTCTTCAAATATTAGGACTCCCAGAATGATAGCTGTAGATCCTCCCTGTTAACTTTGATCAATTCCTACTTCTTTTTTTCAGTAAACAAAAAACAAAATCTTTCTTTCCCTGATTCTTCCTAAACTGAGGTTTCCCTTCTGTTTTTCTCTTTCTCTGGTCATCTCTAACCCTTCCTCTATCCCTTAATGCTCTAAAATAAGGAAGTCTAATGTCTAACATATGAAACTGAAAAGACTCAGTTTTCTTGTATAATCTTCCCATGTTCTCCAAACAAAAGTTTTATTTATGCTTTCTCAATGATAACCTTCAAAACTCTGAAGCACAGCAGCCAACAGATTCTTGTCTCCAAAAAGCATCTCTTCAATATATTTATCTGAGAATCAATTCTCTTTCAGCTTCTCAGAATAATCTATGTCTCACCTCAACATTTTATCTCAAAGGCAGTAGTTCTTCTTGAGCCATATTTATCATTATTCCTCCAAAAAAAAAAAAAAGCCCTTTCAATTCTATATGAAAGAGGCAGTTATGGATCACCTAAAAATGCAAATGACCAGAAAAGCAATTTTCATATTGGGTGCCAAACATTTCCTTATGGGACTGATGTCCCACCTCATCTCAGTGTGGTTATGGTTCTGCATAGTAATCTTTAGCAAGATCTAATGAGACAAAGCTCAGTGAACCAGAGAAGCAGGGAAGCCCAATTCATCATGAGATACTGTATAAGTATCTGTTAGAAGGCATATTTCTGTATTGCTTATGAGCCTTGGAGAGTTTATCAAATTATACAATATAGACATCAACAAGTGTGAGGTGCCTCTGCTTTGTCAAATAAAACTCATCAATCTTGATTGATTACCTTTTTTCTATAAAGTTCTGTTGTGGCCAAAGGAAAATTAAGTTAATTGACATGGAAGAACTAAGTGACTAGATCACACTAAAAACCACGCTATATGACTAAGAGGAATAAACACGACACCTTTTTATTAACTTATGAATGTATATATGTAATATCCCCCTAACAACTAGATTACACTGGCCCCTTAGAAAAAAGAGTAAAAACTCTTTTTTCAATCTCATAAACATGGTAGAAGTGAATTCAGAATCATGGGGATACCATAACAATCAAAGTCACAAAATAGCATAGAATGTCTATCTTGCTTGTATAGGTGATACATATATTTAAATAGGTTTGCCTTAATTTCATTTACAGGAATATCTTTAAAATCTTGCCTTCTCCCTAAAGGATATTTTGTTTCTTTCCTGGAAAGGAACAGGAAATTGAGTTTCTGAGGCTGACCCATTCTGTTCTCTCTTCAGACAGGTGATATTGGATTATATCTAGCTGCCACCCAAAAAAAATTTATTGCCAGTCTGGGGGAAATGGTTTTTGGTTCAAGATTATTTTTCTGCTCATAATGTCTTAATGTGAAAGGAGTATCCCAAGTTATATTTGAAGACTTGATTCTCCACTAGATGCTATTTACACAAAGACTATTACAAATAGTAAATAGCAAATAAACTTTTTTATCCAAGCTGTTAGCAAATGGAAATCAAAGAAGTTATATAGATTAAAATATACCAGACAACTTGAATTAAATAAATTCTTCTACTTGGATTGAGAGATTTTAGTTCACTCAAAAGGGAATCCCTGATTTCAACTAAGGAGGAATTCTCTAAAGTCTCTCGAGTGGTAAACTGGAGAAATCAAGGATATGCTCAAGATATTGTCTCCTCTCCACCTCAACTTCTTCCCCAATCCTTTTCTCTCCTTCTAGGAATCTATTCTTTTTTTTAATATTTTATTTTATTTTATTTAATAATAACTTTATATTGACAGAATCCATGCCAGGGTAATTTTTTTACAACATTATCCCTTGCACTCATTTCTGTTCCGATTTTTCCCCTCCCTCCCTCCACCCCCTCCCCTAGATGGCAAGCAGTAGGAATCTATTCTTGAAGAAAAATCTAGAACTGCATATGTTCTCTCTTGAATTTAGAATTCAGAAGCAAAAAGATCTTTCTACTTCTTAGTTCTGACTATACTATTCACAGAGGCTCACAATGTTGACTAATCATTTTCTCCACCAATGAGGAGTCTTATTCAAATGTCCAGTCTTGAAAATGGATATATAATTGTAACAAAAAGAATGTTATTAAAGCAATAGAAGGTCCCACTAAAACCAGCACCGTATGAACCAGTTGCCTAGGAAACCTCCAGCACCATGGGTTTGATCTGTGTAAAAGCCAGACAGAGCTAAGCTGGAACAATACTTTATTAAAAATTAAGTGTTTATTGTTGTATTTTGTTTTTGCCCCACCAGAGCTCGTCACAGTGTCCCTCCTCCAATCCCTTTAGCCTCATAGGGCATCCCATATAACAAAAAAGGAAATTAGCACAACTGAGAAATACATTGAAAAAGTTTGAAAATAAGTGGACATCTCACCTCTACAAAGGCATGAGGTAGGAGTGGCTTTGGAACAATACTTTTTCTCAACTTTCTGATGGCTGGGGTTCTTTATCAGTCATGGTGGGGAAGGATCTGAAAGAGCTAAAGCAAAATCACCTTCATTCTGCCATCTTGACTCCATCTTATCCCCTACCCCTGCATCTTCCAGAGCAATAATTTTTTTTTATCTTAAATCCCTTTTTAATGATATTTCATTTTTCCAAATATATGCAAAGATAGTTTTCAACGTTCACCCTCATTCACCCTCACAAAACTTTATGTTCAAAATTTTTCTCCTTCTCCTCCTTCCTCCCCTCTCCCTAAGACAGCAAGCAATCTGATATGGTTAAATGTATACAATTCTTCTAAAGATAGTTCCATATTCGTTGTGTTAGGTAAAAAACAATTTAAAAAATCAGATCAAAAGGAATTTAAAAACCAAGCTAACAACAACAAAAGTGAAAATATTGGGCTTTGGGGGCAGCTAGGTGGGCACAGTGGATAGAGCACCATCCCTGAATTCAGGAGGACCTGAGTTCCAATTTGATCTCAGACACTTAACAAGTCCTGGCTGTGTGACCCTGGGCAAATCACTTAACACCAATTGCCTCCTTAAAAAAAAATACTAATATTTGACCTGCATTCAATCTTCATAATTCTCTCTTTGTTTGTTGATGGCACTTCCATCATAAATCTATTGGAATTGCCTTAAATCACCTCATTGTTGAAAAGAGCCAAATCCACCACAGTTGATCTTCTCGAACTCTAATATATTGTTGCTATGTACAATGTTCTCTTAGTTTTGCCCACTTCACTTAGCATCAACAATTCATGTTAAGTCTTTCCAGGTTTTTCTGAAATCAGCCTCAGAGCAATATTGTTAATGAGAAATTGAGTTAAGAACCAGATCATCAGTTGGGTCTTGACTAACAATTTTCTCCCAATGGTTTAGCAGTTGATTGTTATATATAAGGGAATTTTGGTGGCAAATTTTAAACAAAGGTCACTACATGTCAGAGACAGACAAACTTTTAATTCAAACTACTATTTAAGAAAATGCATTCTTCAGTAGAATTCCCTGTTGGATATACTCATATACACTTTATTTTTTCATAGAAAATTCCCTTAGTTCCCTGATAGTTCCAAATAGACTATAACATAATGCTGGGTGACAGATAATATGGGAGAGATAAATGTGGTAGCACTGCCATAGCTATATCCATCTACACTTGTAAACTCTCCCTTGCTTTTTGCATACTGCAAAGTATTGTAGGCTTAGTAATGAAATAATAAACTAGCTGGGGAGGAGTCACCAACTTAGTCCAAGAAGTTAGCGCTCGTGGGCAAGATTCCCAAAGGCTGCAGTCTTCGTCCCTGCTTCGTCCCTGGTTCTTCAACTGCACAGGAGTAACCTAGGTTTTTCTGGACTAAAGTGTGGTGGAGACTAGCCAGCGTCCACACCTTTCTCGGACATCCCTCTTTCCACCTGCTCTGTTTCTGATGGTGGGACTCCTCCTCCCGTAGCACCCGGTGACATGACCTTGCATTAATTCCTTTTCTCCTCCAAGAGAAGAGTGGAGTCTCCATCTTGGAAAATCTGAAAGAATGCGCGTCCCAGACCTCTAGAGATGAGGGTTATGGAGCCGGTTTCAATTCCCTGAGGAGCAAGAACTGACTTTGAGGGAGGATCCTTCCGGCGGGAGCTTCCTCGGGAAGCCGTGTCACATCTGCAGCTAAAGCGGCGAAGTCGCCCGAAAAATGAGTTCAAATACAGACTCAGATATTTATTTACTAGATGTGTGATTTGGGGCGAGTCATTTAATCTTCACTTACCTCCGTTTCCTCAGGTATAAAATGGGGATCATAACATTTACCTCCCAGGGTGGCTGTGAGGATCAAATGAAATAATTATTGCAAAATACTTAGCACACAGTCAGTACCTAGTACTAAGCACATAGTAAGTGCTGTTTGAGAGACAGGGGTTTGATCTAACAGACATCATGAGAGTGTAAGAAGAGCTAATTCAAAAACTTTTAAAATGTGATTATTAAGTTTTATACCTACTTTTGTCATTTTGTCTTAATTGTCAACTTTTCAGTCTTTATTAATTTCCTTAATAAAATTAAGGAAGTAAGCCTTTAACTCTTACTCAGATCAGAAGACTCGGGGAGGAGGGAGTACTGGGAAGAGATGCGCACTCCAGGGGGGCTAGGAAGGGATTGGTAGTGTCTAAGACTAAATGAACAAAGATTAGAATCAGTTCTATTACAGATGCAAAACAACTATTAGGAATGGATTGTGTCTCTAATATTCCTTTACCTACTAAATAAAGACCAAAATCCTCAATCTGACATTTAAGGCCCTCCACAATCTGGCTATAATTTACCTTTTCAGCTTTATTTCCTGTTCCTCCTTAATGCATATTAGTATTAGTCAAAATGGAAATACATGGAGGATCCAGAACTAACCTGGGCTTTCCCATCTCTGTGTCTTTGCTAATGATGTTCCTTCTGTCTAGGATGCTCCCTTTCCTCTTTTCTGCCTGTCAAAATCCTTTCCATGATTCAAGATGCACCTCAAATGCCATCTTCCCTTCCCTATGAAGCCTTCCTTGATCTCCCAAGCTGGAAGATGTTTCTTATGGTACTCTCCACCCAGTTTTGCAACACATTTTATTTCTGAACATATTTTATCTTCCCTAGAACTGAATCTTAAGGAACAGAAATACAATCACACCCCCAGTCCTTATCTATAGGGTTTATTGATAGCATAAACATCAACAAAGGAACTTTCACCAACAGAAAAACGGATATTTCTGCCTCCCATCAACCTTGAACTCTAGTTTTGGTTTTATTTTGGGAAATGTAGCAATGAGTGAAATTAACTCAAGAAGTCAACTCTATTCAGATTATAGACCCATGTTGGGGTGATCCTAGCATAATGAGAAATATCTGGACTCTAAAATAAGATAGACAAAGGGACCTAGAGCCTTTTACAAATGTACTAGTCATCAAATTATAGTCTTTAAATATAATAGGATATCACACTATATGGAATGATGAAGCCTTCTCCCATCTCTTGGCAGAATGGTGATGGAATAGGTGTATAATGAGGCAAATATTTTCAGAGAGAACCATTGTGTTGTTTTTTTATACAATTAATTGCCAAGGAGGGCTTTTGTTTGGGGTAGGGGAAAAAAGGAGGTTTGTGGAGAGAAGTTGGTGAGTAGTGATTATTTTGCAAAGAGAAGGAAAAAGAAAAATGTCAGTAAAACATTTGAGAATATATAGAACTGGTGAAAGTTCTGAAGGGAGTTTATACAAACAAGTTTTTTTTTTTTTAATATGTCCAATTTTAAAACTTTATGTTAACAACTTCACACTTTCATTTATAATTTTCCTTTCTGTTCTGATTTATTGAAATTTATATTTATTGATGTTAGTAAAAAAAAAAAAAAATGAATCCATCTAAGAGAAGCGTATTACCAAGCACTTTTGAATGTATCAATCATGAGCATGTCCATGGGAATATACACTGTGGTTGTTGTGGAGAGGAAATGTTGAGAAATTTCCTTGTTAAAAATCTCTTTTGCTCTCATGAATTCATGAGTCATTTTATTTTTCTCTACAACTTAAAAACAGTATGAAATAGAAGACCTTTTATTATTAATTTTTGTAATACAAACAATGATGCCATTCCTTAGAGTAGGTATTCAAATAGTGTTGATTAAATGAGAATGAATGTGCTGAGTAGTTTAACATTAGTGGAAACTGAACTGTCCACAATCTCATCTAGTGACTATGTGACCACATGCATACCTTTGTGATATTTAGGCACGCAATTTGAGCAAGGGAAATTGTTCTCCAGAAGTTTATTGGGTTCTTGGTGATTGCCTAAAATGGAATAATAATAGTGGTTCATGTTTATATAACACTTTCCTCAAAATCATTCTAGAGACCAGAAAGAAATACCTACTGATTGCTTTACTTCCCTAGTCCTCAGTTTCCTTAAATCTTTAAAATGAGATAGGGGGGTCATGTATCAATATATATATAATAAAATTATGTATGAAAGTGGAGTAAACTTAGTAATGATGTAGTTAATTATCATTTGGCCAAATTTTATATGTGTATATATATCCCAGCAGAGGTTAGTCAATGCACATTGACTAGCATTTAATATAAACTATTTATAAAAAAAACCCAAATGGGGTCATGAAGAATCAGGCCTGAAAAATGAAGGAACCACAAAAACAATAATGCTTTTTGGAGAGCATTTTACAAATCTCATTTGCTTCTCATAACTTTTTAAGAAGACTTTTTAACCAGAACCAGAACCAGAAGACTTTTTAAAATAAAGGATTTAAATTTGGGGAAACATCTTGAGGTTTTAAACTAAGATGATTAGAATGAGTTTTCTTGTTTGTGATCAAACAAATAAGAATCAAATAGTTTCCTCTATGTCAGTACCCTGGGTTGAGGGTGGAGTGGAGGGTGGGGTGGGGTGGGGTGGAATATCTTCAGAAACCAATTCCTCCCTCTTTTCCTTTCTAATCTGAAGCGGAAAAAAGTGATACTGTTCAACTGAAATAATCAAAAGACAATTTCATTTTTTTGATCCTTTTATTTTAAATCCTTTAAATTTAAATCCTTTATTTTAAAAAGTCTTCTGGGACAGCAGTGAATAAGAGTGCCAGCCCAGAGGCAGGAAGACCTGAATTCAAATCTAACTGCAGACATCTTCTAGCTGTGTGATCCTGGGCAAGTCACTTTCCTCATTTGAAAAATGGAGATAACAATAACACCTATTTCCTAGAGTTGTTATGAGAAACAAATGAGATTTGTAAAATACTCTCCAAAAAGCATTATTGTTTTTGTGATTCCTTCATTTTTCAGGCCTGATTCTTCATGACCATATTTGGGTTTTTTTAAAATAGTTAATATATATTAAGTGCTAATCAATCTGCATTGACTAACTTCTGCTGAGATATATATACACATATAAAATTTGGTCAAATGATAATTAACTACATCATTACTAAGTTTACTACACTTTGTATAGTGTAGAAAGGGTAGATTAGAACTGAGGCAAAGATGGTCTCGTTTGCCTTCACAAAAGAATAAATCTGGAAAAGAAAGACCCAGACTGTCAAGAGCACCCATTTATGAGTAGAGTTTCAAAATCTTCACAGGTTGCCAAGAGTCCATTGGTTCTATTTAACTGCTCCTTACAACTTCTTTATAAATTACAAAAAACAAAAAACAAACAAAAAAAAAGGTTAAAAACCTTTAAAGCTGCCTTCTTTATGGTTATCTCGATTTTGTCCGTCTCATTTGATTGGGACTTAAGAGCATAGCCTGCTTTTTTTGGTTTTGTTTGTTTTGCTTTTCTTTGTATTCCACAGTACCTGGCACACAGTGGGCGCTTAATAAATGCTTGCTGACTCAATCCGTGGTTTATATTGAGATGTTAAGTGTCAGCCAGGGGGTGACACTTGCATCCAGATCTTCCTAGCTTTGAGGACAGCACTGCTCCACTGGGCTGGTTCTGTAAGGAATTACTTCAATTAAGGTTGGTTACAAGGTCTAAGTACCCTCAACAGGGCACCGAGGTCCTGGGAGGGGAAAGGGACGTGAACGGCCTCAAGCAGGGGAATTTGGTGGCAGGCAGTCGCTGATAAAGTAGCAGTTCGCAGAAGCAGGGGGTCAGAGTCCCCTTTTCCGAAGGTCTCTCAAGGGAGGAGTTGACACAAGATTAGGGAAACAACTCGCTCTCGGGCCCAGACTAGACTGGCGCGCACCATCTCCACGTGAGACCTCCTGAGCCGCAGACCCCACCCCCAACAGGACCCTGCACCCAGGGATTGGCTGCGCGGAATAGGGGGTGGAGATTACGCCAGGCTGACGTGATGTCGTCAGCTCGGTTGGGGCAGCTTCCTGTTTTCAGTGACTGGGAAGCCGCAGCTTCCGGTCATAGTCAAAAGGGTAGAAGGTGGAAGAAGTTCTGTTGATCTTCTGTCGCTGAGGTGAGTCTGGGGTCTGGGTGAGGTTGTGTTCGGGGGACAGAGGGAGCTCAGACCGGGTCCCAGCACCACCAGACAGTGGCCATCTAAGACCCCCAGTCCTCGCTTGTCTCCCTAGTTACTGAGGCCCCTGTCCCGGACCCCTTCCAAGACCCCCGTTTCATTGCTGCATCTCCCTGCCCTAGCTCCCTTCCTATCTCCAGCCTCTACCACGCCCCCTCCGTGACTTGCTACCCCTAGAGCCTGCTTTCCTGACCCCTCCCCACGATCCCTCTCTTCACTTTTCCTACGTTCTCAGCACCCCTGTTCCCCCGTCGTTTCTTTCCTCTCTCGTAGCCTCTCCACTTCTCTGTCTCCCCCCCTTCCCCAACTTCCCCTGGAATGTCTCTTCTAAAGGCCTTTCCACGCCACCTCTCAAACCCCACACCCAGCCAGGCGGACTTCTCCGTTTTTCCATTCATAAATCTGTCATTTCCCAAACATTTATTAAGCGCCAACTCCTGGGGATACTTCAGGGCGAAATAAAAGGCAAAAAACCAGACCCGCCTCTGAAGGGATTTGCATTGTGTTAGGAGAGAGAGGTATAGGCTTGTGGCATCTCAAGGACTAGCTTCTGGGGGGCGAGAGGGAGAAGACGGACAGGACTGGGAAGGCCTCCTGCAGAAGGTGGAGCTTGAGCCATAATCCCTGAAAAAAGGATTCCTCGAGGCTAGGATGAGCCAGGAGAGCTTGGCAGGCCTGAGGAAGAGCCAGCGCCAAGCACTGAGATACAAAATGGAACATGCGTGAAGAACAGCAAGCAGAGGCTTACGGTTGAACTGTAGGGTTGGTGGAATGGGGTAACTGTTGGGTGGGACGGGTGGGATAGGTGAGAAGTAGAGGAGGATCTCAAGGTTGGGAACATGGATGACTGGATTATAGAGAAGCCCTCCACAGTCAAGAGGAAGTTTGGAAAGGGGGTGGGAAGTTTGAAGTAAAGATAATGGTTATAGTAGGTAGAATTGGATCTCAAAGACTTGTGTTCAAATCCTTCCTCAGATACTATCAGTATGAGTCTGGACAAGTCAATTAACTTCCGTTTCCTCATCTTTCAAATATGGTTAATATTAGCATTTTTCCCCTGAAGGATTCTTGTAGTACATATAAATGTTAGCCATCATTAATGGAAGAAAAATAGATTAGCGGAGTCCAGATTACAAAGAAAATTAAACACCAAATTGGGTGTTGTATTTGGTCCTAGAGGTCCACACAGGATTTGAGGGGGCTTGGGGAGTTATTATAGGCTCAGTCCTGCACTTTACAAAAGAATCACTTTGGCAACAGAATGGAGAGGAGAGAGACGAGTGAAATGGACAGTAGTTGAGAGGTTCTACCAAAGTAATCAAGCAGGAGGTGATGGGGACCTAAATTTGTGTGGTGCTTATGAGAGTGGAAAGAGATGTTATGTCTAAGATGTTGAATAGTGACAGATTTTGTTAGCTGATTGGCTATGAGGAGGTGAATGAGGATGCGGGATCTATCATGACCTTGAGGCAGCTAGGTGATGCCTAGGTAAGCCTGCATCCTTCATGAATCTGGCCTCAGACACTTGGCAGGTGTGTAAGACTGGGCAAGTCACTTAACCCCGTTTGCCTCAGTTTCCTTTTCTTTAAAAGGAGCTGGAGAAGGAAATGACAAACCACTCCTTTGCCAAGGAAATACCAAAGGAGGTCATGAAGAGTCAGGACTGAAATGACAAAGCAGCAACAAAAACATGACAGTGACAATTGCAAATCTTTTTGACTTGAAGGACAGCAGTCCTCTTGACAACAGTAGGACAGCTCAGAAGAGTTGTTCTGTTTGATTTTGGTGAGACAATTGGGATTAAGTGACTAAGCCAGGGTCACATAGCTCTTATCAAGTGTCTGAGCCCTGAATTGAACTCAGGTCCTCCTGACTCCAAAGCCAATGCCCTAACCACTGTACCACCCACCTAGCTGCCTCCTAAAAGAGAAATAGTTTTGAGAGGACAGAGAAAAAAATTCTGTTTTGAAAGTATTGAATTTGAGATCCAGTTCAAAATGTCCAGTGATAGGCAGTATCCTGATATTCATTTGCATATAGATAATCAAATTTATGTGAGTTGACAGGTCATCAAGTAAATATAAAGAAAAAAGAAAATGTGTACCCAAGTGGATACTTGACTTAGATAAAAATCCTGCAGACAGATTCATATGATGTATAGAAAGGGAACTGTCAGACAAGTAAAAGAGAACCAAGAGAGCAGAAAGAGGAAAAAATATCTAGGAGGAGATGGTCAACAGTGCTAAAGGATTTTCTAAGAGGTCAAAAGTGGGGGGGGGGAGGGGAAGGGGAGGGGAGATTGAGAAAAGGACAATGGATTTGGCAAGGAAGAGATCAGAACTTTGGAGAGGGCAGTTTCAGTTGAATGATTTGGGGAATATGATCTCACTCCTTCCAATTTTCTGACCCACAAACTCCCCATCTCTTACCTTGCTGTTCTTGGGTAACACCTCCATTTCACATCACTTTCTCCAAGACCCATCACTTAGAGCTTCTTAGCCAGTACAGAATCTGTTGGCTCTCCTTCCACCTCTATGTCAGATCATTTGGTCAGTTACAAGTGTTTATTAAATTCCTACTGCTAGTTAGTTTGGATACAAATATAAAGAATGAAAAAAATCTAAACTTAACAGAAACCTAAATTCTAATGGAGAAGACAACAAGGACATTATATAAGTTTATTCAAAATAAATAAAAAGACAATCAGTTTATGTGATTGCTGGCCTAGTTCTTCTAACCTAAGGGAGCCCCATCTTGCTCCATTTTGTTAGTCTAGCAGTTAGGCCTGCCAAGTCTTGCCTTCCTCATTTCTCTCTCTTTGGTAAACTTCCTGAATTCCCTACATTCTCAACTAATGTTTATCCCAGCACACTTAACTACTTGCTCTATTCCCTGAAGTTTGCTCTCTCTGTGAGTAGGTTCAAATAGTAGAATTCCTGTAGCTGGACACTGGCTTTAGGGTTCAACCTGTCAGTTCTCTTCCGCTTGGTCCTAGTATTTGTGTTTCTGGCTAAATTATCGCTTGTTTCAATCACTGTAATGGCAGGTGTCATCAGAATATTTTGCATGAAATATGTCATGTACCTTGCCTGGGGCAGCAAACTACGTTGTCACTTCCTATTGACTGACATCTGGATGAGGACTACTTTAATGCTGTATCTGAAGACACATCTACAATTCACAGGAGCGATTTTTAGGTGCCTTATTGACCTGTTCATTCTGGCATAATTAATTAGTCTTCTCCCAGTATCAATTATCTGCTAACCTGGTAGTGAATAGAAATGAGTCTAATTATTCATTAGGGGAAATGATGAATACAAAGGACAGTGACATATGTAGCTCATACTATAAATTAGTCTCTTGTGCAGATGGAAGCTTATATTGTCATACAGACTGCTGGAGATCAGTTCTTTTTGTGAGGTTTAGGTTTGGGTTATTTTTTTCCTTTCACCAGATGTTCACAGGGAACAGAATGATTTCAGATCTGATAGGGAAGCGCTGAAGTGGTTAGAAATTAAGAGTTAAAAAGGAAAATGGTGGCAACTTGATAAGTACATTCTGAGAATCCAGTCAGTGTTTGGATTTTTCCCCATAGCTGCCATTTAAACAGATTGAGTATTTGGAATAAGAATCCGAGAGAGTTTTATTTGTTGGCCACTTTGGTTCCTCACCTTGACTCCCCATCCTTTTTTCACTTACCATGATAATTTTATTCCTTTGAAAGAATTGAGATTTCTAAATTCCTCCTTTCAAATGCAAAATCCTGTAAACTAACATTTTAACACGGATCTTTTAAAAGCAAATTTCTGTAAGAATAAGTTATAAGTTAGGCACCTGCTAAGAGAGTTGGTGAAGAAGTGGGAGGACAGCAAAACAAATTTTGCTAACCTGTGTTGGATATCACATGAAAATGCTATTCGTTCTTTGACTCTTCAGCATCAAGAAAACTGGAGATCCCAGCAATATGGAGAAGGGACTCTAGAGCACCTGACTCTGAGCCAGGAAGGAGGCTGATCTAGAGGCATTTCTTTAAGGTGGAAGCACATCTGCTCCCTGGGTGTTCACGTGTCTGGAAAATCAGCTGCCTTTCCAGGCTCTGAATCATTAGATAACTTGGACATTATTTTCCAACAGAAAAAAACATGACTCGTACAATAGTTGCATTCCATACTGTTCAGGAATTGCCTGTATGTATATTGGATGGTTAATAAGAAGAGGGTGAAACCCGGACAACCTGTCCCGGTAAAGTGATGTAAATAAACTTCCATACATACACAAACCTTTATGGTCCCACACCTCTGGAAGCAGGAAGAAAGATTGTCTAAAGTATATACTTCTTCAGATGCAAAAGTGGCCTTGCCTATTCCCTTCAATTGTTCTATTACTCTATAAAATAAGTCCTTAGAAAATGTCTCTTTGTGAAATCACTTGATATTGCCCACGAAGAGAGTATTATCTTGGTGTCTTTGTAATAATAAAAGCCTTTTCTTATCACAGCCTTTTGAGTTAGCTTCCAGCCGGGAAATCTGGTGTTTTGGAGAAATAAGAGAACAACCCATATTCCTGCCACGAGCCACACCTCATCAGTTAGATTTGAGAAGTTTCATCTAGAGAGCAGAAATTACCTCTGTTATTACTAGAGATATCCAGATTTTACACTTCTTTTTTTCAATTTTAAGTCTGCTCTAAATCATTCTTTTTCTTTTGGTCCTAGAAGTCCAGAGACAAATGTCCTAAGAGTAGGGGGTTGAAATGGATGGGGTGCCTAAGTAAAGTGCCAGGAAAGAAGGAAATGGTAAGTTCTGGCTCCATTAGGGAGTCCTTTTTTTGTTTATCTTTTTAAAAAAAATATTTAAAACTAATACAAAATAAGAAAATAGAAGAAAGACAAAAAAGGAAAATAAAAAACAAAACAAAATATTGGCATATGGCCAGCATTACATCAGGGAGGATTCAGAATGTGTAACAATACATCTCCATTTCAAGAAAGCATATATAATAATAAAAAAGATTATATTCATTATGTCCATTTTTTTCTTTGCTTCCTTGTAGGTTATTCTTTTGTTTGGGGCTGTTTTTATTTTATTTTTGTTTCTTATCCTTGCTAACTCTTTTACTTTAATTCTGCTCCTTAACTAATTATTACTTAACCTCACCCACCCACCCATGGATCTTTCCCTTATCTTCTCCCCCCACCTTTTCCCTCCCTCTTCATCCCATTCCCATTAATCTACATACCTTGTTCTACCATAAATCTACATATCCTTTTCTATACCCCACCATATTTTATTCCCTCTTCTCTAGACTTTCTTTAGGGGACTATAGTAAGTAAGTCTTTAACATGCTTATTTTTACTCTACCTAGAGCTTGGTTAGAATAAAGGTGGAGTAGGGGAATGACTTTGATATCATGGGAAGGAAGTTATGCAGGTAATTCCAGAAATAGTGCTAAGACATGTCTGTGGGTTTCATTTCTGTTGTGCAAATGTTGATAGAGTTCTTTTAAAAAAATCATAGATATTTGTGCCTCCCATCTGGGTTTGTCTTAACTGTTAATACTTCAGCCTCTAGCCTTTATGGTGTTGCTTTTAGGAAAGGAGGAAGTAAAAGGCTGGTGCAGCATTTGGCTGGGGATTTTCATGCATATACTAAATACTACTATGATTTCCAAAGCCTCTGCATTTTCTTTATTTTCATTTTTTTCTCCTATTCCCTCAGCATATACACTTCTAGTTCCCTTTGGGAATGAATTAGGCTTGTTGTTTTTCTTCTGTCTGCTGTGCCTTATTTTTATTGTACTGTTAGTTGGATCTACTAGCCTGATAAGTAGTGAGAGGATGGGGGAGAAAAATACTAAAGCCACAAGACCACATATCCATCTGAAAAATGTGTCACAGTCACACTTGTAGCCTATCTCCTTCCCACCCCCATCCTCCACAAGAGAGAAGTGGATTTTATCATGTTTTTCTGGTTCATATAGTAGTCATTAAAATCAATACCATCTTCTGTTGTTTTATTTGTTTGTTTACTGTAATAATTGCATGAAATATAGTGTCTGGTTTTATTTAATTCACTTTGTATTAGATCAGGGCTTTTAAAACTTTTTCAATTTACGTCTTTTCTTTTTTTTTCTTTTTGTTTTATAATAACTTTTTATTGACAGAATCCATGCCAGGATAATTTTTTACAATATTATCCCTTGCACTCACTTCTGTTCCTATTTTCCCCTCCCTCCCTCCACCCCCTCCCCTAGAGGGCAAGCTGTCCTATGATATGTTAAATATGTTGCAGTATATCTTAGATACAATATATGTATGCAGAATTGAACAATTCTCTTGTTGCACAGGGAGCATTGGATTCAGAAGGTAAAAATAACCCAGAAAGAAAAAACAAATATGCAAATAGTTTACATTCATTTCCCAGTGTTCTTTCTTTGGGTGTAGCTGCTTCTGTCCATCATTGATCAGTTGAAATTGAGTTAGATCTCTTTGTCAAGGAAATCCACTTCCATCAGAATACATCTTCATACAGTATTTATGTAGAATTTTTATGTGACTAGGTATATAGGTATATAAAAGAGGCATACAAATCAAATATTAATTGATAATAAATCATAATTTTGTGACCTCCACATTCAGGTGTGAGAGACCCCATATTGGGTGGTAAATGACAGTTTAAGAAACTTTCTTAAGAATACAAGTGTTTGCAGTCATCGTCCATTTCATTCATATACCATGATTTGGTCAGCAATTCCCTAGTTGATGGACATCTACTTAGTTTGCAGTTTTTTGCTATCACACAGAAAAACAAATTTTGCTGTGAGTATTTGTTATAGATGAGAACCCTCAAAAACTTTGGATATATGCCCTGTAGTGAGATAATTCCAATTTTTTTTTTGTCAGAGTGATTGAATCAATTTACAGTACTAGCCACAGCATGTTAATGTACCTGTCTTCCTATAATCCATCAAACATTGATTATTTCTTTTATTGTCTTTGCCAATTTGATAGGCATGAGGTGAAATCTGATTTTTAATTTGCATTTTTTTATAACATGAAGTATTTTTGTATGATTATTGATAATTCATAAATTGTTCACATACTCTTGATGCAAGTCTAGTGGTAGAAAATTAATGTGAGAATCTTTTCTGGTTGGCACAGGTCCAATGTGAAAGAATTCACCAACCTGAAATCTGAATGTGGCAAGAAAAGGGATTTTTATTGGCACTGAGAAGCCAGCTTTGCAGGAAGATAGACTTCTTAGTGGCAAAAGGTCCTGTCAGAGAAATAACAAAGGTTATTATCACTGAGAAGAGAATGTCTTCACAGCAGGCAGGAGTCCTGGTTGGCAGCTTTGCCAAAAGACTTCTGTAGGCCAAGCATAATCCTACTTCAGAGATTTGGAGTTCAGAATTGTCCTTTATTGCAGTGTGAGGCTAGAGCTTCCATTCAAAATGGGGAATGAAAATCTCTCAATGTTGTTACTGCCCCAGGCCTAGATTTCCAGTTGAAAAGAGAGTTTTGGAGTTTCTTGGAGTTTCAAGCCTGGCCAACTGAATGAGATCACTTAACTGCCCTGAAGGGTGGGTCTCTGGCAGAAGAGAGTTTCAGAGTTCACCCCATTGCTTCCCCCCAAAAGTCAAGGGGGACAGTTTCAGGATTCACTCCTGTCAGTCACTCTGAGCACTTAATCTATTGAGGCTATTGTGTCAATTCACGCTATATATCTGGGGGGGTTGCTGGGGATAATAGGATGTCAGTTTCATCATCTATGTGGAAACTCCTTTCTCCAACTCTCTTATAACTTAAAACCTTAGATTTTTGAAGCACTGAGAAGTTAGACATCTTATTGGTGGACAACTGTTATAGGCAAGACTCCCTGACTATAGTCTTCTACCCACTCAACTAGACTGCCTCTATCTTGGATATCAGACTTTCTTTTACTCAAATTTTTTTCCCCACCTCTAGCAGTTTTTCTTATTTTAGTTCCACTGTTTCTAATAATTCAGCAGTTTTTTTTAAATTTCATGTTATCAAAATTGTTCATTTTATCTCATAATTACCTCATTCCCTTATTTGATTAAGAATTTTCTCTAAACTGTAGTTTAAAAAAAAAAAAAAAAGCAACTTTTGTTCCTAATTTAAAAAAAAAAAAAAGATATGAACTTTTACATTTCAATCATGTGGCCGTGTAAAATACGTACTGCACTAGGCTAACACTCCTAAATTGTTTTCTAATTTTCCCAGCAGTTTGAAATTCTTCCCCCAATATGTGTTCTTAGGTTTATTAAATCTGTTATACAGGTTGTGTATAATTATTTCTAAGTTCTGAGTCTTTAGTCAGTTTCGCCCATCTACTTTTTTTAGGCCAATACCTAATAGTTTAGATATTATTTATCCCCATTATTTCTGCATTTTTAGTCCCCTTGAGATTCTAATCTTTTTTCCCCAAAATAAATTTTGTTATTTTTTTAATTCTATAAAGGAACTTATTATTGTGATATCATTTTTATTGTGTTGTCAGAGTCTAACCATGAATGATGAAAAAGTTTGCAATTATTTGCCTTCCTTATTTTTATAAGTTTGAAATAATTCTATTATATGTAAATCTTAAGTTTGACTCTTAGATATTTTATGTATTTTGTAACTATTTTTGAATGAAATTTTCCAAGAGAACAATTTCTAAATACTTTAAAAACTACCTTAGCACCAGATTTGTATTTAGTTTATTAATTCTAGAATCTTATCTCTTTGTTAAAGCAAAATTAGCATTATAATTCTTAGCAAAATTAGCATTATAATTCTTAGCAATTAGTAGTTTGAGTCACTTTATTTTAAATTAATAAAACTGAATTTCTCTTTTTAAAAAAATCTAATTCAAATTTCTAAATTACTGTGGTTTGACAATTGTATAAAAAGGATTTAGAGGGGATAGCAGGGCTGGAAAAGTTGGCTGAAATATGATTTGAGAAAGGAAGAAAGACTATCCCTACCTCCAAATAGCAATGTATCCTGCAGATAGAAATATCTGAAATTCAATCATTACAAAAATTACAACCCCGAGTCCTCACGAAGGGGTGATGATAAGTGAGCCTATTAAATGTTTACCTGTCATTAGGTAAAGTCTGGAGAAAGTCATGGTCTTGAGGGAATGAGTTTTGAAAGACAAATAGAGAATTTCGAAGCATAAACCTTAAGGAAGATAGAGTTGTTAGGGTCCCTGGGCAACAAGATGACACCAGAGACATGGCATGTAGAGTTGGAAGGTTTGAGCACCAGTAGTGCAAAAGATAAATATTTTTCAGCTTCAGAATTGTTATTGACCCCAAGTAGCAATATGGAGGAGTGACTATCCCAGTCACTTTTTTAAGAGTAATTTTAGGGACAACTTGTTAACTGTAGCAAAATGCTTATCCATGGCAGCTTTCTTTTTCCTATCTTTGGTTACCAACTAAGAGAAGAACTAGGATTGAAGGTAAGATGTTCTTCAAGTTCCCCAAGTGATTGCTGGGAATGTGGTCATTGTGAACATGGGTAGAAGGATTCAGGAGGTCCTGGTGGTGGTGTGAAGACTAGTGACCTACAGAGATGTTCATCATAAAAGAGTCTCAAGTCGTAAAGCAGGATTCTTCTTCTTCACCCATGAGTAGCTCCAGATAGTGACAGCACTTGCTTCCACAGTCTACATTTTCCAGATTTATATTCCAGTGTTTCTCTCCCCAAAAACACCATTTCATTTCAACCAAATTTAATTTATAATACAAATATATAAGGCTGTGTAGTTCTTTAAGGCAAGCCTGAATTCAATTTCTTTTTTTTTTTTTTTTTTTTTTTTTTGCTCTCATTTTCTCACTTTTTCTCTTGGCCAAGTCTCTCTCTTGCCCAGGCTTGGAAGTATGATATCCATTCACAGTTTTCTGTTATTTCAGGTGGATGGTAAGTTTCTTGAGGCCAGATAGCACTATGTCTTTTGTCTCCCACATTTATTGTAGATGATTGGTACATGACAGATATGGACTTTGATTTGATTGCTATGGGGATAATAGTAGAGAGCCTCACAGAAGCTTTGATTTGTGGCTATTCCTGGATCAGTTTGTCCCTCCATAAGCAGTGTGGAAGCATCCTATGCCTGGGAACTTAGTGAGAATCCCTGATGGGCAGTCACAAGGCCTTTCCAGGAGTAAGGATTCAGGCATGGGCCACCAAGCCAACAATACCTCTTCTTTAAAGTCTTTCCAAAACACTCAAGCCTGAAATGATCTCTTCTGAATTCTTTTAGTAACAATTTACCTTATTGCTCATTAATTTTGACACTTGATCATGTACTTTTATCATTTCTTGTATTACTGTCTTAAGTCTTCTGTTATTTAAGATGTTCTGTTTTATCTTTCCAACTAGATGGTAATTTTTTGATTGTAGGTGCCACCATGTCTTTTTATCCCCCACAATTTGTTGTCTATAATTGACACTATAGATATTCTTTTGAGTTGATTGCTGTGGGGATGATGGGCTACCTATCAGTCATCCTCAGAATGTGGCCCATGAATTTCTCTTCATGGTGAAAACCAGATAATGTGATATCATTGTCCTGTCCTGTCTTCAAGTGATCTTTCTCTCATCGGGGGTTGGAAACGTGGTTTTTTATGGACTTGTGCTAACAATGGGCTTTTCTGATTGATTGACAGTGGGATGATAGGAAAGGGGGCACAGCAGAAAGTTTAAAAAAAAAAAATGATACTTTAAAAATGATCCCTCATCTTGGAGACCAAAAGCAACAATACCACTGAACTAATTGTTTTGACTCTGTTGAGCCAATAAAAAAGGGAAAAAAAAGCCCCAGGGACAAGACAAGCTATTGCAGTATTGCAGTGCCCAGCCTGCATTGTAGACTGCCTTTGAATGTGGATTCTCAATTATTGGGTCACTCCCGTGTTCTTTATTGCTTGCTGTCATGGTAACATTTTTCCTGACCTCAGCTTTGTGATTAAATTTGGATGGAAATTTCCTTCCAATTTGAAATTTCATGATTCAAGTGAAATAGGTTTTTGGCTGCTTTCTGATCCTACAAGATTCCTAGTTATCCTTAGATGCAGAACAAAAGTTACCACTCTACTGTCCCTAGAGCTGGATTATAGGTATTGAATGGGTCTCTTCATCTCCCAAAGTCTCTTCCCTCTCATTTCCTCTCTAAAATAACTTCCATTTTCACTTCTCTTTTTCAAAAGAACATGTTTTGTTAACTTCAGGCTTCCCCCGGTAGGTACATTGGGGAATAGCAAGAAAGGAAGAGAACCATGGGAAGAGAAGGACAAGGAAATGAGAAACTGAGTTCACTATGTGTTATGGATGCTCTTTTGTGCTATAGCTATCATGTGATGATCTAAATGAATTGCTGGAGGAGGGGAGATGCTATCAACTGTGGAAAACGGGCTAGACCCTAAAGCACCTATTCCGGTAAGTGAGTTGCTGAGATAGAAAAGAAGATGTGGAAACTGGGCAGATAGTTTGGGCATTTAATTAGATTTCCTCTAGTAAAGCTACAATAATTTCTTATGGAAGTGGGCAGGCATATTTCATTTTCAAAAAAGAGAGCCACCATCTGAACCTAACTGTGAAGAATTACCTAGTTATTGTTGTCTGAGTCCCATTGAAGATTCTTATCCTGTCACTATCAATCTATGATAAATACAAATAAGTAAGGATTTTTAGGTGGTTTGCTTTTTAAAGTAATCTTGACTTTAAAATACTTGCTCCTGTTTTCCTCTTAAAGTTCTACCTCCATGATCATCACCTTTCATTTCTCTTATATGTAAAAAACATGGGCCCGGCTAGGTTCTTGGGTTCATCTTCTGGGCTCAGGTCTCAAGCTTGATCCCATGGATGGGGGAAAAGTCATTAAGAGCAGTAACTGAACTGAATTCCAACAGAAGTTGAGATATATGGTGGTGGGGGGAATGTTCTTTTCTTACATGTTCTATGTGATTGCCTGTTATGCCTCCTGTCTAATTTCTGGTAGGCTTCTCCTAAGCTCATGCACCGATTTAGGGGCTTAGTCTAGTCAGGATGGATGTCATGGCTATCTCCCTTCCTTGTGGGCTCCCCATCAAGATCTTGGCATTGTTTGGAATCTCAGGGTGAAGCTGGGCTCTTAGCATAGTACATGGGAATAGGTGTTTCTTGTGCCCAATAAAGTGATAGTCACAACACATTGGGAGAAATGAAGCACTGGCCTTAGTCATGAAACCGTAGTTCCAATCCCATCTCTGATACTAAGGAGCTGGGATGTCCCTCCCCTGAGCCCCAGTACTCATGACTCCCAGAATCAGTGGGGGGGAAAATCCTTTGTAAACATGAAAACAATAAGTAGATTTGAGTTATTTTTCTGAAATTTGTTTCTTGTGTGATCTTAGGCAAGTTATTTAGCTTTCCTGAATCTTGGCTTGTTCATTTGTAAAATGGGGGGAGGGTTAAAATAGATGGTTCCCTTCTACCACAGAATCTGTGATCCCATAGGTGTGAGTTCATGTTAATTAATGAAGAGATGGAAACATTCTGTGGAAACACAGAATGAGGGAAATGTGCTTAAGGTCACTTGGAGCAGAAATGCTTTTTTAAGGTTACAGAAGGATCTGTGTTTACAGAGTGCTCATCAGTGCAGATGAGTACTTGTTTTGGGAGCATTTGATTAAGTGAGAGATCTTGTAGGGCTACCAAGGGATGGTTTTCTAAAGGCTTGTGGCATGCTGGCTGCTTTCCAGGTGATTAAGAAGAAGCTGGTGGGGTCTGTGAAGGCATTGCAGAAACAGTATGCGGCCTCTGATGCTGTGGTCACCAGCGAGGATGGAGAAGCCAATGTCATGTGCAGTGCCCTGGAGGCCGTGTTCATCCACGGCCTGCAAGCCAAGTACATCAAGGCTGATGCTGGAGGAAAGAGGAAGAAAAAAGGTGGCCAGACCCCTCTGCCACAGCCAGCTTTCTGGCCTCTCCTGAAAACCATTACTCACAGGTTGGAGCACTTTAGCACGACAGCACTTAAATGCATTTCTCTTTGAAAAGGGATTGTCAGAATGATATTAATACATGGAGATACTGTAATCTCCCAAACTTGTCCCCTCAGCTGCCATCTAATATACTGGAAAAATCTACAAATAAAATAATGGGCATAAAAAGTGATACCTTTCTAGGAAACATTCTCAGGCTTTACACTGACAGTGGAACAGAAATCTGAGTGAACTGGAAAGCTATCTGTGAATCAAGAAACCAGTGTTTTGAAAATACATTTTCCAGCTAAATTATCTATTAGGTGCTGGATGTGGGATATTCGTTAATGAGGTATTTATTGAGTGTTTTTATGTGTAAGGCACTGTGCTAAATGCTGCATATGTATAGGACACAAGAATGTTCTAGTTATAATTCTATCCCTCAGCACAGTGCCTTATGTATAGAAATACTAATTCCAATTTGAAACAATCCTTCTGTATTCTTACATTTAAATCCTTCACTTTAATTCATATTGCCCTGTATTATAGATATTTGTGCATATTTTACCTCACCTAGACTAAGATATTTGAGGGCAAGGATTATGATGTATCCATCAATGTATACCTTCCATGTAATAGGTAGTGTATTTGTTTTTGTTTTTTGTTTTTGTTTTTTTTTTTGCATGAATGACAGGCCCAAGGTTAGGTTTTATTCTCTTAGAAATACTTAGGAAACCTGTTTCTTTTCTGCCCATTTGAGTAATTCTACCAGTGCATTTATTGTTATATTACTTTTATTTGTCCTCTGATTGAATTGTTTGAAATGAACTTTTTCCTTATTTTCTAGAAACACAATCACTGATTTAGAGCATTTGACCTTCATCAATACAGATGTTGGTCGTTGCAGGGCCTGGCTGCGGCTGGCTCTGAATGATGGGCTGATGGAATGCTACCTTAAGTTGCTGCTACAGGAGAAGTCACAGCTTTGTAAGTACTATCAGCCAACGGCCTTGCTACTAGACCCTGAGGAAAGTGAGATCTTTCTCAGCTTATTACAAGGATTGACTTCCTTGTCCTTTGAACTCTCCTATAAGTCTGCCATCTTAAATGAGTGGACCCTCACACCACTGGCACTGTCTGGCCTTTGCCCACTGTCAGAGCTGGATTCTCCTCCTGGAGGTGCAGAATTGCACCGAAAGAAGTCTCTGGATTCCATTTCTCAGTCTTCCGGTTCTGAAGATATTGAGGTCCAGCACTCAAGCAGTAAGATTAGATGTGGTATGAAGCTTACTTCGTCCTCTCTCAGCCTCAACACGGCCAGCTCTTCTCAGTTATCCTGCAGCCTGAATTCAGACAGTTGCCTCCATCAAGAGAATGGTGCCAGGAGCCCTGCCCGCTCTGAGGATCCCATGTCCTGTGACTCAGACCTAGGGACTGCGAATACCTTTGATTCAGACAGGTCTTTGCAAGAGTAAGTATTCATTTATTCACTTATCATGCCTTGGATGGAAACTGCCAGGCATTATACTGTGGCATCCATTTTTCAAGAAATATTGTCCCTTAGGGGGCTGAATTTATGATCTCTAAATTCTGGGTATAGATAGTGATCAGAAGAAAGACTAGAAACAAGAGGGGGAAGAGGGTGCAGTGAGGTACTGGGTTTCCAGAAGGGCCTGTCTGCCAGCTGTTGAAGGGGGTTGGAGTGCTCATAGTGGAAACAACACCTCAAATATTGGTCTGAATAAACTTCTTTGAACTTAACTGAACAAAAAGTTAACCTCCATAGATGCCAATTATCAAAGTCTGCTTAGCCTGCCTTACTGTTTCTTCCTCCAACTATATCACAAGCCTTCATTTCCTCTTATAGAAGCAGTCATCCTTCTCTTTGTCATATGCTCAACCTTTTAGCCAGACTTGTGGTTGGTGTTTTCCAGGCTTTTGCATTAACACTTTAAGTATTTGGGAAGTTCAGTGCTAAAAACCAAACAGATACCCCTTTCTATAGTGCTGTTGGCTTTTAAGGATAGTGGGATACATATTTGAGAATCTTGTGCTAGACTACCAGTTGTGGAAAAGCTGCCTTTTTTAGGGATAGAAGAAGGCCTCACTCTGGGACTGATAGTAAAGAAATTCTATCAGTTGGTAAATATTCTGGTCTTTATTACAACAATGATCTTATTTTCATTTTTAATTAACTCCAACTTACAAGTTTGGCATTTCTAAAGGTTGTTTTTGGAAATAAAATGTTAGAGCTAAAAATATTACTTTAACTCAAAGTACCTTGTTTTTTTATATCTCTGTCTCATTTAAGGGATCTGGTTTTTACTTTGTTAATTTTAGATAGCATAGAAGCAGACCTGGAATCTCCCTTGAACTAGCTTCATATTAGAGTAGCCCTAATTTTCAGATTTGATTCTTCAGCATTTATATTAATAATTATGTCTATGTATTGTTGCCACTTTGTTGGTACACCAAAAAACTTGATTACTCATCTGAGGATCTTGGATTTAACAATAAAAGAATTCAGTAGCCAAATGGAATACAAGATGGAGATTATAAAAGGGAAAAATAGTTGGCTTATTGAACTGCACTTGAATTCTTAGAAGGGAGAGGTAAAAGAAGGTTATTCTGAGTCTCAGAATTTCTAGGGAAGGAAAGGCTTCCCTGTTTTCGGTCAATTCCCACACTCCAATCTCAATTGATTTACTCATTTCAGAACCCCCACCCCATCTATCCTCCTTTCTCTGTCCTGCTACTCTGTTGCTTTTAGTGGTACAAAAGGTGCCATGTCTCTGCCATTGCTTAGAAACCCACGGAAATATCTCCAGAGCCGATTCCATATCTCCTGAATACCGAGTTTAAGAGCAGCAACAATCTCTGTGGAGTCTTAATTTTTTTTGTTCTTTAATTGTACATTGGTACCCTAATTTTCTAAAGTTGTCATGAAGTATGCTTTTCTCCATTAATGATTACTTTGTCCTTTTACTCTCCAATAAATAATATTTGGAGTAAATGATTATGCTTGAGGAAAAGCCTTAGTGACTCTCCAGTGCCCAAGATTGTGGAGCTCAGAACCTAATAAGCAGTGGTCACCATACTCCTAGACTCTGGTCCCTGACATTTGGAGTTTGGGTTTTACTAACAGTGGATACCTATTCCTTATTTCTCGCTCCTCCTTACATGCATTGTACTTTGCTCTCACCATTCCTTCTACCTTTCCATAGCCTGTGATCTAACTCCTGAAAAAAAAGTGTGTGTAGGAGATACAATATGTGTGAATGGCAAATAAAAGGATGCTTAGGGGAATTTGGTTGTGGTCTTTTTAATCTGTCAGCTGATAACTTTTCACATACCAGTCTGTGGGATTTTTTTGTTTTACATTTAGCAAAAGTACAAATTAACATTTGTTAATTTGGTACCTGCTATGGAAATAACTCTTTTCTTCTCCCATCCTTAGCACTACAGCACTTCTGCATTTGGATGGATCTTCAGGACTACTTACTGCCCCAAGATGCCCTTTGGATATCACCCACAAGCAAGTGCCAATATCCTTGATTTCAAGTGCTCTGAGGTTGCCTCAGCCCTTTTTGATTGACATTGATCATGCAGGCAGGAGTTCATCCCTGCAGCTTCATAGTCCTAAGGATGAGACACATACATCCTGTGTATCCAATGGCCAGGAGACAAGTGGGGAGCACGACAGCTCGGAGATAGATTATTACCTTGCTTCATCCGCACCCTCTCCAGTAAGTGTTGCAGATTGTTATCTTGAGTCACTAACCTACCAGCTAACTGACTCTTGTGAAGGGCTGCTTGGGATATTCTCTTAAGACTAATAAACTCTTATGGTTCCCTATTACCTCATGGGTAAAATAGAAAGTCTTTTGGTTACTCTCATAGCCTGGTCCCTTTCTACCTTCTCAGTTTTCTTCCACTTTGCTCTTTTTTCTGCACTTTAAGATGCAGACACACTGGCTCACTTGCTATTACTTGTACACAGTATTCAGTCTCCCGTTTCGATGCCTTTGCACTAGCTGTTCTCTTCCCAACTCCCACTACTACCCCCAGCCTCGAATGCTTTAATGCCAAACTTCTTCACCTTACCTTCCTTCTGCTCTGCTCTGATCACCCCCTCCATGGTGAGAGTGTCAGGTACACCTTATCTAGTCCCCCCATTCATCTGCTCTTATATGTGCTCACTTATTAATGTGTATTGTTTTCTTAGAACATGAACTCCTTGAGTTCAGGGACTGTTGCTACTTAGCAGTTATATTTCTAGAGCTTAACATAGTTCCTGGTACATTATACTTAATCAGTGTTTCTTCATTGATTACTTGACTATCTCTTTTCTCTAACAATTATTATAGAAAATGTATTAGATACACATTTGTTACATATGTGTGGTTACGTGCATATGTTACATACATTTTGCTACATAGTCATAGATTCATGTAATTTTGAAGCCATAAAGAGACCTAAGAGGTCATATTTATGGTATTCCCATCTGGCCTGCTAGTCTGAGACAGTTGCATGTGTATGTACTGTGCAGTTTGCTGTGTTTTGAATAATCCTTTTGGTTTCTAAAAAGTAGTGGAAATGAAGATCATGTTCTGGATATTGATATTTTTTCATATTTAGGAATCATATAAGCATAGAGGGATTTGTCTATCAGTAGGCAGGAGCCAGGGATCTACACACAAGATGATGAAAGAAATAAGAAATTAAGCTTTTTGATTTGACTAACTATGGCATTAGAATCAGGAGATAAGCAGTGAGTAAGTTTTGGTTGTCCCAGTGCAGAAAAAAACTTAACACTTTTCATGCTGCCTGAAGCATCAGTACCACTGATCCTATGTAGGATATTGCTATCTAAAGTAACAGGTTTTCTCTCAAAAGGGTCCTGACTTAGCACCTGTTAGCATAGCAACTTCATTGTTTTTAGTCTCTTGGACTTAGTATTAAATATCTTAACCCAATTGCATTATGAGACTTTGATAGTTAGGATAAACATTTCTATCAAGCTCGATAATACCGTCCAAGTCCATGCTATATTCCCTGAATCTGGAGGGATTGTTACTTTAATAGTTATTGGGATGTTCTTACCACATTTTTTAGAAATTGGTCTTCCATATATTTGTTTGACCTAGGAATGCTATTGTTTATAAACTGGCATCCATGTAGCTAGTACAAGAAAATGCTACTTCCCTCTTCCTTTTGAGAAGACCCTACCTGGTAGGAGAGACTTTAAGGACGGTTGCATTTATAGTATTCTTCCTGGCCCTGGGAGTTGAAAAGCTTGTGCTGTTAACAAGAATTACTCACACAACCAGGATATTTCAGAGGCAGGACTAGAATCCAGAGCCTCTTTTCTCAACATTATTTATATTATTATTTCTCATACAGTATTTGTTAATTATCTCTTAATAAAACAGGAAAGCAAAAGCTGGATCTCAGAAGATGATTTCTATCGGCCTTCCCCTGAGAGAGTCCCAGATAGTGCTTCAGAATTCTCTGGGAGAGGGACCCCAGAGACAAGATCTTCTGACATCCACAGTCTTGCTTCTGAAGAGCCAGTGAAGAACCACATTATGGGCCCCTCAGATCAAGCTTGTATGCCTTCCTTGGAAGTCCGGCCAACCAAGCCAATCTCTGATCCAGAGTACAAACACTTCTGGGTGGTCCATCGAAGACAGATAGGTATGCATAGGCTGCCCCATTTCTTTCTTAAGCTAAAGTCCTCTGCTGTGTGTAAATGTAGATATTTCTATCATCTGAATCCTTGTTCCTGTTAATTGTGTTCCCCTCGAAGAGGTAGGAAGGAAATGCTAGTATAAAACATTAAAAACTATAATTAAATCATACAGCAAACCAATTTAAAGTCACATACTTAAAGGAATTGCTCAGGGTATGAATATTGTTTTGATAACCATTCTGGAAGAGATTGGTTCCCTTGGACTTAGAGTCACACATTAGAGAAATGTGTGCTGCCATTCTCTATAAGGCTATGACTTGTTATCAATAGTTCAGGGTTCTTTTCAAAACTCCAAGTGTTTGTGTTATTCTTTCTAAAGATTTAACAGTCTTGATAAGGACTTCTAACAGTTCTATTAATGTTTAGCATCCTTTGTTAGCTCTTTTATAGTCAGGATAATCCTTCCATATTTGGGACTATCAGATGTCATTTTAAAGTCATCATAACCTATCATTTCTAAGTTTGGATAGACTCCTTAAAAAGTGAGTAAATATTTCTTCCTGTATTCTCACTCTTTCCTGTGATCTAATAGAAAAACTTTTGGCTAGGTTGAAGACCACCTGGCTTTGGAAATAGCATGAAAGCTCTGAAATGAAAAGTCCTTCATTTGCCTTTATGTTAAATATTTTCTACTCCTTTTTTTTGTTCTGAGCTTTTGAGTGGAATTAGTCTCTACTACTATGCCCTTCCCATTTCACAGGAGTTGCTCCATGCTTGCCCCTGAGTAAGGGGACCCCTATAGGGGTGGAAGACTCTTCAAGACACCTAGTTCTTTACCAAGCCCTTAGAAGGATTCAGAACACTTAAGAGATATCTCCAAGATTCAGTTAATGAACCTTATGATGTGCATATGCATGCATGCGTGCACATGCACACACACACACACACACACCCATGACCATACACTTTAATGAGTCAGGTTTCTTGAGCCAAGCACCCTTTAGCTATAATACTTTATTCCTCAGGTTGTCCTTCTGGTTCTTTGGGAATATCTGTTTTTTTATTCTGAGAATAGGAAACCGTATAATTTTCTGAAATTTTTTTGTAGGGCTCTACAACCCATTCAGGGGCCTCATAAAGCTGGGCACTCTGGAACGACGTGGGGCCATGGGCATCTGGAAGGAGTTTTTCTGTGAGCTGGCCCCACTCGAGTTCCGCCTGTATTTGAATGATGAGGACCGTGAGTGTGTAGAGAACTGCTCCCTTCTTCGATGTGAGTCTGTGGGGCCAGCCCAGAGTGATGGGCGCTTTGAGGTGGTGTTCTCCAACAAGAAGCTGACCCTGCGTGCTCCCTGCCAGGATGAGGCTGAGGATTGGTTGGACCGGCTGCATGAAGCACTGCAGAAATGCCGGCCTCAGCAAGAGCAAGAATGGGAAACCCTCCAGCCCCCAGACCCACAGGAAGAGCTGGAGCATCCCCAGGGCAGCTCCTTTAGCCAATGTATCCCAGCCTTCCAGGAGGAAGCATCTTTAGGTGGCCATTTTGATTGGCCATTTCCATTGATGCCTGAACTAGATGCTATTAAAGAATCCATTCTTTATATGCATACAGAGAAGACCTGGACTCCCTTAATTTTTTCCTTGTCTTTAGAATCTCTAAAATGTTTTAAAATGAGAAACAATGAAAAGATATTAAGTGATAGCCATGGAATTGAGACAATACGAGATATTCTCCCTGACACAAGTCTGGGAAGCCCAGCTTTCTTTAAAATTATCACAGCCAAAGCTACCTTGAAACTAAAGGCTCAAAATGCAGAGGAGGCAACAGCCTGGAGAGAGCTTGTACGAAAAGTCTTAACATCTTATCTGGAAACAGCAGAAGAGGCATTGACCCTTGGTGGAAGTCTAGATGAAAATTCCCAAGAAATCTTGAAGTATACAACAGGGAAAAATGGCTTTCTGTTGCAGTACTTGGTGGCCATCCCCACAGAGAAAGGACTGGATTCCCAGAGCTTCTTTTGCGCAGGTATGAGTGAATCTAGGTGCAGAGAGCACCCTCTAATACAGTGTTTCATTACTGGTGAGTCAAGAGGAACAATGTGAATATCTCTTTGAAAATTGCTTTCTTGATCTTTTCCTTTGTGGCTGCATGAAGGCCTTTCCTGCCCATGTGCTCTTTGTTTTTCTTTCCCTCTTCCTTTCTATCAATTCATGATTCTTTTTCCTTCTAACTCAGTAGAGGACTCAGCTGCTGTCAGAAATGGATAAGCAGTCTGTTTTGAGCTATCCTCATCTCATCATTTTAGGGAACTGAACTGCATTCCTTCTCCTCTTTCATTCTGTTTTATTTAAAAGTGTCACATCCCATCCTGAACTTTGTGCTCTAACTCACCCACTCCCAACACACATGTCCATCAATTTATATAACTCCTCAATGAAAAGTTAGTATTCTAAAGATATCAAAGAATAGAACCTGTTTGAAAGCTTTTTTTTTTTTTTAAACATCATTTAAAGTGAAGGAAGTAACCTGATTCAATTGGATAAATGATAACTAAACAACAGAATGTTAGGACTGAGGGAGGTAGTCCTTTGATTGGCACATGATTGAGGGCCATGGGGCTCAGGAGGACAGAATAAGAGAAGGAACAGTGGTCAAAGACAGTTTAGTAAGAAGCTTCTTGAAAAGTCCTACCACCCACCCAAATTCCATTTCAGTTCTCATTTGAAGGAAAAGGTGGGGGAAATAGTGTGGGAGAACACAAGACCAAGACTTAGTCAGTAAATATTTATTAAGGATCTACTATGAGGCATGTGTAGGCGTGAAGACAACAGATGGTGGGAAGACATGGGTAAAAGGGAAGAACCATTGAAAATTGAGACTTGGCTAGAATCTCAGGGCTTAAGCAATGATATGGTCATGGAGCTAGAAACTTGAGAAGAGAGTAATGAGAACTGAACTGGTTCACCATGGGGTCCAAGATTGGAAAAAAGTAGAGAATAATACAAGGAGATGGTTTGGGACAGAATTGAGGCTTCAAGGGATTGGAGTCACTGTATGGACAGAGGGAAGAGTTTATTAAGTAAAGGTAGAATTCTCAAAGATGGAGGTGTTGGGTGGTATTGTAGTGTGGACAAGATCAAGAATACGATCATTTTTGTCTGTGATTTGAGTTGAAGTGGAAAAGAGTATAGTGGAGATGGATGGGATAAAGAATAAGATTTGGGATATCAACCTGTCAGGATGTCAGGAAATCAAACATATCTTTTTCCAAAGGTTGCCATTTGTTTCCTACAGAACCCACCCAGTTTAGTGCAACAGTAATATCTATATGTCTTCCATATTCTCAGTTTATTAACTGCATAGCAATAGCTGGACATTATGGATACAGTGTTGAACTCTCAGGAAGATCAGTTTGACACTTAGTAGCTGGAGGACCCTAGACAAGTCACTGAATTTCTTTGTCTAGGTAATTCCCTAGAACTTGGGGAGCACTAAATCGTTGTGATTGTGATTTGCATTGGTGAAAGGAATTTCCCCACACTGATTATATCAGAGTTCCTTCCTTTACTCTCCAACTTAGTGATTGTATAATGTTGTGAGGAAAATTGGGCTTTATATGGCAGGGAGGTAAAATGTTGTCTGTGCTTAGTTACTCTTCAGTAAAAGGTGTGCTGAGGGGCCTGGGGGATTGGTACATTTAAATACTTGGAATGAATATGATTCTGCAGAGTAGTATTTGTAAGATTCTTCAAGTCTTAGAATGTTAAAGATGAAAAGAACTTTGAATCAATCAGTCCAAGCTTTTCATTTTACAAAGGAGACCCATTCCCAAAGAGACTGTGATTTGTTTAAATTCCCATTTGGAATTGCTGATAGAATTAGGACTAAAACTCTGACCCAGGAATGGGACAGGACAAGGAGGAGAAAATTGGTCCTTTGAAATTCAGTTTTAGACGTTTTCATCATAAGTTCTCCAGTGGTTATTGTTCCATCGAAGGGAAGGTCTGTGAGAGAACGAGGGATCACAGGTTGAATGAGTCAGGCACAGCTTTAAAGTTTTCCTCATGCCAACTCATCCTTCCCTGCCTCATTCATGTACCTCTTTTGTCCTTCACATTATTTAGACCTACACCTTCGGTCACTCCCTTTTCAAATCTTGTGTAAATGACCCTGGCCTCATTACTGCAGACATACAACTTTCCAGGCCTTTCTATCTAGCCTTTCCTTCATTATACATCTAAGAAAGGTTTCCCTATCATGTTTTGAACATTTGATCCTGTCCCCCTCCCCACTTCCTTGTTATCATGCGGATAAAATAGTTCTTCAATCTTAAGAGATTTATACTCTAGTCCCACCCAGTCTATCCACTCTCATCCATTACCACTGATCAGCTTCCACCGTTTATTAATTTTCCCCAGTTATTTTTCCCATTGCCCATTTCCTTTTATCTGGATGATGGGAAAAAAATCTTGGAAGGCATCTATCTAGTCTGGCTTTGTTATCTTGCTATTGAAGAAACTAAAAGATCTGCAAAGCTGTCCTCAAATTCTTCAAACCTAGAATAACCTTTGTTTATCTATCACTAGATTCTTCTATCACTCATGGATTTACCTCCTCCAGAAAGTTTTCTGTTATCTATTTCCATCTCTCTTCCAAGCTAATACAGTCCTCATACTAGCCCTTTTATTGTACTCTCATTTCCTCCCCACCCCATTAGATTGTAAAATCTTCTTGGGTAAGGACTGGCCCTCCTTCCATAGCTCTCTGATACAAGATCTGTGCTCCTCGTGAGTGCTTCATAAACACTCTATTGATTAGCTGGCATGTTTCCTTTGTACTTAAAGAGGAATGTGGAGAAGCCTGCATTGGGGAGGACTCCAGTATTATTTGAATATAACCTATTAGAGAGTTCAATTATTGAATTATAATAACTGAGCTTGGGTCCTAAAGAGTTAAAATAATACACCTCCATCCCACCCTAGTCCTTTGTTGGAGTGGAGTTGGAGATGGTGGGTATGGAATATTGCAAATACTGTCAGATATAGTTGATATGTTTAAGTGGTTTTGCTGAACTATTTTTTTTTCTTTTTTAAAGGCTTTGTTAGAAGGAATGACTCATGAGATAGAATGGAGGGTAGTCGCACTATGAGATAGAAGACTCCCTAGGGGGTCACCCAATAAATCCCTCCGTTTTCGTATGCAGACATTGAGGCTCAGGGTGAGGACTGGGAGTGAGAATTTTTTTCTGCTTGGAGTAACTATACTTGCTGGTCCCACCTCCTCCTAAGGACAGGCATGAAAGGATCTGTTTGCCCATGAGCAGGAAGTGCTGAACTAGTCATAGGGTTGACTTTTTGGAGTTCAGTCCCTTTGTGCCTTCGCTGGGCCTGGACCTTCTCATCACCAATTTCTCTTTTATTGCTCCTGAGGACCAGAGTTATCTAACTTTGTCAGAAATCTCTCTAAATAAATCTGTGTTCAACTTGACATTGTAACCATTGTCTTTTGCTTCAGAAGAAGTACTGTCAGATGTAGAAAGGCCCAAGGGTTAAGTGAGACTGGCATGAGTGTTGGGGATTAGGGAGAAAGGATTGGAATAGAAAGAGGGGGTTATGGGTATTCTGGCTGATGCTCACGCTCTCATAGTCTCCCTTCTAACCCTCCAGGCTGCTCCAGACAGATTGGATTCTCATTTGTGAGACCCAAGCTCTGTGCCTTCTCTGGCCTCTATTACTGTGATATCTGCCACCAAGATGACAGTTCAGTGATTCCAGCCAGGCTCATCCACAACTGGGACCTCACTAAACGCACCGTAAGTGCCCTGGACAGGCTCTAACCTCATGGTTTCTATGGAAACCTCAGGAAAACTCAGACTGGCTTCACTGGGTAATTGTATTACCTCTGTTCTCTTCACCTAAAGCTAGCTCAGGTGGTGCAAGTAGAGAGATAAGGTTGTAGGTTCAGGCCTTCCAACCCCAGGTACTGTGATTCATTTAAAGGAAACCTCTGTCCCATGGTCACAAACTAGGGTTTCTAACCCTAACCCACTGTCTTGGAGATAGAGTCAAATTAACATACACCAAATGTACTGCCCTGTCCCAATAGGAGTTTATTTTTATTTTATTTTATTTTTTTGGCTGAGGCAATTGGAGTTAAGTGACTTTCCCAGGGTTACACAGCCAAGAAGTATTAAGTATCTGAGGCCAGATTTGAACTCAGGTCCTCCTGACTTTAGGGTTGGTGCTCTACCTAGCTGCACCCCCAACAGGAATTTATAATCCAGTCAAGAAAAGCATATAAGTACATATATGTACAAAAGAGATACTTGTGTGAGTGGGAAGGAATTCATTAGCACCTGGGGGACAGGAGAGGGGGAAAGTTCAGGAAAGACCTCTTAGAAGGTGGTACTCGAGCTAAGTTAGAAGAAAACAAAGGTTTCTAAGAGGTGAAGGTAAGGAGAGAATACCCAGGTTTGAAAATAGCGAGAACAAAGGCCCTGGAGAGAAGAGATAGAGGGTTGTGTATGAGGAGCCAAAAAGTCAATGTGACTGGATCATGTGGTACATAAAGGGGAATAGTAATAGGTTCCAAGCCTGGAAACTTAAGTTGGAGGCTAGATTATAGAGAATTTTAAATACCACACAGAGGAGTTCATATTTTGTCTTAAAGGCAATAGGTAACTATTGGAATTTGAGCAAGCAGTGACATTTGGCAGCAGGGGGAGAATGGATTGAAGATGCTTAAAAGCAGGGAGAAAGTGAAAGATGAGAGGTGAGAATGAAGACAGAATGGGTCAGATACAAGAGGTGGTGGAGGTGGAAATGACAAGATTTGTTAACAGATTGAGTTTGTGGGAAGAGAAAAGATGATGAGTTGACGGCAATACCCAGTTTGCAAATTGGATAGCTAGAGGATAATGCTGTAGTTAACAGAAAAAGGGAAGTCTGGAAAAGGAGGATAGATTCAAGGAATAGAATGACTTCCAAATTGTACATGGTGAGTTTGAGATACCTACAAGACATTCAAAAGCTTTTGGGGTAGTAGGGATGTGGGCCTAAAATTCAGGAGAGAGATGAGGGTTAAATCCATGGATCTGGGAGTCATCATCAGCATGGAGGGGGTTGTCTCTGTGGGAGTTGAGGTCACCAAAATGAGAGAGAGAGAGAAAGAGACGATAAAAGAGCTCAGGACAGATCCTCAGGAGTACAATTAGGGGACATAATATGGATTAAGATGCAAAAAGACATACTGAGTAATGGTCAGACAGGGAGATTTGAGAATATCCAGTCAAATGTTGGCAGAGAAGTCGAGGACAATGAGGTTTCAGAGGAAGACATTTGATTTGGTGGTTTCAGTATCTCTGGTAACTTTAAAGAAAATAGTTTTCAGTTGTCTGAATCAAAATGATAAGGGTAAAGAAGAAATACAGTTAATATATAGAAAAATGAGAAGAGGTACAAAATGCCATGTGAAGTTTTAGAGGAGTCACTTTTGGGGAGATCTCCTGGGGAAGATTATTTTTGAGATGGGTTTTTAAGGAATAGGTCCAACAGCTAAAAAGGGGAAAGGAAGGAACTCACTGCAAACATAAGAAAACAGCACAAACAAAAGCATGTTGTTTGTGCCCAAGTGAAAGTGGATAAAGCAGGCATTCTTAAACTACATTCTGTGGATTGATTTTTAGGGGCCTTTAAACCTGAATGGAGGAAAATAATTGCTAAAATTAACATAAATATTGCCTGAAATTGAGTATGTCTTTCAAATATTAATGTAGGCTACAAACAGCCTTCTGACAAGGGTTCTCTTGGGTTTACTAGCTTACACTTCAAGAAGAGTCCAAGATTCTTCTAAATCTGCTATTCCTTCTTCCTCTGAGTGCTGAGCTTGGAGGGGCAGGGTGCATTTCATGGGTAGTATTGGTTTGGGTAGTGCAATGTCATTTCAGTTGCATCTGATTGAGATTTTGGCAAAGTGTGCTTGGCAGGTCAGCCAAGCAAGGAGCTTCCTGTATGGGACATGAGATGTTATAGTAGTTGTTGTTGTTTTTCACCTCACTGTTGTGGTAGGAAAACAAATGTTTTTTCTAGATTTCTCTAAGATCAAGAGGTGTCTGCCCATTGACCAAAAAAGACAAAATTACAAGTAGTAAGTTCCTTGTCTTGGAAGCTTTTATTTTCTTTGTCATTGTTGTTCTATTTTTTTGCTCCTAAAAGATCAAGCCTAGCCCAGCTGATGTTTGACACACAAAAGAATAGCAGGTTGTCATGATAAAGAAGAAAAATGTTTTATTAATTTTCCTATCTCATCTGTTGAAGTCAAGGCACCATCTATTCAGGGTAATCCTCTGGAGTAGCATTCCTGAGGATGTATTAGACTATGGGCTTAGTATTAAAAGTAAGTGCTTAGCCTACAAAGAGGCAAGGCAGTCAGGTTTGTTTTTTTAAAATAGGATTTTATTTTCCAAATAGATGTAATAATTTTCAACATTCATTTTTGTAAGACATTATGTGATGCTGAACATGAAAATTCTTTAGCAGAGCCAGAGGCTATTCATGGACACCATAGAGAAGAAAGAAGCAAACTCTTTGGTTGTGACTGATCTAATCTTTTCCCTGGTCAGAAGTACCTCTGGCCATTTTGTCTCCCAAGTCAGGATAGAAAAGGAATGCTTGCTGAAAGATTGATTTCCATTAGTAAGGAAGAATGGGGCTTACAAGAAACTTGGAAGTGCAGGAACTCTAAAAAGGCCCTGTGGTGCAGACAGGGGGCAGGGGAGGAGGTCCACCAGAGCTATGGATGTCCCTTGCTCCTTTCATCAACTTGCTGCTGTGTCTATATTGGTAGGTTTGCCGCCAGGCCCTCAAGTTCCTAATCCAAATCCGGAACCAGCCCCTCATCAACCTACAGCTGGTGAATAAGTCTCTTTATGACCATGTGGAGCGGATGAACCATATCTGGAGAAGCCGGGAGCAGCTTAAGCTCCTTGGAGACTACCTGATCTTGTGCCGAAGTGGGGCCCTGAAAGAACTCAGCAAACGGTGAGTGCTGACTCCCAGACCACTGCGTAACCCATGTATCTTTGAATCCAGACTAACAATGTGGGGTCACTACTTCATCTACCCAGAGTCCTAATCCAAATATCTTGTGGTGGATCATCATACAGGGATCTAGAAAATTTGACTTGGAATCAGCCCAAAAATTAGGCCCAGAAAGCTAAGACTTAAAAGATACCTCAGACTTCCTACTTCAGTCAATCCTCTCTATATAGGAACATTGTGACACACTTAGATCTTCCAAGCAAACAAGGCATTTGAGAGAAATACTCAGAACTGATATATGGCCTTTGTGGACCCACCTATTTAAAGAGCTGAGTTTTCCAAACCATTTTATTTTCCAGCAAAGTCACTCAGACATCACCTGATAATGACCACGGTCAGTTGACTGAACAAAGTTATGAAACCACTTAGGAGAGTGAGAGTCCAGAGTACAGCACGAGAGACTTGTTATGTTCTCCAGTTTTCCCTGGTTGCCTGTTCTGGCTTCTGGAGTTCATGTTCCCCTTTACAGATCCCATAAGCTATTCTTGCAATAGGACCTCTTCTCTTAAAAAAAAGGTTGATTGTTTTTAAGAAGCACTAGCTTAGCCAAGGTGACCCAAACGCCAGCATTGCCAGGAGGATGTTCTGGTAGCATGTTGAAAATTCTGAGCTTGTTTGTAAAACCCCCCCCATCCATCTTTGTGATAGAACCTTGGAAGAGCTCCATGCCCTTGAAGTAAACCCCCAAATTTGAGCTTCCCTAGCTTTTAAGGTGACTAAGAGGTCACATTATTACCATTCAGGAGGAATTGACTCATTCTTACTTTTACAAGACTCCCATGATCAGAGATGAGTATCTAGCCCTCACTATCCTCTATATTTAACTAGAGATGGTGAAATCTTAGTCAGGTGAGAGCAAAACTGACCTTCCCATCCATGGGTTCTAGCATGTCAGCTATCTGGATAAAAAACTATGTCTCTGTCGTACGTCTTTCTGTTTATAAAACCAACAGGAGGTTATTGGACTAGATTGGGAATCCCATCACAGCTATAATAACCATGCTTTCTACTTTCCCTACCCAAGGGAACAGTTTTGAAGAACAGGCCTGGCTTTGGGAGGGGAAACTTAAATCTTGACTTTTGGAGCTAAAAGGGGTGGGCTCCCAAAGATGATCTAACCCAGCAGTCTAGTACACAGCTTAGAGAGGTTGTGGTATGGATATGTCTCTCAGTCAAATCATAACCATAAGGTTGGGTAATCAGAGGGGAATCAAAGAGCTATGAATTTCAGAGTAAGTGACTACCACAAGATTCTATTCAACCTTTCTCAGTGGAGCTGCAACTTTTCAATCATCTCTGGGCCCTCGATTCCTCACATATAAATTAAGTAAGAGATTGAATTAGATAGACCCAAAGACTTTTAAAGCCACAGTCTGGGATTCCTTTCATTTGCCCTTTGGAAATAAGATGGTCACCAACTTAATTTCCTAAATCTATGGGCAAGTAACTGTCATAGAAAGAAAAAAGTGTATAGTGTCTTAAGTTTATTAAGCTTTTGAATTTCTAGTACATAAGTATATCATAGATAGAAAACAACAGCTCATGATTGTTAACATGAAGATGAAATTGGTTTTGGTTGGCCAGGTCTATTTTCTTTCTAGTTGATACTTGGAGGATTAATACTATATTTATAAATGCCTAGAGATCTTTGAAATAAATTAAGTGCTTAGATCCAAAGAATAATCATAATGAATGAGAGCCAATCTGGAGCAAAGTTTGCCATTGAGTGTTCCAGAGATCTGAACTTGAGGCTGTTCATTGAGACTCAGTCTCTCTTGTCCAACATTTTTTCAGTTACTTGGTGGAAGGCATGGGTGACATGCTTCTCAAAACCACAGAGCTGGCATAATGCCAAACACATTGGCAGAAAAATCAGGATCCAAAAAGATTTCAGCAGATTGAAATGAATAAGGGGGAATCCAATTATTTGGGGCTTTCATGGACTTGGAAGCTCAGAGACTTGATAATCAAATGTTTAATGTGGTTGAGAGAGATGATATTGTATCCAGGAGAAACTGGTCAGACATCTGGAGGGTTGTGTTCATTTACAGGCACCACATTCTAGGATGAGCATATTGATTGGATCTGATCACCTTGGTAAAGGGAATGTCGCCATGAGGAAACTCATTGAAATAGTGCAGCTCAGCACTGTCTCTTGAGTTTGATCTTAATTTCATGGGACACTGAGAGCCCAAGTGGCCGCATTTTTAAAATTCTGAAAACCTGGATCACATCCACAGAAAGACATTCAGGGGAACTGGCTACCATGCCATCGGAGATGGTGTTGAACATGGAAAAGAGAACTGACAAAGATCATTTTCAGTATTTGAAGGATTGTCTTAATGGAGATCCCAGACTTGCCACTTAATAGGCAGAAGTTATTAATCATAATTAGATTATGGATTAATCATAAATTTTGGATTAATCATAAAAAGGAAACTTTTTAAGAAGAGACCCTCCTGAATAGAAAGGACTGCCTTGGGAGGGAAGGGAGTACCTTACCAAAGGAGAGATCCATGTAAAATTTGGGTTTTGTAAAATAAGAAACTTCTCTACACTTTGCCACTTAAAATAACATTTTCTCCCAAAGAACAAGACAAGCTTATTTAAAAAATTTTTTCTCTTGTATTGTTAACTTTTAATTCTCTTCTTGTTACATGTTAAAAATCATCAATAAATATTTCACTATACAGAGAACAAGAAAAATAACATAAGAAACTAAATGTTAGTGATAGAGTTTTTAAAGAAACATTTATTTTAATAAGGAAGAACCAAAATTGTCTTCTGTCCCCTTCTATACTTATTTTCTTGTGTGTCTTTTAATAGATATCTTTTGAAGTTGTCTTTATCAGCTGCTTTTTGGTTATATCTGTCAGTAACCACTAACCCACTCCAACCACAGATTTTTTGTAATAGATACACACACAAATATATGTATGTATATGCATATGTTTATATACAAGCATACATGCACTGCGGGGAGGAGGGTTGTATATGTGTGTGTTCCAGCCAAACAAATTTGATACATGGCCCATGTCTGGGAATGCACTTCATTTTGCCCCTTTAGTGCATCTGTTACCTATTTGCCAAATCTTATCATCAGTGTTCTAAAGGCATTTGATTGCTGCTTTGATCAATGTTCTCTGAAGTCTTTACAAGTTAGTTTTCTTGATATGATTATTATGATTATTATATAAATCATCCTTCTGATATTACTTGCTGAACTCTGCATATATATCTCTTTCCCTCTTACTCTGCCTCTTTCATAGTCATCATTTCTTTTGGTATCGTTAAAGTCCACTACATTCATATACTCACAATTTTTAGCTATTTCCCAATCGATAGGCATTTATTTTGTTTCACTTTTATTTATACTAAAACTTTGCTTCTTTCCTTGACCCCTTTGAGCTGTCTGCCTAAATAGTATTATCACTAGGGCCTCTTTAGTTATAGTTCCAAATTGTTTTCCATAATGGTTAGATCAAATCATAGTTCTGTTATCATTGGGCCTGTCCTCAAAAATCAAACAATTATTATTTTCCTCTTTTGTCATTTTTGTCCATCTAATTCTGGTGATTGGTGGTAATTTGGAGCACTTTTTCATATGATTGTTAATAATTGGTGTTTCTTTTGAGAGTAATCTGTCCATATCCTTTGATCACTTATTTATTGGAGGATGGCTTTTGTTATACATTTATATAAATTCTTTTTTATATTTTGGCTATCAGACCTTCATCTGAGAAATTTGCTTCAGGGATTGTTTAAATTACTTCCCTTTTCATTTTAACTGCATTTATTTTGCTATATCATCAACTTAGCATGCGTTCATTAAGTCATGGCATGTGCTAAGTATTGGGAAATAACAAGCAAAAAGGTAGTCCCTGCTGTCAAGAAACTTACATTCTGATTCTGAAAAACACATAAGAGAAATCTGGAAAGGACCCAGTAGAGTGGGGGGGGGCAGAGGGGAGGAAGAGAAGAGGGTACATGATGGGTCTTGGGTATTTTTTTTTTTAATGAGATTCCAGGAAGAATTGAACAGTTAAAGAAAGGGGACTTCAGAGTGAAATGATCTTGCAAGATAAGAAGGCTGCTGTGTTTTTGGTGGTTAAAGAACTTTGGAGAGTCAGGAACAGACTCAGAGATGAATGAAGTCGGGTATATGGCTTGGTCTGTGACCAAAATTATCTATTTTATCTTTCGTGATATCCTTTTATTTCTCCTTTTGCAAAGGAATTATCCCCATATACAGGAAGGCTAGGTTTTGTGAATTTAGATAAAAACTCTCATTTATTTTTATACTATATTTATATATATATTTATACTAAAACTTTGCTTCTTTCCTTGACCCCTTTGAGCTGTCTGCCTAAATAGTATTATCACTAGGGCCTCTTTAGTTATAGTTCTAAATTGTTTTCCATAATGGTTAGATCAAATCATAGTTCTGTTATCATTGGGCCTGTCCTCAAAAATCAAACAATTATTATTTTCCTCTTTTGTCATTTTTGTCCATCTAATTCTGGTGATTGGTGGTAATTTGGAGCACTTTTTCATATGATTGTTAATAATTGGTGTTTCTTTTGAGAGTAATCTGTCCATATCCTTTGATCACTTATTTATTGGAGGATGGCTTTTGTTATACATTTATATAAATTCTTTTTTATATTTTGGCTATCAGACCTTCATCTGAGAAATTTGCTTCAGGGATTGTTTAAATTACTTCCCTTTTCATTTTAACTGCATTTATTTTGCTATATCATCAACTTAGCATGCGTTCATTAAGTCATGGCATGTGCTAAGTATTGGGAAATAACAAGCAAAAAGGTAGTCCCTGCTGTCAAGAAACTTACATTCTGATTCTGAAAAACACATAAGAGAAATCTGGAAAGGACCCAGTAGAGTGGGGGGGGGCAGAGGGGAGGAAGAGAAGAGGGTACATGATGGGTCTTGGGTATTTTTTTTTTTAATGAGATTCCAGGAAGAATTGAACAGTTAAAGAAAGGGGACTTCAGAGTGAAATGATCTTGCAAGATAAGAAGGCTGCTGTGTTTTTGGTGGTTAAAGAACTTTGGAGAGTCAGGAACAGACTCAGAGATGAATGAAGTCGGGTATATGGCTTGGTCTGTGACCAAAATTATCTATTTTATCTTTCGTGATATCCTTTTATTTCTCCTTTTGCAAAGGAATTATCCCCATATACAGGAAGGCTAGGTTTTGTGAATTTAGATAAAAACTCTCATTTATTTTTATACTATATTTATATATATATTTATACTAAAACTTTGCTTCTTTCCTTGACCCCTTTGAGCTGTCTGCCTAAATAGTATTATCACTAGGGCCTCTTTAGTTATAGTTCTAAATTGTTTTCCATAATGGTTAGATCAAATCTAACCAAATCAAAGAATTTATATAAATGTATAACAAAAGCCATCCTCCAATAAATAAGTGATCAAAGGATATGGACAGATTACTCTCAAAAGAAACACCAATTATTAACAATCATATGAAAAAGTGCTCCAAATTACCACCAATCACCAGAATTAGATGGACAAAAATGACAAAAGAGGAAAATAATAATTGTTTGATTTTTGAGGACAGGCCCAATGATAACAGAACTATGATTTGATCTAACCATTATGGAAAACAATTTGGAACTATAACTAAAGAGGCCCTAGTGATAATACTATTTAGGCAGACAGCTCAAAGGGGTCAAGGAAAGAAGCAAAGTTTTAGTATAAATATATATCCCCATATAAAAGGAATTCTTTTGCAAAGAATTATCCCCATATACAGGAAGGCTAGGTTTTGTGAATTTAGATAAAAACTCTCATTTATTTTTATACTAGGAATTATTCTTCTCATTATACAGATAAACTGATGCCTAGAGAGAGTAAATTTCACACCCAAAGTCAAATAGTAATTCTGAATTGATTCTAATATAGGCTGCATTCAGGAAGAGTGCTATAAATGTTGCCAGTTGGCTTTCTATTTATTCAATTTTATTTAATTTACTTTTTCTTCATCACTTTCTCATCTCTAGACTACAGATAAATCAATAAATCAAAATTTGTGTCTGTTTGCTAAAAATTTAAGTAAGCTTTCCAGGGCCGGGATGAGCTGGCTCCAGCACTCCCCTGGCAACAAAATCTGTTTGAAGAGGGAATATCATAGATACACACTGGAAAATAATGTTAATTACACACCCTCCCTGAGTTTTTAAAAGAGCCAGAATTAGAGGAGGAAACATGGTCTATATTTGAACCAGTATGGTAAAGGATGTAGTTTGGGAACCCAGGTCCTTTACCCATCTGAGCAGGGAGTCACATGTATTCAGTCTGCCCATAGACCTTCTGCTCTTACTAGATCGCCAAGTTTCCAAAACAATGGGACAAGATGCACTGATGGGAGGGAGATAGTGCTCTGTCCAAATACAACTCCCACCCCTTCCTTTGGGACACCGGGGCCAGGCTATAATTCACATTCACTGTCTTCCTGCTAGTGATAAAGGGCAGCTTCCTGTTCTGTGTAAAGCTGGAAGTTTACTTAGGAGAAGTCACTGCACTCAAGTTAGTGAAGTATAGACATGGGTTATACTGACCTGGCTATTCATGGAAATCTTCAAGCTTGATAGTAACCTCTTTATGTACAGTTTTAAGGGGTGTGTGTGGTGTAATTTGAGGAAGAGGAAAAGAGAAGCTGTTCACCTGATTTCCTAGATTCTCTGTCTAACTATACATGAAATGCACAGCATAGTTCTAAGCTGCTTCACATCATCCTTTCAGATGTTAAAAGGAATCCTTGAAGAATGACACACAGATTTCCAAGTTTAAATTTGTCAAGAACCATAAAGATTTGGTTTTCTCTACTTGGATCCAGACCCTCTTTTCTTCCCTTTTCCACAATGAAATTGAAATTTTTGCCCCAAGATGGCAGCTCTCCCAGGTGTTTCCTTTGTTCCTCAGGATGTAACCCTGTAGGGGATCTGTAGCCATCTGTGTTGTGCAAACCAAAGTTTGGTTAACATATGAGCCAGTTTCCTCCTCTACCCCTAAAACATGAGTTTTTGGTTCCAGGGAAATACTGCTAACCAACCTTTCTCATGTTTTTTTGAAGCCTCAACCACCGAAACTATCTCTTAGAGTCTCCTCACAAGTACAGTGTTGCTGACCTCCAGCAGGTGAGAATTTAGCCCTTCTTCCACAAAGATTTTGCACGTCCATTCCTAGGGGAGGAAATGAATAGGGGACGAGGAATATGCTCAAGAACCACTGATACATGGGAACTTTTATAAAATAGTTTATTTTTTTAAGCTTTACAGTGGTGTTGACTGTCTAGGGCTGAAAGTTGCCTGAGTAAGCCGACGGTCTTCACAGTTCCCTGGGTCGGCAACAACATGATCCCAAATACATGGTCCCCTGTTAGTATGTGTATATGAGCTTTTGCACCTTTCTTTCCCTGTTTCCCCATTTTAAATGAATATTGGGATGTAGGAGCTGGAAAAAATGTTGGTGATAGAAGGGTTAGGAGCATTATGCTCTCTCTGTCTCTTTTCTCTCTCTTCTCCTCTCTCACATGGTCTGCCACACAATGACCATGAGGGAATGTTTGGCAAACCCAGACCCGGGGTAGCAGACCAATATCCACATGCACAGCCCTCATGGCAGAACTTCCCTTGATGCTTCCTTTTGGCAGATAGCTGATGGCAGTTTTGAGGTTTTCCTGCAGGATCTAATCCAATATGCTTCCCAGCATGTCTATCACTGTGACCTGTGCACCCAGCGGGGCTTCATCTGCCAAATCTGCCATCATAATGGCATCATCTTCCCTTTTGAGTTTGATACCACAACACGGTAAGTGGCAGCTACTTCTTCCCCCTCCTCCACTCAGAAATGGCTATCTTGCTCCTGGAAGGAAAAAGTCTGCCCTGAATATTGTAGAACCTTAGCTCTTCAGACATCTAGCCTAAGAGATAAAACTCCATTGTACTATCTGGCTGAAAAATGCTACTTCAGCTGTTTCCAGGACTTGGATTAGCTCTATAGACAGAGTTCCTGTCCAGTAGTCCCAGATCCTGCAAGGGAGTCCCACAAATGTTTAGACCAGGGCTTTTTAAACTTTTTCTACCTGTAAACATTTGTCACCCAAGAAAATGTTTACATGACTCTGGGTATGTACATATGTAAAGTAGATATACTGATAATCATAATTTTATAACTTCCCCCATTCAGTTATGAGACCCCATATGGGGTTATGACCCACAGTTTAAGGAACTTGAACTGAGATTACATTGGGTGTTTTTTTTCTTTTCAGGTGCAGAGAGTGCAAAACTGTCTTCCATAGTAGCTGCCAGACCCAGATGAAGAATGGGTGTCCCCGCTGTGCCCGCAGAAAAAAGTATCAGGAGCAAAGTCTTTATACCTAACATTTTTCCATTAGCCTTGTGTGCTTCTCTACCTCAGGCCATCAGGGACAAGAAGACATAGGTTTAACATTCAAATGCCCTTCTATCAGGGAAGTGTGTGCAGATTAAGGGTGGAAGAAGTAGCATCATCCATTTCCCCCCTTCAACATTGACTGATGGGCTTCTCCAGGTGACTGCAGCAGTAGCCCCACCTGTCCAGCCCCTGGGACGTGAGCACCCTGAAAAAGCAAGAGAAGAGCATTGGTCGTTTCAGATATAGGTCTTGAGAAGCTTGTGCTGCCATGGAATACCCCTAAAGACTCTGTTGCCTCTATTTGCACTAATCAGGTTCTGGCCTTTCCAGATCTCCCTTTTCAGGGATCTACACTTCACCTCACTTCACCTTACCTAAGTCAGCCATTGGCACCCACTGTGGAAATGAGATTTATGGACATTCTGAATTCTGCATTACTGATTAAAAGTTCTAGTTTTCTAAGGTATAATTGTTCTTTTCCTCCCTTTGAGTGGAAAAAATATTTTTTATATTTGAACTCTGCCCAAGCCACCTAAGAGATCCAGTCCCACTCATGATGGAGTGGAAACACAGTGGCTGCTTGAAACGACAAAGAAGATGGGGACGTAGCCCTGGGGGGCCCCGCTGAACTCCTAGAGCAACATTGTGCCAAAAAGCCCCGAGTGCCTGGTGGTAGAATCAGGGCCCAGGGAGATGCTCATCTTTTTCCTTTTTCCTCTCTCTCCTCAACTGAGAGTCCTGGCCCCCTTCTCTTGGGAGAGGAGCTTTGGTCTGTCTCATCTGCCTCTCAGCTGGAGCCTAGTCCCAACTGGAGACCACCACAAACTGACTCAGAACCAGCACTAAAAGCACTTTCCACCTTCCACTGACCAGTGTCCTACTTCTCTTCCCCCACGGCCTCAAGCCGGGAGAGGCAGAGCTGGCGCAACCAGTCAGAGAGGTCTGGAGGAGCTTCCCAGGCTCCTTAACCTGCCTGTGACGGAGGGTGGCCCTTCCTCTGTTGGACAGCCATGATTGGCCACAGAGGCTCCTGCTGCTCTCCCACGCCCTTAGGTGCAACAGTGGCTTCTCCACCTGGCCCTAAATCTGCAACGGCTCTGCTGGCAAGCATCTGTGCCCAGCTGCCCCATCGAAGGCTGAGCTGGGGGAAGAATTTATGGGCCAGCCCTGACTGCCCAGACAGAGCTCGCAACAAGTCTTGGGTTTAAAGGGAAATTGAATCTCATCTTTATAGGAAGCCATTATTTTACGAGACATTTTTCAGCTCATCCATTAGGCATTATAATAGACTATAAACTTGTTCATTAACAGAACTAGTATTAGAACTGGGGGGCAGGAGTGTGCGTTTTTTCCTTCAAACAAATGAGGTGCTTCTCCCCCAGTGGTTTCCGGTGACCCCTGTTTTCTTCCACCAGCTGGTATGGCCCCCTGCAGAGCAGTCCCTCCTAGGGCTCCTTCCTTGGCCTGGATGTCTGCAGGTAGGGCACAACATGGCGTCTGAGGCATAAGGTGGCTGTTACTGCTAGCACTGTCAGGGATCTTCTCTTTGCCTCCCCTGCCCCCACCCAGAAGGTAGCTGCTGGGGCTGACTAAGCTACTGAGTCACTTGCCTAAGCCAGCAGAGCCGTCTGCATTGTGCAAGAGATGGAGGCAGAGTGGGTGTAGAGAGGCTTCTTCCAGGACTGCTCCCTGTTGCCACCTGCAGATAGCCTAGTACCCAGGCTCTCTACAGCCTTTGGGATGGTAACTGTGTCACCCAAAGCCAGAACCACCCAGATGATGACCACAATTCATTTAAAGCCTTAATTGCCCCAGTTTTCCCAGTTGATTGGCCCTGTATCTGTTTTTGTGGGGTGGAGGGGAGAATATGCGTGTGCTTGTACTGCTTAATTTTCTCTGAGATCCGTATTTAGTGGGTCTTCCTTACCCTATCCAGACATGAACCAGTCCCCTCATCACTGCCATCTCCGGATTTCTTTGCATTTGTTTTTAACCCCTTCCAAATGAGCCCCCAAATTTTACAAGTGTTGATTTATTTCCTGTCTGGCTCAAACTGAAACCTAAATGGATTCTAAATAGTGCCCATGTGGGTTTTGTGTTTTTAATTTTGTTTTATACAATAAACCATTTCTTGTGAATGGGCCTTTCTCCCTGAGGAGTGGTTTGCATCAAGTGTACTTCCTAACTACTGCTGTTGCTCTGGATGATACTGCAGTAAAGACTTATGTCCCACTTGTCTGGCCTGCCTCAGACACCCAGAACTGTCTCTGCAGTTAGAGATCCCAGACCCACAGGAAGTGAGCAGCTGGCCCCTCGTCTCCTCCCAAATCCTCTGAGGAAAACTGCCCTGTCCCTGATGGAGACTGGACAGAGCCCAGGGGCACACAGAGAGGGGGACAGGTGGCCACCCCTGGAGGCCTCTGCCCTGAGAGAGTCCTCTGGGTTTAAAGCTTGGACTGTGAAGATAAAGATGGCCCTGTCAAAAAATGATGCCCACAAGTGGGGAAGTTTGCCAAACCCATCTGGGGGTTTCAATGGGGGGCAGGGGAAAGAAAACAAGAGCCCCAATAACGGAAAGAGGAAGGGTCTATGTTCAGGACCATGGGGGAAGGTTTTCAGCGCCAGCCCAGGTTCCTCTCTCACTTCCTGTGTGAACTTGGCCAAATCACTTAAAGCAGCTGTTCCCTCATCCTGTCAGTGAGGACTGCTCCAGAGACTGGTCTCTGAGGTCCCGTCCAGGTATAAAGCCCCGTCCTTGTTTGTGGGTAGAATAGTCCTCCTCGTATCTCTCAGGGTGCTGGGTCATCCTGCCCCTTCTCCAGCCATGAGCCCCCAGACTCCACCCAGACCACTTGACTGCTCACACAGTCTGGGGGAAAGTCTTCAGCTGTTCTTGTGCTGAGCCGGTGCCCTTCCCTAAAGCCTTCCCTCAGAGGCTACGAATGTCACCTGGGAACTCTGGACCTGGCCAGGAGGCAGCTGGTGACTCTGGATAAATGGCTGGGCCTGGAGTTTGGTGGAACCGAGTGGGAATCCAGGCTCAGACTCTGGCTATGTGACTTCACTCTGCCAGGCTATAATGGCACCTACCTCCCAGAAGTGTGAAGACCAGAGATGTTTGTAGGAGGCCCTTTAAGGGCTCTTTGCCTTTCCCTTTCTGCTGTTCACTTCACCAGTGAAGGCTCAGCATTTCCGGATCTGTCCACCTGCCCCCCAGCTGAATTTCCTTATGTGTCCTCTCATTAGAGTGGGAGTTCCTGGAGAGCGGGATGTCAGCTTCTCTGTTAATGTTGCCAGCCCTTGGCACTAGGTTAAAAAATGGTTTTTCATTCATTCGTTCACTGTATAGTTAGAATAAAGTTGATGTTTTTTAAAGTGCTAACCTCAGCCTGTGAAGTATCTAGTGTGATGATTGACATGTTAGAAAAGAGGAAACAGGTCCAGAAAGAGGGAACTTTGTCCCAAGTTCACAAAGGAAGTGTCAGAGATGAGTTTTGATCCCAGGTCTCCCCAGCTCTTTCACGGTGCAGAATGAAACCCTGCCTCCGACCCTCGCCAACTGGTGACTCGGTGCCGGTCCCAACTTCCCCCAGCCTCAGCTCCCGTAAGATGTGGCTAACTAGCGCCCGTGTCGTGTCTATGAAGGACTGGGCAATCCTTAGATAAACACTAGCTCTTCCTACTGTGCCATGCTGCCCCTTATAATAATGGGTAACGTATATATAGCACGTTAAATAGAGGGGGAGTTCTGAGGCAGATGACGGGGCTGTGCCTTCCCTGTGGAGGCTGATAACACTGGCTTCCAAGGGTATTGGGCTTCAGGCAAATGGGTACCATCGGTTCCTCAGGCAATGTCTTTCTGAGTAATCTCCCTTTGAAAAGCCAGAGCCCATCACAACTGCCTCTCAGACTCCCAGGAGGCCAGTCAGTCTCCCTCAGCTCCACCTCCCCACTCCGGGGACAGAATCTTAAGCGGGTCCCTATTGCCGCAGGCCCAAATGGTTTTGCTTGGTACAGCCCCTTTCCAGGCCTTTCCCCAGCCCTGTCCCCTCGTGCCAGGCTTATTCTCTGACGCTGCCCTTCACGGATTGTTGCAGCCAAAATGGCCTACTTGCCAGACTGGCCCTCCTCCCTGTCTTTGTGCAGACTCGGAATGCACTCCTCCCCTGGGGACTTGTGTGTCGCCCAAGGGAAGTCTCCCCATCCCCTAGTTATTAGTGGTGTGGGCTCTAATTTGTCATGTAAATGCTCATCTATTTAAACAGAACCACCCACACTCCCTCTCTGCCCCCCAAGAAGGTAAGGAGGGCAGGGGCCTTCACTTTGCCCAAACCCCGATGCCTTAGGTGTAGTAGGGGGGGGCCCAGCATTGATTACTAGGCTGACTCTGTCTCCAGGGGCTGGTCCATCCTTCGGTCATCCCTTTGCCAAGACAATGGTATACCAGTCACATAGCCAAAAAGAAACAACAGGTGAACAAGCGCTACACTTGGGTCCAGAAAATATAGAAGTACCAGAGGAAAGCCTCTGGAGCACTGCGTGAGTCATCCACAGCACTTAGGGAAAGTTTCTGTTCAGGGCTGGGGGATAAGATGGTTATTACCTGTGTGGGCAGAGTCCCCACATCAGTAAGAGTCTGACAAGAACAGATGCTGACACACTTTGGGAACCCTGTCCAGCCCTGCTTCTAAAAATGCGTGATAGAATTGGTGGGGGAATATTGTGCGTATCGGGGAAGGGCAGAGGATGGATTCCCCTATCACACAGAAAGAGGGCAAGGTCCAAAGGTCACCAGCATCTCCCTTCGAGATGAAAATAGTCTGTCCTCCGCTGAGAAAGAAAATGAATAAAAGGGGGAAAGGGTTTTATTCTCCAGATGAGAACTGAATAGCCTGACCCTACTTCCTGCTTCCTCTCTGTCTATCCAGACTGGCAGGAGTGGGAGCTGTGGCTAGGCAAACTACTCCAAGCTCCTTTTCTTGGTGGGAGTCAGTGTCTGCCCTGGGTGCTTGGGCAGGGGTGGGGGCCTTTGTTGTTGCTGTTATCTTCTCATCCTGCACCCAGCCTTCTCAGCCCGATTCCTCTATGAGGAACCCAGATTGACATCCTTGGGGACAGAGAAATCACATAGTGGGAAAGGGAAGTATGAATCAGGTACTGTCTTGCCCCCCATCTCAATGAGACTGTCACCCAATCCAGTCATCTGTGAAGGCTCTACTCCCCAACACTACTAACTCTCACCCAGTTAACACAGGGGGAAAAATATGTGGAGTTTAAGTAACTTCATCCTGAAATTGCTCAACTTTCTCTTAAGATTAAGCTTCGGACCTAAAGTTCCCTACTCACAGACTAGGCAAGAATAAGACACTCCTTGCTCCCCAGACCCTTCTCTAAAGATGTTTGTTATGACTGGGAGTTTCTTCTCTGTCTTCATTAATTACTGACTACATGGGGAGTGGACACCAGCTAGGCAGGGGATCTGGAAGTCCACGCTGCAGGATGTCTGCAGAGGAGTAAGGGTCCGGTGACACTGCAGAGACCTGTCTGCCTTGGAAGTCAGGACTCCCTGACTGAAGTATCACTTGCTGCCCAAAGGTTCCTTCACCAACAGAGAAAGGGACTGTGGTCTCTGTGGGAGGTCCCCTTGCCCATTTTCACCTCAGAAAAAAAGCCCTGAGGAAAGGGCTACTCCCTGCACCTCCAGGTGATCAAAAGGCTTTTCTTAAGTAACTTCTTTGTGACCCACATTGGATACAAAAAAAAGCAAAACAATCCCTGCCCCCCGAGAGCTTACAGTCTATCAGAGAGATGACATGCACATCTGCTGATATGGACAAAATAAAGAGGGGCAGTTAGGTGACACAGTGGATAGACTTCCAGGGAGACTTATCTTCCTGAGTTCAAATCTGGCCTCAGACACTTAACACTTCGTGGCTGTGTGATCCTGGGCAAGTCACTTAGCCCCAGATGCCTCAGCAAATTATATAATTACATATATATATATATATATAAATATCTATATCTATCTATATATCTATCTGTATATATCTATATATCTATATCTATCTATCTATCTATCTATCTATCTATCTATCTGTATATATCTATATATCTATATCTATCTATCTATCTATCTATCTATCTATATATATATATATATATATATATATATATGTTCAAAGAGGAACCCAAACTGAGTTCAGGAACAGTCTCAAAGAGGAACCCAGCTACTGAAGAGACCCATGGAGCTAGAGAAAGGAGTCCTGAGGAGCCAGGAGGGAGAAACCATAAAAAGGGGCTAGGATGCTGGAACTGAGGCATTTGTGTCAATCGGGGACAAGGTGGATCAGGACCCAGGCAGTATTTCTATAATCCCCTTACCCCAGAACTACATACACTAGGATGTATTTCCGTTTTTTCCCTTGAGCTCCTTCATGGAAACCTAAAACTAGAGGAAGGTTTACCTTTTTTTATTTTAAATATTTACTTTGTCTTTATAAATAGTGTTAACCACTCTAATGTTGAAGTGATTTACCCGCAGCACTGTCTTGGGCTGGGAATTCTGAGCTAACAAAAAGATCAAAAGAATTACAGATTCTTTGAAACTATTTCCCAGAATGGAGTGAGTTTTGTTGTTGTTATTGTTAGTTTGTTTATTTTTCTTTTATTTTCTTATTTATCCTGGGAAGTCTATAGCAGGGCGAGGGACTAAAAGAAGTCTTTGGACAACCCTGAACAATACCATATCACCCCCTTTACACCGTTTCCTTTTTGTTTTTAATTCCGGCACCCAATACAATTCCTAGAACATAGAAGACACTTAATAAACATTTACTGAATTGAATTCAATTCTCATATTTCTGGATCCCAAGTAACAGTGCTGGAGTAGGATGGGCTAGAGCTCTGTCCAGCAAGGAAACCTGTCCCCCTTGCAGTCCCCCTAGTCAGCTTGTAGGCAGCTCAGGGTTCCCATCAATCACTTATAGGATCAAAGGATTATAGAATTGTGAGCTTAGAGATCAATTAAAACCTTCACTTCTAAACTTAGGTTTAGAAAACTGAAGGCCCGAGGGGTTAGATGAACTATGCAAAGTCACAAAAGTAGTCAATATTAGGGCTGAGATTTGAATTTAGTTTCTCTAACCTGGGGGCTATTGTTTTTTCCAAATTCAAAGGATTGACAGGCATTCAGTATAATGCAAAAAATTTTATCACTCTATCAAGACCTGCTAGGTTCCTATCCCAGCTCTGACACTGTGTGGCCCCAGGCAAATTACTTCACCTCTGTATGCCTCAGTTTCCTCTTCTGTAAAATGAGGATAGGATTGATGTGTTTTTGAAAACTTAAAATGTAAGCTACTATCTGTACCTGGAATCACCCTGCTACTATATAACACTACCATTTTTTCAATGCTGATAAAATGAATAGGAATATACTGTGACACCCTTGTGAAATTATGTTTGGGGGGTGAGGGGAAGAGAAAGAATCTTCCCTTATAGAGGGAGACTCTAATAAGGCTTAGGAATCAGGGCAGCAGAAACCTTACTTGCCTTGAAGTCAATAATCATGGGATTGAATCCTGCCTCTAACCCTCGATGTGTGATCTTTCTGATCTTCGGTTTCTTCATCTGTAGAATGGACAGGGCTACCTTGCTCACAGAATTTTTGGGAGGATTAAATTAGATAATGTATGGAACCAAATGAGATAACAACATATGTAAAGAATTTTGAAAATCTTAAAAGACCTGTAGTAAATATAACATATAAATGGTAGCTCATTGTTATTATGACTAAAAGTTCTTTAATAAACCTTGGAGTGCTATATAAGTAGCAACTATTAGTATTTTGGCGAAAAAGTACAATGACACATGGGAAGAACTGAAAAGACTCCCGGCTTCTGGAACTATGGTAGGGGGTGGTGGGGAGGAACGCTCTGAATAGAAGTGGGATGGGGAAGGTTCTATGGTGTGTGTTTGTGCTCGTCCCAAGCAGAGGAACACATCCTTTTCCCTCCTCTACTTCTGGGGAAAAGCCCAGGTGTGGCCGAGGTTTCAGCCCTAGGAGGGCTGGCCCAGCAGGGACAGGAAGCAAGGACGCCGGGGATTGTCTCTCCCGGCAGACGCAGTCCCCATTTAGGAGGAAGTATGCTGGGCGCTCTCCTCCGGTGACTCCACTCTCTATATTGTTCCACAGGAAACGAGGGAGTGAGCAAGTGAGAAAGAAAGGGAGGGAGCCAGTCAGCCAGCCAGCCCTCGGTCGGCTAGTCCAGGTGAGTTTGGGGATCTGGCAGCACGACTTGGGTGTGTGTGTTGGAGCGGGGGGAGGAGGAGCCTTCTCAGGGACCAGAGAGGAAGAGGAGACAGCCCCCCAAAATCACTTTAGGACCCCAAGTCAAGCCAGGGAAATTCCAAGTAACAGCGCCTCCCTTCCCCCCTTCCCTCCACCTCTCCCGGAGCTCTGAGCAGTTATAGGTTAAAGAGATCTCAATCTAGACTTCGGAGCTCCCTGATTGATTGAGATTATAGATCAGCAGGAAGAGAAAAGGAGTAGGTAGAAGAGAAGGGGATAGGTCACAAAGGTTTAAGAAGAAGGAAATGGGGAATACAGTGAAAGGAAAGGGTATAGGGTACAGAAATGAATGGTATGCTAGACAGTTAAATAGGTAGGTGGGTGGGGAGGGAGAGCAGAGTTCTGGACAGACAAGGAAAGTGGAGGGGAGATGGAAAAACCTGAAATCCAGCTTCCCGGACACTTGGGGAGGGGGAGTTCGTGGCCGGTGGTTATAAATCCATCATTCCCCATTGCTTCTAGATAGGTGGGGGACGGGTGGTGGGGCGGGGAAGGAGGTGAGGATTGATGAGACATACTCATCTAATCTGCTCAGTTCCTTATATGCTGAATAACCTTTGGGAAACTGATATTCTTCCTGACTCCTACTGGAGTCCCTTCCTAGTTTCTTTAGTGCAGGAGCCATATAGGGACCTACCCCCAACTCTACCTCCAGAGCTTTCTTCGGTTTCCCTCTCCCTAAATCTTTAATGACCATCACTTGCACTTATATACACATTTATTCACACCCTTGCTCTTTTCCCACCCCCAGACTGTGGGGAGCTGTCTCCCTCAGTCACACAATGAGCTGGAAGCTAACCAATTTTCCCTCCCAACCCCAACCTGATTTAGCTGAGACTTTAGGAAATTGCAAGATGGGGCCCTGTGGTGGGCATTAGGGAAACACTGCCAAGAGGATAGCTGAAAGAAGAGCCAGGATTTGAGGAAGTGCCTGATTTGACTTTGAATCGAATGCAAAATATGGTATTCTGTTTTGCATTTGAGCTTTCAATTTTAAGTATTTTGCTGACATCCCATCTAGTCTCAGACTGGCAAGTCCCTTGAGTCTCCCCACCCCTTGAGGCTGAGGGGGCAAGTCTGGGCAAAGGGGGGTGGGATGGAGAGTCTGCCTTTTCCCATCCCCATGGACCTTGCAGGCAAGGGGGGAAGGTGACACTGAGAATTTACCCTTCACTCCAGCAACTTTTTGCTCTATCTATAGCTCCCCTCCCCCTTCCTGTCAATGAGCTACAGGGAGGAAAAGGTTGAGTCTTCACCTTAAGTCTCTCAAACTTCTTTCCTAGAACCCTAGCTCCCCTAGTTTAAGGTTGCCCTTGTCCCTCTTCCGAATTCTCCCTCCTCTCAGACATTCCGAGTCAAGCTGGTTAGCCCAACCTAGATCTACTTCTCAGTGTATCCCTAAGGGAGAACAGGTTCTTAAAGGTCTACGCAATCTCAGGGGGCCCTTTTGTTATTACCCTAAGCTCAAGGCCTGTCCTGAGTACAAAAAAAAAAGACAGAAACGTACACAGGAAGGAGAGGAATGCACTTTGGCCACTGTGCTTTTTCCTTTTTCCCAGGATATAACTTTGGGGGAAGGGGTTGTTCATTACCTTGTAGTTTTTGCTTAGTATGAGGGGCTCCTTTTTTCCTTCCTTATATTTCGTCTTCCTTCTAGGCCCCACACTTAGATGTCAGAAGCCTAACTTGCTTTTGATCCAGTAATTTCTGAAACTCTTCTCAGTCCAGCTCATGGGTCTCCAAAGTGGCCAGCCATTTTCAAGTAAGTTTCTGATGGCTACAGAGGAAGATTGGGGAAGTGGTGGGGAGGGAGGGCAAGAGAAGGAAAAAGACCTGAGACTCAAGGAAACAGAACTTGTTTGGTTCCCATGCTGGCTAAGTCTGCCTGTGCTTCCTTCCCTCTCAGTGCCTCAGTTTACCCTACAATCTCTCTTCCCCCAAAAGGCTGGGGAGAAAAGCTGTGGGGAGTTCAGATATTCCCTCACTCAAGTTCTCGGGTCTCAGCTGTCCTCTGCCTGTCCAGGCCGCCAGTATGGAGCCACCTTTGTTGGGCCGGAAAAGGTGTGGTCAGTGCACTGCCCAGAGGGGCTGAAGTTTTTTCGGTCTCTGACATTGACTCACATCCAACATAGGAAAGGGTCACAGCAGCCCCAGGATGTCAGAATCCGCCTCTCTCTTCTCCTCCCCTTCCCCTGTTCAAGGCATGGGACTGCCCAGCTTGGAAGGAGGGGGATTTAAATGGATATTTCCATGGGGAACAGGATGAAAAAGGAACAGTAGCTACCATGACTTACTCATGGCCACCTTAACAGCCTGTCTGTCCTTGTTTTCTGAGAAGTATTGTTCCTGCATTCAGCCGTTAGGGTCCGGCTCTCTTCCTTTTCTAAAGTATCCCCCTATCATTTATGCTCATTCCCTACCTTAGCTCTAGGACACCTAATTATGACCACCGCACAATTTAGAAATTAATTGCTAGGAATTCCCTTAGCTATTGCTAGCTAATTGCTAGGTTTCCCCAGCTAGCAAGATTTCCAAGGAACAAAACTCTGGGGTCCCGCCAATAAGAGAGTCGTATGAGTGGTCACTCTCAGCGCACAAGCTGTCCAGTGGCATACCATAGGCCTTCTCAGGGCGGGCCTGGGCTCCGGGTTCATGTTTATGGTGATGCTGTCGAGCCACCGCCCCGGGATGAGAAACTGAGAGAACCGGTTTCCCCTGAGTCAGCGCTCACGGCCAGCGGAGCAAGGCAGAATTGGGCATCCCCTCCCTTCGGCTCCTGCCCCTGCAGCCCCTTCCCACGTGCTTACAGGTGCCCAGGTCACCCACGACGATGGGTTGGAGCGGGCGAAAGGGGGGAGGTTCCCTTTTCTTAGGGAAATCTCTGACCCTGATGACCTCTACTGTCCCTGCCCAAAGGGGCCACTCCAAAGGCTTGTGCTTTTCTTTTCACCTACAAGGAAACTGAGCTTCCGTTGACGGTGCTCCCTGTATCTCCTCCCTGTCTCACCTATGTTCTGCCGCCCCTCACTTCTCCGCTCCTCCTCCTCTTCGGTAGGGTAGCGAAGCGGTCGGAGAGGCCCGAGAGGCCAGCTGGGCCCGGGATGGAGACAGCGGATGGTCTCGGGGACGAGTACGTGCTGGTGGAACATGCCTTCGAGTACACCGGGAAGGATGGACGGCGCATCAGCATTCAGCCCAATGAGCGCTACCAGCTGCTGCGGCGGAGCACAGAGCACTGGTGGCACGTGAGGCGGGGGCCTGGCAGCCGTCCCTTCTACCTGCCCGCGCAGTACGTGCGGGAGCTGCCGCGGCTCAGCTCCCCGGAGGACCCGGCCTCTCCCCAGATGCCCTTGCCCGGCGCTGCCCCGGCCACCTGCGCCCCGGAGCCTCTCACTTACGATTACAAATTCGTTCCCGCAGAGACCGCGCCCGCCCCGTCCAGCGGCGACTCCAGGAGTCCCTCGGAGCACGCGACTGGCGCCCTGGGCCGCTTCAGCTCCTTCCACAGCCCCGGGCGGCGCCACGACGCTGGCAAGCGGAGCAGTTTGGCCCCTGGCCTCCCAACTACCCTGTACCTCCGACCCGCAGCCCCCATCAGGACTGCACAGTCCTTGGACGACCTGGCTCGGACTGCAGTCGTGCCGGTCTCTGGGCTTCTGGGGAGCTCGGGGTCCTACAAGGCTTGCAGCGTGGCGGGCTCCTGGGTCTCTCCGAGGCCCCTAGCCCAGAGTCGGCCTCTCCCCATCAGCCGGAGTGACTCGGAGAACATCTATGAGTCCATCCCGGACGTGCGAGGCGAGCTTCCCAAAGAGAAGGTACCAGGGAGTGGGAGCTGCGGGAACCTGCTGGGGAGGAGATGGGGCCGTCAGTGACCACTACAGAATATCCTAATGTGGGAGCCTTGGGGATGGGGGGGAGGGGGGCTGCCCGTTCTCTTTATTCGTCTTCCCACGCCCCCAGTTACTTGCCGCTCTCTCCAACTTCCTCCTCCTTCCATCTGCTTTCTTAGCTCCATGTTTCCCCTCTCTCCCTGCCCTTTCTCTCCTATCTTTCCCCTTCTCCTCCTTACTCATTCTCTATTTCCCCCTCTCCTTCCTTATCCCTAATCCTAGTCTATTCTTTTTCAGCCCCACACGCTTCTCTCCCTTTTGCAATGCAGTAGCTGTCGAGGATAGCCTGCCCTCCTGTGGTCACTGTAGAGAGATGCGCCGGTGAGGAGTTGATGGTAACCTGGGGGGACTCCCAAGTGCCCGAGAATAGGAATCGTAAATGAGGGGACGTGAGGGTTCTGTGATCGACGTTTCCATGGAGCGGAAGAGTAAAGGGAAGCAGCGGGGCCCCCTGCCTGGCTTCCCTTCTGGACTCCCCCGCGTCCAACATATCTGGATGGTCCATAATCAACGGTCTCTGTATTGTAAATTTAGCACATCTATAAAGGTCTCCCCCACCCCCTCCTTCCTCAGAGACAGAGAAAAAGAAGCCAGGGAGGGGAACAGAGTTAACATTCTGTGAAAGCAGATGTCGGATAAATTCTTTCTCACGCCTCGCCCAGACCCCACCTCCCGCACCGCACTTTGCGCCGAACTCTCCCCAGTCCCGCCAAGAGTGCAGCGGCTACCCCCCCACTCCCGGCTCTCCCTATACAGACTACAATTCCTTTCATAATGAGAAATATCGGTTGGCTGTCAGGCTGTTTGTGAAGGTGGATCTTTGCCCAGCTATGCCAGCTATGCCAGAGGGGAGGAGTGTTTCTACCCCTGCCCTACCCTACCTTCAGGCAACTGGCTCTTTCTCTTCCTAGAGGAGGAGGGGTCTCCCCCGGAAAGGCAGTGGACCCCGGGGCAGAGGGGACCGAGGGTGGGGAGAGGCTCTCATTCTGGATCCGCCGGAAGACTACATATATGGTCAAGGCAAGTGAGGTTAAATGTCTCACTAAGTCTTATTTGTTCTCATCTGTTAAAACACGGCTAACAATACCCTCAATGTGCCTCACAGAGTTTGGTCACCTTGAGACTCAAAAAACAATAACAACAAAATTACAGATAGGATTTATATAACGCTTTAAGTTTTACAAAGAAGCTTATATATGTTACTCATTTGGTCCTCACAACCCTGAAAGTCTTTTTATATAAATGAAAGGCATAAGACTCACAGTCACTCACATCCCACATCGCATGTCACTGCTGAGGTTGCCCTGCTTTTAAGAAAGATGTCTTTTCCTTCATACTTCAGGAAGTGGCAAGATTAGATCTCTCCTATTTAAAGAAGACTACATCCCCCTCTTTGATCATTCAGTAGAGCACTAAAGAATAGCCTGAACGGGAGGAATGTATAAATCTAACCTCAATCTTCTCAGTTGAAGATGAAAATCAATTTTCTTTTTAATTTCACTTACAGCTTTTACTTAGAAATATGTTCCTTCTCCCACATGGCAATTTTCCTTTGTAACAAAGATTATTAAAAGAAAAAGAAGAAAAGTTCAGTAAGTCAAAGCTAATCTAATAGCTTATGCAACATTCTGCCAAATTCCCAGTCCCCCATTACTTTCCTTAATGGCAGGAGGAATGTATATGAAAGAAATAAAGTAAAACTTCTTTTATTTTAGGTCAGTCCATAGTAGATGTAAATAAAAGATCAAGTTTCTCCTTTTTTTTCCTGCGTCATCCCAAAGTTCCACATCCTTGAGTTTGACAGTATCCTTCCCAAAGCCTGGGCAGTGTGGAGAACAGAGATAAGAGATCTGACCCAGTTTTTTCTCTTTTCAGGAAGGGGTTCTATTTAAGGCAGCAGAATGTGAGTTTGTTGGGTCTGTCAACCTTTACTCGAGCACCTACTAAGTTGCTGGTTGTTATTGTTTTGTTGTTGTTTATCCTTTGTTCTCAAAGATGATGCTGTGTCATGCAAGTAAATTGAATTTAAATGAGGGAGGGCTGTGCAAAGCCACCTGCCTCACTTTCCCCTCCAGAGCCATCTGGGTCCAGTGGCCAGATAGAGATCAAGACCCCTGGAGATGAACCTGAATGAAAAGGGAAATCTTAACCTTTTTAAACTAAGGTCTTCAACAAGTCTAAGTTAACACAATAGACATTTTACAGCTATTTGCTGATTTATTGGTCAGCTTATTCCCATTCACTGTCTGTAGTCAGTCTTGCTAGGACAAAACCAAAGGTATTCCAGGAGGGTTGGTTTTTAAGGAATATCTCCTAGGTGCCCAGCACTGTGTTAAACAATGAGGGGTATATGCAAAAAAGAGCATTTAACTGAAACTGTTCTTTGCAAGGAACCCGATGATGAGCATATTTTCTCAGTCCCCATTCTTCTTGACCTTCCTACAGTACTGGATACTCCTTATCAGTCACTGTTTCTGGGTACTCTGTCTTCCCCAGTATTTGTGACATTGTTCTGTGGTGGGTCTATGTGGACCAGTTCTTCTTGGTCTTTCTTAAGGACTTTTGTCTACCTCCCACTTCCTTTTATGAGTGTGTCCCAGGTTTCTTTTCTGTCAGAGATTTTACCAGCTCTCATGGATTCAGCTATCATCTCTTTGTAGATATCTAGCCTTCATCTCTCTTCTGAGTTCCAGTCTTTCATCTCCAACTGTCTGCTTCACATCTTCATTTTGATGTTCTGTAGTCGTCTCAAATGGAACAGGTCCATGACAAAACTCAATGGCCTTCTCTAATCCACCCTCTTAACTTCCCTATTCCTGGTGAGGACATCATCATTCTTCCAGTCTCCCCAGTTCTTAACCTGTTGTTGCTGTTCAAACACATATGATTCTTTGTGACACTATTTGGGATTTCCTTGGCAAAGATACTGGAATGGTTTACCATTTCCTTCTCCAGCTCATTTTACAGACGAGGAATCTGAGGCAAACAGGTTAAGTGACTTATCTCGGGTCACACAGTTAATAAGTGTCTGAGGTCAGATTTGAACTCCCCAGCTCCAGGCCAGGCACTCTATTCACTGCTCCACCCAGGAATAAGTCATTCTCTGTTTTTCTATATTACTTACATCTGATCAATTGCTAGATGTTGTCAATCCTACCTCTTCTACATCCTTGTATCTGTCCCTTCTCTCTATTCACAGTACAATCACCCTCATCATTTCTCACCTGGACAATGGCCATAGCTTTTTAATTGCTCTCTCCACATCCAGTCTCTCACCACACTAATTTCCAAATAGTTGCCAAAGTGATATTTCCAAAGTGCTAATTACTAATCTCAAGAAGCTCAAATGGCTCTCCATTTTCTTTTTTTTTTTTCCTAAGGAACTTGGTATGCAGCCAATCCCCATTTTCAATACACTACAAACCTCTTTGAAATCCTTCGCATATTGGTCCTGGCCTATCTTTCCTGGCTGACTGCACATTAATTCTTCTCACAAGCTACAAGATGACCCACTTGTTATTTCCGGTGCACAATATGGAATCCTCAGTATCTGTGTCTTTGGTTATCCCCCATCCTTGGAATGATCATTTCCCCCTTAATTCCATCAATTAGATCTTTTTGTTCCCTTTAATGGTCAAGCTAAAGACTTTTGAAAACAAAACAAATTTTCTTTATCATGAACTTAGTCATCAACAAATGTGAAAAAAAGACTGCTTATGAAACCAAAATCTATCATGTATAACTTATTTTAAATATATATGTATACACACACACACACATAGATATTATATACACATTCACACACACACACACACACACATATATTGTTATATACACATACACACAATATGGTAATATCAGCACTGTCTTTATTGTCTTTGTCCCCTTCTGAAATTGCTTCTGCTCTCTTCTCAGTCTTTTTGCAATTTGTCAACACTTTTCTTTCTTTTCTTTTTTTTTTTTGTTCATTCCATTCCCTGAATACCACAACCCCCAAATTAAAATACTTCCTTATAAACAAATAAGTATAACCAAGCAAAACAAACTTGTGTTCTTTTAGTTGCATCTGAAAATGTAGATATTATTCTAGGTGAGAAGGGGAGAAGAGATACCTCGAATTTATTCTGGGATAATGTCCTCAATTTTGTTTAATGAAATACAAGGCAAGATTTTCAAAAGAAAGGGTTGAGGGTGCTAGGAGAGAAAGAACAAAGTGGGATTTGAGGAGATATGAAAAGACAAGGTGGAAAATGAGTCAATTGGGGATGTATAAAAGGATTGTCTTGCATCAGAAGGGGTCCAGTTGAGATTATGGAACTTAAATTTGTTGTAGACTCAGTCAGCATGTTTTTGTGATTTTCTTTATCTTTATTCAGCAGCATGGAGAAGGATGATGAAGATGTAGAAGTAATCCTAGACTGAAGCTTTGCAAGGCAAGATCAGGATAGGAGAAGAGGACAAGGGACAAAGAGAAGGAAAACAATGTGTAGTTGAACTGGTTCATCAAGGGTCAAAATGGGGAAGGGAGGAGAGTGTAGCTAGTGCAATGGTGATGGTCTGTAAAGGAACTGAAAAACCATTCGATAAATATGTATTGACTGATTCAGAGTTTACTGCCCCCAGAAAGTTTTAATCTTGATGTGGAGGCAGAGAAGAATTACATTTTGCACTATGTAGTATGTCAGCAAGTAGGAGTACAGAAAAAGAATAACCTAAAATACATCACTAAGTCCCCTTAAGTTGGGACTTAAAAGATGGAGGGAATTTAGACAGACAGAAGAAAGGACCATAGGATTCTAGATAATCAGAGAAGGAAGGGATCTCAGAGGCTATCTTGTTCAAACCCCTTCCCCCCATTTTATAGATGAGGAGACTGAGACCCAACAAGATTAGGTGATTTGCCCAATTTCACATAGGTCGCAATTGTCAAAGATGGGGTTTGAATCTAGGCCTTCTGACTTTAGAGGTAGTGTATTTGTTTTTGGGAGGTTGGAGGAAGAGCAGGATGCAGGGAGAAATTTTATGAGCACAAACCCAGGGGCTGGAAATAGGTTGTCAAAAACTCTCCATAATGCCTATTTGTCCCTAGCTTGGTGGCAGTTAGCTGGAGCAGTGGATAGAACACCAGCCTGGAGTTAGGAAGACCTGAGTTCAAAATGTAGCCACAAACACATATTAACTCTATTACCCTAGACAAGTCATTTAACCCTGCTTGCCTCAGTTTGCTCATCTGTAAAATGAGTTGGTGAAGGAAATGGCAAACCAGTCCAGGATCTTTAACAAGAAAACTCCAGATGGGACAAAGAGTCAGACATGACTCTTTCAATGAAAACAAGTCCTTTGAAGCAATCCAGAGAGAGATATCCAGGCATAGTTTGTTGCTTTATGTTAGGTCAAAACTTCTTAAAGTGTGGGTTAAGACCTCATATAGGTCACATAACTGAATGTGAGGGTCATGGAACTATGATTTATTGTCAGTATATTTATTGCATATGATTGATTATATAGGATCAATATATTGATTTGTATTGATTTGTATACTTATTTTATATGCCTATGTAAACATTCATGTAAACATTTCGCAGGCAAAAGGGGTTGTCAATTTAAAAAGTTTAAGAAACCCCGAGTTAGATAGCTCATCATCCAAAGACATGCAAATAGGTGTAGGAAAAAGAACACAAAGTGAAATAAAGACTGCAAGCTTTTATTAGTTTCTCTCTTGTGCAGAGTCTTCCTACTTCCTTCCCCTCTCTTGCTAGAATATACAAAAGTAGACATGGTCCTGTGTTCAAGTTGTTTCTTATCTATTACGGGGATAATAATGTTACTAATGATAGGATATATTTATATAGGACTTTTAATTCAATGTTCATTAAACTCCTAATATGCACCAGTCATTGAGCCAAGGGCCAAGAATACAAAGACAAAAAATAAACAAACAAACCAATGCCAGCCCCTATTCTCAGGAAGTTAATGTTCTGAAAACGGGTACATCTGGTACACAAACAAGTAAAATGTCATGACAAAGAGCTTGCTCCGAACTGGAGATCTTAGAAAAGGTATTGTGGAGAAGGTGGTTCCCTGCTTTGAAGGAAGCTAGGAAATCTACAAGATCAAGAAGATGAGGGGGTATATGCAAGACACGGGGAAACCATTTATGCCAAAATATGGAAGTGACAAATGAATAACTTGTGTGGGGAGCAATCAACAGGACAATTTTACTGGAATGGAAAGTATATGAAGGGAACTAATATGAAATAGGACTGGAAAAGTAGATGAGAGCCAAATGGTGAGGGGCATTAAATTCCCAGTTAAAGTTTTTGTATTGTATCCTAGAGGTAATAGTGAGCCATAGAAGGTTTTTGAGTATAGAGGCAAGGGATAGTGATGTGGTCACATTTTTAAAATATATAGTATTTATTTTTATTTTATATTTTAAAAATTATAATATTATATAATATTTTATTTTATCCCCAATTATATGTCACATTTTTTTTTTACTTTTTTTTTTTTAAGTTTTGAGTTCCAAATTCTATCTCTTTCTCTCTTCTCTCCTTCCTGGTATAGTAAACATTCATATCTTTGTTTTTAAAAATATCAATTTGGCATGTATGTGGAAGTGGAACTAGAAAGGAAAGAGTATGAATGAAAGCAGACTAATTAGAAAGCTCTTTCAGTAGTCCAGGAGAGAGGTATATAGGGGCCTGAACTAGCATGGTTGGTGGCCATTTGAATAGAAATAAAGGAAAAGATGTGAAGGTAAGATCAGACTTTTCAAGTGACAGGATACAGAAATTTGAGAGACGAGAAAGAATTCAAGGCTTTGAAACTGGGTGACTAGAATGATGCCATTGATGGAAATGGAGACATTTGGAGAAGAAATGAGTTGGTGGGAAGAAAGAATGAGTTCCATTTTGGATGTGTTGAGTTTGAGATTCCCTTGCACACTGAAGTAGAAATGTCCAGTAGAACATCTTTTCCATAACCACATGGTAGTAATATTGTGATTCCCATTTTATAGGTGAGAAAATTGAGGCTAATAATAGCAGTTCTTTAGCATCTCCTATGTGCCTGGCACTGTGTTAATATTTACAAATATCTCCTTTGATCCTCACAACAACCCTGGGATGTTAATGCTATTACGATCCCATTTTACAGATAAGGAAAGTAAGCAAAAAGAGAATTGAATGACCTCAAATCTTCCTGACTCTAAGCCCAGCATAGTGCCACTTAGGGGTATCAAAAGTGGATAAATGATGTAGCATTGGATAGTAAAGTTCTTCTATCAAATGTAGCCTTGTGGGAGCTGTGGGTGCCATTATAAAGGCATGGTTAAAATGGAGAGTATCCCCAAGAGGAAGGCAACAATGAGACTTCATTTAATCTGCGAAGATCACAAGATCACAGAATTTATAGCTGGGAGACGCTTTAAAGGTCATTTTGCTGATGAAAAACTGAGACTCGGGTCACACAGGAAGGCAAAGCCAAGATTCCAACACCCTGAGTCCAAATCCATTATTTTTCCCATCACATCGGGATACCTCCCATTAGCTCAATGTAGTAAAATGTCTGTGCAAAGGAACCACAATCTAGAGCAATTTTCGTGTTGGGAGAAACTTATTTTGAATATTTGGCAGAATCTTTCAGTCCTTCTAAGTGCTCCACCGTAGCAATTCTCTGCACAGGAGAAAGGAACAAATGCTGTCCTGCTTTCCAAAAAAAAAAAAAGGATGGGAAGTGAATGGATTCTGAAAACTAGAGACCAATGAATCTGATTTCCATCTCTATCAAAATTCTGGAACATATTTTTAAAGGGATGGGTAATGAATGTCAAGAAAAGGAAAACAGTAATCAAAACACCAGTATGGCTTTTTCCTAAATGAGTCATTCCAAGCTAATATCATTTTTCTTTCTGATAGGGTTTTAGAGTAAAGAATTGCTACAGATATGAATTGTCTGTATTTTAGCAAAGCACCTCATAAAATCTCTCATGCTGTTCCTGGGGAAAAGATAGAGAAATGTGGGCTGTAACTCAATTCAATTAGATAGATTTTAGACCAGTTGAAAGACTAGAGTTCAAGACTATTCACCAATGGCTTGAAGTTAATTTGGAAAGTGTTCTCTAGTGGAGTGGGGTAGCTAGGTGGCACCCTATTGCACTGAGTGCTGAGTCTGCAGTCAGGAGGACTCATCTTTTATGGGCTCAGATATTTATTAGCTGTGTGACACTAAATAATTCATTTAACCTTATTTGTCTCAGTTTTCTCACCTGTAAAATGAGCTGGAGAAGAAAATGGCAAATCATTCCAGTATCTTTGTCCAAAAAACCCAAACAAATTCATGAGGAGTCACAAAGAGCCAGACATGACCAAAATAACTAAACAACAACTCTAGTACAGTGTATGCTTGATCTTGTATTATTTAACATTTTTGTCCTGGATTCAGAAAAAAGAACAGTTATCAAATCTGCAGAAAGCACAAAACTTGGAGGGGTAGCTCTAACACACTTGCTGACAGGATACAAACAATTTTGAAGTTGAATAGAATTTATTTTATTTTAATTTTATAAAGGCAAACAATTTTATTTCAATTATGCATGTGAAGCCATGCTAAATATATTTCCATACTAGTCATGTTGAAAAAAATAAACAAAATAAAACAAAAAAATAAAGTTTTTAAAAAGTATGCATCAGTCTACATTCAGAGTACCATAGTTTTCTCTCTGGAAGTGAACAATATTTTTCATTCTGGATCTTTCAGAATTGTCTTGGATCATTGTCTTAAAGTAGTTGTCTTTCTCAGTTGATCATCCTGATAATATTGCTGTTATTGTGTACAATGTCCTCCTGATTCTGTTACTTTACTTTGCATGAGTTCATATAAGTCTTCCCAAGTTTATCTTGAACCATCCTGTTCATCATTTTTTATAGTACAATATATTCCAGCCCATTCACATACCATAACTTATTCAGCTACCCCTCAATTGATGGGCATCCACTCAAGTTCCAATTCTTTAGCATCACAAAAAGAGTATACACACACACACACACACACACACACACACACACACACACACATATATTAATAGATAGGTCCTTTTATCTTTGATCTCTTTGGGATATAGACCTACTTGTATTTCTGGGTCAAAGGGTGTGCATGGCTTTACAGCTCTTTGGGCTTAATTCCAAATTGTTCTCCAGAACAGTCAAACTAGTTCATAGATCCACCAATAGTATAAATGTGTCCCAATTTTTCTACATCTTCTTTCACATGAGTAATTTTCCTTTTCTGTCATGTTAGCCAATTTGATGGGTATGAGATGATATTTCAGAGTTGTTTTAATTTGCATTTCTCTAATCAGTAGTGATTTAGGGCATTTATTTTTATGCGACTATCAATAGTTTTGATTTCTTCTTCTGAAAAGTGCCTGTTCATATCCTTTGACCATTTATGAAATGGGTAATGACTGTTATTTTGACAAATATGGCTCAGTCCTCTATATATTTGAAAAATGAAGGCTTTACTAGAGAAACTTGCAGCAAAATTTCTTCCCCCAGTTTCCTGTTTTCCTTCTCATTCTGGCTGCTTCTTTTTATTTGTGCAAAAGCCTTTTCACCATGTAATCAACATTATCTATTTTACTTCCTGCAATCCCCTTAATTTCTTGCTTGGTCATAAATTCTTTCCATAGATCCATAGATCTGACAGGTACATTTTTCTATGCTTCCCTAATTTACTTCTGATAATCACCCTTTATGGCTAAATCATTTATCCATTTTGACTTTATCTTGGTTTATGCTGAATCTGCCAAATTGCTTTTCAGTTTTCCTAGCAATTTTTGTCAAATACTGAGTGTTTTCCCCAAAAGCTTAGATCTTTGGGTTTATCAAACACTAGATTACTATGGTCTTTTACTACTGTCTGTTGATTGCATACCCAATATATTCCACTGATACACTGCTGTGTTTCTTAGCCAAAATCAGATTGTTTTCATGATTTCAACTTTATAGTAGAATATGAAATCTAGAATTGCTAAATTGCTTTCCTTAATTTTTGATTTCATTGATTCTCTTAATATTCTCGACCTTTTATTCTTCTATTTTATCTAACTTTATAAAGTAATTCTTTGGTAATTTGATTGGTATGACACTGAAATAAATTAGCTTAGGTAGGTCTGTTATTTTTATCATACTGGCTTGGCCTACCCAGGAGCAATTAATATTTCTCCAGTTATTTAGATCTGTCTTTCTTTCTGTAAAATTTTTATATAATCATATTCACATAATCTCTTGGTTTATTTTGGCAAATAGACTTCCAAGCATTTTATATTGTCTGCAGTTATTTTAAATGGAATTTCTTTTTCTATATTTTCCTGCTTGGTTTTGTTGCTAATATAAAGAATTTCTAATGATTCATGTAAGTTTATTTTATATACTATATTTATATTTTATATATTTATTTATGTTATTTTATATGTTATATGCAACTGCTGAAATTGTTCATTGTTCCAAATAGTTCTAAGTATATCATCATATCACCTGTAAAGAATCTTTTGACTTCTTTTTATTGTCTTACTGCTATAGCTAGCATTTCTAGTACAATACTGAGTAATAGTGATGTTAATGGATTTCCCCATCTGTTAGTGCTGTTTCTTCCAGACTAAATATATTATTTATTTATTAAATTTATTTATTAACTATTTATGCTATAATTTTTTTTACAATATATTTATTTACTCATTAGAATGTGAGTTTATTGTAAGTAGGGATTGTTTCATTCTTTATACTTCTATCTTCAGGTGCAGTACAGTATCTGATACATAGTAGGTAATTAATAAGTGCATATTGATTGATTGAGTATAAGTTGGAGGGGGAGTAGTGAATGAAATCAGGAAGATCTGTTAGAAGACTATTGTCATAGTCGAGGTTCATGGTAATGTCAAACTATACTTGGATGGATTGGGGAATAGAAAGAAAGGGACAGTTTGAAGAGATGTCATAACTTGGGAACTGACCAAACTTGATAATTAATTGGATATGAAAAGTAAGGGAAAAGAAAGAGTCAAAAATAATTTACTTGAGGTTTCATGAGAGAGTTGGTGAATCAATAGAGCCTCAGGCAAAAATAGTGATGGCAGAAAGAAGAGCAGATTTAGAGGAAATGATAAGTTCAGTTTGGGACATGATGTGTTTGAGATGCCACTGTGTCATGGGCCAGAACTTGAAACAAGGTGCTAAGTCAGTGGAATTGATAGATACAATGATTATTTAGCATGGCATTTAACATTCTTCAGTTCAGTACATGTACTTAGTACTTACTATAATTATACAAGTTTCACACCTTTAAGAGAGCATATATGTAAGCTAGGAGCTTTAACCAGGATTCAGTTGGGAGATTCAGAAGCCAGAGAAGGCAGACCTCTCAGAACCAAGGAGAGAGATAGGCCTCCAGAAAAACTATCCAAGCCCCAAGTGAAGGAGACAAGACTTTGAAAGAGACAATAAAGGATTTGGACTTTAATCCCTGGCTGTACTTGTGATTACTGAACAGAAACAAAGGCTGCTCCCAGAAGCCCCTTAAGAAACCTGCTCCCAGAGAAAATTACGTTTTAGAGAGAATATTACACTATTGGGTCTTCCAGGCAGAATGGTCCATTGGAGATTTGAATCAATAGATCAAGAGGACTGGACATATAGACTTAGGAGTTATATGTACAAAGGTGATCACTGAAGTCTTGAGCAAATGAGATCACCAAGGAAGAGAATATATAGAGAGAAGAGAAGAATATCAAGGAAGGTTCTGGCAAACAACCCATGTAAAGATCTTGGAAAGAGGATAAGAATCCAGAAAAGGAGATAGAAAAGGATCAATTAGAGAAGTAGGAGGAAAACCAGGAGAGGAAAGAGTATCAAGAAGAAGGGAGTGATTGGCACTATCAGATACTTAAAAGAGAAAATGAAGAGATTGAGGTCTGGGAAAAACATTTGGATTCTTGAAAATCAAGAGGCCATAGCAAATCTTGGGAAAAAAACTTTGAATATATATATATATATTTTTGCTGTAGTTCCCTTAATTCTAAAAGAAATGAAACTGAAGGTAGGTAACCCTTTAAAGGAGGAGGTCATAAACAAATTTCAGGGGAAGTCTTTGAACTTAGATGGGAAAACATATTTTAAAAATTTCATTATAATTGACTTCCTTGGCGATCCTTTTAAAAAAAATTTATAATATTTTCCAAATTTCATGTAAAAACAATTTTAAAAATTTATTTAAAAAAATTTTGAGTTCCAAATTCTTTCTCCTTCCTCCAGCCCTCTCCCTTGAGATGGTAAACAATTTGATATCAGTTATACATATGCAATTATGCAAAACATATTTCCATATTAATCAACTAAAAGGAGACCCAAACACACACACACACACACACACACACACACACACACACACACACAGAGAAAGTAAAAAATAGTATGCTTCAATCTGCATTCAGATTCCATCAGTTCTTTCTCTGGATATGACATGTCATTTTTCATCACGAGTCCTTTGGAATTGTCTTAGATCATTGTATTGCTGAGAATAGCTGTCATTCAAAGTTGATTATTTTACAAAGTTGTTGTTACTGTGTACAAGATTTTCTTGGTTCTGCTCACTTTATTTTGTATCAGTTCATGTAAGTCTTTCCAGGGTTTTCTAAAATCATCCTGCTCATCAGTTCTTATAGCAAAATAGCATTCTATTACAATCATACACTAGGACTTGTTCAATCATTCTCCAATTGATGGACATCCCCTCAATTTTTAATCTTTACCAACCACAAAAAGAGATGCTAGAAATGTTTTCATACAAATAGATCCTTTTTCCTTTTTAAAAAATCTCTTTGGGATACAAATCTAGTTGTATTTTCGATTTAAAGGGTATCTATAATTTGATAGCTCTTTGGGCATAGTTCCAAATTGCTCTCCTTAATAATTGGTTCATTTTACAGTTCAGTTCACAACTCCACCAACAATGAATTAATGTTCCAATTTTTTTGCAACCCTTCCAACATTTATCATTTTCCTTTTCTGTAATCTTAGCCAATATGATAGATATTAGGTGGTACATCAAGAGTTGTTTTGATTTGAATTTTTCTAATCAAGAATGATTTTTTAATATGACTATGGATAACTTTGATTTCTTCCTCTGAAAATTGCCTTGGTCATCCCTGGAATTTTATGTTATGCATTCTAAAACATTATTCTTAGAAGGTGTCCATTAGCTTCACTAAGCAGTTAAAGGGGTCCATGACATAAAAAAAGGTCTAGAAGTCATTCTCTCATCCAGAATAAAACTTAAAATCTGGTTATGACAGGGATCACACAACTAAATGGAGGGGAAGGTTGCACAAAATTATGATTTATTATCAGTGAATGTTTGATTTGTATATTTTATATACCTATATACTTTGGATCGCTTAAAATTTTTTCGGGCAAAAAGGGGGTCTTGAGTGGGAAAAGTTTAAGAAGCCCTTATCTAGTAGAAAATATAGGACCTGCAGGCCGAGGAGGAGTGGGAGAAAAAACACTTCTTCAGTACAGCTGAACCAGATTAAAATGTCATTTAAAAATATTTAACAAAATTTTAAAAACTACAATAAAACATAGATAACATTACATTTTTAAACTAAGTCAATGTGGAGTCCATTAGGATCTTTCTTTATGAATTATTGGCCCCTAATTCTAATTGAATTGGACACCATTGATTTTAGGTATTTGAGATGCCTTTTTCCTGCTTTGCCTCATTGCTGGTAAATGAGTCAGACAGCATTCATTAAAGGCTTTACTATGATTTCCGCCTCCCCCCCTTTAAAAAATGTTTTTTTTTTTTAAAATTTTTGTCTTTCTTTTCAATGAACATTTATTTTCTCTCCCTATGTCTCCTACATCTCCATGGTGGGGAAAACACTTTATAACAGATATGTTTAGTCCCCATATTGGCCATGTCCAAAACTACATGTTTAACCTTTTACTTTGTGCCAAGTATCGGGCCAAAGTTGAAAATGCTGTCCCCGTCTTCAATGAACTCATACGCTAAAAGGAAAAACAACATATAAAGAACTATGTACTTACCACAAATATACGGTGTAAATGAGAGATAAATAGGGAGGGATATTTCTCACAAGTCAGTGAGCCTTCACCATCGCCTGCCATCCCCTTTCCCTTAGGACCCAAGGAGGGCTTGGGTGGCAGTGCCAACCAAGGCTGGCCATGAATGTGGAGCTCCCGGAGAAGTAAGCTCCTCCTTCCTCCTTGAGCCAGCCCCGAAGGAAGTCCAAGGGATGGGTCAGCAGGGAAAGGGTTACAGCCAAGGACGCCTTGGCCCCTCCCTATGCAAATAGCCACCGAGGTGCCCCACCTGGTCCTTTGCCCCCCGGCCCTGGGAGGAGACTCGAGCCTCCGGTGTTCTGTGGATCTGGGTTGGGGCCAGAACTGGGTAGGGGTAGGAACAAGGAGAGCTGTTGGTTGCCCGCCACCTGCCGGCCCCATTCCCGATCGGAACTGTGAGTAACCTTTCCTTCCCAAGTCCTGGGAACAGGAGCCTCCCGGGACCCGGGGACTCTCCCGGGGCATTGCTGGGCACGGAGCAGGAGGCTGGGCCTTTCTCCTCCCTCCCTCCTTCCCTTCCTTCTTTCCTCTGCTTCCTTAGCTGGTCTGGTGACCTCTAGTCCGGTGGCCCCCTCTCCACCCCTCCTCTCCTTCAGCTCTCCAGCTCTCCCCGGTGCTCCGCTCTGCATTTGCTATCTCCCCCAGTCACCCCTACTTTTTATCCTCCCAAACTCCTAGGCTAGACTCGAGCCTGGCAGTGATTGGAATTGTAGTTAGTCTTCCCTTAGGCCAGAGGCAAAGGAGATGCCCCTTGACCCCTTATCACCAGCTCTGGCAGAGAAGCAATCAGTGAGCCCTCAGAGATCCTGTTTGCTGAAAGGGTATCCCTGAGGAGCAAAGGGTGGACTCCCGGGTGGCTCCCTGCCCTATCCCCTAGGAGCCCCAGCAGGTGCATTCATAACCGGGTTCCTAAAAGCTTCAAGTCTTCCCACTGACTCACCAAACCCAACCCATTCTTACAGTATTAGCCGCAATGACCTGAGCTCTGTAGAAGGTGGGACTCCTTCCCCATTTCCAAGATGTGGGCCACCCACCCACCCTTCAGTTTTCATCCATATCCTAGGTCATAAGCAGCATCTCAAGCAGGGATTCTTAATCTGGAATCCAGGAATTTGTCTTTAAAAATTTTGGTAGCTATTCATTAGGATTTATTTCTTTTGTAATTCTATATTTTTTACAAAACTTGATGTATTTAAAAATGTTATTTTGTTCATGGAACTCTAGGTATAAAGAAAGGCTCCAACCCCAGCTCTTTCTCCCTTTTAATCCATATCCAATGCAAAAGTTAAAAACAACAATATTTTGATAGCTATTCAATGTGATGTATTTCCTTTGTAATCCTATGATTTTACAAAACTTGAAATATTTAAAAATGTTATTTTGTTCATGACTCTAGATCTAAAGAAAGGCTCCAGCCTTGGCTCTTTCTCCTTTTTAATCCATACCCAATTCAAAAGTTAAAACAACAACAAAAACCCCACTAAGCATGAGCATCCTGGGATCAAGGCATCCAGTCCCTCCTCTTATTTTCATTCCCCATAAGAAAGAAGGAAATAAGCATTTATTAAGTTTCTACTGTGTGTCAGACACTGGACCTTAGTCCTATACTCTACAAATACTATTATGTCATTTATCTCCTCAATCATCCCTGGAGATATGGTGCTATTATTATCCCCATTTTACAGTTGGGGAAATTCAGGCAGAATTTATGTGACACAGCTAGGAAGGATCCGAGACTGAATTTGAACTTGGGTCTTCCTGACTCCAGGGTTAGTGCTCTATCCACATAGTTACCTCTCTGCTTCTACTACTGAAGCAAACTATTGAATATTAAGGAATGAAGATAAGAATTATAAGGTGAAAAGACTTAGTACAAAGCCATAAGGACACCCAAGGTTTTAGGAGACTTATCTCAACTCTGTCTCTAGCCAGTTGTATTACCTTAGGCTAATAACTTTCCCTCCAATTCCTCAACAGTCAATTGTTGTGAATGTCTCTAAGACCCCTTCTGGCTCTTATATTCTGTAAATCTACAAAATACTTCATTGCCTAAATGCACCATCCCGTGGACATCCCTTACCCCCACTCCTACCCCCAGCCCTTTGGCTTTTCTGGATTTGAGTCAACCTATTCTAGATTTGTTTACTTGAATCAGTCTTCAGAGTGGCTGGGGGTTTTGGGGAGTGGAAGAGGACAATCAGTGACCATTTCTAGGACAGGGAGGAACTCTCAGTGCCTACATCCTGAAAGGGAGGAGTGCTGGTTAATGCCGAGGTTCCAAGGCACGGACAGCCTGTGCTGATATCAGGGCAGAACAGCATGGTCATTGCCAACATTTATAGGACAGTCTGTAGTATTGTCTGGGGGAGAAGCTTGGCAGTGCAGGAATAAATGAGTGGTGGAGTCCGGGGGAAGAGGAGAGACTGTCCTGTGAAGGTGGGATGGTCAGGGGAAAGGCTGGGGGAGAGGGGATGCTTGGTGTGAGTGGCCCTGGTAAGATAGGGGTACAAGGTCATGTTTAAACTTAAAGGTGAGGAAAGATTTGTTTGATTTCTAGGTTTCTTGAACTTGGGGACTGACAGTAGAAGAGGGGAGGGAAGCCCTATGAAAGAGCTCTCTTGTTCCTCCCTTTCTGCTCATATTTCCTGGGTTCCAGGTCCTTTTAGTGTCCGCTAGGTGGATTGTATCAATTGGGATCTGGGAAACATTGGCCCCTGACCCAGAGGCCCCTCCATCTGTTACCTGGACTCTGGAAGAAATGAAGGAATAATTGTCCCCAGGGGACCCCTGGGAATTCCACACTCTCAATACATTCTCTTCCCTTCTCAGCTTTTCTGACTTCAAAGGAGTTCCCCCTACCTCTTGAACCCCACTTCTGTAGCCCCAGCCAGGCATTTTGTATTAGAGAGGGACTGGAAATTGATGGACAGTAAAGGTCTTTTTTTTCTTCCCCACCCCTAACTTCCCCCCTACCCCAAGGTTTCCTGAAACTGCATGAGGAAGAGAGGGCAGGCGTCCTCCCCAGGTCACTATGGCAGGTTGGGGGAATAGTCTAGTCCTGTGACTGAAAAATCAGAATTACCCATAATCCCTCCCTTGGGAAACAATGGTGGCCATGGATAGGAAAGAGGTCATTTTAGGGAGACAATTCAGGTACATAGAGGCTCATTTCAGTGACAACAGCAACACTATTTTTATAGCTATTCAATATGATTTATTTCCTTTGTAATCCTATGATTTTACAAAACTTGATGCATTTAAAAATGTTATTTTGTTCATGGGACTGTAGGTCTAAAGAAAGGCTTTAGCCCCAGATCTTTCTCCCTTTTAATCCATACCCCGTGCAAAAGTTAAAAACAACAACAATATTTTTATAGCTATTCATTATGTTAGAATGGGGGCAGGAGAAGGAGCAAAGACCTGAGCTGGAGAGTCCTGCTTAGCTGTGTGATCCTAGGCAAATCACTTTTACCTATTGGGTCTCAATTTCTTCCTTTAAAAAATGACCGGTTCAGGCCTGGCTGATCTCTAAGAATGTGTCTTTGAAAGCAGGGATTGCTGCATTTCCATCTTTGAAAACAGGGACTGCTGCATTTCCATCTGTGTTCCCATCCAACCTCTTGCCCCACAGTAGGCACGTAAATGTTTTTTGGTTTGTTTGTTAGAGATTAGATAACCCTAAAGCCTCAGCAGGCTGGAAGGACAGTGGTCACTCACCAGCCTTATCTCATTGTGGATCAGAACAAAAGCTTTGACCCAGGCCTCCCATTCAGGTCTCCTTTAGGGTTCCCCATGCCCCGGGGGTACCATTTTGGTACCAAATCTGCCTACTACAGCTGGGCTATCCACTGTGCTACCTTGCTACCTCAGTTTAACTTATCTGTCAAATATGACAAACCACTCCCGTATGTATCTTTGCTAAGAAAACTCCAAAATGGGATCACAAAGAATCAGACATGACTGAAAAATGACTGAGCAAGGACAATCTGTACCAAATCTCACTACAATGCTACAAGGTCTGCAGGGCAAGATATTACTGTCTGTCTCCATTTTATAGATGAGACCTAGAAGAATAAAGTTACTTTTTTTAAAATGATATTTTATTCTTCCCATACATGCAAAGTTTGTTTTCAACATTCACCTTTGCAACACCTTGTGTTCCAAATTTTTCTTCCTCTGTCCTCCTTCCCTCCCCAAGACAGCAAGCACTCTAATATAGGTTAAACATGTGCAATTTGAAGTTACTTTTCTGAGGTCCCATACAGTGAGTTCTTAGGAAAGTCATCTCCAGTATCCTGTGCATTTTCCTGAACTACTTTCCGTGACCAGAAAGCAGCGTGTAAAAGCTGGAGCAATTATATTTGGAAATTTTCATTCTTTTGCTTGAATTGTGTACAGAAAGTATGGCATAGTGGACAATAAGAGCCAACATTTATATTGCGCTATAAAGTTGCAAAGTACTTTACATATATTAATTTTATCTTCACAACAATCTTGGGAAGTAGGTATTGCTATTGTTTTCCGTCAGTTGTGTCTTAACTTTTTGTGAGCCCATTTGAGGTTTTCTTGGCAAAAATACTGGAGTGGTTTCTCCAGCTCATTTTATAGATGAGGAAGTAAGGCACACAGAATTTAGTGTTTCAAAGCTAGGAAGTTTCTGAGACTGGATTTTGAACTCAGGTTTTCTTACTTTCAGACCCAGTGCTCTATCCTCACTGCTGTAGTTCTGTAACCTTATTTTTTTCCCTCAACAGTATTTTATTTTTCTACTTATATGTAAAGATAGTTTTCAACATTCATTTTTTAAAAAATAATAGCTCTTTATTTTTAAAATACGTGCAAAGATAGTTTTCCTCATTCACCCTTACAAAATCTTGTATTCCAAATTTTTCTCCTTCCCAGCCCCCCTCCCCTGAACAAGTAATCCAAAATATATTAAACACGTGCAGTTCTTCTATGCATATTTCCACATTTATCATGCCACACATGAAAAAACAGGAAAAAAGGAAAAAGAAAGAAAACAAAAAGCAAGTAAACACACAAAAAAGGTGAAAAGACTATGTTATGATCCACATTCTGTCCCCATAGTTTTCTTTCTAGTCCCTTGATCTTTAGGCGACTGTTTAGTACTTACCTACTAAGTGAGAGAACTCCCTTACCAGAACTTCCCCATACTAGTTAAAGCCCAAATCTTTCAGATATTGTGTAAATTCCTTTGTGATGATTCCTTTTACCCTGCCTATGGACTCCCTTCTTTCCACCACACCCTCACACACACTCTGCCCAAGTCTGGGATTCAGCACCCAGAAGCAATGATCAGGTGGAAAATCCATTTTTTTTTCTTCTAGCAAAGAGTTTGTCATTGTGTTTTTGTCTGGTACAAGAACTGGGCACTCTGCCATATAAGATACAAGAGGACCATAGATTCAGGGCTGAAAGGGATCTCGAAGACAATCTCATTCAACCCTCTTATTTTATATGGCAGCCCAACAGTTATCATTTATTAAACACCTACTGTGTGCCAGACACAGTGCTAAGAGCTGAAGTACAAAGATTCAGCCCTCTTATATGGCAACCAATCAGATATCAATTATTAAATCTCTAATCAACTATCATTTATTAAACACCTACTGTGTGCCAGACACAGTGCTAAGAGCTGAAGTACAAAGATTCAGCCCTCTTATATGGCAACCAATCAGATATCAATTATTAAATCTCTAATCAACTATCATTTATTAAACACCTACTGTGTGCTAGATACTGTGCTAAGAAGTGGGAGTACAAAAACAATCTCAAGGAGCCCCAGTCTAAGAGGGAGACAACACGCAAACAACTATAGAAATAAGATAGAAACAGGGTAGATTTGAGTTCATCTCAGAGGAAAGGCACAAAAATTAAGGAGGTCTGGGAAACTTAAAGGAAGCTGGGAGTCAGAGTTGAGGAAAGAGAGCATTCTAAGCACGGGGGACAGCCAGAGAAAATGGGCTGCCTTGTAGATTTGGTCCTGGAGGGAATAGAAAGCCACCAGCATTTACGAGGAAGGAGGTGAGATGATCAGATCTGTGCTTTAGGAAACCAAGTCTCAGACAGGTCAAGTCACTCATTCAAACTCAAATATGTAATTAAAGACCAGAGCTGAGGGTTTGAACTAGGTCACCTGGCTCCAAATACCATGTTCTTCTCAACGCACCGTTCATAGGATGGCAGAATAATATTTTAGGGCTGGAAGGGACCTTTGTAACCCATTTTACAGATAAGAAAACTGAGGCCCGGGAAGGTGAGTGACTTGCCTAGAATCACACAGGCAGTGACAGGTCATATTTGAACCCAGGTCTGATTTAAAATTTGGTGTTCTTGCCTTTAAATCATGCTGCCTCTTTAAAAATAAGT